>NC_139913.1:15405000-16017500 GCF_905171665.1 Trachurus trachurus | reverse complement strand
CAAATGCAGAGACTGCTTGCTGAAAAACTGCCCCCGACAGGATTTTGCATGAATTTACCTCTAAAACAACTCTGTCTCGTAACGTTCCATTATTATCTCATAGCGTGGTGAATGTGCAGGTCACAACTTGTCCACGAGAGCGTTTTGGAGTTGTTGGATTGTGTATTTGATGAGTTTGATGAGGGAAACCAAGAAATCCCATTAGCTTCCATAGCATAGCTCTGAGCAGCTTGCGGCTCTGCTCCGCCGTTCTAAAAATAGCTTGCACCGACAATTAAAGGTAACGAACCTACTCCTAAAACTATAGGGATTATGGCAATGGGCCAATTTGCCAAAATGTTGAACTATCCCTTTAATGAACTTAATCATGTTAATTACACAGAAATACAGAAGTGCCTTTTTAATCTGTCTAGATTACTTCCACATGCAGCTGTTACAGAGCAACATGATCATCATGTGGAGTTATTATCAGGCTCTTTAGCTGCTAAATGCTCCACCACATTCACCAGCTGCTCTCTGGTGTCTGTCTACTGTTCTCTGGTAGCAGGTAGTGGACAGTGGCTTTTTACAGCTGTGTGTGTGAAAACAGCTGAAAGCAACAATATGAGAGCAGCGAGAGTGAACCAGCTGTGGTCCAGAGCCAGAATAATGATCTGACAGATGTTAAAAACGTTACGTAAATGCTGTCGGTCGGTCGTGCGTGAACCACTGCACACATACCTGCAGGTATCCTACGTTGCCTTCACTGGAGCCGAGGCCTCCGAGGATGATGGGGTAATGGGGATCGAAGTTGGTGACAAATTCACAGGGGACAGAGGGGATTTCTAATCTGACGTACATTCCCGGCCGGAAGCCTTCGTACTGCACTCTGGTCTCATCGTCCACGTCCTCAAACTCAGCCCTGTTCAGCTGAGAGACAAGACATACAAACACATATAGGATGAAATTATACACTAAAAAAAATAAGATCATAGAAACTAAGAAATCATAAAATGGAAAAAAAAAGAAACTATAACTATATTCCAGTGTAGGGTGGGTGATATTTTAGGATAGTCTACCTCAGCCTGCTTCTGCATCTCCTCCTTCAGGTCATCGAAGTACGTGGCGTCTCCGTCGTCATATTCTGCATTGAATCTCTCCTTCAGTCTGCGTTTCTTCTCCAGGCGCTTGTTCTTCTGGACCTCGTCATCGTCCACCTTCACCAGACTCTCCTCAGCTTCCTCATCGTCATCGTCGTCATCCTCCTCGCTATTCTGCTGATGATAAAGTGCACGAGATGAAATCTCACCCGACTGAGGAAGAGCGGATTTTGACTTTAAGCTTGAGGGGGATTATATTGCCAATCCTCAAACGGTGGATTGCAGCTTAAAAAGTGCTTAGTCACTGTTTCATTGGAAATCACTGGCAGAGCCGTGTAAACCACAGGAGAGCTGCCATCCTCCTGAAACTAGTGTGAAATACTTGTATATCCCTTGCACCATGTACATTTAGGAAAGGAAACAAACAAACTACACTAAATCAGTGAGACAGGGGAAAGTTATCTTGATCTTGGACATACCTCAGCCTGCTCCTTCTGCCCACTCTGACCCTTGTGGACTTCTCCGGTTTCCAGATCCTCAAAGTCTCCATACAGCTCCTCTGGATAGATCAAAACAAAGCATGGATTTTTACTTCTGATGCTGCAAGGTTGTGTGCAGAAACAAAGTTGGGGCTCCCATCTAAAGGATTTTATGCTACACAGTTTTTGCTCCAAACTAAATGTCTCACATCCAAATTGTTAAGTCAATATTGAATGTAGAGCAGATCCTCAAAGGCCCCGAGAAAATGAGTCTAAAGTTCAGAGATCCTCCTCTTACCATCCTCCTTCAGGCGTGTGGCTGCATCCTGGTCTTCCTCCCACTTCCCCGTCACAAAGCAGTCTCTGATGGAGTCTAACATCTGACAGATACATTGAGACAAATCATTATTTTATCTCAACCTCTTGAATGAAAAAAAAAGTGATTATTATTAGAATATTAGAAGCAGCCCTACCTCCTCCAGGTCCCAGTTGTGGGAGGTGTCGGGGTTGAAGCGGGAGCAGTCCACGGCGTTGGCCTTGAACCTTTTGCTCGTCTGAGGGCGACTGACTCGAAACAGCCCCCCCAGCTCCTCCTCATCCTCCTCCGAATCACCTGCCTCCACAACTGAAAAACAAGAGCAAAACTAAAACTTACACCCAGCTCTTATGTGAACTGTCTCATCATTTCAGAGGCTGTGTGCTGTGATGCTGTGATGCTGCTGATCTGTACTGCATTATACAGAGAGGAGTTTCTGTCTTTTAACCTGCTCTCAAAGGAGAATAACTGGGGTGGACAAAACAGTAAAAACCTGCTAATGTACACTTCAACTACTTTAAACGATCCTTCTTTCATATAAATATTTGTGTGTAAATTAATACAAATCTATGTCTCTGAAATGATAATATGAATCCTGTGTTAAAGTAAAAAAAAAAAAGGACATCAGTTACCTGAACCATAAACCAGTTTTCTCAAATTGGGGGCAGCTTCTTGTTGCCGTAGAAACGCCTCCGATGCTTTCCTCTGCAGATCCTCTTTCCACCTTAGAGCACCTGAGGATGGAAACAGGAGGAAGGACCTTCAGCATCACATAGCTCATGATCAGAAAACTATAGCTAAAATGTTATTTTGGGATATTTGTGGCTAAATTTGTTGTGTTATCAGTTCAGGCCTTACATCACCGATCCAAAATAATCTGCTCTGTTTCACTTAAAGGGATAGTTCAACATTTTGGCAAATTGGCCCATTGCCATAATCTCTATAGTTTTAGGAGTAGGTTTATTACATTTAATTGTCGGTGCAAGCTATTTTCAGAACGGCGGAGCAGAGCTGCGAGCAGCTCAGAGCTACGCTATGGAGGCTCATGGAATTTCTTAGTTTTCCCTCATCAACTCATCAAATACACGAGGCAAATGCTTGCCGAAAAACTGCTGCAGACGGGAACGCATACGTATCAATTAAAGGTAACGAACCTACTCCTAAAACTATAGGGATTATGGCAATGGGCCAATTTGCCAAAATGTTGAACTATCCCTTTAATTAACATCCTCAATAAACAAACCCTTCCTCAGACACACAGTGGACAGGTGTCAGTAGAGACATGAACTGAATAAAAAACTGATTAAATACAAACTCAGTCAGGTTAAACTCACCCTGCTCTTCCTCTTCCTCGCTCTCGCTCGCCATGTCTCCCTTCACTGCAGATTCATCTTCATCTTCCTCCATGGATTCATCGTCAGACCCCTCTTCATCATCATCATCTTCTTCTTCTTCGTCCTCACTGTCTTCCTCGTCCTCCTCAGAGCAGTGTCCGGAGTCTCCTGCTCTCCCGCCCTCCCCCTCCCCCTTCTCCTCCTCCTCTTCCTCACTCATCTCCAGGTCGTCTTCACTGTCAGCGAACACCGGCACCTCAGCGATCACTTCTCCTTTCTTCCCCTCTAGTTTCTGTTTCTTTACTGGCGGAGTGCTGTCCGGTGCCTTCTTCGCTGTCCCTTCACATTTGTCTCTGATGTCTTTGAGGAACGTAGAAATGTTATCCCCGTCCTCCTCCTCCTCCTCCTCCTCCTCCTCCTCCTCCTCCTCCTCTTCCTCTTCCTCCTCCTGGTCACTGTCATCACTACCGACTTCCTCATCCTCATCATCATCATCTTCGCCGTCATCCTCTTCCGCCTCCCCTTCCTCTCCAGTGAAGACCACCGCCCTCCTCTCTCTCTGCGTGTTGGGATCCCAGACCCGCTTCTCTTGGAGACCCTGCTTCTCTCTGACACAAACAAAAGAAGTGTTTAGACATCTCTGTTCCCCATTGTGTGGTTTTCCCCTCATCTGTGGCTTTAACCGGGATACAAAATGTATAAACTAACTGTTTAACGTCACTATTGACTGGAGTTGTGCAAAAAGCAGAGAGAGACTGGGGCTGTGCGGCGACTTACTCGCTCTGCTCGTCGATGTCTGTGGGGTCCAGAGTGCCTGAGCCGCTGAACAGAGACACTTTACTGGCAGCCATCTTTGCATCCAGGGTGGCGTGCGTGTCGATGAGAGACTGGACCAGTTCTGTGGTGGGACGCACCTCCTCCTGCGCCAGATGGAGAATATGTGACCCACAGGTACAACAACACTTCATGAAGTGTACATCAGTGATGGGAATAACTAACGGCGCTACTTTTTCCAGTAACAAGAAAAGTTACGGTTTCCCCCGTTATAACACTTTTACCTTTAATGACTATAAAATGCCCTGTTTCTTGACTTGAGAAGTCCCGTCACAATATAATGATACACCCGTTAAAGTTATAAAGTTATAAATGTTATATACACATTTTTTCAGTCCATCAACTAGTCCGAAAAAAGCTGTTCATCTGGAACTAACCAACTCACTCAGTATTCCTCCACGACACACTGTATCACTCTCACCTCTTCCACACACCGCTGATCCAAACAGGCGGAGTGATACAGCGCGTCACAGAGTCTGCCTGTGCATTGGTTAGTTGCGAGTTGGTTAGTTCCATATAAACAAGAGGTTAGGGAGGTTAAGAACTAACGCAACAGTTACTTTTCCTGGTTAGTTACTTTAAAAATGTAGTAACTCAGTTACTAACGCAGTTTCTTTTTGGGTAAAGTATCTAGTAACTATAACTAAATAAATACTTCTTAAAAGTAACATACCCAACACTGATGTACATGGACAAACTTTAAGCAGGTGAATACTGCCTCAAACTGCAGGTTTTTTACAAAAAACCCTGACTGATCTGATGTAGAGGACACACACACACATACACACACACACCTGCTGCTGCTTCACATGGCTAGCAGGAACGTCGATGTACACAGCGTCTTTGTCATACACGACGCCCCCGACCCCGGCCATGGGCGCGTAGAGCAGGCGCTCCTTCTCGTTCAGCGCTCTCTTCTTCTGAGCGTCCGGCAGAGCGCACGGGTCCGGCAGGAAGTTCACGTCCGCCACCTGAAAGTCTCCCACACCTGGAGAGAATACAACACACAACATATCTCACACACACACACACTCACCAAGAAACGCACAGAGCTTTTAATCAGCACTCGCTTCTTTACCTGGGATGTGAACCTGGCCTTTGTTTTTCAAATATGTCCCTCTGAGGTAGCCGTAGAGTGACACAGTGCGGTCACACTTTGGGTCTGTTCTCAGCATCTCAGGGTCAGTCAAGTCCTCCATACTGTGACAATGCAGAGAGAACATTGAAAAAAAAAAAAAATCAATCAACTGGGTACGAAGTAGAGGTCGACTGATGTCTGATAACGACAGTTTGGAGCAGGAGAAGCTTTCTATAGACAATAGGCAATTCATCAGCTGATTAATTGGTTTTCAGTCCATGCACAAAAATGACATTGTTGTAAAAGAACAACTTTATCTCATACTCTATTTGACTTTTCCAGAGGCTTGATCTGAAAATGCTGTCTTTAGTGTTGGAAAAAGGATTAAATATGTATAAACTTTATTCATCTTAACTACGTAGTTAAATGGTTGTCTCCCTTGTTGTGTATGCTGTGCAATGTGTGTTACATTTACATGAGGCTATAGTCTTATTGTATTTATTTTATTTAACGTCACGCTTCTCTGTCATATGATGGAATGCATTTGTTATGAGATACTGTGAGACGGATGAAGAAGCAGACTAATCAACTAGTCAACTCAACTCACTTTGTGTGTGTCATGACTGACATCTGATGTCTGACTGACATCACACCAATTTCTTTGATTGTTTCTTGATCGATTTGTTTCACCGTTTCTTTATTGATTTCTTTGTTTTTATAACTTTTATAAATAATAAACATTTGAAAATTGATCACAGCCTTGAAAATGTATGTACCTGTATATATTGCTGTATTGTGTACAAAGCCTTTTTGTTAAATGTAGGACCTGGTCTCTAACACTTAGGTTCAGGTGTGGAAATGGAGCCATTTTTCCTTTATACATTTTATCCTTCACTCCAGTTTACATGTGTGTGTGATTTCCTGTAATGGATCAGCATCTTTGTTGATGTGAAAGACCAAAACTGCATAAACAGAGTGCTAATTTAAAACTAAAAAGAAAACATTGGAGGGAAAAAGATTTTAAACCAGGGGTGGACAATTAATTTTCTTTGTTATATCATAGCCAATTATAGTTCATAAATGAGGTCAAGTAAGAAAGGCCTTAGCTCATGTTTGCAGATTTGGTGCAATAACATAATGTAGCCGACAGTCACTGGCCACTATTGGAGCTTTAATTCTACAATTATGCTTTTTATAAAAATGTCCTATGTGTCATCCATCCCAGCAGAGTGTGTCCAGGGCAACACTCACCGGTCCACCAACACATAGGGATGGGAGGTCTGCCACACCAGAGGACGGAACTTCATGACAGAGATGAAGCGGCCCAGGTTCTTCACCTCCTGAATCTGGTATTCACCATACACCATCCCAGACAGATAGAAGAGCTTGGCCCCCTGACAGGTTCAAACACAAAACACATACATATGTAAAACTACTGTTTCATTGTACAGGATGGTGAACACGAGCACAAGGAGCAGCTTTACAGCAGAGAGGCTGTGAGTGTGTGGTTTTACCTGGTAGACTTCTGTCCAGAAGCGATGCTTGAGGTTTTTCTTCGTCTTCCTCAGCGTCTTGTTGTTCTTGAATGAGTCCAGATGAGTCAGCACGCCCATGATACGAGGGAAGCCATGCACCTGACAGATGTTGAGAAACTCAAACGTCTCCATCTCGAAGCCGAAGCTGGCATCGATCAGCATCAAAACCTGGAGAGGCAGAAACACGGTGAGCCTTTTTCATTATGCTTTATTCATCCTTCAAGCAACTCACTTTGTTTACAAAAGTCTGGAGCTTCATCTACAGCACAACATCGTCACCTAGTCACATTAACATCTCTGACACTGATTAGAAAATAAATAAATAAATGTGTTTTATCATACAAAACTGCTTAAATTCTCATTCTCAGCTTCTTCATACATTTATTACATGAACTTGTTTACTGTGAATTGAAAAACTTACCAGGTCAGCCACTTTTGCGAGGTCAATCATAGTGTTAATGTCGTTGTTACACTCCATGAAAGTGAGGCGACGCTTCTTTCCTGAGGAAATAAACAGCAGCCACTTATTAAAACAGGGCTTTTACATTTAAATTAATATCCACTCATCAGCTCCAGGTTCAGCTCTGTACATATCACAACACATCAGAGTTTTAAATCTTAGCACTTAGGTCAGCCAGTAACAATTGGTTTATCAGAGGTGAAGAGAAAGGACTGAGGCCAGACGGGTGTCAACAGTGTTTGTGTAATTACTATCACAACCAGAGGGGGGAGACAAAAGTACATAACTACAAACAGATTGTTGTAACATAATCATAAAATATTTAAATGGTGCCCAGACAAACGGACGGAATAGAAAACCATTCTATGTCTCTGTTCTCTTATTCCTGCCATGTGTCTAGTGTCAGGTCTAATCAGAGGCAGAAAAGTTCCTATTATTGAAGCCTTAACATATGTAAGGTGTTGGGAAAAAGCTCTCAAAATAAGCATTAACAATTTGCACAGAGTACAATATTTAAAACTAATGGAAACAAAAATAATATGTAAAACCACTAACAGTTAATGGTGCAGCGGACTGATGGAAGTGGGTCATGTTGCCTTCTAGTACCTACTAAGAAATCATCAGCCCAACTCACCGGAGACGATGGTGACAGGTCCACAGATGTCCCCCAGCTTCTGTCGGGTAAAGTTTTTGATCAGGCAGCGGATAAGTGTGCTTTTTCCCACCTTGGGGGGCCCGACAACTACAATCACAATTGGAGGAGGTTCCAAAGGAGTCCGGTCCACATGGGGGATGTGATGCTTTTTAGCCTTTATGTCCTGAGCCCTGAGGAAAAAACACATGAGGTTAAGTTTTTTCTTCCCACAAAAACTGCTGATTGGATTTGCACCAAGATGGATGGATGATGGATGAGTGAGAAACTGTTAAATTTAGATCAAGGAGGTTTTAAATACTTCCCTCAATATAGTGAGAGAGGGCATTTTTTCCTCAGGAGAGTTGCCATTCTAGTTTCACATTGTTTCTTTCTTTGATTTCTCCCGTTTGTGTTTATCAAAGCCTGCTCAAGGCATAAATGAACTAAGCACCTGCGGCCTTAAAGAGCAATTCACTTTTTTAAATCTGTAGTGCGTAACTTCTGTCGATCCCTCGAGAAATCCTGCGTAATTACAAAAACCCTTAATTGTTGTTGTTGCACATCGCTGTTGCAGTTTATTTAAAACCAAAAATAAGTGTTTTCAGTAAATGCATTATCTACTGGTTTATTTTGTTACTTTTAGTAGGCCTAAACGACACTCAGTATCCCACTTATTACTATATCATTTTAAATATTAAAGGGATAGTTCAACATTTTGTCAAATTGGCCCATTGCCATAATCCCTATAGTCATAGGAGTAGGTTCGTTACCTTTAATTGTCGGTGCAAGCTATTTTTAGAACGGCGGAGCAGAGCCGCAAGCTGCTCAGAGCTGCGCTACGGAGGCTAATGGGATTTCTTGGTTTCCCCCATCAAACTCATCAAATACACAATCCAACAACTCCAAAACACTGTCATGGACAAGTTGTGAAAACATGCCAGGCTAGGATGATGATGATTCATAATGACAGATTAGAAAAATGAAATAAGTGTGTGGCAGGTGTGTAAATGATCAATAATCAGTATTATTGGCAGTAATAGAGGGACCCAAAAATTTTTTTTGCTTAGTGCTCCATGGAGGCTTGGCCCAGCCCTGGTGTTCATTACAGTGCTCTTGACTGTTCTTACATCAGACTCATTAATAAGTGGTACAGAGTTTGATGTTCCACCATGTGCAGTACTGACCTGTGGAAGGTCTTGGCCATGCGGACCGCAGACTGAACCGCGAACGCTTTGGGGTTGCGTTTGCGTTCATCCTGCTCTGTGGAGCCTCCCTGCTTCCTGAACTTCTTCCTCTCCGCCTTGGGCCCGCTGTGCTTCTGCTGATGTCGCTTCTGTTCCTTCACCTTCCCGTCCATCCTGTCCACTGGAGAACAAAAACACACAAGATATCATTGTAACAGCAGCAGCAGGTAGTCAGCACAAGGTGAACTGCTCCCCACCCCACCCTGATACAATCTCAGAAATTATTCAGACCCTTTGACAGTAAGGCATCATAGATTTGAGTAGGCATATTTGTCCATATTCTCAAAGATGCATAATGGGGATGGATTCTACTCAGCTGTCATTGAATCCATCCTCACCTCCTCCATCACCACATGTTTAGTTGTGGCTGACCCCTCCCACCCTGAACACAAAGGGTCAGAGATGCTCCCCTCTGGCCGGAGGTTGAATATAATGCCTACTTTCATTGTTATGTATTTTTGTACATTTTCTTTACATTTGAATATTTGTCATACATATCATATTCTGCATTTGTGTCTTGTGCTATTATGTGTCAACATTGCCTGTCACCAATAACTAAAGCAAATTCCTTGCAGCTAAATAGGCTACCTGGCAGTAAGTCTGTTCTTGATTCTGATTCTGATGACAAAGTAAAATTATTTTGAGAATATTTTTGGTTCAATTTTTATTTTATTTTTTTAAAAGCCAGAAACTGATTACTCTCATGTCATTTACAAAATTCTTCAGCACGTTTGCAGCCCATACAAGTAACAACACATGCCTGCACATTGTTCTACAGTAGGCTAAATTACAACATAAATCACAATACTGTACTATGATAGAGGCTTTTGGTCCCTGAACGCACCCTCAGCAATTTAGCCCAGAGGCTGTGAAATGAGCTGACCGCCGTGATGCTCAAGACCTGGACCCGGACTGTGTTTGACCCTTTTTTTTTTTTTTTTTTTTTTACAGTCTATGGTTTGACCGCGGTGTGTCTAGGCCAGGTCTCAGTCTGTCACGCTCAGCAGGACAGAGGAGGACACACACTGGCCATGTTTATCTGTAATGAAGTGAGTCCTCTGGGTCCATGCTGCTATGCTGCTGTTTACATAGTCTCTGTGCATGCCATGTACGGACACACAAACACGCACGCAGCGGGAAGCGTCTTCACAACAGCTACACAAAACAACACAAATGGTTTTATTTTTATCCATACCTGTATATAAAGCGGCTGCAGTCCGCTACCGGTGTGCCTGTTTTCTTCAGCTTTCACGTGTGCGTTGTAACCTCCGACCCGGATGTATAAGGAAGTGTCACTTCGTAAGTGACCCGAGTGGAAACAAAACTGTAAAAGGTTCCCCTCGCGCTGGCGCCCCCTGCAGGTGGAGAGAGAGGAACGTGGTCTCTCTTTTTTTTTCTTTTTTTTTTATACATATTATTTATTTATCATCAAATAACATCACCAATTGAACAGAGGAACGTGGTCTCACGAGGCCAAAGCGCTACGAGATTAGTCCTTTAGTTTTATTTATTTATTATCTAAGCGAAAACGAAACATACTTTTTGCATTTAAAACCAATAAATTGAAAGATCCATGTGTCTTTGGATTATAAAACACAGAAACTATAGAAATCTTTATTTCTATAGTGTTTTTATGGGGAGTGGGCTAGATGAGAGCCAAATATGTCCCCATTGACCAGAATCACTTTTTCATTTAATTTAAAACAAGTAAAAAATTGCAATTAACCTATTTTTTTGTAAATATAATAATATGCCTATTCCTGACTACTTCCAAAACAATACAAAAATCTGAAGAGAGAGAGAGAGAGAGAGAGAGAGAGAGAGAGAGAGAGAGAGAGAGAGAGAGAGAGAGAGAGAGAGAGAGAGAGAGAGAGTTTGGGTTCAACCCTGTAACAGCATACTAATCCCCCCGTTTTAAAAGTAATGGTTCATCCTCAACACTCAAGTGACATCACAGCAGTCTTTAGAAGACCATAAGGTAAAGACAAGAAAGTGTTATCATCTTTTCTGTTTCATTGTTTTTTTGTGAGGGACAGTGTCCATTGTATAAGATAGATATAGGCTAGTAAATGAAACAACTGCTGAAAAAACAAACAATCATGTTGAAAAATATTATAATTTCATGATTCCCCAAAGTGATGTGATGCTACATGGCTTAGCTAATTAAGGATTTTTTGGCTACTTTTAGCCAAAATCTTCAACCTCGTAATCAAACCTGTAACAAAAAACACTATCTATCTATCTGAGAATATAAATAGTTGATGGAATTGCAGTACAGGTTTCGTACCAGTAGGTGGTGCTAGCAGACTGAACTGAAAACAACCTTAGATCTCAGCACCACAGCTGGATAGCTAGACAAATGTAATAATGCAAACAGACAAAGGACAAAGCAATAATGTAAAGTAATAATTGTGTCCTGAAAAATACTTCCTCCCCGTGCTTTGATGTTAACAAACCAAAGCCTGACCAAATTCCCTGTCCTTCATTTTTAATCTTACCATCTAATTACAGCCATCATGTTGTCATCACTCTCCTTGTCCTCTGTGCTGTCAGTAGTGTTGTCATTAGCATCTTGTTATGAAGAGTCCAGCAGACTCTGAGCTGCCTCTCTGCTTCTCAAAGCCTTTGAACTTCCTCTCTTTAACATCAAGAGCTTGTTGTCCTTTGGATGACCCATTTTCACCTTCCCCCTAATATTTTATGAATCATCCTCCTCATCCACTTTGCTACACCTGGGGTTTAACCTGATCATTAGGCCTACCCAGGGCTAATGCCATATTGACAATTTATTAGAGACAGATATGGCACAACCGTTCATTTCAATAAGAATAAATTGTGAAAAAAATGTTTTTTGTTTTGGTCAAATTGACTGATGATGTTTTCAGTCACTGGTGATCAGTCTTCTTTTACATTTTCCTTCAATAATTCATTATTTGAAACTACAATATAACTTGATTTGAAGATGCATCTGTTCACCTGTTCAATGTGTTTAAATACCAGAGGTTATCCAGATGTCTCGTACGACCACAGTTTCCCCACACTGCTGAACTTTCACTAGGTAAATCAGTTTCACTTCCTCATGTTGTTTCTCTGGGACTATACAGTCATTCATCAAAGCCAAACTGTTAATGATTGGGTAGAATCACTCTAAACTTAATGTCAAAACTCAGGTGCAGCAGTATCTCATGATCCCCTAGAGACTGGTCGAATACATAACACTACCAAAAACTTGAAATCATTGAAACATGGCCCCTCAGTAAACTTCTGAACTCAAGCTGAAATCTACTGAGTCAACAGAGGATTATTTCTGCCTGGTAAGACTGAATGCATGAATGTTGTGGTTGTGGTTGTGGTTGTGTGCCAAAGTATCTGTAGAGGGAGTTAACCACTGTTATAGCATCCTACCTGTGAGAGACATCAGTCATTGACAACATAGTGGAAATCATTCATCACATTCAATGGTCATCCAACTCTTTACAAGCACATTACTCATTGTGCATCGCTGTTTTTGTTAGTGATGACGCTGAATCACTTGTTGTTTGAATTCTTAGCAATTAGGTCACAGGACTGTTGTGCAGCATCACAACATCACAGAGATATAAGCTTGACTGTAGAACATGCAGCTTTTCGCACTATCACTTTTCAGTCCATGAAAGCTAAGGGCAGGTGGTAACAGTTGGGGCGTAAAAGCAAAATCCTTCAAATAAAGTCAGCCATCTTGGCAATGCCCTCAGGCAGTTATTCTGGGCGCAATAGGATAAAGAATGAGCAGAGTTAAAACTGTACTTTCTCCGGTCACAGGGACATAAAAAAAAACAGCACAAACACCATTTTCTCCCACATAATACTGTATAACAAAGACCAAAGGCTCTACACACACGCACGTACACACAAGGTTTCATAACACCAACTGTCACAAGCTTTAACTGTGTATTTGTGTCAGTGCAACAACACTTCTGTTCTGAAGGTGGAGGTGAAGGGTCTAGTGGTGGGACGTGTGTCATACAACTACTCTCTTTAGTATTACAGACTGTTCCATATTGAGCAGTCTTTCAGTTGTTTGTCTTTCCCTTGAGCCCCAGGCGTACTTCCCAGACAGACCTGGGGGCTTCTTCTGCTCTGTCCTATTGAGGGTCCACATGTCCAACTCCTAATCCTTGCTCCATTCCAGTTGGTGGCACCACAATGTTGCCTTACCCAGTTTATGAGGCTTATTTCATGAGGCTGGTGGATGGGTGGTGGGTGGGGGGGTCATACGCACACACACACACACACACACACACGGACACACGGATAAAATGAGCTGATGAATTGGTCCATTTTCAGTGCTGTGGTGTTTGTGGTGGAATGATCTGTCATTTAGTGGGGACGACCCGATGTTATCAACAGAGTGAGAGAAAACAGAAGAGAGAGATGAATGAGACCATAACAAATCCATAGCCAATATTTCCACATCACTGAGTCTGGTTGTTGCAGTTTGAACAACAAACACACATCTTGTACGGCAGCGCTCTCCGTGGGTGAACCAATCCGTTACAAAATAAGGAGCGCCATTAACCGGTCGGGGGAAATTCCAGAGTCTTATCACATTTAGTATAGACATATTGCAACACTGGTGTGTATATGTTTGTATATTTTGAATGTCAAGGGATTCATCACTGTAATGTGTAGGGTGAGTTCAGCGTCATTGTGCCGTTGCTCTCTTAAACCTTCAAGAAGTAGGCTAACAGTCCATTTCCTGCCAACTTGAAAACATCCTGCTGTACAGCTCTGTGGCAGTAGCAAAGATGTACCATGGTAATTATGCATGGTAAACAAAGGAATCAAAAAAGCCTTTCAGATTCATTGTTTGACCACTTTGGACATCCCACCACTAATCAGCACCCATACTTCCCCATTGAACATCTTTGCATTAATATATTTTTATTATTTATAAACCACCTGCAACTCAACCCTGTGCTCTTGAAAGTACTTAATAGAATGGCTCTCACAAAATGGCTTAAAATGTCCGTTTTTCTTCTTCCAGGCCTCTATCCCTCCACCAAGGTTGGTGCAAACTAATCCAAGTGTGATCCTGCTGACAAAAAGACAAATAATGAAACATACCCTGCTTGGTGGAGATCATAAAACATATACTAATCCATTTATTCTGGATGCTTTTTGATGAAGCACTACGTTAAACTGAACTGCACAAGAGTCAGAGGGAGGTGGTTGGGGTGGATGGCAGATTAGGTTAGGATTAGAAAAAGATGGATAAAATGTAAATAAGCACAATGTTTTCCTAAGTGCTATGATAGTCTAAACAGGAGGCTACTGTAGCCTCACATGTGTAGGTGGTAACAACAAGGTTATCTGATGTTATATGATATTACTGATACCTACAGTATCACCAAAACATTTGCATTTTGCCATACAATACTTTTATGAAAATAATTTGAATCCCTTGACAGCAGTAGGTATTCATATTACATATTTGAGCTTGAACTAACGTGTGGTTACCTGCATCTCACGAACTGGCCCTGTTCCTGCCAGCTCTCCTGTCTCTCCATTTGTCTGCCATCTGCCGTAATCACACTTTACTTCATTAAAGGATCTTTACTGTGTCTGCCTAGCTATCTTTTGTAAATGTGCTGAATTGCTGGCTAATTACTGGAACTAAGTCTGTCTTTTGGTGTTTCTGTGTTGTAAATAATCCTTACTAATAACCCTGTTCTTTTTATGCTCTCTCAACTTTAGGCTCTCTAAAGAATCCTGTAATGTTTGTAAAAATCCTGGCTATTAACTCTTTTTATGTTCTTGTTCTTGCTGAATGTCTGTAATAGTTTTGCCTATTTGCTATTGTCCTTTAATCAATATTTTCTCCTTTACAGCCCTCTTGCCCCTTCCCCTCAAGAAGCTTATGCCTCTTGTCAGGCCATCATTGTAAATAAGAACTTGTACTTAATTGATTCCGCCTGGTTAAATAAAGGTTAAATAAAATAAATAAAATGAATTATATTGTGTATTTGAGGCCAAAATAGAAACCAAACAAACTTCAATCTGGAAATAAACTTAAGGTTGCTCTCTATGAAACTATAAAGAATTTTGCAATTACTTAACCATCAAAAATGTGTTGCTACACACTACACGCAGTTGCACACTCTTTTTGCAGCTTTATTTTTTACTAACAACATTTCAAAAGGGACACATTACAGAGAAACTTTACATTCAGGGGCTTTTCTAATGCAGGGGGGCAATTGCTGTGATTTATACTTCAGGTGTTTTCTTCTAACCACAGATGAGGTGTGACAACCTTACTTTCTTCAGTGTCACAGTCTTCGTCTGGCCAAACATCCGTCTGTCTGTTCCAGTGAACTTCTTTTTTTCCCACGGATCTGACCATGGCACCCATGTCATGGAATTATGGACTTCAGACACTATGTTTAGCAGCATGACTTTCAAAAAGCTGCACTCACACACACACACATATATCCACCCACACACAGGCCAAGAGGGTAAGATTGTGTCAATCATCTCTGACCTATGAGCTGGTCTTGATCAGTGGCTTTCACTTCCTTGTTTTGGAAGTGTGGATTCCCCTCATGACACACACACAGCCGGTGTCTGTTTTTGGCATTCACAACATTTGAAACGTAAACACACAAAATGTGCAAATCTCGCTCCATTTAAGGCAAGACGGCGTGTTGAGTGGCCTCACTGATGTGTAGCAATGATTTGTGCTGCATAAACATCATAAACTGAATCTGGGTGATGGCAAATACCCAGAATGACAAATTGTAAAAGGGATAGTTCAACATTTTGCCATTGCCATAATCCTTATAGTCATCATAGCAGTAGGTTCTTTACCTTTAGTTGTCGGTGCAAGCTATTTCTAGAATGGCAGAGCAGAGCGGCAAGCTGCTTAGAGCTATGCTACAAGGAGGCTAATGGGATTTCTTGGTTTCCCTCATCAAACTCATCAAATAGCCTACACAATCCAAAAACTCCAAAACGCTCTCGTGGACAAGTTGTGACCTGCACATTCACCACGCTATGAGATAATAACGGAACGTTACGAGACGGAGTTGTTTTAGAGGTAAATTCATGCAAAACAGCTGATGTGAGTGCCTTCAGGGCAGCTTTTCAGCAAGCAGTCTCAGCATTTACCTTTTTTGTTGTTGTTGTTTAATAGGGTTGTGTCCAGTGGTGGACAGTAACAGAGTAAATTTACTTGAGTACTGTACTTAAAGCAGAAGTAAGCGATCTGGTCGTTTTCGCTAATGCTGCGTTCCAGGCAGGCTTTTGAAATCGTAAATTACAGCTTCAAGTCACAACTTATGATTTTGTAGCGTTTCAGGCAACCCACTCGTGTTTTTCCGACCTGTTTTACCGGTGAAAGTCACTATAACGGCCACTCGTAACTTCCGACCCGTGAAGTCGTACCAGATCAAACTGGTACAACTTCACAGGTCGGAAAAACACGAGTTACGAGTTTCCTTGAACGCACCATAACAGTCCTCGTCCCTACGTCACCACATTCACGGCGTCCCTTGGCTGCACACACAGCCCTGCATGCCGTTCTCTCTCCTCATTGGATAAAAACTGTAGGATACGATAAATGTTTTCTCCTCGGCTCAGAGCAGAGCAGAGTGACTGACAGACCCGTGTTTCGGTCCAAACACTCTATGTAAGTGATTGCTGTCGGAAGATATAACTATTTAAGACTTATATTAACACAAATATATCGCTTACTTCTGCTTTAAGTACATATCCAGAGGATTTGTACTTTATTTGAGTATTAGATTTCTTTGGTACTTATTACTCTTAGGCTACTTGAATACATTTCCAAGACAAATATTTTTACTTTTACTCGAGTTAATTTCTAGGAAGGCTGAAAAGTACTCGTTACTTTCAGGTCTGCTCTTTTTTTTCTTTTTCTTTTTCTAAAATCCTATTGGACACAAGCTGTGTTTGTCAAAGACGGAAACCCTAACCCCTAAAAGCAGCACATCAGTGCAGCTGGTTTCAAAGAGTTCATTCTCAGAAACAAGAGTTAAAGGGTCCTTAAATTCATTTAGAAAAAAATATAGCAATTAATTGATGTGAAAAATAAGAAATTTACTCTTACTTTTACTTAAAGTACATTTAAAAGCATGTACTCTTGGATATTTAAGTACCTTTAAAAGCAAGTACTTTTTTACTCTTACTCGAGTAACATGTCGACTGAGCTACTTTTACTTGTAACGGAGTAAATTTTGACCAGTAGTATTTGTACTCTTACTCAAGTACAGGGGTCGAGTACTCTGTCCATCTCTGGTTGTGTCTGATTTTGCACATAAGTGATTCAAATAGTTTTGTTAAGAATGGAAAAAAAGCTTGAATGAGACGTTCAAGTCCAGCCTTTCCCACATGCCTGATCAATCGCTGCTCACTGGACGGACATTTTCTCAAAAGGAACCAGAATGTCAGATCATCAAAGGTTGGCAAACCACCTGAGCTACAGTCTTCATCAGAGATATCATCCCAAACTAAGGGTGCCCTTGCAAAGATCAAGATGTTGACTGACAGGTAGGTGATAAGTCAGTGGCAGAATGACTAAGAATGAGATGTAGTGACTCTAATGTTCTGACTTCAGTAGATGATCATCCTGAGCCACAACAGTAGAGTCTGAGGGACCACAAAGTTCAGAGTGTGGGACAGCGTAGGGTTTGACCATGTCTAGGAGGTTAGGTAGGAAGGAGGTGTTGCTTTCACTGCCTTCAGGTCAGTACTGGAGTTTGTGCAGGCAGCAGCAGGTGCCAGTGTGCTGAATGAGGATAAAGCCTGGTGTAGGAACCCTAGAGAGGACAGCAGTGCTTGGCTGTCATGGTAAGCAGCACCCAGATGAACACCTGAGACTCCCTGCACCCTCAGCTGAGAGTTGAGGCCAGTTTGATGTTAAATTGGTACTTTAGAGAGTCCTTGGTGTAATTCAAACTCAGTCTGAGCACTGGTCTGATCAGCCGAAATGAGCAAGAGCAGACATGAGACATTTTCAGAAGGTGCTGATGAAGTCTACTTTCATTGGACCAAACCATGACCTTTTGTCCTGGCCTATGGGGCTCAGTAGGAGGTAATCGGAAGGTTGGTCATTTGGTTCACTTCCCCTCTGAGCTGCATTTTCTCATCTGAACTGAACTCGAATGCGTACGTGGCCTCCATTGTAAACCAACAAGGCAAAAAAATAACTATTTATTCCTATTTAGTCCCCCAACTCAAGTGCAGGCGAATGGTCAACGCACCCTAATAGCACAAGTGGGTTGTCACAAAAGTCCCGCCTTTGGCTTAATTCTTTAAGTTATATTTAATATTAGTTACCACAGTCTAATAACTTTTTTCTAAATACATTTATTTCTAAGATCTTATTAAGATTTTATATAAGAATGGCGATGATTAATATTATTAGTAACATTAGTGGTATTAATGGCAGTAGGCACTACACTGTTGTCTTGGGTTGAACTATTACTTCCGCAGGCTGCGTGGTCCTCTAGGTATAGATTATTGTCTCCTAACTGTATTATTGTGTTCACAGGAAATGATTCATCAAAGACTTTTGTGTGCAAGTGTGTCAAGTCTCTGTGTAGTGAGGACATAATTCTGATATTATACAGTATTATCCAGTCAATAATTGAGTCTTCATCTCTAAAAGATCATCAGATCTATTTCCTGTCTGAGTCATGATCTGTCCACATATACAGTACACACGGACGCGCGTGCACACGCACACACACACACACACACACACACACTTTAATGAGATCAGACTGTCATCTAAACAACCTCTCTTACAGACACATAATGTGCTCTCTCTACTCTATTGCTCTCGTGTTTTGAAGTCATTAAGCACATCTCTCTGTCACCTTCTTGTTTTTTCCTGTTTCTCTGTCCTCACATTCATCATCCGTCCACTGCTCGGCTTTCTTCAGCATCTTCTTAAGAATGAACATTATGGTAATTTGGATGTTTTTAAGGTTCAAGAGTTTAGACTTTCACAGCAAAACAAGTTTTTGTTATTCTTGCGACCTGGATCAGTACATTGTGGCGTATTAAAAAAAAAAGAAGTAATTTACATAGTATTTGAGGTTATCACTGCTTTGGTGTCTTTCCAGTGAGCAGCAGAAACACTTTGTTGATCAGAGAGGTCAGAGGTGATTGGACAGAAATGGAAATGCTATGGCAATAAATCTGCAATCTGTTACCTCACCACTAGATGCCACTAAATCCTACGTACTGGCCCTTAAACCACTGCAATGTTCAGTATTACAGTAATACATTTTCAGCACTTTTTCACACATTATTCAGCTTTGTATTTGTAATGACTTCTTTGATCTGTTTTTTATTTCTATTGTTATTATCATTGTTATTGTGTTGTTATCATTTTTAGCAATAGTAGTAGTAGTTGTTGTTGCTGTAGTATTGTTATTATTTATAAAACACAATAGTTTGGCAGAGAAGTTGGCGAGTTACTGGTGTGAGTTGTGTTCCTGTGTAACTTTAACAGGAATGGATGCTGTGGATCTTCTCTATATAAATGGGTCTAATCAAATCTAGTGTGTTTTGTTGGCAGGACATCCACTATCTTACACACACACACACATACAGAGAGAGAGAGAGAGAGAGAGAGAGAGAGAGAGAGAGAGAGAGAGAGAGAGAAAAAAAACACCATTATGTCCCCTGTGTCTTTTATGGTTGGGCTGCAGACCCTGACCACCCATCTGATCTCTGGATTAGGAGTGATGGCAGGCAATGTTGAAAACACACAACACACAACACACACACACACACACACACACACACACACACACACACACACACACACACACACACACACACACACACACACACACACACACACACACACACACACACACACACACACACACACACACACACACACACACACACACAAATAAGAAGAAAGCAGTTGTGGACCTTATCCTCCTCATGATCATACAAGTGACTCAATAAAATGTTGAGAAGTTAAAGTTTTAAAGGAATTAATTAAAAATATTCTATATCATAAGATATTTCTGTTGAATTTATTTTTGATTGTAGATTAACATGAACATTGAGAGGGGAAAAAAGAAAAAAGAATGACTTACTATACGCTGTGTTCAACCCACTGAATTTGCTGCAGCTGAGTGAGGAGGATCCACTTTTTTGCTCATCTGCGCCTTTTGGATCAACGGAGTGGTCTCACTGAAAAGAGTGAAGAACCAATCAGTGTTTATCTGAATCAGGCTGATGAGAGTTTTATCATTTGATGATCTTTTTTTTATTCAGACAGTAAAAAGACTGTTGGGTGCTTTGCCTCCTGTGACACACACACTCCTGATGGAAACACTGGTTTGTGAAAAAAAAAACATCTTCACATCTCAAACTGATGATAAAAGCATCTCTATCACTCAGGCCCGAGAGGAGCATGAGCAAAGTGTAAAACAATGGGGCGGAACCAGCCTATTTGTCACTGCTGCTGCCGCTTTGATAGAAACCATTACCTTTGTGTAAGCCCTCTGACTCCAGTGTGAGCTGTTTACCTGCAATGTTGTGTTAGACTGAGCAGCTTTATTGAATGACTTTGGACTCTATCCAACCCCCCCTGCAGACATGAACTTCAAAATGTGATGCTAATTTCATGTCTTTGCAATCTGTGTTTAGATCATAATCTAATGTACAAACAACTCAAAAGTCAAGAGGGGAACAGCAAATACACACAGGGGAAGCTTTTCCTGATGAGGTTGTTACTGATGGTGGCTAATGAGGAAGTTGTAGATCCCTAAGGTTCTTACTATGTGAAGAAAGTGCAGCCTCCTCCATTTGAATGGAGCCAGCCCAGTGGTGCAAACACACACAGGATTGTCTCATAAAAGTTTAACTTGACATACATTTTGCTACAACATGACTTCATCTTGCAGGGCATTACAATGGCCAATAACAACCAGACATTCATGAGGCATTACTTTGTAGCATGGATACATTGTTGTAGCTTCTTGTGGCCAAAGAGCTGGATCAACATCTATGCAAAAGGGAAAATCTATGCAAAAGGGAAAGATGCCATGACTGGACTGATGGGGACACTGTTTTGTGACACATCACACCTCTATTTCCTTATTCCCTATGTTTGATTCAGTGTAGATGAGCAAATACAACATAATGAAGAGTCTTCTTAAAGAAAATGGACCTTTTAACACAGTTCCAATTTTTAAAACACTGTCTATATATCCACAGACTTCTCACAGTCTTGTATGCTCACAGCTGAAATCAGTCAGCTCAACCAACAGAAGGATGTGTGTGTCCTCTGTGGGGCCAAAAAGTGGAGGTGGATGAACCCCAGAGAGCTTCACCAGCACATGAGTCCAGTGAACAACTTTTATTGGAAGTAATGGGGAGCCGCATCTTTGGGGACTGTGTCCAGCGTCTCCTTAAAGGGATAGTTCAACATTTTTGGCAAATTGGCCCATTGCCCCAATCCCTATGGTTTTAGGAATAGGTTTGTTACCTTTAATTGTCGGTGCAAGCTATTTTCAGAACGGCGGAGCAGAGCCGCGAGCTGCTCCGGAGGCTATGGGATTTCTTGGTTTCCCCTCAAGATGTGACCCACACATTCACCACGCTATGAGATAATAACGGAATGTTCCAAGACAGAGTTGTTTTCGAGGTAAATTCATGCAAAAATGCTGATGTGTATTCCCGTCGGGAGCAGTTTTTTGGCAAGCAGTCTCTGCATTTACCTCGAAAACAATTCTGTAACGTTCCGTTATTATCTCATAGCGTGGTGAATGTGCATGTCACAACTTGTCCACAAGAGCGTTTTGGAGTTGTTGGATTGTGTATTTGATGAGTTTCATGAGGGAAACCAAGAAATCCCATGAGCCTCCGTAGCGTAGCTCTGAGCAGCTCGAGGCTCTGCTCCGCTCTTCTAAAATCATTTTACACCGACAATTAAAGGTAATGAACCTACTGCTACTACTAGGAAGGGATTATGGCAATGGGCCAATTTGCCAAAATGTTGAACTATCCCTTTAATATATGAACGGGTGCTGCAGACTCAGAAACCAAAAGCCTCTGTGCTGGTACCCCACTCACTGTGCCTATAAGGGCAGCACCATACACAAGGCTTAAATCGATCCTAATTGAGCCTTTGGGTACAGTAGTTCACTGTCAGCTGAGAAGGGGGGAGGTCTGACTGGCACTACTGTTGGGACAGCAGAGCTTCCTATTGCTATGCTAATGCTCTGCTCATCAACGTCAGCTCCTCTCACCGTCTACACCGGGCCTTTCCCGCAGCACTACATACAGATCACCACCTGCAAATACTGTACACTTGAATTAACACATCTGGATTGTTTAATACACAAGCTTTATAAAATATGACCATTGACCTTTGACCTCACATGTGAGCAAAATAATTATATGTGATCCTTGTTAGCTGTTGATTCTAAAATGCTTCAGTTATACCCTAAGTTGAAATTCCTTTGCTGGTAAAGGTTGAGCCCTATCATACATACAATTCATGGATGATGTGTCTTCAAACCAAAAGTTTTTTTTCCAAACAAAGTGAATGAAATCAAGTCCAAACAAAACTTTACACAATCCAGCCTTATGTCCACAAAACACAGCTAAGGTTAAGTAAATAAATACAGATTTTTTGGGACTGAAATGGTTTTGTTTGGTTCAGTGAGTTGTGTCTAAAATTAAACTAAACTAAACTAAAGGGGGGAGAGCTTTTGTTGCATTTAAGTCTTTACTTAAAACAAATTTCTTAGCTTTTTCCTGATTTTATCTGACTAACTAATTCCCTCTGTTTTATCTGTTTGCTTCTACCCAGCCCTGCTAATTTTATTGTCATTTTATTTTTTCGTTATTTTATCCTCTGTGGTTTTATCTTCTTGTTTTAACTGTCTGTGTAAACTCTCTCTTGTTGTAACTATGATCCTCATTTTTCTCTGTTAAACACTTTGTACTTTTGTTTGATAAGTGCTCAATAAATAAAGTGTATTATTATTATTGTGTCAGGCCTCAGATGTTTCAATAAGACTTTCCTGAGACTGCCAGCTGAGGATAATGCTTCAATATAAATCTTTTAATATAAATATGATTTGCACAGTGTGTTGTTATCTGAGAGAAAGTCTGAGTGTTTTTTTGGGGGGGAAATAATCTTGAAACGAACCTCAAGTTGAGCAGAGCTCCCATGCAGGGCCGAAGTTTCGGGAAATTGAGGAGGGGGGTTGGAGCGTGTGTGTCTCTCGGGGGTAGGAAGGGCCCACCTCCCTTCCCCACCCCCCAGCCAGGCCCCTTTGTTCCCCGATGATGTATGAGACAGCATCTCCCTTGGAGTACCACAGGAACACGACAGTGGAGCAACAACACTGTCCCATAATGGAGACTGATGGGACGGCTCCCGCTCTCTTCACTTTGTCCACTACCAAGATTGAGTTGGCGTGGCACTCCAGGCTCCGACAGGGCCCTCGTAAGAGAGGACTCAACCTGATGGCAGCTCACGTCTGTCGGTCGCACTGGATCCCGCCATGTCCTGACAGGTGGATGGGTGGATGAGTGATAGATGAGAGGATGGAGGGGTGGATGGATGGATGAGACCTGCGCAGGTCTTTGTGGGCCTGGGTGATGGCGGAGAGGAGGTGAGGGGGATCCCCGGTCCTCTGGTTCCTGTTGGACATTCCTGAGATGACTGAGGCTCAGCTGATGGTTTCTTGACGTCTGGATGGAGATGTCACAGTGGAGAAAAGCAAAGTTAAAGAATTGCAGCAACTTTGGCAGTAAGATTAGAAAACGGGGGGAAACATCCGAAGGTAGAATTAAAAACATGCAAATCACACAATCACTTTTCTCTCAAACACCATTTTCAAGATTTTTGGAAACTGACACCTCTGTATAATATCCTTTATGCAACATTCTGCACATTCATGCTACCAGTCGCCTGTTTTACCACATCCTATGAGTTTAACTGGATTCAGGTGACTGGACAGGTCAGTGAAGGTCACTGACTGGAAGAAACCATTAGAACACGGTCAACTAAAGGGATAAACATGGTCAATAACAATACTCAGACTGGCTGTGACATTTGATCAATGATAAATTGATCATCACAACACCATCTCCAGTCTGGACTGTTGATACAAAGCAGATTGGATGCTGTTGTACATCAACCTCTAGGTTGCAATTTGTAGTAGTAATAAGGAGTGGTTATGTGAGTCGCTGTTGTCTGTCTGTCAACTCTAATCAGTCTGTCCATTCTCTTCTGGCCTCTCCTATCAACACACTGTTTCCTCCAAGTAAAGTTCCTCCCTGGTAAAGACTGACCCAGGAGATCAGCAGTTTAAGTTTAAACACTCAGACACTTCCTCATTCTAATGTGTGCTGTGAACATTAATTGAAGCTCCTAGACTGTTTTGGGATGATGTCATGCACATATACAGTATATGCACATTTTGCTGACCTAAAAAGGTGCTCCTTATAAAGAGCTCAATGAGTCTCAATATTCTGACCTAAAACACACAACTGCAATCTTGAATGCAACCAAAATCATATGTACAGTAATGAAAACACTGAGTGACACTGAAATACCCACTTATGCATTATGATGAACCCAAGATATGACTGCAGAAAGAACACCATTCTGTCATATGCTACTTTACAATGTACAGAGCGATAATTAGCATTTTGCATCCCATGATGCTGTTGGTTGTGTAGGCTCACATTTCCACAGACGAACCTACGAATTCCCCCGAAAACCTGTGTGAAAGAAAGCAGCTTTTTGATGGCGAGAACAAACATTAGCATTGCATCGTCTCTGTGCTGCTTGCACTCAAGTTATGCAGACATTTTTTCTGACAAGCTAATGAATTTTCATCTTTGGCCCGGGTTGTTAGCTTTCTTTGATGCACAACAGAGTTGGCTTCATTCTCAATGATGGCCTGATTCAATGAGGCCACAGGGGGCAACAAATAAAAGACTCCTCATGTTCTCAACAGTGGAACGCATCGCGAAATAATGACAACTCTGATGACAGAGAACAGGCTGCGTATTGACGGAACACAAAGGCCACGTTGACTGGACGCACTAAGTGATCCATAAGCAGCTGTTATTATTGTCTCATTGTCTCAATGTGCCGATTCGAGAGCACGGAGGAATGTGTGTGTGTGTGTATGTGTGTGTGCAAATGTTTGTTCAGTCACGTTATATTTGTGCGTACTTGAATGAGTGTGTGCACATGCACCTGTGCATATCTGTGTTTGCATATCAGTATACTGTATGTGTCGCACATATCTGAGCATTTATCTGTGTGTGTGCGTGTATGTGTGTGTGTGTGTGTGCATTGCTATTCAAATTGTGGACGGGCAGAGAATCACTCGCTTCATTCAGAGTTCTTTGGCTGCGGCTGTGAGGACGGCATGATGAAGCTTGCTTGACTTCTCTGCAATGTCAGTCATGCACATTTTAAACAGCCAGGGAATAATGTTGGCTTTATGTCCGAGGTCCAGCACCACATGCAAATAGGATCTCGGACAAACAGGGTCTTCTACAGCTTTGTCCTCAGAGAACACATAATTCAAACAATATTGTTTTATGCAACTTAAACTCAGGATGGTGAGATGCCCTTTGAGTTATGTAGTTCCAGAAAAGTTAGGACTCACTGCATAGCTTCAGGTTTACATCTCATACAGAAAGTGTTGGCAAGAAATCCGGTTTAGCCAATGATGTGGTAGCATTTACTGCTAAAGCCTCATCATTGCTCAGTAACCAGCTGGTCATTAATCATCTGACTCTTACACAATGTTGCACTGTCTTAGGCTGAACTCACCTTTTGTGGTTATTTCTGTATTGCACAAAAAAACCTTTTATTGTTTGTATTTTTTTCTCCATGTTTTCACCCTTTTTCGTTTTGTGTGAGACGTTGCTTAAATGCAAAGTTTTTTTGCTGCTATGTAACAAACTGTACGAGTCATTTACACTTTTTAAATGTCACATATTCAGATGATGTAGAAGATGTTGTCCAGTGTTCACATAGCAACATTTTCACTCTCCACATCACAAATCAGATTGAATGAGACTGATATGACAAAATCCATTAACCTGTACTGCGAATAGCCAGCATTATCTATGGCTGCTGTCAAAGAGGGCTCTGTGACCTGGGACCTTAACCTGACACTGAAAAAGTAAAAACAATCTTTAGCCTTAAAGTTTTCAAGCTCTTTTTTAACTCAAGCTCCACTTACTGTCTTTTTAACTTCATCTCAATAGAAATTGGCTTAGTCTCAATGGATATGCCGAGGTCACCTAAGAGGATTCAGTCGACAAGAGGTGGTCATCTACCAATCAGCTGCAGTGGCAACACACTGGTATTACTGCACTGCTTTTTAAGTAGTAGGAGCAATTTCTGGCGACCCCATCATCACATGCAGTCATGCGATTACAGCCGTCAATCAAGATGCGCCAGCTCAGATATTTTTATGCTGCATTTTATTTGAACTCGATTTATATTCAAGAAAGTGAAAGTATAGAATACATTTGTTTAAGATTGTTTGTGGTGTTTTTAATCATAATTTTAAAAAGAAGAATATTTAGTTAAAAAAGTTATTTTTATCAGTATTTTTTTTAATCAATTACTAGACATTTCAGGCGACCCCATTTGGATTCCAGACGACCCCACATGGGGTCCCAACCCGAAGGTTGAAAAACACTGACTTATGGGTATGGAAATAATGGCTAAAAAAATCTCTCTGTTGTGATTTGTCACCATCAATTTGAAGTCAAATGACAAAGAGTACTCTATATAACATTTATGTCACACTTAAATTAAGAGCAACATCCCGATTCCATCCCAAAAAAAGTTACTATTTTACTACCAAAGACCAAAAAGATCAAAATCGGAATTCTCTAGTAGAGGGGGCAAGTCAATATCTGCCCCTGGATCAAAACAAAAGCTAAGGTGTCACTAAGTTGAAAACTAAGTTGTTTGCTTCTTTGGAAAAGAATGAAGAACCAATGAGATCACTGTCCGTCTGTCTGGTTCTCCAGGATTTCAGATGGAAGTAAAACACATCTCATCTACTCTGGAGGTCTCTAAGCAACACGTTCTTATCTTCTATGAGCAATTACACTGTGACTGTACAAGTGTGTGTGTGAGAGTGAGAGAGAGAGAGGGAGAGAGAGAACCTATGAACTGCCTTAATTATTTCTCAAGAGGATATTGCTTGCTTTGTGTCTCCTTCACTTATCATGCAGAATGCATCATACATAATTCAACACACACAAATGCACTGAGTTACCCACAAAAAAGACACCAATGTGAGGAGGTACTCAACGTAAACGCACCCACAACTGTGCCAGCTGTTTGGTTACACTGCACATGTGATCAGTAGAGTACACTCACTCAGGCAGTGTTTGTAATGTGGGGTGAGTCAGCCCTGTGTTTTGTTGCTGGGTGAACTGAGCTCACTTCCTGCTCCAGAGGGCAGTAACAGGCCGAGGCTGGTGGTCAAATCCGCTCAGCTTCCTGCAGAGGTTTGACATGAACTATTGATCTGCATTCAGCACGATTAGACCTTGACCAAGATTAACAAGAGAACTCTGACTCTTCACTCTGTGTTCTGTACATGGCAACGGGACGTACAGTTACATTACCTAGGTTCCTACTAGCAATGTCCTGTACCCTAAAACAGGGAGTGTGAGCTAATACCTCATTGATACAGTACATAAGAATCTAGTGAGGGGACCTTGAGTTACTGTAGTGACATGAGTCAGTTACAAAATGTGCAGTTTTTCTTGGCTTCCCACAGGTGACACCCCCATCAGAGAAAAAGAAGAACATGTTCAGTATTCGGGGTCTACTGGGTACAAAAAAATATCCTTGCGACTGTTTTCTGTAGTTTAACCTCTATGGCTACAACATATTAGGATTTAACTCAAATAAGTTGAGCAGTATTTTTTTAATTTTCATATCAAGTACCCATAAACTGACATAGGACCCCGCCAGATTTTTGCTGTTTCATTTACAATGATTATTATTATTATTTTATTTATTTTTTTATTTACTTTTTTTTAAATTTCAGTTCAGTATGGACAATACAATTTAGGCAAATTAGATTTTTTTTTTTTACATTAACTATAGGAACTGACACACATTAAGTGACAGAATCACAATCTGACAGACAAAAAAAAAAAAACTAGATAAAAAAAAAGAAAGAAATTATTACATTTAGGGGAGGGAATTGTGGCCACTGATAAAAACGGTTATTACCTTATGCCAAACAATCATAGCCTTACGCTGTGGAGCATTATGTCCTTATTCTAAGGATAATGTGTGTCTTCACATAATCAAGAAGTTTGTAGTTACTTGTTGATGAACCTTTCAAAAAGTGTCTTATATTTTCAAGTTTGAGAAAATAAAGTACATCCTTAACCTAATGTAAATGTTGGGGGTTGGATCAAACCGCCTACCCAGGAGTGTGAGGGGAACGATCCTATTTGATTGTGTTGTAGTTAGACCTAAGTGAACAGGTGTAACCCCAAATAACTCAATTAAGGGGCATGCAAGATTTGACATACAATGAGTTTAAAAGCTCTGACCGAAACAAATTCAAGAACATGGAGGGAATGGGGTGGTGTGTGGCGCAGTGGTTAAGGCGGCCGCCCCATGTAGAGGCTATAGTCCTCGCCGCAGGCGGCCCTGGTTCGAATCCTGTGTCAGGCAGACCTTTCCTGCATGTCATTCCCCCTCTCTCTGCCTCCCCCTTTCCTGTCTATCTATACTGATCTATCAAATAAAGGCAAAAAAAGCCAAAAATATACTTAAAGCAGAAGTGAGTGATCCGGTCGTTTTCGCTAATGCTGCGTTCCAGGCAGGCTTTTGAAATCGTAAATTACAGCTTCAAGTCACAACTTACGACTTTGTAGCGTTCCAGGCAACCCACTCGTGTTTTTCCGACCTGTTTTACCTGTGAAAGTCACTTTAACGGCCACTCGTAACTTCCGACCCGTGAACTCCTACCAGATCAAACTGATACAACTTCACAGGACGGAAAAACACGAGTCTACGAGTTTCCTTGAACGCACCATAACAGTCCTCGTCCCTACGTCGCCACATTCACGGCGTCCCTTGGCTGCACACACAGCCCTGCATGCCGTTCTCTCTCCTCATTGGATAAAAACTGTAGGATACGATAAATGTTTTCTCCTCGGCTTACAGCAGAGCAGAGGGACTGACAGACCCGTGTTTCAGACCAAACACTCTATGTAAGTGATTGCTGTCGGAAGATATAACTATTTAAGACTTATATTAACACAAATATATCACTTACTTCTGCTTTAAAAAAAAAAAAAAAAAAAAGAACATGGAGGGAATTTGGATGGAAAAACCTGATCCGTTACTTCACTAAACCTAAACTGAAGAGTAAACAAACTGGTTCCCAACATACATGTTGGTGGTTATGTGGCGAAAGAGAACCAAATCACACACACATCTTCTGGAAGTGTTATAAACTTAACTTGTTCTGGGAAAGTGTGCATAACATAATGAAAGACATTTTGGGATATGTAATACCCAGGGAATGTAAAGTTATGCATCTTGGGGGTTTGAATGATTATGTTCCAGAAAAAGATAAAATGTTATTGGTCACATGTAAAAACGCAATAACAAGAAACTGGTGCAAGGCTGAACCACCCACTACAACTCAGTGACTAGAGACCATAAGAGAGGTTTGCATCATGGAGAGAATGACCCATCGGCTTAGAATGAGAGAAAGTGTCTTTGTGACTAAGTGGGAGAAATGGATGCAGTATGATACAGTGAACGATGCTTAAGGATTGACTGATTCGAATGTACTGTATGTACCGTACTTTACTTTGGATAATATATATACACCAGTAACCATGACTCTTATTCTTCTGTTTTTTGTTTTTCTCTTAGCACATACTGTATGTCCTAATTTTCTAATTCTGCAATGGAATACATGAATAAAATATGTATATTTTTGTTTAAATGTAAAAAACTAAAAGCTCTGACTGAAACAATCTCCCATTTCCCCCTAGGAATCCCCTCAAAGCCCCAGACCCCACTTTGGGAAACACTGCTATAACCTCCAGTAACAGGTTCAGACATGTAGTAAACAATGACAAAATTACAAATAAACACACTATCATTTTTTTTCACTGTCAGGATCACCAAGTTCTTGACAAAATATGAGTTTTTGAATTAGGAGAGTAAAATTGTGTCTTTTTAACTGTGTGAGTCAATTAATCTGATTATAAGTGTGGTGTATTAATATAGAATATTAATATTATTGTTATTATTTATTGAATAGCATAAATAGTGTTTCACATGAAGTTGAAAATTGTTTGAAGTTGTCATGGTGATACGATATGAGTCCTGTTCAGTCATTGGTCAATATGGAAAAGAGTGACCGTTGTGTATGTGTCTCCATGGTAACGCTTCAGTGTCGATCAGCTGTCTGAGGAGTTGCCGGTGTTTTCTGTTATTGAGATGTTGTGAGATGGAAATAAACAACGAAACTAAAGATCAACAATACGACTCGGAGTCATCATCGGAACCCACACCCCGGTACACAACAATGGCGACGAGGAAGTTTATTTTTTGGTAATTATTTTTACCTTAAAATACGACGGTGACCAACCGAGTTGGGCAGTGGATTAACGTTAACGGTTAACGGTTAACGTTAGCAACGGACAGAAACCAGCCAGAAAACGTTAACGGCAACTAACGGGAGCTGTCATGGCTATGTTTAGCACGGAGTCAGGCTTATGCTTCGATGAAGCTATCGAGAGTTTCGAGGCATATGAGGAGCGTTTTTATCAGTTTGTGGAGGCCAACGATATAGAAGATGACCGAAAGAGAGCGGTTTTTCTGGCAGTCGTTGGTCCGAAGACGTTCGCTCTCCTGAAGGACCTGCTAACACCACAGAAGCCGGGTGAGGCTACGCTGGATGAGCTAACGAAAGCTCTACGGGGCTTTTATCAGCCGAAGAGAAATGTACTTAGTGAAAGGTACGTTTTCAGATGCAGAACACAGTTGGCAGGAGAGTCGCTAGCCGAATATATTGCGTCTCTCAAAGGACTGGCCAAGACATGCGAGTTTGGGGCTACGCTAAACGAGCAGCTGCGGGACCAACTTGTTTACGGTGTTGCCAACAAGGACTTGAGAGGAAAACTTCTAAGTGCCGCGTATGGTAACGCGCTAGATTGGCCAAAAGTGCTGGACATTGTCGACAACTTCGAGTGCACAACCCGAAGTATGCTGAAATTCCAGCAACCACAGATGAGGACCGACCAGGTGACAAGACAGCGACAGGGACCACCCAAGGCAAAGCAACAGCAGAGCCAGAGGACGTCGGACTACCAGAGCGCCAGCGGGGGAGAGAACAAGCCCTGCTACCGCTGCTTGGGGACCGGACACACGCCACAGACGTGCCGCTACAAGGATTTCCAGTGCCGGGGCTGCCAGCGATCGGGACACCTAGAGAGGGCCTGTCGTCAGAGACCACCGCCAGCGGGGGGAACACCAGCCTACGGGGGAAAACAACGCTTTGAAACAGCGCGACACAGTAGCCAAGCAACGAGAGGCACGCGCTACATTGCATCGGCCATCAACACACAGCCGCAGCAGGCTGCAGCGACAGGAGAGGAAGACGACACAGAGCTGCTGCAGTTGACAGCTGAGAGCAGCCAGCAACAACCACTGTCAGGGGAACAGAGAAGCTCTGAAAAAGACTTTGGACTGTTTTCTATATCTAGGGATGACAGTGAGTATGTAAAACCATATAATGTCATCGTCAGAGTAAACGGTGAAAAGGTTAAAATGGAAATAGACAGCGGGGCAGCTATGTCTATTATGTCAGAGAAAATGTACAAAAAACGGTTCAGCGGGTTTAGACTACGTCCATCTGAAGTTGTGCTAAAAGACTATTCAGGAAAAGTCATAGCAGTGATAGGTGAAATGGATGTAACAGTGAAATGTGAGGATCAAGTGCTGAAGTCAGTGTTACTTGTGTCAGAAGGGAATGGTCCTACTCTTATGGGAAGAAACTGGATCAAATATCTTTCACTGGATTGGTCACAAGTAAACCATGTAGCATGCCCAGTAGAGCAGCTTTGTGAAAAGTACTCTGAAGTGTTCAGTGACAAGTTGGGTCTGGTAAAGGGGGTCCAAGCAACTGTTCATGTATCAGAAAAAGCTGTACCAAAGTTCTGTAAAGCTAGACCAGTACCTTATGCACTCAGAGATGCAGTAGACAAGCACCTGGTAGAGCTGGAAGAACAGGGGGTCATCATACCTATAGAGTACAGTGAGTGGGCTAGTCCTATAGTGTGTCTGCCCAAGAAAACAGGAAAAGTCAGGATATGTGGGGATTACAAGGTGGGTCTCAATGAGTGGGTTGAAGTGGATCAGTATCCATTATCTAAGACACAGGATCTTTTTGCTACAATAGCAGGCGGGAAGCAGTTTACAAAACTAGATCTTACCCAGGCCTACCAGCAGGTAGAGATAGACGCAGAGTCCAGAAAGTATCTCACCATAAACACACAGAAGGGCCTTTACCAGGTCAATAGGTTACCTTATGGAGTGTCCAGTGCACCAGCTGTTTTTCAGCGTATTATGGACCAGGTCCTACAAGGTCTCCCAGGCACAGTTTGTTTTTTGGATGATATACTCATCAGTGGGAGGGACACAGAGGAACACCTGCATAATGTGGAAGCAGTACTACAGAGGCTGCAAGAGCGAGGGTTCAAGGTGAACAGAGAGAAGTGTGCATTCCTTCAAAATAGTGTCACGTACCTAGGTCACAGGATAGATGAGCAGGGCATACACCCAGTACAGGAGAAGACAGACGCCATAGAAAAGGCGCCTGTGCCCAAAAACGTAACAGAGCTCAGAGCATACTTAGCTTTACTGACATACTATGGCAAATTCATAGAGAACCTCTCCACACTTATCAAGCCTATGACAGAGCTCCTTCAGAAGGACCAAAAGTGGGTGTGGTCAGAACAGCGTCAACAGGCCTTTGAGAGGACCAAGGCACAGTTGTCTTCCTCCTCAGTGTTAGTACACTATGACCCGCACTTGCCAGTAATCCTGGCATGTGACGCGTCTCCTTACGGGGTGGGAGCGGTCATTTCTCACGTGATGCCTGATGGAAATGAGAGGCCCATAGCTTATGCATCACGCACACTCACAAAGACAGAGGTAAACTATGCACAAATTGAAAAGGAAGCGTTGGGACTCATTTTTGGGGTGATGAAGTTCCACGACTACCTTTATGGTCGCAAGTTTTTGCTTGTTACAGACCACAAGCCTCTCGTAAAAATCTTAGGACCCAAGACAGGGGTACCAGCACTAGCAGCAGCGAGACTACAGAGGTGGGCGTTGATACTGGCAGCATACCAGTACGACATAAAGTACAAGTGCGGCCAGCATCATGGTAACGCAGATGCATTGTCAAGACTACCTCTCTCAGAGAGAGGTCCAGAAAGCAGTCAGGAGTTTAGAGTGTCATTCATAGATGTCATGCCCATCACAGCTAAGGATATAGCAAAAGAGACAGCTAGTGATCAGGTCCTAGGGAAAGTAAAACACTTCACACTAACAGGTTGGCCTAAACATGTCACAGACACAGCTCTCACACCATACTGGGCCAGGAGAGATGAGCTCACAGTAGAGGGGGACTGTGTATTGTGGGGTCTGCGAGCTGTTATACCAGCTACGCTGAGGGACACACTGCTCAGAGAGCTACACGAAAACCACTGGGGAATTGTTAAAATGAAAGCTCTAGCTAGAAGTCACTTTTGGTGGCCTAAGTTAGACACAGATATAGAGGGTCTGGTAAAAGACTGTCAGGTGTGCCAGTCAAACAAATCTATGCCACCTACTGCACCAACACACGCCTGGAAATGGCCAGAGAGACCATGGCAGCGCATACACATAGACTTTGCTCAAAAAGGAAAGGACAATTTCCTTGTAGTCACAGATGCATACTCGCGCTGGCCAGAGGTTAAGGTTATGACAAACACTACAGCTATAGCTACTGTTGAGGCAGTCAGGGGGATGTTTGCAGCTTACGGGCTTGCAGAGGAGTTAGTTTCAGACAATGGACCGCAGCTGGTCTCAAGAGAGTTTGAAACGTTCTTACAGAAGAACGGGGTAAAGCATATCAAGTCAGCTCCATACCACCCAGCATCAAATGGAGCAGCAGAGAGACTGGTTCAAAATCTAAAACAGTCTCTGGGTAAACAAAAAGGGTCAGGAAGGTCATTACAACATGATGTAGACAATTTTTTGTTTATTTATAGGAACACACCACATGCAGCTACACAAAAAACTCCAGCAGAGTTGTTTTTGAAACGACAAGTACGCACACGTTGGTCACTAATGAAGCCCAGCTTCTCAGCAGACATGCAGGACAGACAGGACAGTAAGGTAAACAGGGGTACAGGGAAGCGTTTACGCTCCTTTCAGGTCGGGCAAGCAGTCCGAGTCAGAGATTACCGGGGAGGAGAGAGAGATAAATGGGTACCAGGAAAGGTAAAGAAGGTTTTGAGTCCTGTAACTTACCTTGTTGAGACAAATGACATGCATGAGTGTAAGAAACATGTGAACCAGATGATTGGAGCAAACACAGTGGATAGTCCACAGCCAGATACCTCAGAGTGGAACACCTCTGAGTGGACTATGGACATGGAGCATGAGGAGACTGTTCATTCTGCCATCACAGGGAGGCCTCAGCGAAACAGAAAGCCTCCAGACCGCTATAGACCAACTTGGTCTTGAGATGGAACAGCTCAGTGAGGCCTGAGAAACAAAAGCCTCCTCATTGAATGTTTTTATTTTAAGTGATTTTATTGTCTGGTAAATATGAAGCCGATGTTAAAAACTTGTAATGGTTATGAAATTGAAGTGAATCATATTTGTTTGTTTTCATTGTTTTTCATGAAAGGGGTTTCAAGTTACCGGGGAGGAGTGTGGTGTATTAATATAGAATATTAATATTATTGTTATTATTTATTGAATAGCATAAATAGTGTTTCACATGAAGTTGAAAATTGTTTGAAGTTGTCATGGTGATACGATATGAGTCCTGTTCAGTCATTGGTCAATATGGAAAAGAGTGACCGTTGTGTATGTGTCTCCATGGTAACGCTTCAGTGTCGATCAGCTGTCTGAGGAGTTGCCGGTGTTTTCTGTTATTGAGATGTTGTGAGATGGAAATAAACAACGAAACTAAAGATCAACAATACGACTCGGAGTCATCATCGGAACCCACACCCCGGTACACAACAATAAGCAACTGGAATGGAGGATCCAATTAAACCATCATGCTGATCTTGATCATTCACCGTGACTTTGGCACTGGCTTAGCTTTTGGTCTTGGCAGAGGGCCTCACTCTCTCTTTTTGACCCCTCTCTTATGAAAAACAAATTGACTTTTCAACTCCTACAGTGTTGACAGTCAATTATAGTTCATGCACCCAGTTGTCAGTTATCCACATGACATTAGACACATTAAAAAAAAGAACACAGCAGCATTTGTGATAACAGGAAAAAAAAAATTGTGAGTTAACCAAGCTGCTTGTTGACTACAAAAAACCCCAAAACAAACACAACTGGAAAACACAATCAATGCATTAAAAATTGATCAAAACATCTCAGATCAATAATCAAACATCTCTGAATTCAGAAACCAAAGTTCTATAAGATATTCAGAATTACAAGGAAATTAAAAGTTCTTTGAATAAAAAAATAACAGTTCGAATCGTGTGTGTGTGGATGTGGGTGTATATATTGTTTGTGGGGCTTTCAGTTCAGTAGGTTCAATGTGTTTTGAAGGAAGTGTGTTTGTTTTGTGGTGGGCATTTTGATGTGGTCTTATTCTGTGGGAGTTTGTGGGAATGATAAGTGATAACCTGTTGTGCGCTGGTATGTTGAACCTTCTGTTTGATGTGAAGATGACACAATGAACTCAGGATTACTCTGTGAGACTGTGATTTTGAGGTGATTGCCAGAGGCATAGGAGTCAGTAAGAAGAGGCTTCCATCACTGGTCAGTGGGCACAACATTGAGCTACTAGACTGCCATGTGGTTCTGTGTTGTGTCCCTCTCTATAGAGAATTTAAAAAACCTAAATAATTCCCACAACAGTTGAGGGAAGGTCAGAGGTCAGGAGAGTTTTAGGGAAATTGGACTTATCTGCAAGTGGTTCCTCATCCAACCAGGATGGAGAGATCGGCCAAAGAATCCAAACAGGTCCAAGATAGTAGTCAGCTTCTCCTGCCCCTGCTCCAGGGATCAGCTTTTCCTCCAGAACGCTTGGTTTACTTTTCTTTTTATTTAATCCAGAAACTTCCTCAGACTTTGAATTACCTCCTCCTTTTTCTTGTTTCTCACATATCACTTCATGTTAGTCCTCCTTCAAGCCTCCTTTGTTCTCTTCTCTGAGTTCTCAGGTATGTCTGGCGTCTCATCTCCCTCCTACTTCCTTTCCAGCTCAGGTGGAAAGGCTGTGTTGTCATTTCCTGTTTCTCTTTCTGCTCAAGCTGCTAAGAACATGAAGTGCAGTTCTTGCTTCAATTATCTTTCATAGAAACCTGACTGTAAATTAACTGTGCTATGATAGAATATAGTATTGTAAAAACTTGACACAACTTGGCACGCATTCTTCATGTCCAAAACAGAGGGGAAAGAAGTCTAAACTTTAATAATAATAAATAATAATAAACAACATGCTATATGATAAATATACACATCGTCATATCAACATTTATGGAACAACATAGTCAGAAAAGGACCAAATATTAATGCACATGAATAAATTAAGAAATAATCCATCAGTAACATAAACAAATCACAAGTTTAAAAAAAAATAAAAAATAAAAGCATAATCAGTAACACCATCCTGTTAGTGTCACACCCACATTTCACCCCTGTATCTTGTGAAAACCTATTTGTATTTGTTTTAAACAGAATGAAACGCAAAGTTTCATTCTGAAGTTAGCCCTGTTATTGTTAGCATTGTATATGATTTGTGCTGTTTGAAATGTCACTGTCTGTAAATTTCAATAACTTTGAATGAGTATAGTATCCAGAAAACCTGCATTATGAATGACTCTTTTGCCCTTTTTTGTTGGAGAGTTATTACCCCAGATCTTTCCAATGGTGAGACCTATTATTCTGAATAACACATATGGTCAGTCCTTACAGAAAAAAAATCATTTTGTGTTGATGACTTTTCTAAATCAAATTTATTGCATTATGATATTCTTTCACTTAGGCTACTGCTGCTTAACACAACATATCCATTGATACTGTTTGTATCATTTGATCATGTGTGTGAAACCTTGACTCAGATGAAAAGTGACTAGTTATCCTATGATTAACATGCAGTGAGGGGAATGTGAGGGGGGTATCATCAGGAAGCAGGATGTGATGCTGGACACAGGGGAGGGTGGGGGTAGGGATGGGAGGGAGAGAGGGAGAAGGAGGAAGGAGGTCTCACCTTCCAAGTCTCAACAATAGGCAGAGCAGAGGTAGGCCACCTGGAGAGGCCCGGGCCCCGGGGTCAGGTCGGGGTCAAGTTGAGTGGTTGGAGTTGGAGACAGTTTGGTGAACTTCGGGGTTAAGGTGGTGGGAAAGTCAACGTCACTTCCCTAGAATTCACTCACCAACCCTGAAGGGAGTTCAATGGCCTGTCTGGCCTTCCCCTCTGCTGCTCTGCTGCAACTCCAGCACCTCTGGGAAATGTAGTCTCCCTGAAAGATAAATCAGGTTATTGTGTTAGGTTTAAGGCCTGCTGGTGTATCCCCTCCTCCCTTGCACACTCACTCAGACATGTGTTTTTAATACTGACTCTCAGGTCCTTCATTGCCCATGATCACGTGCACTAGATGTATTTTAAATTCTCTAATAAAACTCCATATCCCATACTGCCTTGCGCCCTGTGCGCATGCGCCATGCGCACGGTCGAGGAGAGGGGAGGATGGAAAATGACTGCAGGGAGGCTCGTATCTGTTGCTGAAATTAGAAAGGTTATTATAAATATATTAACTATGAACTGCGTCTAAATTCATAAAATATATATTTTCGTCTTTTTTACGCGTCAGACGAGCCGCTGAGGAGGAAACCTGCTGCTTCCGGAGGACCTGAAGGCATCTTATTTTTTTTTTTTTACCAGGGGGTGTCTGGGTGTGGGAACGGTGCCAGACTCACTGATAACCGTTTGTGTTTTCGGCAGCCAGGATGCCGCGGGACAACAAAACCCCTCTGATCCAGAAGATAGCGAAGCAGGCCTACATCACCTACAAAGGCCTCAAGTCTTCGGAGAACAAACTGACCGCGGACCAGCAGAGTGAACTCATCTCCTTGGTGACCGCGGTCAGGGCTGCCGACCTCAAAATTGCACCCCGGAAATGCAAAGCGAGCTCCGCGGCCGCGGAGCTGCAGGGTTCCCCGGTCACCTACATGCACATCTGCGAGACGGAGGTGTTCAGCATGGGCGTGTTCATCCTGAGGGCCGGCACATCCATCCCGCTGCACGACCACCCCTACATGAACGGGATGCTGAAGGTCTCTACACCTCCTGTCTCATATGTTGTGGCCTGTACTCAGTCAGCTCCAGTGTGTTTTGCTTTAAATTGTATTTTATTTCTCTAAGATTTCTAGAAACAACTGTAATAATAATTTTATAATGTAGTTGTTCATCATTCACCAAAGGTCATAGGTCAAACCTTATGATTCGTGGAAAAACTTAAAGGGACAGTTCAACATTTTGGCAAATTCACCTATTGCTGTAATCCCTATAGTCATAGGAGTAGGTTCATTACCTTTAATTATCAGTGCATGTTTTGAGATCTGCGGGGCAGAGACGTGAGCTGCTCAGCGAACACAATGGAGGTGAATGGTACTGGTCCCCTGTCCCTCAAAACTTATCAAATACACAATCCAACAACTCCAAAACACACACATTATCTAGCCTGAACTATATTTCAAACATGGCTGCTGGGTGGAGTGATTTCAGAAGCGCACGTGGTTCAGGTGTTGTAATGTTACAGTATTATTTCATAGTGTGGTGAATGTGCAGGTCATAACTTTGTTGGATTGTGTATTTGATGAGTTTTGAGGGACAGGGGACCTGTACTATTCACCTCCATTGTGTTCGCTGAGCAGCTCACGTCTCTGCCCTGCAGATCTCAAAACATCATGTACTGATAATTAAAGGTAATGAACCTACTCCTATAACTATAGGGATCACAGCAATAGGTGAATTTGCCAAAATGCTGAACTATCCCTTTAAGTGTCATTGCAGCAAAGCCGGTGACCTATGACATTCTGTTGGTAGTCACTATAATTTACATGCAAAGCCAGGAGCCCAATGGCCCCTGTGTGCACACAGAGCACGCCATGAATATAAACTGACCATACACTAATGCACAAACACTAAGGCTGGTTCACCTGGGGCCGTCAGAGGCTGCAGCTTTCATCAGCTCAGCGGGTCTGATGCTATTAGTCTAGTGTAGATAGATGCACACAAACGGGAATTAGGTTAGAGAGGGGATTTCTTTTTTTTTTTGTTTAGTTGCTGTGGTCATGTTGTGCAAATTTCTGAATAAAACTAATAGAAATCACCTATTCAAACCTCAGTGGGCATCATAGGAAGTGGTAATGTGAACTCATGGGTGACAGGCTTAGTCTTTTTGCTGCAAGGCCTCAATCTGACATGCCCAATCAGATACCAACTGCAAGTGACCAATCAGCATTCAGCACACCCAAATGATGATTAGTTAGAGCCACACATACAAACCATAAAATAATCTGTTCTGAGTAACTGAGAGATTTTACAATTAATAATTTTTTAATTTATTTTTTATTTTTCAATTATTATTTTTCAACTAGTGTCTCTGCGACTATGCGAAAACGGGGTCGTTTACAGCATATTGACAAAACAATGTTGATTTAATTGTTCCAAAAAATTTGACTTGATTGATGATTGATTGATTGATTGGTTGATGTGGTTTGTGATTCATTTTCATGAGTAAAATAATGTCTCTAAAATATCAAAATACATGGATGGCTACCATAGAGATGAATACAGCAACATGACATGGCAGAATAATATTTTTAGTGATGACTTAGGCCTGCTGTTGGAGCACGGTCTAAATTTCTTGTTGACCAATCAGATTGTTTGGTCGGAACTACTTGTTTTTTGTGTTCCTTTAATATATTGTGTGTTTAATGTTCTTTGTCTTGGGCGTTGGGCTGAATATTTCCCCTCAGGGCCCATAACAGCAGCCTCTATAGGTCATATAATGAGAACTGGAAAAGTGGGCACAGCTGTTTTGTTCCCTGAAGTAAAACAGAGTAGTCAGTAGAGCTGGACGATTATGGCAGAAATCATTATATACTGAAATCACGATTATTATTTTACTCGATTATGTACAGCATGTATATTTGGGGTGGGGGGTGGGTCCTTACATTTGCTTTTGTGAATTAACTGACACATGTGGGTAGAAAGACTGTCTTTCATGATAAAATCCCAATAGTCTAGGTAGGAAAATGACAAAATAATCATTGCTCTTTGATTATAGTAGAGAAAATGTGATTGTTTGTCCAGCCCTAGTAGTCAGGAGTTCCACTTACAAACATGGAGCTCGGTGCTGCTACGGGTGTGAAAACATCTGCTTCATAATGAGGAACCTTACAGTGGATCACTCCTCCGCATTTCCTCAATAAAACTAACAGCAGCAGAGTAAATTTGACTCTTTTACGCTTCAGTGGTGATGTTTTAGTGAACATGAGTCATGGTTAACTGAATAATGACTAACAAAAAAAATGAAGAGAAAAGTAAAAATATGTACCCAGTGACTGTAAGAAGCTGTGATGATAACCTGCTGTGTTGTGTTGTGTCCTCCAGGTTCTCTACGGGAAGGTGAGCGTCCGCTGCTTCGATAAACTGGAGGACAGCTTGACCCTCAGCTCCGTCCCGCCTCCCTTTGACCCCCCCCTGACCTCGCTGCAGACGCCCTCCCTGTGGCGCTCCGTACTGCGCTCCGTCGCAGAGTACTCGGAGACCAGCGGCCCGTGTCTCCTCACCCCCCTGAGGGACAACCTCCACCAGATCGACGCGTTGGAAGGGCCCGCCGCTTTCCTGGACATCCTGGCGCCGCCGTACGACCCCGACGACGGGCGGGACTGTCACTATTACAAAGTCCTTCAAACTGTGGCAGAGAGGCAAACAGACGGGAAGAGCAACGAGGAGGAGGAGGAGGAGGAGCAGGGAGAGGAAAAGGAGAAAGAAGAGGAGGCGTGGCTACTAGAGGTCCCTCAGCCGGAGGACTTCGGGTGCGGTGGAGAGGCCTACCCGGGCCCTGTGGTCTCTTTCTGAATGAAAACTGATCACACCAGTGACAATCTCCTCATATCATCCATCCACCCGACAGTGAACTCTTGTGTTGTCCCCCTTCTACAGGAAGGTCCGACACAAGGTTCATTATTACCTGCAACTCAAAGAGAGATTGAGTGCCTTTTCTCAAGGATGCTACAGCAGGGCAGAAGCTTCAGACACAGGGACTTGAACGCAACATCACAATAAGGACCGCAAAACGTCTCCCCCACACACACACACAGTACACTAGAATGACTCTCAGTAGAACACATACCTCCGCCTGGGCCAAATACACATCTGTCTGATCCAGATTATGATCTGGATCAACACCAATGTGTAAAACCTCAAAAGATCTCAACTCCATGAATATGTCAGGGTTTTTTCCATTTCAAGATTCGAACTTTGTCTCCTGAGAAACTGACCAATGTTGTTGAACGGTGCCTGCAATGTTATGGGAAATTAATCTGCCCCTTAAACTGTGATTGACACCAAACTTTAAAGAGTCCAGGACTCCAGACTGACTTTTCTTCACTAGGAGCACAGTGGCCACTAACTTAAAATTTTAGGATTTTAGGAATTTTGAGGATTCAACGGGAAGAAGAGGCAAATTTACTGGTTGCACATGTGCAAGTAGATGAACAATTTACTTGCTCTGTCTGATAATACCCCCATTTAGGGTCAGTCTGGAGCCCTGGAGTCTGTGAACACATGCCTCATCCCTCCACCACATTATGTGTAATCCTACTGATAAGTAAACACACAGATAAAAAAAAGCATCAGCTCATTGGTGGAAGTAAAAAAAACTTTTCTCAGTAGTGTAAGAATCTGACAGCAGGAACTCTCTTCGGACCATTACGTTGCCTTGTACACACATGAATGTCACCGGTCCAATGTTGTGCAACTGGTGGGGTCATCAGGGTCTCTGTTGTGTGTCCTGTGAAGCTCAGAAAGCTTTTCACACTGTGCTGCTGCAGTGGACCTCCACGCTCTCATGTGTCTTAATGCCAAAGCCTGTAACTCAAGTCATTCCTGCCTTATTTGTGAATATTGAATGTAAACTTCTTCAGACTATTTTTATCCTACACACTCCTTTCTCTTTCTAAAGTGCACACACACACACACACACACTACATTATACCTATTGTTACCTATTATTTCCTGTGTTTAACTTATTCCAGGTGACTCGGTTCCCTCACAGGTCTGAACACTAAAGGGAAAAGAAAAGCTGATGTTCAGCTCTCTCTACATATTTGCTGATGTGTAATGTTGTAATTTCTACTAATGTTACTTAATCCGGAGTGATATGACATCATTGATGCGTCATGTTTTAAGACACATCTTCAAATCCAGTCTAGACACTATAGTATTTTTTAAAAAAAGGAAACTGTGTCAGGGAACGTCAACATTTTCATGGCATGATGCCACCACACTTAACTCTCTTCACTACCTTTTACCTGTAGGTAAACACTATATGATTCCTATCTGTATGTTACGTAACCTTGTTTATACCCTTTGAACGATATTATACTTCACACATGTGCCAGTTTGATAATGATTATGTTACTCTGATGATGAATGTTAAGTGGAACAATAAAGTAGATGGGAATACTCCTGTCATTTCTGTCTCATACCACTGGTGTCGTCGCCTTCTTGATTTTTTAAATTCTCATTAATACAATAAATGTTATTATTGTTTATCCGTCACTATTCTAACCTATCCACCTTCAAATCATTACTCAAGACCCACCTTTTTAAGTCTGCTTTTAACAGTAGCTGTTTCTACTGTTTCTATAATTACAAATATACATAGTTATTGCGCATTGTTCGTCCTTCTATGTACTTTTCATTTATTTTCTTTCTTTCTCTTTTTTCACTTCTCTCTGCATTGAGCACTTGTGTATTTTTTGTATTTTATGTCCTCTGTATTTGGTTTTATGTAAAGCGTCTTTGAGAGCTGTAAAAGCGCTGTATAAATAAAATGTATTATTATTATTGTTATAATATTCTATTCAATGTAATTTGGCAGATTTTTCCTCTGCACACTGGCACCCTGTAAGTCAAGTCTAAGTTTGCCCACTTTGTCGGATCAGTCTACAAAGCTACGCCCCAGGGACTACTACAAGTCTCCACGCAAATCTAAACAAATACAATAATAGTGCTTTTTTACATCTGTTAATGGAGTTTATTTAATCAGAGATTCATGTGAAATGCAATGTGAAGCCAAACTTACAGTTTTCTAAATTTCAGAAGTACACATAATTGCACACATTAGTTTAAAGAAATAGAATTACACATTTAAGACTAATTGCACACATTAGTTTAAAGAAATAAGTTAAACTGGACCTGTTTTGTTGCTTTGTTTAAATATATTCAGTCAACTCCAAATCACACTTAATAAAATGAAATGAACCTTTCTTGTTATAATATTCTATAGCATATAAATACATTGTGAGTGGCTATTATACCAAACTCTGTGTTGTAAAGGTGAGTTACATGTATCTTGGGGCAAACAAAGTGTACCTTCTGTGTGGTTTAGGTGTCCCACTCTTACGGGAACACACAGGGGACGACGCCAACGTAAATACAGTCCCACAAGTAAGACCAACACACAGACATTGACATACTGAAAAATAAATAACTTTATCTTCAATCTGTTGCACAATCAACTGCTCTGTTGCCTAATTTTACAATATTCTTCCTTGCCCCACTCTGCAATGAGCCTATATTCCTTAATCTTGAGCAGGATTAAATGAAACAATGTGCGATGACAGTGCGACAGAGACACACTAATGCTGCTTTAGATGCAGTAATCTGTCCAACTGAGGTCATCTGCACGCTGCTTTAGACCTGAGCACAGTTTGTCAAACCTTATTAAATGTGCTTAGAAGGCTCTTGAAGAAGAAGAGAGGGGAATGTTTGTGTAATATTTAAGACATGAAAAGGTAGAACTTGAAATGAGTTCAGGCAAATCCTGAAGAAAAAAAGAGACTCAATGATCCTCAAACAAGTCAAATCCAGACCGAGAATGCCTGCAAGAAGAGGAAAAGGTCAACGTCCGGAAAGTTTTCTCCCACACATCAACACAATAGAATATTTGTAGTCCGAGTTGAGCATTATTGTAAAGCTGTGGTTCTTATTTGATCTCAGAAAATGTGAAGAAATCAATGTCTTGTAGTGTATAAGCAAATAAAGTATTTGTTGAGCTGTCAGGAGCTGCAGGGACGTGTGAGTTTTTCTGTCTGGTTATAACTATTAAATTTAGATTCTGTGACTTATCAGGCAGGTGCGGCACCAAAATGAACATGCAACAAGATCATGAAACTGCAAATATAAATCAGCTATAGGATATGTTATAGCAGAGTGAGGGGGGAGGACACTGATGTCCTTTGTTCAGCTCACGATGACTCTCTTCAGTGTTGCTCATTTGCTCTTGTGCTGGAGCTGACGTCAGCAGAATAAAGATGTTATAGATTAGTGCAGGCTGCGCCACAGCTTTCTTACTGGGAAAGGTCCTTGTTCTCTGTCTCCTCCAGAATCAGACAGTCTCATATGTGTGTGTGTCCAGTGCAGAGACAGTGGGAGACTTCTTTAAGGCAACCTCTGACTGAAACTGAAAAGCTTCCACAGCACAAAACTGCATCATTTACACCCAACAACAAGCCAACAAGCCAACAATAAGTGATCGGTATGAGGTAAAAAAAAAAAAAAAAACCTGTAGGCAGCTGTGCAACAGGTGGGCGGTTGGGGTTCAGGAGGTAGAGTGGATGTCCACTAACCTGAAGGTCAGTGGACGAAGTGTCCTTGGGCAAGACACTGAACCCACATTTGAATGTGAATGAATGTGTCCAGTGCTGTGAATGTGTGTTAAAGGGTGAATGCGACATACATTGTAAAGCGCTTTGAGTGGTCCTAGAGACTATAGAAAAGCGCTATACAAGCGCAAGTCCATTTACCATTTTACCCATTTACCAGGTGTGTATTAGATAACAATCAATCAAAATAAGTCATGACTGTAAAAAAGACTCTATCTGCAGTATAATGAGCCATTTCCTGGTGTTCAATAATTCTCAGAACACGACTGCACGGTGTCTGTGAACTTGGAGTCAAGAACTGGAACCAGTCAAGTGTCAATCCACTGATCCTTGAGATGTGTCTACATCTCAAGTGGAGTCCATGTGTGGTCTACTGTGACAGTTCCCAAGCAGGAGCAGCAGTCTCAGTAACTGTGACATGGAAGAAGCTTGGAACCACCGGGACTTTCGGCCGACCGGATAAACTGAGTTAACAGCACAGCAAAGAGCCTCAGTCAGTGAGAATCTAAGAGTTGCTCTAACAGAGCTTCAGATTGAGACCTGCTGGAAGGACCACCACCTCAGCAGCTCTCAGGCTTTATGGTAGGGCAGACCCAACTATGAGTAAAAGATGAATGAAGTTGGTAAAGCATCTGAAGCGTTCTGAGAGGAGGAGATGAGGAAAACGATTCTCGGATCTGCAGGAGCAGAACTCAAACATTAAGTCTGGTAAATAACAGGGACTGTTCAGCACCTGGACAGCACAACTCCTACAGTGAAACATCATCCACAGCAGGGACATGGAGACTGTTCAGAACCGGAAGGATTCCTGCAGCCAAAACCTGCTCCAGTGTAGGTGAGACTGAGACTGGGGCGACAGTGACCTGAAGCAAACGGCCACAGCGTTGTGGCTTCAGAACTTGGAGAGCCCCTGGAAATCACAGTTTACAGGCTCTTCCTATCTGACCTGACAGAGCTTCAGAGGACCTGGTCAGAAGAAATAAACAGCCAGGGTCCAGGAAAAAAATAGAAAAGACAAGGAAAGGAAAGAGCAGAAGCTGTAACTGCTGCCCCAGAGGCCTCTGAACCCTCTGAATACTTGTAGAAATGAGAGGTTTCAGTTTTTTGATTCCCTAAATAAATAAACCAAAATCTCTAAAATCATGTTTTGCATTTTGTCATTTTACTCATACTTTCGGGAAGAGATGCCTGAAAAGAGACAAAACATCTGATCACATTTACCTCATTTTGTTCAGCAGCAAATAAACCATTTCCACAATATGGTCGACAAAATAAAGAAGCTTTAGCTTTACTTGCGTGAAATGAATTCCACTTAAGGATTTGCAGAGTTGTTTTTTTTTACAGCATCAAGATACATTCTGTAATTTGGATCCATTATAAGTAGATGCTAGACAGCATTATTCTCTTTTTCCAGAGGAGAACAGAACGACAGACATTTAGTAAAAGGAAAGGAAACAAGTGACCACAGCAGCCCACTCTTAGAGGTACTAGGTGTGTGTGAGTCACAGCATCGAAACATGAATACACACTAACTAATCCTGTGAAGGTGGAAAGAAGACCCTCTTGTTTCCGAAGAGTTTCAAATTAGGAGAAGTATAATTTACAGAAATATATAGGGGACTATGAAGTCACATGCTGTGTCATTACCTCTGATTATGTATAAGCACACAACAATCAACTACAGTAATCAATTGTAGTTGATTGGACAGTTAAAGTTGGTTCCAGCTGTGTGGTGACACTTTTGGGCTACAGATTTAATATAAAAGTAAATTAACAAATAGTTATATAAATAATACAGCCTATAAATACATTTTAATCTGTAGGCTACTGAACAAAAATAATAATATAATTGAGATGCACCATGAACTAATCTCTGCAATGTATGGAGGTTAATCTAAATTCTATATTTCACAAATTTCGTTTGAGTCCTATTTCTTCACAAATACTTGACTAATGACTTGTATTAGAACATATGAGCCAAAGCAGTTCAGCTCCGGTCTGTCCACTGACACTAATCACGGACTTCGGTTCGCTTGTGTCCGCGGAGCAGAAAACAAACTATTTGCATATGGAGCGCCGGTTTCTAACCTGATGTGACACCTAAATAACCAGCGAGTGGGTGAAGACTCTGAGTCAGATATGCCATGGGTGACGCAACATGGGATTTACCCCATAAATTTCCAACATCGAATCTTTTTTATGCAGATAAAATAATTTCATTTGACACTTTCAACACCGCACACGTTCGTGTTCCATGAACGCATCACGGTTGACGGCGCTTTTTTTCTCTCTCTCTCTCTAAAGTGATGAACGAAACTGATACTTGCTGTGTTTAGCATCCTCAGACATTTAATAAGTCTCAAAACACACATTACAACAAATGTCAAGTCCATATTAGTTCAACATATTTACACTCATGATTTTTTACACGTGAACCACAACCGCTGAACATCTGGAGATCCACGAGACGAGATTTATACAAAAATAGAAAGTCTTTTTCACCTGTACATATTAAAAGACAAATACACACTGCATGAGAAGCGTCCTTGAATCAGTCAGTGTACAAAAAGACACGCAGCAAGGCACTAAAGGGGAGATACAGTCATCAACAAACATGTTAGAATCAACTCAATTTAATAACTTAAACCTGTTTTCTTTATTCAAAACGTTATTGCAGTTATTTCACATTTCAACTTGCAGCCTGTTGTATGCTCAATAAGTGTGGCGATGTTTAAAAATCCCCTTTATTACATTCGCCCTGGACTATTCTCATGAATTAATGGCTATATGTTCTGGTATGTTCAGTAGACTGTGCAGGCAAAGTGCATTCGTGTCAGTCTCTCTGTCAGTTCTGGGGCAGGAATGGATGAATGTGCGTAATTGCGCACGATTGCACAGAAGTTTTTTGTTTGTTTATTCCCACCCCGGTGTTTAGGCTGTTATATTTAGTTCACAACAGTTTCAGTCGAATTATTCAACGTTTGTTTTTCCTCTTTCTTTCTTTTTTTTTTTAAGGGTTAGTGTGCGTCACGCTGCCATGGTGACAACAAAGTTTTCTAACTATGGACAGATCCCGTTGGTTGCGCTGATCCCGCCTGACGGCCGCTCCAGCCCGGAGCTGCCGGACGAGGAGGAGGACGAGGAGGAGACAGTGGAGGACTTCCTCTCCTTCTGTCTCAGGTGGATTTTAGTGTGTCTCTTCCTCTCGTCGCTCCTGGCGAACTTCCGGCCACAGAAGTCGCAGGCGAAGGGCTTCTCCCCGGTGTGCGTGCGGATGTGCGTGGTGAGGTGGTCGCTGCGGCTGAAGTTGCGCATGCAGATCCGACACTGGAACGGCTTGTGTCCAGTGTGGATGCGGATGTGTCTGGTCAGTTCGTCAGAGCGGGAGAACCGCCGGTCGCATCCCTCCGCGGGGCAGGGGTACGGCCGCTCGTGAATGGGCGTCTTGCTGGGTCTGTTCGGGTACTTTCTGGGCCGCAGGATCGGCCTCAGGGGCAAGTTCTGTGGGCTGTACGCAGTGGGAAGCCTCGGTGCCCCCCCTTCGACGCCTCCACTACCCGGACCCCCAAGCGTAAAGTTCCTGATAGTATTCAGAGGGGTCAGGGGTGGAGGGACGCGGAATGAATCAAGCGGACACGGGCCAAAGGGTTTCCGATCCTGGATACCTGCCGGGTGCATGTCCCGCTGGCAAGCCGGCTGGAAGAAGCCAGAGTAGTCGGGAATGATGGGGAAAAGCCCCGGCGCGTCTGAGCCGCCTGGCTGCTTGGGTGAAGAGTAGGAGGGCGGTGGGTAGGAGCCGATGGGACAGGTGGAAGTGGACAAAAAGGCCGAGGGGTCCTGGTACACCTCCCCGCAGCCAGAGGAGGAATAAGGAGGCGGGGGGGAGTAGAGGTGGTGGTGATGGTCCAGCTCTGCCTGGTTCTGAGCCGCCATGGTGCAACTCAAATTTCCGCTGGAGAAATGACTGGGAGATCCTGAAGAAGCCGGGGAGGAGGACGCCGAAGAGGAGGGAGGAGGAGGAGGCGGCGGCTGGGCCACGTTGAAGATGCCCGAGACGATGTTGATCACCCCCTCGGGGTTCCAGTTACCTGGATACTGGGAGTCGATGGAGAACTTTCCCATGTAGGTGAAGGTCTGGTTGCGGTGGGGCGCGGGCTGAGAGAAGCCGCTCGAGTAGGTGGAGAGGTCCAGAGAGCGCTTCTCCATGCTCATGTCCGCGCTCATCAAGCCATCTGCAGAGGGAAAACAACACAAGTCATTAGTGAGGCAACGCATACAGGATTAATTAACCTGTTCACACAAGACGGGAAAGTGGCTTCAAGTGGAGAGAAGGCTGTCGCATCTCTGCTCCATTACGCACAGACTGTCCTTATCTAAATTAATTTATGAAACACAAACTCCCTCCTGAATTAATCTTATACGCATTTTAACACAATATTATAACACAACTTTTCATTGTCTGCGTGAATAATCCACTTTTTCTTTTCTTTTTTTTCTATTACTCATAAACACTCCGGGAGGATCAAACAGTGTCATCTTACCTGCTGTCACACTGAGCTGGTCGTAATGCGCTCCCAGGTCTGAGTTGGGAAAAATAGCCACGGAGGTCGGTAAGCTGGTGGCGATGTCATCCACCGAGTACACGCTGTCAGGATGCACGAACCCCCCGAGGTTCACCGGCACCTTCTCCAAAGTTTTCGCCGTCATCATAGGACAGGAAAGGCTCGTCTGCTCGCCACTCTCTCTAGGCTATACTTCTTTCTGTTATTTTCTTTTCTTCCAAGTGTATAACAAACAGCAGAGTGTCACCCGCAGCAGCGCGTGGGTCACCACTGCATGTCTCTGTGTGTCACCGAGTGTGAGAGGATGAGCTCCGTGTGTCTGCTGCGCTTCATGCGCTCTGCTCATAAAAGTTAACTCTTGTAGGGGACGCGGGCCCTGGCACTACTATGTATATATGGGGAACCTTTTGAACTACGTCATTACCCAAATATGGGGTGGGAGTGGTGATGGAAGCTGAGAGGGGAGAGGCGCTGCCGATTCTGATTGGTGGAGAGGCTCCGTGACGATTACAAAGGGATTCACTTGTCAATGGAGTACCCGCTGCTCGGGGAGAGATAAAGCGGACTTTTCCACTCGATGCAGAACAGCAGCAAACAAACAAAGAACTACATAGCAACTAAACATCCGGTAAATAGAAAATACCAATATTTTTAATTGACATTAATTTATTAATTCTCATTCATTTCCCCACGTATTTTCTTTAATCAATTCTTTTTTTTAATCGCGCACAGATATCAAAAGAGGAATTCCGGTCTAGTTTCTTAACCCATAAAAGGTTGAATCCGGTTATCAGGAACACCCCCATGCCCCATATTTGGTTTTCATTCCGGAATATGATAATCGGAAAGTGACGAGTTTTGCCGAGCCGAGCGAGAAACAGAAAGTCGCTCTGGTATAACCACAATTAAATGAGACGGACAGACGAGCGGAATTTACTCCTTTGGGTGTGAGAGGCAGCATGGGCGCGGAAACTTGTGTCAGTTTGATTTGACTATGCTCTAGGAAAGAGAAGAAGAAAGCTTTGGTTCACTGACAAGTTAAATATAGTCATTTAGAGATATTTATAGAGCTCAGTGAAAGGAAATCAGTATTTATAAAGACGGAGGTGGGGGGCATGTGAAATGAACGCAGGGTGGATTTTGGGGTCACATGAACAAACATGGTTTTATTGCATTTTATTTATGAATCTTTTTCACATCATTTAATTAATTATCCATCAGAATGATGTTATTTAATAATGAATTTGTTTGTAGCCTAATTAGTTACTAGTTCATAAGATGTGAAACATGATGATTCATTATTGTGTGTGTGTGTGTGTGTGTGTGTGTGTGTGTGTGTGTGTGTGTGTGTGTGTGTGTGTGTGTGTGTGTGTGTGTGTGTGTGTGTGTGTGTGTGTGTTTACATGTCACAACGACCTGTGTGATGGCTGTGTAGACAGTACTAAACACTACAGCCTCTCAGTCCCAAGAGAACTGTGCCCTCCTGTGGCCTCCTTCAGAAGTGACCCCACCGCCATCTCTCCCTGTCTCTTTTGCGCGCACAGAGAGAGAGCGAGAGAGAGAGAGAGAGAGAGAGAGAGAGAGAGAGAGAGAGAGAGAGAGGCCGTGGACTCATTCTGCTCGTTTGATCTTGTAAAGTCCCTTCGTGGGTGGACAAAAGTACAAAAGTTGACAGACAGAAAACAGAAAAAATTGTGCACCTTGGGTGGAATATAGTTTCCAGTGTGTGTGTGTGTGTATGTGTGTGTGTGTGTGTGTGTGTGTGTGTGTGTGTGTGTGTGTGTGTGTGTGTGTATGCGTGCGTGTTGCACTGTTCACCACTGTCATACTGTAATTCAAATATAGATTCATCATTGAATTTAGAGCAGGCCTATAACTGACATTGGATATGTAGGAAGGCGTAAAATTAAAAACAACTGAAACTTGTCTGAACATTTTGACATATGGCTGTCCTAGCCCAATTTCCTTTTTTTTTTTTTTTTTTTTGATGTGAAGAAACGGGGCTACAGCGATCAGCCCCAACACGAGACAGGTGATAGGTGACAGGTTAATGTGGCTGATCTGAGTCAAACCATGAAGCTGTGGAAAAGAACTGAGACTACAAATTAAGTTTTTTAACTAATTACTAATCATTCAGAATAAACTCTTAAGACAGGCAAGTCATCTGTTCTCTGTTTTGTGGTTGTTGTGGCTGATCAGTGTAAAATACAATGTGGACTGTTCTACATCCATCCTGAGAGGCCATATGATAGCAGGAGGTGTTGAGGTATAGTCAGTCCACAGGTATTTAAACACCTCACAGCCTGACCATGGTCCCTCACTACCTGCTTTCATATTTTGCTGGGATATTCATGCATCTTTCTGTTCTTCATCATTCTGTAGTTGAATCGGCACAGTGGAGACATTACCTGGTCTAGATTTCTAAGTGCATTCACTAAGGCTGTTTCACAGTTAATTTAAAGTCCTTCCACATTAGTGTTACAACAGGTGGTGATTCATGTCTCTGCTGTATCATAGAACAATCAAGACGGCAGAAAGGCTCCTGCAGTTACACGTCTTTCGTTGGAAATAAGGAGTGAATGTTGTAACTATTCACATAGCTATAGAGTATCATATCAAAACACCTGTCAAACACCTGTTAAAATGACACACCTCAATGCACATGTCAATCACAGCTGTATTGAAAAAAGAAAAAGGAGAACTCTGTATTGACATGTGTATACGTGTGTGTGTGTGTGTGTGTGTGTGTGTGTGTGTGTGTGTGTGTGTGTGTGTGTGTGTGTGTGTGTGTGTGTGTGTGTGTGTGTGTGTGTGTGTGTGTGTGTGTGTGTGTGTGTGTGTGTGTGTGTGTGTGTGAGAGACAGAGAGAGATAATGGGAGAGGGCAGGTGTTACAAATGATTTCATGCAACATTTTAAAAACACACACACACTAACAGCTGATATTAGGTTTACATAGGAAAGCCACAAATGCAGAGCAGGTGAAGGTTCACAGACAGAACCACCAGGCTAAAAAGCTACTCGTCAAATAAGAGGCAATTAAAAAGCTGCACCAGACTAGTAAAAAACAAACTTACCTCACACACAAGGACAAGGAGAGACACTGAGACACAGGTGCAGCACATTAGTGCAGGACAAGCAGTCACACAGGTGGGAAACTTTACAGGAAGTGGGGATATTGACAACAGACAAGACTGAAACTATCAAAATAAATGCGGGAGGTAGATAAAGAATAATTTAAACAGATTACAGCCTCCGACAGGTGTGTGACGTACTTCAGGTTATGCACCATGAACCACGGTGTCATGTGTCAGAGTCAGCTGTGCTGCACGCCAGCCCACCTCCTTGACCCCAACACCTTTCCAACCAGGAGAAACCAATAAGAGGAAGAAAGGAGCATGCCGAAAAGCAGTAAACTAAAATTCATTGTGAACAGAATGAAGGATCAACATGGCATCGGTCGATAGGAGCAAGGTGCTGCTGTCTCCCCGGGAGCCAAGACAGTGATGGTGCATGGTGAAGAGCAATGGAGCCTGAGGATGGGGACACCTAAACTGTAAAGTTTACAGTTAGGTTTTTTACACATTGACAATAAAATACTATCTAAGTTCTGATTGGATAGTTTGATCAGTTAATAGAGTGGTGTAGAGTGGTGTATGGTCTTTGCAGCACTGAGATGACAGCACAACTATTAGAGCTATTATCGGCCTAGACATCTTCTCTCAAGGTGTTATTTTCACTCATTACACAATGGCCTATTTCATTTGAGTCCAACTAACCGACTTTAAAGACAGGCTGCTGTTATTTCTCCTTTTCTGACAGAGAATCGTGTTCCTTCACCTCTTTACTTTTCACCTCTCATGCCTGTGTGTCCCAAACCCTAACCATAAACCAAAACCATACACTTCCCCTTGATGCCTGACACACTATTTACAACACTGACCCTGAGTGTTGACACCAATTACAAAATGGGATCTGTACAATCTTCTAGTCTAAATGATGTTAATGATGCGGTTCTATGCGCATTACAGTAGCTACTGATGTTGATTACCAGGACTGTCTTGCATTTGGCAATCAAGTTGACTGATCGCAATATCATTGTATGTAACATCAATATTTCCAATATTCCATGATCAAACAGTCCACATCAGAGACATGTGGACAGTGCTGTTCACATCTGGGCCACACATGTTATACAGTGATCCTGTTTCTCCAGATAAACAAACTGCATTAAACACTAATGTCTCCTTAGCTAATATGCTGATGTTTAGCATGTTTAATGTGTATAATGGTTGTTATACATAAAAGAGTGTACACCCGGTGTTAGGGATGGAGTGATTTTCGATCGGATCGTCTATCCGCGATCGAAGGGGACGATCGTGATTTTTTTTTCAAATGGCGATCTTTAAGGTGATCTTTAATTAATTTACTGCCATAAGATGTTAAAGAAATAATCTCTAGAACCTGCGCTCTACTGTGTACTTGAAAAATGTTTCGTGGAGCAACATGTCTGCATACAGAGCCTTTGGATCTGTGCAACAGAGGAGTGAATATTAAACACACACACACTGTGCATCTTTTTTTTTCCTTCTCACTTTTTTTCGGAGGTGCATGCCGCGGACGCAGGCTGTGCGGGGGGCGGGTCATTAAAAACACTGATGATGAAGTCCAGAGGGCGCGCTGATGTTGACGGGAAAGCTGGCGGAGGTGTGAGGGAACCGGGTGAGACGGCGGCTGGGCGCATCAGCAGAGCGGGGTTGAAGCAGAGAGCAGAGCGGGGAGAGTGAAGGCGGCGGCGGCGGCGGCTGCTGCACTGTGACTCTCCTCCTCACAAGCTCCACACTGACAAGCTACCGGCAACACAGCGCCTCTGTCTGCCCTTTCAAAGTAAAAGCCCGCTGCCTGACGTTTAATTGCGGCGGGACGGGTTGTGAAAATAGATGCGGTGGGGCGGGTCAAAATACTTCATAGATGCGGGACCGGCGGGTTGGAAAAAAAAAAACGGACCCACGCGTCATGCATGCGCGCTTGTCTGTGTGTGGACGACAATAACGGAGAGTGAGCGCTATGCGGAGATGAATGAACGGAACTATATAGCAAGTTTTTTTTTTTTTTTTTAAGCTGACGTAATTGCAACCCCCCCGGCGATTGGATCGTCTATCGGCGATCGACAGTGTCCACGATCGAATGATCAGAATATAGGGCCGATTTCCCATCCCTACCCGGTGTCAGTTATTTTGTGGAGATTTGGCCAGAAAGTTTGACCTGGTTTTGGTTTTAGAGGGAAAGAGACAACGATCAAAGTCATTCTGATTCATCCTCCGAGGATCACGAATGTCTGTACAAAATGTCACGACAATCAATCTAATATTTGCTGAGATATTTCAGTCTAGATCAAAGTGATGGATCGACTGATTGCCTCTGCTGTTCCCATGCAGCCGGGCCGGTGGCGAAGCTATCTACAATGATTTCAGTTGAAATGAGACGATCTCACGAACACTTTCGAAAAAGGCATCAAAGTCTGATGTGATAATCATCAATAGTCGATTCACATAAGACCATTATGTCATTGCTTACATTTGGCATCCACGCAAAACAGTTATTGTAACCTGCTGCAGCAGCAACCCAGGGAAAATCCCTGAGCTGTCCCTAAAATATACCTAGAGCATTGTGACTAACTGTACCTGTGGTTGTCAGTGGGTGGTCAAGGCAGAAAGAAAGTGCTGGTATTCTTATAATATTGCTACAGTGACTGAAAGTGTCTGGTCATCAGAAAGTTGACAATAGTCACCGTAAGAGATTAGAAAAGTATATTTCTTTAGTTGTATGACTTTGAGACCTAGTATTTGAGACTCTTACTTTTTTTTTTTTTTTTTATGACTGTGCACCAGAGGACAGTTTGAGATTTGTTTAATTCACAGAATCATTCATTATAGTCTGAAGTAACCAAATGCTATAAAATTGATCTAATGATCTAAAATCGATTAATTTCTCGGAAGATAGTGCAACATTTTGTCCTGAGTGGATTACAAAACAGAACATGTACCGTGTTCCAGTGAATTTACAGAACTGGAAACTCATTTCCCAGGTTAACACATGATGGAACAAGTCATAGAAACAACTCTTTAAACTGGAACAACTCTTTAAACTGGAAATTTGACAACTCTCTTGACAACTCAGTACCATATTATCGCTTTCATAATAGGCCAGGTCACACTCAGGCACACCTACTCAGGTTTAACCCACTGCTACCAGTTCAATATGAAAGAATCTACGATTATTTCCTCGCCAGTTTAATCGTTACAGACATCCAAATAAAGCCCACACTGGATACAGTTTGCTTTACTTTCTCTGTGTGGGTGTACAGCCAATGGGGTGTGTGCATGCAAATACTGTACGTGTGTGTATGTGTGTGTGTGTTTATATGTGTGAGTGGGGTGGAGAAACGATGACTGTGCAACAGTCAAAGTGAGAAAGCTCATATGGTTGAAATCTAAATCTGACCTGTCTTTAAGTGGCAGATCAACAAACACCAGTGGGAGTCCCACACATACACTGCAGCCTCTCACTGCCCATGTATGGAGGACTGAAAGGTTTATAAAGACTTTCAGGTCTCATTTAAAGCTGAAGCCATATTAAATATCAGACGGATGATTGGTGCTCCTCCCAAACCACAGCTCCACAAAAAAGCTTCAGCATCTCACAAGACATTTGATCGTAGGTGTTCAACAGTAGCTTCAGTTGAAAAAAAAAATCAGCAGCAAATAATTCAATAAATGTCATCCTGAGTGCCCAAATACTTTCTCTAATAATAATAATAATAATAATAATGTAATTTTATTGTATTTATTGTTTAAATCTTTTTATTTTACACTTTTAATCAAATTAAAAGTGTAAAAACCACAGAAGACGAGACACCACACAAGAAACCACAGAGATGGTGACCTTCAGAGGCCTGGTAACGTGCATCTGGTTCTTCCCGCCAAAACCTTCTCACAAACCATTAGTCAAACCACAGAATCAGTCTTTTTCATAAACATGTGAATCCTGGTTTCATAATTGGCATTATTAGAGATGTTTGTGAAAGGAAATTATTCTCACTTTTAATCATTTGTCATGATTGAGAGTTGTTGATGTGGACTCTTTCTTAAAGGTCAATAATCAGCTCCTGGAACTGTAAAGTTCAAGTGATGAGTCACTGTGGATTAGACAGTGGATCACTTTTCAATGATTTGATACATATTAAGTGTATCGGTGACCACATCCTTCCAGTGTCAGAAGTGTTTTCTCACTCAACCTCAGGTGCTGCAGTATGCATGCAGAAACTTTTGCAGAACTTGCAGTGTTTGTGATTTACATGTTTGTGGCGTGTGCTGTGGGGCATTGAACGAATGCTCTTATTTTGTTGTAATGAGAAAATCTGTCCAACCTCTGCACATTTTCATTGCAGAAACCTCAAGTCTAGCACCTTCTCAACACGGGACAGCAGCAGCTTTGGTCCTGTGGTCATGGCAGCCCACTACACAAGGCCTGTAGAGATGAGACATGATGAGACCTTCAAAGGAGGCTCAGGTCACAGTGTTCCACATACAACACCAGCCGCTACACGGCCTGTGTACATTAAAACAGACGCACATCTTTTTCACCAGAAAAAAACAGCCAGTGCTGAGGGGATATAACGTCTACGACAACAATGGGAAAATATGGTTAGTGTTAACAAAACAACCTCCCACAGCAAAGTCAAATTCAGAACACATCCACTGACCACAACCTCCGCAGCCTCACTTCATTAGACACCACTTCCTCTGAACGTTAGCATTATGACATTAACTGAACAGAACAAGCACCAAACTTAAAGGGACTGAACATCTGGGGATCATGGATATCAGCAGTAAATGGAGCCTGGTAGTTGTCGTAACATTTTGTTTTGGAGCAAATTATTCTGGACTGACATACATTACTCACAAAAAGTTAGGGATATTTGACAAGAACATAAAAAGTTTATGCTACAGTGATATTCTATCATGAAAACAGCCTTTTAAGTAGAAGGATGCAATGGTAATTTCTTTATCTCAATTCAATTCAATTCAATTCAATTCAATTGTTGACAAAGCAATAAATGCCCTCACAGAAAAGGCATGATTATATACCACTACACCCATCGTCTCATGATGTCAACATGTGAACATGGTGGAGAGGAGAGGGAGAGAGAAGAGGACTGTATACAAATTGTCATTGAACCAGAACATTTAGTGGTTCAATGACAACTGAACCACTAAATCAGACGGTGCTTGTGATTTTTGTGGTTAATCACCTTGTTAGAGAACAGCATGTTATTCAATAAGTACTGAAACACTGAACAGTTGGACATGTGCATTCAAAAGTTAAGAGAAGGTTAAATTTAGTTCTGTAAAGCTTATAGTGCATTTTAGGTGCATTCTGAAATGTAATCCAAAAGCCAAACATCCCTAACTGTTTGTGAGTAGTGTATATAGCATATACAGACATGGACAAAATTGTTGGTACCCTTCTGTTAAAGAAAGAAAAAGCCACAATTGTCATTGAAGTAACTTGAAACTGACAAAAGTATAGGACCAAAGGGCGTTCTCCCAAAATCTTTGTGGACAGATGAGACAAAACTGGAGCTTTTTGGCAAGTCACATCAGCTCATCATACACAGACGCAAAAATGAAGCATACAAAGAAAATAAGAAAACACTACTGTGAAACACAGATCAGGCTCGTTTCTGTTCTGGGGCTGCTTTGCTGCACCTGACAAAGGGTGTCTTGAACCTGTACAGGTTACAATGGCATCTCAAGACTACCAAGGCATTCTGGAGCCAAATGTGCTGCCCAGTGTCAGAAATCACAGGTCAGGGGTCCTCCAACAGGGTAATGACCCAAAACACACAGCTAAAAACACCCAATAACAGCTAAGAACAAAACACTGGACTATTCTGAAGTGGCCTTTTATGAGCTCTGATCTAAATCCTACTGAACATCTGTGGAAGGAGCTGGGGTCTGGAGAAGGCAGCCTGAGCCTTCACACCTGAAACAGCTGGAGCAGTTTGCTTACGAGGAGTCGACAGGTGCAGAAGTCTCACTGAGAGTTATAGAAATCACCTGACAGCTGCGATTAGCTCAAAAGTTTGCAAGACAAAATATTAAGTTAAGGGTACCATAATTTTTGTCCAGGCCAGTTTCATTATTTTATTTTTTTAAATAATTCTGTTGAACCACAATTCAAAGCAATGTCTGATTTTAGTTAGTTAATTTTCACTAAATCTTTTATTTATTATTACTTTTGTCAGTTTCATGTTATTTCAGTGCACAATTGTGGATTTTTCTTTCTATAACATATACATTTAAATATAAGTGTTTATTTTGGATGTGCAGATAATTATATCTTCTCCATTAACTCAGTGGAACATTGTTTTAGTCTGCTGGACCAACGCCTCGAACATTTTCTCTGTATTTTGTGGGATAATACGTCACCCACATCACTCCTACCCAACTTCCATGCTTCGAGTAATGTAAGTACAAAACAAAGAAACAATCCTTAAGCAGAAAATTAATTCCTCAAACAGCCTAATATGCACCAAAAGCCAGCCTTAATCCAAAGTGACACAATCAAATCTTCTCTTGGCCTATATTCACAATAGCACGTTCATCCTTTCAGAGGATTAAAAAAAAAGAAAAAAAAAGATGGTCCATATTTTTGGAGATGTTTTGTGAAGGAGTCCCACACAGATGACTCATCCGACACATATGACTTTGCATCCACAGCCTTGAACTCTTACAGAGTCAAAACCGTTATTTGTTTGAAGTGCAGCCTTTGTGAATGTGAAATGAGATTAAAAAAAATTAAGCATTTACATTTATACACTCGTTCTGAAATTGGTGCTGCAGTAACGAAGACGTAAAATATGGAAAGGAAAAAACACAGAAAGTATCAGAACCCAGTAAAACCGGTGCAAAGTTAAAACAGTAGTTTCACATTTTTGAAAATACATTTGTCCACTTTCCTTGAGGGTGAGGTGAGACATCAAATCTTATATAAGTACAGTGCCAGAGTCAGGATGTGGTTACTGTAGCTTGGCAAAGGACTCGACCTAATTCTGCCCTATTGACAAATACAGCAGGCAGCACCTCTGAAGCTCATTGATGAACATCCTGTAGCATTGTCACTTCATACACATACAGAAATGTAAGAAATATATATATACACTGTATCTATATCACTGACTAATGCCTGGCTCTTCCAGTAATGAGGAGGGGTGTATGTATGAAGCTGAGACCTATAAGTGCATGCCAGACTGGCAAACATACACCGTCATCTATCTGAAAGCAAAATGCCCTACCTTCACCTTAGGTCTTGTATGCAACCAGATCTCAGTGAAAGTTAACTCTCTTTAGTTGTCACAAACCTGTAAACATGTTTATTGCTGAAGTTGAGAATTTTAACATGAGAGTCTATAGAGATTTGTGTATTTGATAAAGCGTACAGTCTCAGCCGAGCCCTGAACCTCCTCCCTGTCCTCAGGCCTCATATTGTTATTATTATTACTACCTGGCGTTGCTATCATCACTGCAGTCATTATTAATAACACTCCTCCCTCTCCTACGCTTCAGTCAGTCGAGGCAGACACCGCCCACCTTGAGTCTGGTTCTTTTGGAGGTTGCTTTCTGCTAAAAGGGAGTTTTTCTTCTCCACCCTTTGCCTTATCTCTAAGATCTTGACCTCAAGCACCTTGAGATAACGTTGTGTGATTTATGCCATCAGAAGAGGGTGACATTGTTTGACAGTCTGCCGTGGTGTCACATCCAGAAGTCTTGTGACCAGCTGTCATGCTGAGGGTTTTCACTGAGACCCAAAATGCAGACAGAGATTTAGAAACAAACTTGAGATTGATTTAGTGACTCACTACAACTAATGCAAACACAAAGGAACACGCAAGAGAGCACAGGAACTGGCAGGAACACACAGGTAACGGTTACCCTGAGCCAACAAAGGCTAGTTATCAAGTTACCAGGCTGAGATCATACTCTGACATTATTTCAGGAAAAAGGAAATATATGTATTTCCCAAGATGTTCCTTAAAGGGATTGTTCAACATTTTGGCAAATTGGTCCATTGCCATAATCCCTATAGCTTTAGGAGTAGGTCTGTTACCTTTAATTGTCGGTGCAAGCTATTGCAATAACGGAACATTACAAGACAGAGTTGTTTTCGAGGCAAATGCAGAGACTGCTTACCGAAAAACTGCCCCGACAGGAACGCACATCAGTGATTTTGCATGAATTTACCCCCAAAACAACTCTGTCTCATAACGTTCCATTATTATCTCATAGCGTGGTGAATGTGCAGGTCACAACTTGTCCACCAGAGCGTTTTGGAGTTGTTGGATTGTGTATTTGATGAGTTTGATGAGGGAAACCAAGAAATCCCATTAGCGTCCGTAGCGTAGCTCTGAGCAGCTAGCGGCTCTGCTCTGCCGTTCTAAAAACAGCTTGCAACGACAATTAAAGGTAACGAAGCTATTCCTAAAACTATAGGGATTATGGTAATGGGCCAATTTGCCAAAATGTTGAACTATCCCTTTCAAGTAAAAAAAAAAAATACTACACCAATAGGGTATTCTGTGTCTCACTACTTGTGTTCAATAATTCGTAGATGTGGCAGCAAATCTAAAGCAAGATTTTGTTCATTGTAAAGTGAGACATGAAGCTTTGATCCATCCTGAGGTTCTTTTAAAGTGAGCAGCAGGTCTTTCAGTGTCCTGCTCAAATACGGACAGCCTTTCTAACGTCACAGCAGGGCCCGCTGGACACACAAAAATCCCATTTTCTATGAGGTGGAAGATCATTACCCCTTATTTCTGAAAGTCAGCGCTCTTAAATCCATAATTCTTCCTTTAAAGCGTCTGGACTGCCACCCTGACTGTTAGCTTTGTTGCATCCCAGACTGACAGCTTTCATGGCCGTCTGTGTGAAAACATGAAAGCGAGTGGAAAACACTCTGATATCGGTCCAAGATAGAAGAGAAGGAGAGAAAAGGGAACAACCAGAGAAATGATAAAAGAAGAACGCTGCAGAGGGAAGCTCTGTTATACAGAGACAGGCTTTGTCTCAGACGGCCTGAGCAGCAGGGGCAGGGTCATACTGTAGCCTAACCTTACTGTTCTGTACAGTAGTGCTGACTTCATAACTTTAGAGATTTTACATGTAAACAAGTAATTGTTATTCTAACAATACTTGTTCAATAGTTTTCTCTTTCTCTCTGATTGTGTTCATGGAAAGGAAAGATGCATTGAGACTAATTTGCCGAAGATTGACACAAAGTCAAAAGAGGTCCTGCTGAGTTCTGAGATCAGTCAGAGGCTGAGATGAACACAGTCACAAAGTGTCACTCCCACAGACAAGCTTACAGCTAGAGTCTGCGCACTGGTTGTCCAAAGACCACAGTCATATACAGTAAAGAACATGCAAAAACTGTTCCCTTTACTTTCTGAGAGCAGGAGAAGAATATCAACATCATGGAGCTGCAGGTAGACAGCGTTTAGAGTAGTAGATTAGTATAAAGACTGAAAGAAATGACTCTCCCTGCTCTTGACCTGGCTCTAAACCTCAAAACATAAAAACACTTAAAACCTCTGTGATTTGCATAATCTGTAATACACCTGTTGAACATTTTACATTCATGAGGTGCTCATTTAATTTGAATAATTTGTTTCTCACAGGGAGAATTATGACATATAGTCTGCATACTGTATTATAGTTGGTGACTCCCTAATGTCCTGCTTTCAGCTCTAAATAACTAAATAAGACAGAAATGGGACTGATATCCTATCTTCATCACTTTCAGAGTATATTTTTAAAATAATGTTTATAACTATAACATAATAATTTTGAAAAAAAAAAAAAAAAATCTTTTAAGGTTATTTATCTGGACATTCTTTGTCTCAACTGAAAAATTGATAACAGACAGACAAGCACAATGTACGTCCCCACACCCAGCCTGAAAAAACATTGACGTTGCATCTTTTCATTTTTTGAGAAACAGTTGCTTTCTTAGTTGCTCATCCCATATTTTAGGTGGAATTTGAGGTCATGGCTATTTCAACATAATGCTATATGCAGACAGTTTCTGTTGAAACACCCCTGTAGATAATATACGCAAGGCTTTACATGTAAATATGTATATGGCTATATGCCAGCAATAGAAACAGCATATATACAGACAATTGAGCCTCCCACCCTGCTAATACAATCACGCAGCCGCCCCTGTAAAGTTCCAGAGTAAAGTGTCATAGCTGTAAGTGTACAGTCATCATCCCCGTCACCATCCACCCCTGCCCCACTGCTGTGGTCTGACTGATCTGACATCTCACTGCACTGCTCTGTTCCACTGTGGAAACACTGCCACGAGCTTCACTCTGCGCTCCTGTCCTGTGCTGTCCTGGGCCGTGGGCGTTCTGGTTACTGCTCGGCCATAGAGCTGCTGTGCCACACGAGAGGTGAATGAACTGTAGCGTCTCATGTGTTTCTTAACTGTTTAATCTCAACAAACTGCTGCAGATAAATCTTCTGTCTTCAGTTAGAATATGAAATGTTTCTGATCGGACTTCATATCGGGTAAACCACATGTGTCCACTCTTCATCACATCCAGATCTTCATCATCTTCATTCATCATTACCAACGGTTACAGCCGGGGGGTTTCCATACTGCACACAACATCTCCCCCCTCCAGTTATGACATATAGTGGTCTAACCATCAAATATTCTTAATTTTAATAATTCTTGTTCATGCACCTGATAATAAAAGGAAGTCCTTGCATATCCCATCATGTTCACTAAGTCACTAATCAACACAGATTTTGCAAAGATGTGCAAATTAATTTCACAGCATCTTTTAATGGTGCATTAACTGTACATTTAAATGTTTACCATGAAATACACCGTTCAAGTGTTGAAGCCACACACACACACACACATAACGCTGGTGAGAGGGGAAACGTTTCTCCTCCCTAATGTATAATCAACGACTGAATAAATGACAGGAGTGTTTGACAGAGACATTAAACACACACACACACACACACACACACACACACACACACACACATTAATGTGACAGATTGCTTGACAGAGTAACTACAGCCCCACTGATAGCCCCGTGTCAATGGAGAAACCTTTTAAATATTCTCCTAGTGCCCTGAATGCAAATATTAATGAGATACACACATGCACATATTGATACACACACACTCAGAATCTACACATCTGCATACACACATAGCGGCGGCGCGTGTGGAGTGATGAAAGGCTGGCACATTAGCACATCGACACACACACACACACACACACATGCTGTCATTCCATAATGAAAGCTGTGACTAATGAGGCCATCCCCCATTTTGCGGGCTGTATTTATTGTGTCCCCTGTCACTAGCCGTAGATCATCTGGTGCCTCTGCCAGATCCTGGAGATGAGCGTTGACAGGGAATTAACTCTCTGTTGTCATCCTAATTCACACACACTTACAGCTTTATCACTGACACGGAGGTTTACCACAGTCGCCTCACCTGGTTATTATGGGGTGTGTTTGAATCAAGCAGCAACCACAGGAGATGAATAATGAAGCCAGTGTACACTCCAATACCAACATGTCTCTCCACTGACTCCTGTGTTAACACGCCCAATGCTTTTTGCACGGTGAACAAAAATAAACGTGACCTCTCATTTTTTATTTATAGCGTCGAGGCCTTTCAGAGGATTTCCAATGCAAATATCTGACCTACTGTGCAGTTACAGTCATTTCCAACAGAGCAGAACATGATGTCATCAGCGCTCCTGTGCTTTGATGTGAGTGAAAGTCTAGTTTTATTTTTGTTGCATTATGCATACTGTAGTTCTGTATATGTAATTAGCAGGTTTTAGTGTCTGTACTCACTGGTTAGTTTAGGTTAATAACTTGTTAATTGGCCAGCAAATGATTTAGCCTTAGCATCCATGCCCTGCTGTGCTAATGACCAGTCCCTCCAGGAATTCGCGATGTTGCGATCGCAACAATTAACGCAAATTCAGCCAATCCCCGCGAATTTTTGCGATCTTGCAATTTTGTACAATCACCGCAACTTTTCCGCAAATTGGACCAATTGTCGGTGCTTTCCGCGAGTCTGGACGGAGCGCTGGTTGAAAGTGAGTTCACGGAGGAACAGCGTGGCTGGGCTGACGGCAAGAAACTTGATACAACGTGCACAAAGTGATAAGTAAAGGAACACAAGCTGAGTTGAACGTGTTGAGTGTGTGAGTTGTCCTGGTTGACCACCCGAGGCTGTCCCCCCCCCCCCCCCCCCCCCCCCGCAGCACTCGCCGAGGGGGAATCCAGTGAGTGCGCCACTGCAGGGCCGGAGCGGAGCAGCCGGCGGCCAGGTGCCCCTTCCCCCATCCTGAGGCCCTGGCCCTGGACTTGAGTAGCCACCCTCCCCTTTTTATTCAAAGACTGGACTGTTTTAATAAAACAGTTCTTTTACCACGATTTTTAAACAGACATTTTAATTAAGTAAAACAACTTTCAACTCTATATAATTTTCCTGTGCCTTTCTTAACAAGTGGAAAATTGCGGTATAACATGACATCACATTAATTTGTGACATTTCAAAATTTTCCTTTGATTTTTAATTATTCAGAACATAACTGCAACTTTTTTTTTGCAACTTTCGCTGTCTCCCGCAATTTAATCACAACAAAAGGGCTTAAAACATCGCAACATGCACCGCAATTTTTTCAAAATGTGGCCGCAAATTCAGGCATTTTAGGCCGCAACAATCACAAAAAAAGCCCGCGAAATCCTGGAGGGACTGAATGACGCTAACAGGAGCTAGTCTTCCTACAGTTACTGAACCAGTGCGCGCACACACACACACACACTGAAGTCTGAACTCCACACACTCCAGCTCTTTGCTCATTTCTGGATGAAACAGGATTTAGAGAGACTTCATATCTTTGTGTTTTCACATTATCAGTCATATTTATCACATTTCCTTAAATGTTCAGTGGGAATTAAAATATTGTGTAAACAGACTAGTATTATTTATTGTTTTAATGATTTTAAGGTCATTCATGCTTTAACGTTTAGTCATATAACTCCAAGAGAGATTAGTGTTGCTGTGTTATGTTTCCATGTTGATCTGGTATTTAATCAAATAACACAGTAAATGTTGTGAAGGAAGTTTTCACAGTGCATAAAAGGCGGGAGAAACAGTAAATGGAGTCTGGTGGATCTTTTTTTTTTTTTTTTTGCTTTTTTGAGCACATGGTGAGTTGATCTTAAGGGTACTATGAACTTTTTTTTCCCGTTTGTTTGACCCCCAAAGCCGAATAAATGGTCAGTAGTAAATCACACTTTATCAGCTAATGAATTTTGCCTGGTTGTTACGTTGACATTTTATTCTTAACAGCAGCTGACCAAAAAAAACTGAAGTTAAGGCCATTCTTCTAACCATTATATTCATTAGATGGTCAAGTGTAAAAGGCACTTACATTGTTTTTAATAAGATCTACAGATAAAAGAGCTTCATTTACAAAAAATATAGCACTTAGTATTTTATAAATTGTATTTTGATAAGTGTTTGATCAAACGTTATTCTACATTTCAAATAGAAACATTTTACTTTTTACTGCATCATTTTTATTGAAAGCTTGAATTATAATTTGCAGTGAATTCAGATAAATGATGAATGAAGTGTATAAAGCACATTAGCGCTACATTTTCCAGCTGCAGCATTAGATGTACATTCAGCACGTCACTGACTGCAGAATGTTCCACAGTCGGGCTGCTCCATTGACAATAGCTCAGCTATAGCAAAAGCTCTGAGTTTCTGAAGAACACTGAAAGTGTTTGAAAAGCCCCGACGTTGATAAGCCTCATCTGAATGTTTCACATTTTCAGGAATGTTTCTCGTCCGCCTCCACAAACTCTGATGAGGAAACAGTTTGGCTGTGGGGACGTCCTCAGATAATGTGGCCTGTTTTTCTCTTGTCTCGCCCACGGACACAAAAATGTTTGCACACTGTGGCAGAGAAGTGAGAGAGGAGTGAAAGCCCTGGCAGATAATAGAAGGGGAGAGAAGAGGAGAAAAAAGAGAGGAGTCAAGCAAAGAGGAGGAGAGAGAGAGAAGCAAACAAGAGAAGGAAGCAATGACTGAGAAAAGGAAGGAAAGAAGGAAGAAGAGAGTAGGATGAGTGGAAGAGCAAGATGAGGGAGCAGAAAATGGACAGAGGGAAGGAAAGAAGTGGGATGTTGAACAGAAAACCATTGCATTGTGGGTATGAAAAATCAAGAAAAAGAGAGGGAGGAGAGGAATGGGAAGATGCAAATGGAAGTAAAGAAGAAAGGAAAAATGAAAGTAAGAACAGTAGGAGTGGAGGAGAGAAGAAGAAGATGCAGAGCAGATAAACAGAGAGAGAAAGGAGTAGGTGAAAGGAAAGAGAAAGCAATGAAACACAGCGCAAATGGTAATTAAGGACAGAAAGGGAGGATGGAAGAGATTTGGGGGGTGGACAATAAGAGAAGCAAAGACAAAAATAGAATGAAACTGGGTCTAGAGATGGTGGGATGGAAGTAGAGGAGAGGATGGAGGAAAGGAAGTATAAGCCAGTGTCAAGGTGGTAAAGAAAGAGAGAAAAATGAAAGATGGAGTGAAGAAGGGAATGGGAGGACAGAGAGAAAATCAAAGGAGAGACGTGAAAAACAATGAAGAGCAGAAAAACAAGAGGGAAGGGGGAGGGAGAGAGAGAGGAAGGAGGGGTTGCTGATGAGGCCCCTGGGGTTTGCTTTTGCTTTGGCCGAGCGCTCGGCGCGCCCACGCCGCCACAGCCACTCGATTACCAGTCTTTTATTTCAGCATCGGCCCCAGAATCCGCCGGGGCTGCGAGCAGCGGGGGCCCCGGGCCCCTCCAGCTCCCTCATCACAGGATCAGTCAACATTTATCTGCGGCTGCCATCACTGTGCTGACTTACATAATCCCTCTGTGTCCCACTGTTTCTCTGCTAAACAGCAAATACAGTTTGAAGCCCCATTTGGAGATTTGGCCCCAGACTGATGCTGTTTCATGACTTTATTTAATTTGATACTTTTGCTGTTTCATCTTTTTTCTCTGTGGGTGAGAAACTTACAGGACTCAAGAAAATTAAAAGTCATTCTGCTTTTTATTTAATGGGAAACTTGGGGATATAAATTCACTATTTTTCCATGTGCAAGTAAAGAATCAAAGTCAAATCCAAACTCTTATGAAATGATGTTATTCCCGTCTCCTCATGTAACTCAGTCACATTCATGTTGTTGTCTTGTTAGTGAAACTTCATTTGACTCTTGAATGGTCCACCCATCTGTCCTCACAGATGAACTGCACTCTGCAGAAGTGGAGCTGATCAAATCCACATTACCCTCCGCTGACTGACTGATTCTTGTAAATAAATATTGAAGTCTGCTTGTGTAAAGATGCTGAACAAAGTCATCAGTTGGATGCAATATTCCACCAGGAGCTACACAAACCTTTCCTTATAGTCATCAACCAGATAGAAATATATGTTTTTCAAATTAATTAGTAATTAACATTTTGTCTTTGATAGTTACTGTTGTGTTATCTGCAAATTATGTGATTTTTGGCATTAAAAGGTGTCAATCACTCAATACCAGACTAAAAACAGAACTTGTCAGTGCTAGTTTAAAAACATTTGGTCATCCTGTTTATGACAATACAATCTCTGAACATCTGCTCAGCCACTCCTCTGTCCAGATCCTCTCAGGCTTTGTCTGAGTGGACGGGGACAAACTGTGGAGACATTTTCAGAGATGTTCTCTAGAGATGTTTGACTGAGTTCAAATCAGTGCAGAGCCTCACTCGAGGACTCGAGGACAATCAGAGTTCTCAGCATCGTCTTGACTGTGTGCTCCTCCCCCCTGCTGCTCATTTCACCAGCCAGCTCTAGGTGTCATGAAACTCATTCAGGAACATGTAACTCACTGCACTCGTGGGAACCTTCAATGCAGCAGAAAAGTTTTCGCCGCCGTCCCCACATCTGTGCCTCAGCACAGTCCTGTCTTTGTGCTCTGCAGCAGCTCCTTCCCCCTCATGGCTTGGTCTCTACTCTGATCTGCACTGTGTGTGTGTGTGACGCATACACACAGGTGTGTGTGTTTCAGCTGAGTGGCACAGGTGGACTCAAAAGGAAATGATTCACACCAGAGCTAAATTTAGTGTCACAGCATACAGCAAGAATCAGTGTGTGTTGTGTGTGTGTGTATTTCAGCTCTAATAATATAAATAAATTTGCAATGATTTCGGAAATTCTCTTTTTAGCTCGACATTAAAGTGTATGGGATGTGGATTATTATTAATCTATTTAGCATAAGGCTGAAATATCACAATGTTAAAATATACAAATACACCATTTGTGTTTTACTCTATAAATTCCCAGTTCAATTTTCTTAAAATATTTATGGCTGGAAAAAATAAATATATGAACAGTAGATTTCCTGTAAATTATCACTTCTAGAAAAGAAGAAGAAATCACTGAGAGCCAGAGGAACCATATAAAAAAGTTTAACTCATTTAAATGTTTATTTTCAATGAACTGAGAGTCATAACTGCTGAACAGCAAAGTGTTTAGTGCTGAGAGTTTGGTGTGTTACTCTCCCTCTCTCTCCCCTCCTCAGTGTTTCTCATTGTCTCTCTACCTTCTTGTCTTCTCTGGGACCATCACTGTCCACCCACATCCTCAGATTCCCCGTGTCATCCCGCACTGCCAGGACACCCCCAACACACACACATACACACACATACACACACACTCAGAGTAGTGAGGCTGACCATGTGGGAGATTGCTGCCTGTTAGGCCGGCAGATTCTCTTTCTTCTCCTCTGGCCGTGGGAGGTTCCTGTTTTTCTTGGTAATTTGGTGTAGGTGGCTCTTTCCTCTATTGAGACTGACCATCAAAGAATCAAAGAAAGAGGGCACTGAAATAACACACGACAGTGGAGAGGAGAATTACCTTAATCTGACTGTAGTTATTTTGTTATATTGCTTTACTGGAATTATTCCGCTGCTGGAATTAATACTATTATTAATATTATTACTATTATTGGGAAAATGATGGACAGAGAGTATTGTGTTTTATATTTTTACAGCTGTCTTTCCCTGGTCATTCACAACCTAATCACAACCGTTTTTTTTAACGTCTTTCATTTTTATAAGGGAATGACAATGATATAGAAAAAATAAAAGAAGAGAATTTGTGGAATTAGAAACTCTACACTTTGCGCATGTGGTCAAATTTGTACTAATCAGATTACTCAGACTAGGAAGAATGTTCCCTAAAAATAAAACATTCAAATGCTGTAAAAACTTGAAACCCACACATGAAAATACATGTGAATATTGTTTAGGAAAAAGAGAAAAAGCCCCCTTTCTGCTCCCTCTACAATGCACTCCATGAAATGAGCCACTCACTGTTGCAGTGAGTGAACATTTCCATGTGTTCTGAAACCTGCTCGCTGCATCACATCACAAAGTCCACGGCAGCAGAGGAAGAAGTTTCAGCATGGAATGGACAAAAAAGTGAAAATGAACAAACTGAAAAAAGAAACAAAAAAGCTGCAAAAAAAGAGCCAAGTTCATCTGTTTGATATGAATGCAGCAGGATCTCTGTATACTCAGTAAGTTAATAATTCAAACAGGTTTTGAGGATTGAAGTTTGGACCAAGCAGCAGCAGTGCATGCAGAGCAGCGGGAGCCTCAGTGTGGCTGCTGGAGGCAGCTGGAGGAAAAACTGGCCCGGGACTCTTCAATCACATCCAGCCCACACACTTTACACAAATCCTTCTGTAAACACAGTTTAAATGAACTGTGATGATCTGTCATTCAACAGAGACACCTGCACATGAATGGTATTTATGTGTTGGTGTTGGAATGGTATATATGTGTTGTTTATTGATGATTTTAACTGCTGTAAAGTGTCCTTGAGTGGCGTGAAAGGCACTTTCTAAATAAAATGTATTATTATTATTATTTAAATTATTTTTTAATGTTATAATCAAATATTTATTTGCACAATTACAGATGAAATGTTATTGTTGTATTTTGTGAAATAAATATAATATAATGAAATAAGATACAGATTTACAAAAGTTTATGCAGATTTCTGATGAAGCCAGAGTTGAAAACAAATCCTCACAACATTATGTTATGTTATGTCATGTTTTTATTTTAAAGGTACAGTGAGTAGGGTGGCCATTCATTCAGTCATTTATAAACACACTTTATTATATGAACTATGTCTGTTAATTGCATGATAATCATGCATACAAGCCATTTAAATTGACATTTTGATTTTAAGCATAAATGTGGAAATGAAAAAATATACAAAATTGTATAATCAACCAAAAAGTTCATGACCCCCATGCAGTACCTCTGCGGACTCCCTAGGGGTCACGGACCCCCTGTTGAAGACCTCTGACGTAGAATAAGAATATTATTTGTGTAAAATGAGCAACAGTTGACTGCTGCCTCAGTGTTTAATCATACCAACATAATAAATGGTGAGTATGTGAGTGGAGTTGTGGGACTGAACTGAACAGACTCGGGGAGGGAGACAGTGAAAGTGAAGGCCGCTCAGCCTGCTCTGCTGGGACACTCACCACCACGCAGACACATCTGTCTCTCTATCTCTGTGTCTGCTGTTTTATTTATGACTCTCTCTTTGGTCATTCTGTGGCTGTTTCCTGTCTGATCTCACTAAAACATCCACTCCTGACCTTTTCTCTCTTCCTGGAGTAGCTACCTCACTTTGCGTCCACACAGGTCAGTTCAGTGTTTGTTGTAGTTTATAACCGTACTCCTCATCATTTGATTTTCTGACTCTTTCTGAACCTGAGGACAATTCTCTGTCTATCGCCTCCGTGTGTGTGTGTGTGTGTGAGCAAGAATCACAGAGCTTCCTAAAGAGAGCGGGGAACTGGTTACATGAGAAGGGAGTGGTGGTGAGTGGGATGCAGCAGTGTGCATGTGAGTGTTTGTGTAAGCGTGTGTGTGTGTGTGTGTTTATTCAGGCTTGTGTTTATGTTTTCTTCCAGGGGACTTGCAACAAATATTGGCAAAGTAGATCAGAAACAAAGATGGTGTAATATAAAGTTTCAAGGATGCAGTGATACAATTGTGTGTGCATCTGTATGTGTGTGCGTACATTTCCACTGCACACATGCTCTTAGTGGGCGGTGGCATGCTGTGCATTGGGAAGGGAATGAAGAGAAAGCTTCCATTGTGTTGCATTGTCTTTCTTTTTCTTTTTTTACATATTTACATTTACATACATCCACATGCTGCATATAGAAATCTATGCACATGATCAGGATGGACTGATGGAGTAATTTAATTGCCTCCATCCCAGGCCACCCACATGTAAACTATCACATCTGTGATTAATTGTTCACAGGAAACTGTTACACCAAGACAAACCTATTCACCACACACATGAAGTGATGTGTCCTGGGACAGTATATGCACTGAATCCATAAATAACATTGGATGGCTTATCTGAAAGCAACAAAACATGTTTTTACAAGACATCAATAAAAAGATACATGCGTTGTTGCCTCATATGAGAGGCACTATGATTTCATAATAATACATATGGGGTCTATGGGGATTTTTGGGCCATGGAACGGTCAGTTCAGTGCAAAAGATTAAGTGCCGGGGGCGGCGTTTAGCTCACTCGGTAGAGCTGCCGCCCCATGTTGAGGCTAAAGTCCTCACTGCAGGCGGCCCTGGTTCGAATCCTGCATAGGGCGGCCCTTTCCTGCATGTCATTCCCCCTCTCGGCCTTCCCATTTCCTGTCTCTCTCTCGACTGTGTTTTTTTAAAAACAGTGAATATTAAGTGCCAGTTAGTAGCCTACATATAATGGGGAGACGATTCGTGTCACAATGCGTGTGGTATATGTATTATTTATGTTATGACAACATACATATTACAAATCTATGGTATAAAAGGTCTGTACTGTATGTTGTGAAAAATGTGTTTCATCTCATCACATGATACTGATCTGTTCTTCTTCTATTCACATAGCAACTGTAGGGAACTGTAAAGAAAGTGTGAATTCATAGTGCAAGGATCTATAACCATCAACCTGCTCACCACAGAAAATAAAATCATAAAAAAAAAAACTTGATGTAAATTTGTGATCGGCAAAGTGAAGAATGAGACCTGGAGAGTCCAAACCACATTCAGCTATCAAAGCTTACGATCAGTGCTGCACTTTGCTCTGCAGGAAGACGAGAGACAAGATGAGTGGATTTACGTTTATGGGACAAAGGTCAGTGGTAAAAACATCTCTTGTATTAAGTGCACAAATTGACATATTGTCTGGTTAGCTAGCTGGAGCCACTGAGCTCCATGAGCTCTGAACCTCGGTTAACCCAGACCTCAGGCACATTTTTATCAAATGTTTTGCCAGCTGAAATCCAGCTATTACCCTGCTATCTACCACAAGCTAATGGGCAAATGTAATTTATATGTTGGATGGGTAGATCATCATAAAAACACATTTGATTGAATGCATCTAATATTTAAGTTATCAAAAAAATATATATTTTTTTACAAAACCATTAAAGTGATTTGGTACAAAATTATAGAAATGTTTTGACACACCTGATTTTGGAATGAATCTGACTCCCATTTATCATCCGCTGCATGTCTGGAGGATCACATGGGAGCGGCCAAAGATCAGCAGGTCAGAGCTAATTGGTTTCTGCTCATTAAAGTGATCCCCTGCCTCAGTCATTAGACTGAGCCAGGCTCCACCATTGACATTTGACTTTTGTACCATCATCAGAAAACATTAATGCTAATGTCTTGTAACTGCAATAAAGACCTAAAAAAAAAGGAAGAAAAAAAAACGTTCTCTCGTATCAGCGTCATTAGAGAAAGATGGGGAAACGGCTCATATTTGTCTGTTGCATGAATGTAGGTAAGTGTGTGACCGTATATTGCACGCGTTTGTTAATGTGTGTGTGCCATGTCATTAATCTGACAGTGCCATCGATATTCATCCTCAGCGAGTGGAAGAGTCAGAGCTGTGACTGGAAACGATGGGGCGGCTGTGAGCTCAACTCCAGCTGCAGTCTTACAGGTCAAAGAGTTCATGGACATTTCACAGTTGCGTTATGTGTCATCTTCACACCATGTTCAGCAAAGTGAGAGGGGGGAGGGACAGACAGCCAGACAGAGGTACAGACATGTTCCAGACAAAAATCGCTTGCCGTTTGAATTTGGAAATGACGTCATATGCATCTTTAGCACGGTCCTAAGCTACCAGGCTGAGCTGCTGCTCCAGACTGAAAGTCAAAGCAGGATAGAACCTGATTATAGGCAGGACATGCATCTGTTGTTAGTTAGGTGATATTAACAGGTAGGAAACTATAAATCCGAACCTGTTCCATAGCTACCTGCCTCTGTCACTGTACAGCTTGTATACCACAGCCTGATGCTCTGGGTTCAGATGTTTTCACTCTTTTAACTGCATTTTGTTTCATTTCCTCTCAGTGACCTTCACAACTGGGACTTGGAGCTCAACAGAAATGTGTCACCTTACCAAACCTGCACCTTTGCATGACTTATGCTCATTTCATTTGAGATTTTAAGCATTGTTGTCGCTTTATGCCATGTCATGCCCCTTCAAATTTCACAGAACAAAGCAGCTAGGATTGCTCTCAATTGTTCACTGCATGCAAATATCTTAAAAATGCATCGGAATTTATCGTGGCTTCTGGTTGAAGACAGACTAAAATTAAGTCTCCTAAATATCATGAGGAATTTGATTAACAGTAAAAAACCTCAATATTTCTCAGATCAGATAGTGTTCACCAGAAATGTCAATAAATATCCAACCAGACAATCAAGATAATTTACTGGCACCTAAACCAAGCAACAAACTTTTAAAAACATACTGTAATATACAGAGCCATTATAGGATGGAACACATTACCTAATAACATCAAAAACATTAACTCAAAACACATTTTTAAAAAGGTAGCAAAAGACTATTTAAATAAATTGAAAATTCAATGAATAAGAAATATATAACGTATTATAATTTATTATAGGAACTTATTTGTGGGTTTAACTGTTGTGGTACTGTAATGTGATGTATAATGTAGGCCTATTCTTTGTACCTAATAATATATTTTAGCATTGGGGACCCCAGGAAGAGTAGCTAATGTAATGACATCAGCTAATGGGGATCCTATAAGTAAACACATAAACAAATGTGAACATGGTTTTTGTTGTATTTAATAATGATGCAGCCTATCCTATATATTAAATAGTCTATGTTAAGTAACATCACTTTTTCCAACAACACAGAAGGTATTGGGTCTAGCTAGCCATAGTTTCACCTTTACACAGTGTTTACCTTTGAACTTCATTGTCTATAGATGTGTGAGTCATAATCTTGAATGTTAATGTTTTGGGGCTTTGTTGATGTGAACATTCAGAAATTAACTCTCCACATGTCTGGGAGAAGGTCATGAGTTCAAGAGCACACAGTCATTCAGCGTCATCCTCAGTCACTTCAGTGGAAAAGCTGGGAGTAATTTTGACTGTGAACTGTGATATCAATCATTAGTTCGTGTTGTTGTTGTTGTTGTTGTTGCTGCTCATGGTGTTTGTCTCCTTGTTGACGCAGATAAACCGAATGCACAGGAAAAAGACAAGTGCTGCTGTGAATGTGCTCCTAAGCAGCTAACATCCGTAAACAACACAAATACAAAAACTTTCAGCTGTAACCATGACAGTGCAGTTAATATAGCCTATTACTGCTAATGTTAGCATGGTGTTTTACAATTATACACTAAGGCAAGAGAAAATGTTGTCTGGGTAAATAATGCAAATGAATGATGTCACATTCACAATACGAGACACCTGACGTGCTACTGAAATGAGAAGAGACCACCTTCACTTAAAGCAGAAGTAAGCGATAATTTTGTGTTAATATAAGTCTTAAATAGTTATATCTTCCGACAGCAATCACTTACATAGAGTGTTTGGACCGAAACACGGGTCTCTCAGTCCCTCTGCTCTGCTCTGAGCCGAGGAGAAAACTTTTCTTGTATCCTACAAGTCCAATGAGGAGAGAGAACGGCATAAAGGGCTGTGTGTGCAGCCAAGGGATGCGCCTGAATGTGGTGACGTAGGGACGAGGACCAATAGATCCATGACGAGGGCGGGGGCTGCTGACTCCATCGGCTGACAAGACGTTATGGTGCGTTCAAGGCAACTCGTAACTCGTGTTTTTCCGACCTGTGAAGTCGTACCAGTTCGATCTGGTACGAGTTCACGGGTCGGAAAAACACGAGTGGCCGTTATAGTGCACTTTCACAGACAACAGGTCGGAGAAACGCGAGTTGCAGGTTGCCTGGAACGCTACAAAGTCGTAAGTTGTGACTTGAAGCTGTAACTTACGGTTTCAAAAGCCTGCCTGGAACGCAGCATTAGCCAAAACGACCGGATCGCTTACTTCTGCTTTAATACAAAACCTGAATGAGACTCATTTGAAACATTACATTAGTTCAACTGCAGTGTAGAATAACATCCCTGAATTCATAGTTACAGACACTGTGAGTCCATTTGAATCCATAAAATCCATGTAAGATAATGACACTATTAGGGGTTTCACACCAGCAGGGCTCCGTGCCAGTTCTGGTTCCCAAACCCAATTTTGAACCGGCCAGCGCGTTCAGACCAAAAAGATAACAAAAAAAGTTGGTTCTCAAGGGAACCAAGAAATAGTTGGTTCTTCCCTTTGAACCGTGACATCATCAGCGGGGGCGTCATATTTGAAAGAGGAGGAGAGGGCAGTGACTGACAAACTGGAGAGAAAGAATTTGCAGTGAACTGCTAAAGAAACTAAATGTTTGATGGCTACAGAATTTCAAGAAAAGCTAGGAAGCCGTACAAGAAGGAACAAGTTGTATGAATTTCCCTTTGGGGCTATAAAGTACCTAATTCTTATCTTTGAACTTGCGGAAGAGGTGACCAAGGCTGGCTTCACTCCAACGCCAGACCAAATAATTAACAAAACTGAAGAATGATTACTGAGACAGCAAGAAAGCAAAAATGTTGCTACTGACTTGTTTACTTCCTCCTGAGTAATGTAATGTAATGTAATGTAATGAGTAACGCATGCACATTTTGGTTCCACTCAAATTGGTTCGTCAGAAAGCACCATGGTTCTGAGACTCCAGAACGGAGCCAGAACCAGAACCGTGTCTGTCCGAAAGCACTCTGTGTGTCTGTGTCACATACAGTATACTATGTGATTTGTTACTTCATATAGCTGTTAGATTAACCAACTGTATCCTGTAAATTTGATCTTTAACAGATCATTTCTGATGGAGTTTATTAGTTGAGATGCTACTGATGTAACACCTTTAACTGTTTAGGTAGAGACTAAACATTTAATCACAGTTAACTTTGTTTTTAGAGGAAAGACACAGACAGGAAGAAAATGACCAAGACATTAAGCAAATAGCATCATTAAAGCCACTTAATCTTCACCTGTTGACTCCATACTTGTGGAGCGCGCCATTCATCTTCCAGCACCTCCCAGGACCTGGTCAGGTGTCAAACAGGCTAACAAATGACCTCGTCTAATCGCTCTTTAATTTACTACACGCAGTCACTCTAAGGCACGAGGGCCAGGGCCAGATCACATCTCCTCTGTGTGTGTGTGTGTGCGTTGTGTTGTGTCTGTACAAGCATACTGCAGTTTTATCCATTAGTCTGTTAGTGCATTCATCATATGTGGAGGTTCTTTCATCAATAAGTTGCTGTCCATCACAATAATTAACCACCATAGCAGCAGTAATTAATGTCCCACATCAACCTTATGTCTTCACTTGTCTTTTAAGTTGTTGTTACTGTTGATGTTGTTTTGCAGCTGATAATGACCCCAACTAAATAAGGGTTCAATTAAAATGAGGGTTTAAGTCTATAGCACACACATATCAGTCAATCTGACCACATGTTAAAATGTAAATTAGCTTTAAGCTAACTCTGTCTTACTAAGATCAATGGATCAAGAAGTTAATTCCCCTGAGAGCAGAAAGGTGTAAAGGTATTTCTGTCCACACAGATCTGAAACAAATTGAGTTTGAATTAAATCCATAGCAGCACCACAACCCCTCTACACAAAGTGTGTCCTGTTATAGCTATATCAGAGCATCTACAGGTCCATCCAGGCTCTGGCTGGAGGTTGATTTTTGATTCATCTTCTCACTGTTCTTGTCTTACTGCTAGCATGACCTGTCCAATAACAATTGAACGGTTTCCTCCGTTGGTTATGCCTTTGTCAATAATACAATCAAGCTGATGAAGTTAGCAGATCAAGGTACCTAGTTATCAAAGTTTATGTTTCCAGTTTGTTTCAAATCACACCAGTAGCCTACAGCCAGCTCAGTAGCATCTAATAGGTGTTAGGATTTAAAACTCTATTGTGAAAACCAGCATCCAAAGGCCTCTGCAGGTTTTAGTTTAAAACCTGCTGACTGGCAGACATACAGAACAACCACAGAGCCTCTACAGCACTAATTATGAAAGAATATAGTCATATTTTACATCAAATTAAACAGCAGAAGCTGGTCTACAACGTGTAAAAACCATGTTTATATGACCCAAACACAGCCCAAACACTAGGCTACTTAAATAAACAACTAAACATCAACTTCATGAAGCACCTCTGTGTGGACCCATGTCGCAACATTTCTGGCCCGTATACTGCTGTAGCTACATTATGCAAAACACATCAGCTACCGCTCATCTGAAAGAGCAGGCTACAAAGATTGGAACGTTACATAGCAACCGCGGCTAACACAGAAGCTAGCAGCAGCACGGCAGAGAGAGAAGTCAACAACGAGCAAAGTCGAGCAAACACAGACACTGCTTGGCGAAAACATGGTTGTAAATTTCCTCTTACCTTTGCTGTTTTGCCGTGAAAAGTTTGTTGTTGTTGTTGTTCTTCTTCTTCTCGTGTTCCCGCAGGCAAAAGTTTGGCTCATGGGTAGGCTAAATGGTAAATCCACGATATTTCCAGTTTGAACTTTGACCGGTGTTACATCTAAATCGGTCCGGACGGGCTTTAGGAGCGGAGGAACCTATGTGAGCGCCTTCAGGATTTGGCTGATTCTGATTGGCTGCCAGTACTGTCATCATATCAACGTGGGTATAGCCTCATTCTATTGGCTGCTGCTGCTGCTCATTTTTTCCCTTTACTATGACACCAAAAGTATTCAAATTGACCTTGTGGTTGCAGAGATATACTCATTTTATTATGGATAATGCAATTTCGAGAACACGAATGTCAAACTTCCATCACACAACTATGAATGACTTTCTCCTCATAAAATTCCTCATCATTCAATTTCCCCTGTCTCAGATGGTGCCAGACTCCCGGTTGATCCAAATTGGGCAAAGAGGTGGGACATGTGGAGCTGAGTGTTAAAGTTTGGCCAAACACAGATTGAACCCCAAAGGCAGACAGGAGCAGGTTTAGAGAGTTTATTACAGAATATCAAAAACTACATCCAGGAAGAGGTAAAGCAGGGCTGAGCAGGACCGGGGCAGGACATACAGTAGAGCTACAGGCAGGATCAGGAAGAGAGACTAGGGAAGGCAGGGAAGCAGGCTGGGTAAGGTGAACAGAACTATAGCAGGACTGCAGGAAAAAGAAGAAAAAATTACAACAGGTACAAAAACCAGGAGCAAACACAAGAAAGAACACACATGAGGAAAAAGGGGATGAGCAGTTTACTACAAGAGGATTAACAACAAAGTGGTGCAGAGAGAGTCATCTTTTATAAGCTGCAGGTTTTGGGAGTGGCAGTCAGTGAGGATGAGCTGCAGGTGAGTGGGAAGAGCTGTTGAGGGATGAAGAGGGAATAGCCACTGCCACGCCCAACCTACACACACACACTCTCTCTCTCTCTCTCTCACACACACACGCACACACGCACGCACACACACACACACACACACACACACACACACACACACACACACACAGAGACAAGATACAGAAGGACAGAGGAAAAGGGAAGGAAAAAAAACCTAACAACTGAGACTTTGTGACAAATATAAGCTCATCTACGTCTCACTGGAAGTGGCCACTCCCTCAGTTATGCAAAACCTGAACTCTTAATCAAATTTGAACAAGTGTGTTGCATAAAAATTCACTGTGTACAATCATTATGAAGGAAGAAATTAGCATTAGAGATAAATTCATGATTCGTCCCAGGCTGTAAACATGTTTGCTTCTGCTGTCAAGTTGAAGATTGTAACTTTTGGAGCCAGAGTTTTGTGGTCAGTCATGTTTTTGGTATTTCTGTGTGCAGAAGTTTCCCCTTGGTTGAAAGGTGGCTGCTGTTTAATGCAGTGCTAAAGGGATATTAGATTTAAAACTGTTATCTTTTGTAATGATTGTGTGTGTATGATGATGTTGGCGACATGTGACCTGCAGTTCAATGTTTGGCCGCTGTGTCAGGGTTGTGTGAGAGCATGTCACAGCACTTCAGTGGTTGGATAAACCAACCACATCCTGGTTTTGTTCTGTCATGCACTAAGAGGTGTACTTGAATAGAAAATAGACACATAACATTTTCCTCTATTGAAACACTTGACTACGCAAATAAATATTAACACAACACTGAACCGAAAGACAAAAAAAAAAAAAAACTAGACAGCAGAGGATCATTACAATAAAATGTCACTTTTATTTTGCTTTTTGTTCATAGTTACAGGCCTTTCTGTGGTTGATGCCATAGTTTCAGCTAAACCTCTATTTAAGCTTATTTGTTCAAGTTAGGAAAATCTGTCATATGAGGTGTAGGATAACAAGGGTCCCCTATCCACAAGCATTTTTGCTTCCCTGGGGTTCCCTTTCATGTACTTCTGTTTGTTAAGTGTATTCTTTGTGTAATTTCTTTTCTCTTACATGAATAAACATCTAAATCTGAGTGAGTCTGCAAGAAAAACGTCTGTTTTCCTATTGTTTCATTTATCAAGAAAATGTCAAGTTAGCAACTTTCCTCATGCAGTGAGTCTGGGGCTGTTTAGTGGCTGTTGTGATTACTGGTGAGCAACCGTAACCAGGGCGAGAGAGACAGGCCTTTCCGTCAAAAATAAAAGCACCAAGCTAATAAAATAGGGTGAAACTTTTTAATTTAAAGAATGTAATTTACAAGAAAATCCCAGAACCATTAAGTTAACCTTTTTCTTTTATTGAATATAATTGTATTATAAGTTCCTGTCTATTGGTGAACACTTTTACTTTGGTGAATTTGGTGAATTCCGGATCCGCTCTCTCCAGACAAGTGAACGAATACCAGGCTCTTCTCCTTTCTGTATGAAGAGCCTGGTGACGCGAGGCCAGTGTAGAGTTACTTATCACACCCTGCACTAACACGCATGCATGTGTGTGCCTTTTTGCATAGGCCTATATATGTGTAAACATGCAAATTTTATCCAGAGTTTCCATTATTCAACCTGCTTGTTCTCAGACACTCAAATGAAAAAGACCATGGACAAACACAGAGGGATTTCTTGTTAAAGTTTGAAGCACACACTGGTTGTTTCATTACCACATCATCACCATAATGTCTTTTCAGTCAATATTTCTGAGATAATTCTTTAATGAGTGGCAGAGCTATAAAATCTATTCAGACATATTAATACATTGAACCACTGGAATCCTTGTTCCTCCTCTAATAGCCTGGGTGATTAGGATCCTGACCAGTCAAGTGACCTATATAAACACTAACACACACACACACACACTTGTACTGTACATGTCCACATCAAGCTAGGGTCATAAAAATTTACAAGCTGGTAAATAGAAGGCCGGTGTTCAGGGTTTATTAAACATATCTCCCCCATTATTTTCATGACTTCATTGATGCTGCTATGATGATATCTGATCTTCTTCATTAACTTTAACTTTCACAATTTCACACTTTGTTAAAACGTGAGAACCTCTGTGCTCTATAATCTGACATCCTGTGTTTGCGCACACGCGTTGTGTATGTGTGCGTGCGTGTGTGTGTGTGCGTGCATGCATGTTGTGTGTGTGGGAGGGTGTCAGGAAGACGAATGACCTCAGTGTCATGCAGGCAGTCTAGAGTCCTGTCATTAGCAAACAGCTCGGAGGAGGAGAGACTCAAATGTTGTGTGTTTTACCCGTCTTCTCTCGTCACGACACATTCACCCCAGAACAAGTAATTAACAAACGAGGAGCGACGACAACATGTGAAATAAAACAGTGAAATAATTCAATGATGCTACAGAATAAGGAAATCCAGCTGTGGCTGCAGGTGGAGGCCTGCCACTGTCGTTCGTCTCACGCAGCCTTCTCCTCCCTCTCTCTGCTTCTCATAACCTTTTGGCATTTTCAAAATTCCTTTCACTATGAGAAACGATGACAACAACCTTTGCACCAACAACCTGAGAAAATCTGAAAAAAAGGGTAAGTCATCGCGAACATCTAGATAAGGTTGTGCAATCACACTGTTGACGTCCTGTTTTGTACTCTGTGGTGAGTTAGTCATTTTAATGACAGTGATAGCCTCAACCAGAGATGCAGCTTGTGAATAGGTCAAGCAGGCAGGAACATGGGGCGGGGCAAGCTGGTAGGGGGCTCCATAAGGGCTGACAAACCTTCCTCCACGGCAGAGTCTCAAAATGCAGCTCCCTTCCCCCGGTGGTGGGCCGACTAAACTTCCCATGGAGACACTACGTAGGGTGCTGCTGACTGCTGTTGCCCCAGATAACATGTGCTGTAGGTAGCATTCAGAGAACATCAAGTCTGTGAGCTTCTGTTATCGCCACACACATTCTCTCATAGATTATTAGTGCGATCACTCTCACTCTGCTCAGTTTGATGCACACATTCATTCAAATCCAGCCGAGTCTCGTCTTTCTAATATTGAGTGTAATCCAATCAGCATGTTATTGCTTTGACTCTCTCTGCTCAACAAGTCCATTAACACAGATAGGTGAGCTAATGAGGAGACCTAATTGGTTAATTGGCCTGTTTGGCTGCAGGGACCTGATGGATCGTGTTCTGTTCTTTGAGCCACATGATACACACATCTGTTTATCTATCAACCAATTAGTTCTGCTTGAGTAATCCTGAGTTTACCTGTAATATAGATGATCAGCATTCATAACTGTAGCTGTGGTGTAGATGCCAGGCTGATAAACTTTAGTAGGACTATAGTTGATATGGGGCTTTGAAGTCCAATACTAATGTTCTTATGTGCTGAAGCATTACATACTCATTACCCACATCACAATTATAACATCACAACCCTCTCTGGTTCTGGCAGTGGAACAGTTTATTTGATAGGTGTCTGTGCATTAAGAGTATTTGATCGTGTTTGAAGCTGCTAACAGGCAGAAGACAGTTACTAATTATTGGCTGAACTTGGAAGTCAAAGGTGAACAAACTTAACTCAACTTTGACCTCTGTCCACACCCGAGCTAAAACCCTGGCCATTGTTTGCCAAAACCTGCTTTGATCCCTCACCAAACCCTGGGTTCAAATTCCCAGGATCCTCCAGATGGACCATCCATCAGCATCACAACACGGCTGCTTTTTCAACCACTTCTTTCTTCGGCTGATTCGACATAAATCGATTAGTCCCAGTTGATAAGATGACAAATCAAATTCACAGGCTCATTGCGCAGTTAAAAGATATGAATGAAGGAAATAAAGATAATGTTATGAAGGCTGATTGTATGCTAATCTTTAGTATAAATCACATTTGTGAAAGAAGCGGAGAGACGGACAGAGACAGTGACGGAGAGTGGAGGAGGGCGTCACTCTGCTGGAGAAAATATTGAACCCATATCTCCAGATTCTCTGGTTCAATATGAAGATGAATCTTTAGAAATATGAATGTAAAGATATTAAACTGAAATGTGGATAATGAGGCATCTGTCTTGAGAACAGCTGTCGGAGGGTTTTTATCTCGCACCATCTGTGCCATTTAACCACAAATAACACAACATTTATCATAAATATAGAAGCATGGATCAATACTCATATAGCCTACAAATTTGTCCATTTAGGTTTGTGAATAGAATAATTATCGGTTTTAATTCTGTGCACAACCACAGAGCATCCTTCTGTCTTGTTTCTCTATCACTATATTTTATAGTTTTGTAGGACAGAAACTAGGAACGTGTATTTATGAAGAATTGTTTTAAATAAGGGCGGGATTAGATCACATCGTCATCATCATCAACAGTAAAATATTAACTAATATTTAAGTGGTTAGTTTTGAGTTAAATAAAAATGACTCGTGAATAAAGTGGTTATTAAATGAGTGTGTAATAATGAGTTGATTAGTCAATGAGTGAACCAATGAGTCATCGATATATTGTCTCCCAGTCTGTTTTCTAATCAGTCACCGTCACCAATGCAGAGTTAGTCTGAATAAAATTACTACTCAGTATGTTGTACCTGAAGTATCCAGCAGTGGTTCAGTGTTATGTGTTATGATTAATGGGTTTCAGTTAGTTTTTCTTAAGACGGACCATGTTTTAACACTGTTTTACTTGGAGTGTATGAGTGTGTGCAGGTCATGTGCTGCTGTGTGTGTAACTGTTACAGACCAGTCAACAGTTAGTGTTGGTCTTAACAAACACATACTTAACCTGTAAACTAAATATAGGTTTGAAAACATGCATATTTATTCTCCACCCCCAGTTTACATGTAATCCACTCTCACATCATTGGAGGCCCACACCACACCAAACCAAATGTCAATTTCAAGGTGAAAAAAAAAGCGTGGATGTTTACTGTGCACCTGCAACCACACAAACAACTACACGCACACACACACAAAGTGGTGGGTGAGAGAGGAAATCCCCTCTGTGGATTCTTCGGTTTCGGCTATGAGTGTGTGTCTGACATTAAACTTACCTGTTGAGTGGCGTCTGGTCCGAGCTCAGGGTTTTCCTCTGGCTTCATCTGCATTAGCGGACTTTTAGTAGAATGTGATTCTGTGAAGTCAGCACATTAACACCAACACCTTAACACCAACACCCTCGGGACCAACACCAGACAAGAGACTCCTGATGAATAAATGAAGTCATTTCATTTCCCTTAATGTAACTTTCATTTGACTCACAGGTAATATTTCTTTGCGTAATATCCAAAACATCTATGCCACGTATATACTTATTATATCCAGCAACTCCAAAATAAGACTCCAGAAGACCCCTCTGTGTCTCATAATGACACATAAATACTATTATATAAACACTAAACTAAAATCTAAAGTACTGAACAAATACAAAACAACATTGAGCTGATTCTGCAGGCCAATGATAACAGCAGAGGAGATCTAGCTTCCTCAGAGGAACTCTTCTTCTTTTTTTAAGACTTCCTGTTTCAATGATAAAAAGAACTCTGACACAGATGGAAATCAGTTTGACTTAGTTTTCTCACAGTGTTTATTTACAGTGGTATGCAAAAGTTTGGGCACCCCTGGTCAAAATTTCTGTTAATGTGAACAGTTCAGTTAAGTGGAAGATGAAATTATCTCCAAAAAGCCACCCTTAGTAAACAACTCTGTCTCGTAACGTTCCGTTATTATCTCATAGCGTGGTGAATGTGCAGGCCACAACTTGTCCACCAGAGCGTTTTGGAGTTGTTGGACTGTGTATTTGATGAGTTTGATGAGGGAAACCAAGACAGAGCCTCCCTAGTGTAGTTCTGAGCAGCTCGCGGCTCTGCTCCGCCGTTCTAAAAATAGCTTGCAACGACTTTTGCCAAAACGTTTGCATGCCACTGTATATCCTGCTGCTGATGTGATCCTAATTCCACTTGTATTTTTCCTTTTTGGGCACACTGGTTGAACATAATATACTGTGTGTTAAAGGCTGGACAAGGCACGGCAGGACAGGACAGACCAGGGATCGGTCTCTTCAGTCTCTGGCGGCATTGATCCTCCATTACTAACGTCATGACACATGGGTAACATTTATGGCAACTGTTGTTGCTTGTTGCCCATTATTTCCCCCATATTGATTCTGTGTTGACATTAAAGTGCTTCTCATGTCTTTGCGGTGTCTGTCCCTGCTACACCAGACAAAGCCAGACCTTTGTTTATCTACAGTTATTTATTTATTTATTTATTCATTTATTTAAATTCCCTTGTGGTTGACAAGTGCCTTCAAAATAAAAGTGTCATCTAGACAAATATTCACTCCCATAGAAGTACAAGCAACACAACAGAAAGATGGGAACATTAGGAGGCGTTTATTTATACCCTTCAAAATAAGAGCCTTTGCAAACTCTATGTAGCATTTTGCAATATACTATAATGACCAACAAAGCAGACACCGCCGCACATGGTATTCGTGCACTCAGCTGTAGACTGCTGTCTGGGACTGGAGGGCCGTGCCGTAACACAGTGTGCAGACAAGTGAGCGGGCGATCAGCTGGAGGTCTCAGGACTGAGGACTGTACCAAACCAACACTCTGAGTCACGGACCAACAGCTCTGCCAACCTCACACACCTATGTCCGCTTCATGTAGACGCATCAGTTGATAAAAACCGGCTTCATGTTCCATTCAATGCAAATAAACAATGATGAGTTAATGGAGGTTATCAGTGACGCACAACCACAGGGACAAAAAAGCCAAAGTACAAAATTGCTGTACGAACCGCAAACAGCCCTCTTCAGGACACACACACTCTCACACACACACAGTGGAGTATTGTGGAGTATAATGGTGCGCTGAAAGGGTTTTATGTATTATGACCTAATGCGTCACAGATAAAGAGGCTCTCCACTTCTCATCCCACTTCCCCTCTCTTTCCCTCTTTTCCTTTCCTCTCCACCCCTCTTTTTCTCCTCTCTCATGTCATCACCTCCTCTTCCGACCTCTCCCCCTTTTTTTCTCCTTCTCTTTCAAATTTTCATCTCCTCTCCATCATTTCTCCTCCTTCCCTCTGTGCCCGTCTCCTCCATTTCCTTAACATTTCCTTCTCTATTTTGCCTCTTCGCTCATCTTTTTCTCATTCTTTTTTATTTGTCCTTTTCTCTTCCCCTTCTGCTGTTCATCAATCCTGTTTCTTCTTCACCTCTCCTCTTCCACTTTTCATTTTGCTGCTTTCCAGTTTTCTCCTCCACTGCCCTTATCTTATTGTCTTTCTCTTTCATTCCTCCTTTCCACTTTCCTCCTCTGCTCATTTCTACTATTTCCCTTTTACTCTTCTCTCCATTTCTGTTCTTCTTCCCCACTTTTTAATGCTTTTCCTTTGATCTCTTATTCTCCCATCTTTCATTTCTTCTGTGCTCTACTCTACTTTTCTCTCCTTTCTCTTCTTTCACACATTTTCTTACTCCTCTCATATCTCCTGCTCTGTCACTCAGTCTTTCCAGATCTGTCCCACATTTTTCCTCCCTTATCTTACTACAGTAAATATTAAAATCTCTCCTCTACCTCTCTTTTTAACCCCTCCTTACCTCCTATTTTCTGTCATTCTTTCCTTCCTCTCCTCCTACACACCTTTGTATGAGTTTAACAAAGATAACTATCATCGCAGAGCAATCTCACACATAAACACACATACACACACTACAGATAGAGACACGCACATTTTGTGAAGACATATACAAATGCACACTTGCATCCCACCCACACTGCATCTGACACCCAGCTGTGATAAATGTGTGACCTCTGACCTCCAATCCTCTTGCTGCCCAAATTTTAAAACAAGTTCACCTTTAATTACCAGTTAACATGCAAATAACACACACATGCGTGTGCACGCACACACACACACAAACATACAGAGAAGAAGTCAGAGAAGTTCACTTTTAATAACCGCTGCTGCTGATGAATGTAATATAGGCCTACCAACCCCCTGCCTAGCAGACACACACATACACACACACACACACACACATCTCGTTCATGAGTGATTACATTATGTTGGCTCACTAATGATGCTGGTGAGTCTTGTGTTTCCTTCTGGATAAAACTGATAGGAAACCGTACCTGCCCCAACACTTTAATGCTGTTAAAGAAGCGTAGGAGAAGCTCATCCACTCCCTGCTTTCATTTAGCTGGGGAGGAGTTGTAGGAAGGAGGGGGGCTGGGGGAGGGGAGACATCATTATCAGGTATTATTATCAGATGGCCAATGTGTGTAGTTTAGATAACGGAAGAGGAGCGGGTGGGTTGGGGGGTCTTAATGTTGTGACAACAGAGTAGGAGTGAATTAGACAGGGCCCTAACCTCCAGGCTGATAATAGCGCTCATAATTGAATGCCATTCAGTTGTACAGACACTAGTTAAACAACCAGCACAGAGAAGAAGAGAAGAGAAGAGAAGAGAAGAGAAGAGAAGAGAAGAGAAGAGAAGAGAAGAGAAGAGAAGAGAAGAGAAGAGAAGAGAAGAGAAGAGAAGAGAAGAGAAGAGAAGAGAAGAGAAGAGAAGAGAAGCTTGCATGGCCTGTTACACTACACCTCACTGCTTTTCTGAACTCTACCAATCTTCATGGTTTTGATGAAGGAACACAGGAAACACTGCAGCTCTCATGCTATACTACCAACTAATGGGAAGCAGTTCCTCCTTGGACCAGCACATCTACCAAAAGTCAGTCCTTCTTAGTCTGGACTTTTAGGATCAGCTGCAGCACCACACAGAGTGAACCACACTGAGCAAGGCTGTGTTTGTGGATGAGGTTTTCTTAAGTGGGCTCCAAACTCCATCTGCAAACACCGGCGCACACACCTGCAATCTCACACAATCACATTAATGCAGCCAGCCCACAGACCCAGTGAATGCCTCTTGAATCATCTCTGAATCATCATTGAATCAATTGAAACAGTCAAGTTTGTGTATGATTGGATGGTTGGTCTGTGGGAACCCCAAACCAAACCTGCCTTTTCTGATACTGAGAAAACCAACTTATTCATAACAGTTGCTGCAGATAGTGCTCACGCAGGAGTTGCCACACAGAATATATCGGTGTCTTTCTACTCCCAGAACTAGATCCTGAACTGAACTTTCATTAGTTTTTATACTGATATTAAAAGCAGTGGAGTTCACCTTATAAAACTTACCATGTGGCTCAAAGAGCTATAATTCACAAGTAGAGATAGGCTATGAAGTAAAATCTGCTCTGGTCCTTTGTTTGCATGCTCCTCTGTGGTGATATTATCCTGCTATAGGCCCAGGCTACCATGGAACCTCAGCCAACACACTCATGGACTTCTGTAAAGTCCAAATCGCTGCTATTGTTCTTTAAGTAGCTGCTGCGTCTTGAAAGCTGCACACATTATTGGCAACATGAACTTTCCGTCTTGTGTAAATCTTATCCTGCATGCCAAATCAAGAAAAACAAATCACCCTGCACCTGCGTCTTGTCATTAAGGAACCACGATTATACCATTTATTAGATTTCAGTGCCACTGGAGGACGGCTCAAAAACCACAACACTGGCATTAAGCAGAAATCGATCCAGCTGTCTTTACGCTCTTTAGCAGGTTTTAATTGGTGGGGAACAGGAGAGAGGCGCGCAGCAAAAACATCATTACAGGCTTAAACTAGCACAACAGGGTATTGCTAAGATTTAATTACACCGGGCTATTGTTCAATTTGCCTCTCAATGCTTCAATTAAGTAAAAAAGGGAGTGTGAGGGTTCAGGTTTCAGGCTCATCTGCACAGAAGAGGAGAGAGTTTCCCCAGTGAAGTTCATATAACATCACACAGCGGAGATCAAATGGATTTGTCACTGTTTGACTAATGACGGGAAAGAGGAATAAACCCTATTAGAAAATCATCAAGAATCCCTCTGTCTCTGCTGATCGTCTTTGTGTGTGTTGTGTTTCTGCTGTAGAGAGGCCTCGGAGCTGATGCTGATGTGTTTACTCTTATATTGAATTGTGCGGATGATGTGATCTGAGGTTGATGGGCTCCAAAAATAGAAAAAAATCTCTCCCTCTCTTCAGAATAAAGGAATGTACAGAAACTCCTCAAACCATTCCCCTTATTAGTATTGCCGTTATTCAATCTCCATCATTTCTTTTACAATAATATTATTTAATCTATGCAGCCAAAGACACATTTAGGCTGCGATTTCACTGAGGAGGTTATGAAGAAACTTTTAACTTGGTGAAGTAAAATCTCTGGGAAACTTTTTATACTAAACTCTCAAACTTGTTAAGTGACCTGAGGATAATCAGCGAGTCACAGGCGAGTAAAATGCAACATATCTTTAAAATGAGAAACGGCATCCGCATTAATACACTGAGTGCCTATGGCCAATTTGTTACAGCTTACAAGTGAACCTCTGTCCAGTTCAACCCTTGTCCTTGTCTCACACATGCACTAACATAGCAGCTTTATGTCAGTGTGCCTTCATCAGTGTATGGAACTCTGTCATTACTGCAAATGTAAATAAAATGAAATGTTTTGATTGGTTGAATGAAAGAAATCTCCATCTATATGAATGTAAACCCAGTCTGATGGGGAATGCACAACATCATCATGTCCATCAAAAATGTACATCTTTTATATAGTTGTGCAAATATATACTGCTTTCTTACACAATTATTGAATAAGGGTTAGAGTTATGTGCAGTTGTAAAAGGGAAACTAATGGAAATTTGAGGAAATGTGTTATGCTACTGAAGTATATACATTTCTAGTAAGAGAAAAATACTAAAATTGGATTTTAATCAAAGTGTACCACTTTTAGGATGAGTTATATTTAAAGGCCCCTTTTTTAAAAAACAATTTAGTTATTCAGTGATTTCATCTTTTTGCAGCAGTATCTTAATGAAGCATGCGTAGGCTATGAAAAGATGGGACTGACCATGATGTCTGGATGATGATATGATGACAGTCGCTGGAGGGAGGGGGTGGTGATCTGCGCTTTCAGGATATGCCAGCGTGTCCTCTACAACCATTAGTTACTTAAGATGCCCAGATAAAATCTGTCAGTGGATTTCCATCTCTGTGAATCTCTGACCGTGTGTCATGAAGCTTTTTTCCTGTCTGGTAGCTCTCCTCTGACGTCCTTATGGATGTAGCTATATGGTCACAGGTGGCTGCAAGACCACTCACGTATCTGTCTCCTGTGACACATCCAGCCATTGACATTATGATTTCTGAGGCTGCTGAGGAAATGTGTTCAGTTTATCTGAGCACACTGTTTCCTCATTGCTCCGTGGATTTTAATACAGTGGATTCTCTTTATGTGTTTGTTGTACGACTTCTCTAATGACGTCTAATGTTGTCCTGTCTATCTTTGAAGCATCCCAGAATAGCCATGTGGATCTGGATGGATTGCCTCCACTCCCACATTTAGCTCAGGTCTTTGAATGCATTTCCTCAGTCTTTGCTAGTCGGTCATCTTCTATCGTCACATGCAGATGGATAGCGTGACATTCTCTTAATGTCCTGTGGTCACAAACCAGGCCGGATCAATATCTACTTCCCATAACTTATTGCTGTGATCACCATGCATTGGAGAAATGGTTGGTTCTTTATATTCAGAAACTTACAGCAAGCCAGAGAATATTAGGTATTAGTTTTGGAGAAAAAACTGTTTTAGAGAATTTAAATGAGGATTTTAAAATAGAAAGAACGAACGTCATTGTTTCTTTGTTGTGTCCTGACGTATTCATAGTCAGGGCTGAGGTGTGTGTCTTTGTCTTCCTGCTGTGGACACATGTCCTGCTGGATCAATACAAGCTGGTCATAACTTATCAGCGATCAATATCGCAGGGCTTTATAGCAGAGCCTATGCTCTCCTTTATTTTACCCTGGATAGGCTGCTTGTTTTTCACTGTTGTTCTGATCTATATCCAGTCATACACATTCACATCTGGGAGCTTTACACACAGAAAAAGGCCAGCTGTTAAAGGACAGCTCACTGAGGCCTTGCTTAATGTCCCAGACAAACTCAAACTGTGTTATATGACCGGGGTGGATGTAAATGTGTGTGTAAGTTTAGGGGGATTTGTGTAGAGCAAGCAGGAAGCAAGTCTCTTCATGTCATTTAATCCTTTTCAATCCCTGCGTTTTTGTTTTTTGTTTTTTTACAACTGAGCTTTTAGTTGACAAATTAAAACGTATCTTTTTCTGTTATGATAGGGTTTGCAGACGGACCCAAAATGCAAAGACTCGCAACCAGGTACAGTGGGACGGGATGCAGGAAAGATACGTATATTAAATGAAACAAAGGAACTCACCAGGGAACACAGAAGCAGCAGGAACCCTGAGGACGAACCAACAAAGAGCAATGAGAAAACACTGAGGTCAGAGGAACCGAGACACAGGTGGAGCAATCACACACAGGTGAGACACGTGATGTGATCACAGGAGGGAGAGGACAGAGGGAATTTCACAATAAAACGGGAAACAAGAGACAAATCGTAACAGTTTAGGCCTACGTGAACATTTGATATTAGAGTCAGAGGCGTTACAACAGGGGAGGCAACCCGGGCCCCAAGCTGGAAGGGGGCCCCCAGAGATGGCTGACATTGGTCCATATCAATGACACAACTTGAAACCCCCTTAGATATTGAGATCTCCCTAATGGGGCCCCCCTACCTGCCAGTTTCCGAGTAGGAGGGACTGGTGTCAAATGTGTGTATTTGCAAATTAACCATGAAGTGAACTTCTCCAAGAGGGGGATATGTTTTGTTTTTTTTAATTAATAACTTTATATTAGTTATATTCTTTGTTGTTTTTTCATATTCTGTTAAAGCTAAGATTGATTGATTATTTATTGAGCTATGGTTAAGTTATGTATGGAGCAATGGTTTTGGATTAGTCACTAATGTAGCGTTCCAAAGTGTAAAACGGCTTCTAAAGTCACTGTTTTCTGCTGACAAAAACTCAAGAACATAATACTCTTTGGAGCTAACCAACACACTCTGTTTATTTACCTTCTCTCACCCGTGAACTCCAAAACCAATCGAAAACCAAAACCGATTAATGTTTGATGGGGGAGGGGGCTCTTGCCTGGGGCCTCCAGAGTGTCTAAAAATGCCCCGATTAATATCATGGATGTCAGGATGCAGTTAGCCTTGTTTAGCATAAAGGCACATCGTTTTAATACCTATTTTTGTAAAGATTGAATGGTTGTTGGTGTCTTTTTATTTGTTTCCACTCCTGTGCCACTCTGTTTCTTCCAGAATAACAGAGTCTCAAAATGTTGAAACATGTCTTTAAAAGACTGATGTTTTAATATCCGGTCCAGTTGAAACAGAAGACAACTAGCGATCCATGCTTTCCCCCATTTGAACATACAAGCCTCTTGCTAACCCAGCACTCTCTTTGTTGCCAGTTGTGTATATGACTTCTCATGTGTGCTGCACCTCCGTACTTCCTCTCCTCCCAGCGCCTTCCTTCCTCTGCTGCGTTAAAAAACTACAGACAAGGCCATTATGGCTGAAGTGTTGTCACTCCTGTCTTGTCCCCTCCAAAGAACAAAGACACCCAGAGATTGACGACCTCAAGTATCTGTGGTGAGACACAGCCAACAAGACCGTCCTCATCACGTCATTCATCATCCATTCATTTCACGTCCACCCTAAAAGTTCTTATTATCAGACAAGAAAATAATCAGATTTTCCTGCATTCCACAGCAAACATCCCAAATTGACATATTTAGTTAAAGAATCAGAAATTCTTGATTTGATACTCAGAAATGGTTGTTTATGTGCAGGTCACCTCTGGTGAACCATTAAGATACATACACTGTGTGTTTGTGAATGAAAATAAGCCAAAAGATACTGGTGTTCAAAGAAATGAATTAGGTTTATTTTTATTTTTTAGCAGGTCAAGTCAAATCTAGTAATACAGCCCAAAATCATAAGACTTACATATAACATGTGGCAATCTGTCGTCACGGCCTTGATTCAGATACAATAAAAGAGATAAATAAATAGATGAATTAAATTAAGCTAACAAAGGGAGGACTGAGTTCTGAAATAGTTATGTAATATGTGTGAGAAGACAGTAGCTGTGGTATAGAATTACACTAAGGGGAAGATAGTGAAAGTAAAAATAGAAATGGGGAGAAAAAACATCCCCAAGAAAAAAGCTGCACACAGATTAAATGAGATTTGTTGTGAGGGAGTAAACAACCTGGTGCGGTTTGAACCTCCACTGTAGGCAACAGTGTGGGCAGAAGGTTGTGATGACAAGTGCTTGAAAGTCGGGTTTAATTCTTCTCGTCCACCTCCGTACTTCCTCTGCACTTCCTCTGTGCCGACCACTGACTGAGGTCCTGCTGTAGCAGAAACCACAGACGAGGTCGTTTTGGCTGACGTGTCGTCATCCCCGTCTTGTCTCGTCCGGACAAACAAAGACAGAGGATCCCGTTGAAGCTCTGATGATGAGACACTGGCAGGCTCCTGTCTGCCTCAGCAGGGCCTCAGGATGCAGCAGAGAGCTGGAGCTACATTCACTCCCATTCACAGTGGCAGCCTGTGATGGAAAGCCTGTTAATGTTCAACCACAGACAGGAACTGATACAGTGCTTCTCCTGAGGAACGATTCACCCCCCCTACCACACCCATTCATCTCTATTCATCATCTTTGTGTTGCTTGGCTGACACAGGACAAAAAATCTGAGGATCAATAGTAACAAAATTCAGTATCTAATAAAACTATACACTATCCTGATTTCTGTGAACTGTGTTAATGTAACCACACAAAGTCACACTCTTCATGAGCTCAGAGGGGTGAGCTCTGCTGCTGCAGGAGTGTGTGTGGAGAACTGTGAAGTAGCTCAGGTATTTAGGAAAATATGATTGATATAATAGATTTAAAAAAATAAAGCATGTTAAATGTCACATAAACATAAAACATATTATTGGCACAATTAGCCTACTGGCCAATCTGAGGCCAATGGACACGACACAATATAATAATAATAATAATAATAATAATAATAATAATAATAATAATAATAATAATAATAATAATAATAATTATTATTATTATTATTATTATTATTATTATTATTATTATTATTATTATTATTATTATTGTTATTATTATTATTATTAAGACAAAGAAGTTTGTTGCGTTCATGTCAGATCTGTCCTGCAGCTCTGGAGTCAGTTGTTCCAGGAGAATGAAGTTTTCAATGTATCTTTTTGCAGTATTAGTGTATGCTTATTGTAATGCACATACTATACTGTATTACTCACAGTTTGCTATATCTTCTCTGTGTTACTGAGTTGTTTATACTTGTTTCTAAAAACTCAAATTGTATGTATTGTATTAAAAACAATACATTTGTGTTCAAACATCAAATCTGTGTTTGATATGTGGTGTTGTGTGTATATGATCTGAGAACACTGAACTGCTTTTGTTTGATTCTGCTGGAAGAACCACATATTTTGTGTTTGCAGTTCTGCAGAGAAGGGCTCTGATGTTTCAACAAATGTGTGTTAACAGTTGTGACAAACTGTGATACAAGTGCACCTTCAGCACCACGCGTTACTCCCACTGACATCCCAGCACTCGTGTCTGGGAGTGCTGGTAGACCAGAGAGAGCCATCTGTCTCTGAGGTGACAGTCACTACTACAGCACCATGCCTCCTCCCAGCTTGCAGCTCCACATGTCCCGTTGCCCCCCTGCTGCTCTCCCTGCCCTCTCTGCGAGGCAGCCTGTCAATCCATCCTGCTGACCTGCACATTGGTCCAGGGCAAGAGACCTCCTCAACTCCTGGACTATGGCACAGTCATGGTTACCAGAGGATAAATACATGTACAAGTAAAACAAAAATAATAATAATGAGCTGCTAACCTGCCTGCACTGTTAATTAAATCATCTGCATAAAACATCTGCATTCTACACAATAGAGTCAGGGAGAAGAGAAAATTCACGAAGGAACAAAGATGTTGGATTCTGTGATGTTTTGAGTTCTCCATGACCGGGTTGGGTTTTAGCACTTAATACATTTCAGGTGTATTTATATATATATATATATATATATATATATATATATATATATATATATATATATATATATATAGTTTTTGAATGTTGCATAGGTTATTGTGTGTGTGTGCGCGCGCGTGTGTGTGTGTGTGTGTAGGCCTACTGTGTTAGACCCCTGCTGTTAACCTGACTATACACTGTAGATCCATCTCATCTATCTGTGTTTGTAAAAGTCATTCTGCTGATTGGTACATTGGTCCAAAAGTGCTTCAAAAACTTGATTATCATTCAGAGGTCTCAGCAGAGCATAGGTTTCCCATGGTTTCTCTGTCACAGTTAATCCCAAATTACAGGCCTATTTATGTTTGTTGATGTGTGAGACTGACTTAAAAACCCGAGTCCCTGTTCTGGCTTGGAGCTGCTGTCTGCTGGTACTCCACATCTCTCAACAGAAAGAGGCTGTCACACTGCATCACGCAGCATCACACTGCATCGCATCGTCCATCTCACGCCGTCTTTGTCTCTTTGACAGGACATGACAGGAATGACGACACGGCAGCAATAACGTCCATGTCTGTAGTTTTCTGATGCAGCAGGAAGCCAGTCAGGAGAATCACACAGTATCATGTCTGTAGTAATAAAGAGCAAGAAAAAACAACAGGAAAAATGTTCATTTATTTAATCTCTTATATATTTTCTAATGGTATAAAAATTCTTAAAATCACATTACAGGATAAAGCTAATTATGATAGCCAAATCAGTAATGAATGTATTGTATTCATATACAGTGTGTATCTACAGCCAAATATGAATTATTCCTCTGTGCCACAGAGTACATTGAAAATAAATACTCAGTGGAAACAAATGATAACAGAAAATGATAACAATCACACACATTTGTGATCAGATGAAAGACTGACCTCTTTGATCAGAACCATATTCAGCTATAGGATTTTAGAAATACTGGCATTACAAGAAGTCTCCAAATCCTGAGCCATCCCCTTTTTTTTGTGTAATTTTCCATCATTCAGATTGTTGACAGTGAACCATTTGATAATGTTTACTGCAGCTTTATTTAGATGAAGTCATTATTATAATTAGTTCTACTGTAGTTACTTTGTTCTGTTCAGTAACCTCCCGATAGACAATGATTATAAAGGAAGGGTCTGCAAATGCAGCACTGTGGTTATTAATGTTGGTGGAGGTTTTTTAAGCTGCTGCTAAGAGCCAGTAAACATCCTGCTGGAGAAATACTGATTTCCATGTGTCAAACATTTGTAATATTACAGAGGATGGGAGGCCTGTGTCCTCAGTAGCCCCCACAGAAACATATAGGCTTAGTCATATAAATACAGAATAGCATCAACCTTATCTTTTAAACACTGGCACACGTGTCATCTGAAACCAGCTTCAGGCTGAGAATTACAGCATCTCTTATACTCTTTCCTCCCTAAAAAGAAAATCATGGTGAATCCTTAATGTGATGCATTTAACAAATGAATGCATCTAACAAGGAAGTGGCCTTTGTGGGGACTGGAATCCCTCCTGGGTGTATGGGTAAGGTGTGTGGGAGTGTTGTGTGGGCTTTGCCCATGCAGAGGGACTCTAAAGGCCAGCCTACACACTCAGGATCCCGCCTCTATCCAGGCTCTGACATCCAGCTGCAGTCTGTCAGCAAAACAGCCAGCAAGGCAGAAACCATAGAGGAAGAGGACAACAAGAAGACTGCAGGAGAACAAAGGCTGTGTGAGAGTGAGAGAGTGAAGAAAGAAAGAAGAGTGTGTGGAAGAGAAAGTGTGAGGTGGACGGGGATGCAGAAAGTGTGTGTCGGTGTGACCATCCTGGTGTGTAGAATAGGCCCACTCCTACACGCACATTCCTCTGTATTATATGCAAGTCAACGGGAATAACAGTATCGTGCACATCCTTGACAGCTGCAGACTGAGCGGGGAAATACCTGCAGCAGGAAGACGTGTAGGAGGTGATGCCTTTTTCCTTAGTCTGAAGGCAGCGGGAAACCTCCAAAACCAGCAAGTCATGGCTTTATTTGTTAAGTCTGCAACACCAAGGTGACAGAGAGGGGTTCCTAAAGTAGTATTACTAGTAGTACTACTGTGTGCAGATGTAGCTCAATCAAAGAGTAAAATCATGCATCACTTTTTATTAATCCATGAATATTTTAGAACAACAAAAACCTACAACTTCTATTTGACTACTAACTTCAGAGGAAACAGTATTACTTGAATAGCAACACCTTTTATTTTTCAGATCACTTAAAGCAGAAGTAAGCGGATATTGTGTTAATATAAGTCTTAAATAGTTATATCTTCTGATGGCAATCACTTACATAGAGTGTTTGGTCCGAAACACGGGTCTGTCAGTCACTCTGCTCTGCTGTAAGCCGAGGAGAAAACTTCTTGTATACTTCCTTGTATCCTACAACCTTTATCCAATGAGGAGAGAGAACGGCATGAAGGGCTGTGTGTGCAGCCAAGGGATGCGCGTGAATGTGGTGACGTAGGGACGAGGACCAATAGATCCATGACGAGGGCTGCTAACTCCATCGGCTGACAAAAAGTTAACCAAAACGACCGGATCGCTTACTTCTGCTTTAATAGAATATATACTATTCATTCTTATACTAGATTGAACTATCATAGATAAAACAGTACAATTAGTTGCAGCCCTAACTAACCATGAATTCCTTGTGTTACAGTAATGCATCAATGTTAATGACCCTCAAATAATAAAACACAGATTGAAAGAGGACTTCCACGTTTATTGGGCCATGAAAAATAAAATCAGTGATGTTGTGCTTTTACTAACACAGTGGTTTAAATACAAGACTTTTTTTTTCTATCAATAGCTGTAATTTTTTTTTTAACTCTGTTTGATATTTTTCCAACTCAAGCTGAATTGTACTCCTCCCTGATCTCTGTACCTTGATGGACCTTTCAATAAGGCTTGATAAGAAAGGAAAAACGCAAAATATAAAGATAAATAAAGTACACAAAATATCATTAAAAAGCGTAAAGAAAGGCACCAAAAATTGTTGAATGTTGTCGTTGTGTGTTATGCCTGTTCTCCAAAATCATCCCAATACAAACAATGTTAAGGAACATCTCAGAATACTTTTAGAGGTGTTAACCAGAGGATTGTGACTGAAGACCCTTCTATTAATAAAACTGTGCATTGATAAAACTGATATAAACTGGTTCATTTGACCTTTAATCTGTATTTCACATCATAGCCTCTACCCCACAACATAACATGACTGTCTGAGTCATATGCCTCCTGTCTGCACTAGGGATGTCCCGATCACATTTTTTTGCCCCCGAGTCCGAGTCCGAGTCATTTGATTTTGAGTATCTGCCGATACCGAGTCCCGATCCGATACTTTGGCAATGCAGTAAAGTTTTTAATGTAGATCAACTGTATCATCCCACTATTTTTCTGTTCTTTGTGCTCTACTAGGGATGTAACAATATCACAATCTCACAATAATACGCCCCCCCTTGCGGCCCGTCTTCGCTTTAGACAGATAGGAAAACCCTGACATGTAGATATGTAATATATCCGATTCCTGATCGGGATGTAACGTCCGATTCCGATCGAGTCTGAAACCACGTGATCGACCCCGATTTCCGATCACGTGATCGGATCGGGACATCCCTAGTCTGCACCTGCAGTCCTTCTCCTCTGACCTCTTTCATCAACATGACAGAGCGGCTGCACACTGCGTATTTGTCTTTGGCTCCACCATGAGTAAAAACATGTTGTTGTTTTTTCAAGTTTCAAATTTTTGGGGCATCTAAAATATATATATATATATATTAATTTATTGATAGCACAATGAAGTGACTGTTGGATATGGAAATCAGCAGAAACACTCAAAGCTCAAACAATCAAAGTCCTGAGTTCTTTTTTTTATATATACATTCTAATATTTGATATGAACATGACACTGCTGGTGTGTTTTATACCTGCTGCCATGTGATTGGCTGAATGAGCAGGTGGAGATGTATCCACTAAAGTGCTCAGTGAGTGTTTGAGTACAGTGTCAGGTGCAGAAAGGTCCTCACAGCCAGTGTCTGTCTCGTGACGCCCCCTGGTGGTCAGACTGCACTGAACAATGATCAGCACAGCACAGGAGCATGTTCATTAGTAAGAATTCTAAAATGAAACAAGAATTTCATTTTTATTAAATGAATGCAAATCAACAATGATTAAACACTTGGATAAACACAAATCAAATGGTGAATAAAGATGATATCAGTTGATCAGTAGTGACTGATCAGCTTCCTGTTGTTGATGAATGTTCAGAATCTAAAAGGTCACATTGTCAGCAACTAAAAACAGCCATGTGTGTACTTTGCTGATACAAAAACATGTTTATTTGTATTTTCAATTGCTCAATAAAAAATAAATAAATAACATGTTTATTTACTGTGTGGCATGGTAATGTCATACCCCGTCAGTCAGTGCACTGAACCATATTATGCACATGCTAACGTCTTTTATGTGACTTTAGTTTAACTCTACATCTGAACCTTCCTCTCACACACTGGGTTCAGAATCTTGCATTCAAGTAAATGTGCAGCAGCCTATTACCAGCTTCATTAACCTCAAGTGGAACTGCTGACTGAAGAAGTCAGAAATAAATATGAGCTGAGGGGTAAAGTGTGTTTGGTGACCATTAATAACCACAGTGTTTCAGACACAACATCACTATGACCACTGTCTCATTTCTATGTAGACAATAACACAAGGAAATGTTGATATTTTCAGTGATTTAAAGGCTCACATACATCAGAATAAGTGTATTAATTGTATGGCAATTCTAGTTCTTACATTGTCCTGCTGTGAAAGATTTTACAAACTTGAACTGTTATTCTGTAATCTATAATGATATTATTAGCAATTTTCACTAAAGGTTTTTTCATTTTTATAACGTGTGGGATGTTCTTTTATTACTTGCTGCTGACAATATGTAAAATAATAATAATAATAATACCGATAATCACATAGCAGTTATTTTTTACAACAGATGTGTGAGTCATTATCATAGTGGGAGTGGTCATTTTCACTTTTACTGAAAATATATATAGAACAGAATATGATATGATTTTTGGCTGGGGTCTATACTGAGTGAACATGTTCCCTTATGTCTGGAGAATATGATGTGCAGGTCGATGTGTCTCTGTAGCACTACAGCGCTGCATTTATGCTATAATACTTATACACTCAGAGTCAGTGCAGTCTGGGCTGCCACATGTCTCCATGCTCTCTTCACTGCTCTTGTTCCTGTGCTGAGAGACCACCACAGCCCTGCAACAATGACACCACTGTTATTAAGTTTTCTGTTGTGTGATATTCACCCACCGCTCCACCAGCTCCTTCATCTCACTCAGAGCCCTCTGCCTCTCTGCCAGCTGCTGGCTACAGATCTCTCTCTCCCTCTCTCTCTCCCTCTCTCTCTGTCTCTCTCTCTCTGTCTCTCACTGCTCTTTCCCTTTGTCTCATGCCAGTTCTAGCTTTTATTCAATGAGCCATGACTCAATTCACATTTGTCTGTTGTTTGCATTGACGCCTACAGAGTTCCTGTCAGACAGAGCTGAGGGCTGAGCGGCGCAGGGCAGCTGGAAACACCAACTCTATGTGGGCTGGCCTCATGTTCTGGAAATCAACCTCAAAATGTACACAGATGGTAGGTGTGAAAACTTCAATATTCATGGATACCCCTGAATTAAGAAGATAAATAACACATATATAAACATTCATTAGATTTAAAAGGTAAAATATGAATTTAACCCCAAAGAACAAACTGATGAGCCCTATATTTAAAAAGAAAAGAAAAGAAAAGAAATTTTACATTTTACATACCAACTAATATCTGTCAAATCAAAATTATGGATATCTAATTCACTGGTTCCATGTTCCAGTTATCAGCTGTCTTTAAATTTGAAAGATACTGTGGAAAGCAAGACTGATCAAACTTCGTGAGCAAAACACATTTATAACACCTGCTTTGTTTTTTTTTTACCAAATAAGTAAATAGAGTCATAGAGTTCAGTTATTCTAGGACCAAACTTGACCTAAACCCGTGTGGATCCAGTTCATCTGTCAAACTTACTGACATCTGTCAAGCGACAAATAAAAGTGTGTAAATAAATCATATATATGATCAAATATTAATAGATGGTGGATAATAATAACATTCTACAGAGAACTTTAGATGTGCTTGTGCTAACACTGAGCTCCATCTAGTGGTCAACTACAGCCCTCACCTCTGTAACCTTTTTTAACTGATGTCTTCAAGTGAATGTGAAACAGTGGAATAGAGATCCACTGGCCATGTCTCTAGGAGCCTTCTTCTATATTCTGGAAAACATTGCACAGCCACTATTGTATGACAAAGAGCTCCTATCTCCTATAAAGAGATCCTATCATCCACACAGAACACTCCACTCCATGACTGACACCTCAGACAAACACATGATTGAAGCTGTTGGAGTGTCCTTTTTCACCCGTGAAATGTTTTACACTTCAATGGGAACATGAACTTTGTTGAGATCTACTTCATTAGAAACCATCCATTTATGAAGCAGGGTCAGTGGGTTGCTCATAGCAAAGTTGGTTTAGAACCATCGAGTGAGACACATACACTACTCACAAAAAGTTAGGGATGTTTGGCTTTTGGATTAAATTTCAGAATGCCCTTAAAATGCACTATAACCTTTACAGGTGAACTTAATTTAACCTTCTCTAAACTTTTGAATGCACATGTCCAATTGTTCAATGTTTCAGTACTTATTGAATAAGATGCTGTTCTCTAACAAGGTGATTAACCATAAAAATCACAAGCACCGTCTGATTCAATTGTCATTGAACCACTAAATGTTCTGGTTCAATGACAATTTGTATACAGTCCTCTTTTCTCTCCCTCTCCTCTCCACAATGTTCACATTTTGACATGAGACCAAGACGACACTTTGATCAAATTGATCAAGTTATTGAGATTGTTGTTGTGCTATAGCCACCACTGTTGTTAGCTTTTGTTTGAGATAAAGAAATTACCATTGCATCTTTCTACATAAAAGGCCTGTTTTCATGATAGAATATCACTGTAGCATGAACTTTTTTATAGGGATATTCTCATCAAATATCCCTAACTTTTTGTGAGTAGTAGTATCACGTATATCACCTCCTACCTCACTGACCCCTCGCCTGAATTACGTACAATCACACAGAAACCACCTTAAATACAAGAAGCAAGAACAGTCATCTGATACAACATCTTCATGTTGCAACATCCTTTAAGAAGAATACATCACTGCAACATGAAGAGCTCTCAGGTTCAATGACATTCAGACACAACGCTAAATAAACTCTGACTGTGTGCAAATCAATTCAGTTCCAGCCTGTAGCACATATATACACAACATGTAATCATAGAACAGTCTTTACAATGAGAGCCAGGCTCATAGGTTCCCTGTGGAGCTCCACACCTCCCGTATTAATATAGATCTGATATTTGTATGAGCACATGCACTGTATGCAGACACAAGGATCCACATGTGCATGAAATATCCCTGCAAGAAGACCACAACCAGACAGTAACATAGACGTAAACAATACAAGAATCAAAATAGCTTAAAATTTCATGAGGAGAGGAATCTACTTGCTACGCCACAGAAATGTGCACATACTGAATTCTGGTGAGTAAAACTGAATGAGGAGTGTTCCTTTACAAGAGAACTACACAGGACATGTTTAAAGGCTGAGCCAGAAAAAGCACAGAAGGGTTTAAAGTGTCTGCAGTGAAGAAAGGAAACAGCTCTCGTTCTTTCAAGCAGCACAAAGTCAAGAAAAAAACACATCAGTGGCACACAGCTTCACAAGAAGAGGATGAAAAGCTCAGCACCAACATGTCCATTTAAAACAGTAATTCAGGAATTAAGAAGAACAAACAACATACGTTCTGACCTGCATATAATCGTGTTGAAACTAGTGGTTAAAAATAGCTGATGTCCACGTTTTCATGTTATTAACAGTGTGTGCTGGTTCAGACTCTGGTTTGCTCATTTACTTTAATGATGTTTTTGTTATTTTTTCCAAACACACCTCCACAGCATCAAATTTGTTCATTTTTCCAGGAGGTGCCATGTTTTTGTAACAACCATATGAGGCTGGGATTAGTTTTTACAACGCTGTGGAAAGATGAAGCTTTGGGTTAATGAATCAGAATGGAAAAAAAACATCCTCTCTCATGCTTCAAGTCACAGCTGACTAGACAACTAGCTTCCCCTAATAATAATGCTACCTTAGCTACAAGCAGACTGAGAGAAAACTGAGATGTGTCACTTGTTTTTGGATGTTTTGAAGACGTGTTGAGACATTGAAATAGCTTTTCTTTACTTTTAAAGATAGGACATGAAGTAAGCGAGAGGGAGAGAGACACAGAGAGAAAGAAGAAAAATAAAGGGAAAGGAGGATTTAACAAGAAAATGAAGTTAGATAGATTTTTGAACATATTGTTTTTTATGATTTTAAGTTACCGTAGATAGATTTTTTATTACCTATGGTATCTCACTTATTATTCACACTCTATGTGTGTGCACCACCCTCGTACCACAAAAAACATCAGTGAGGGGCAGATGGGGACAGATCCAAGTGAACCACTGCACCGGGAGTTGGCTGCTGACCACACCCACTCTGGGTCACAGCAATCGAGTGGCAACTTGTCATTGGCTAAACACCAAGACAGAAGACCTAGGTGTATCTGAATTATCTGTTGGACTCCCTGATGAAGGCTTGATGCCGAAACGCGTCGTAGTCATGTCATTGTGACAATGCCAGATTAATTAAAGGCATTTTTATTAACTCACGAGAGTGACTTGGGAGTTTTTCTTTGTTTTTCCGTTGGACCACTGCACCGTCAAAACATCCATAAAGCTGTGAAACACCTTGGGGCCCAAACAAAACTTAAATTAGAAAAGTGCATCACATCACATGTTGGTCTTAAATATCTTATCAGTAGAGTACCTGGATTGAATTATTGTAAATGACATGATAATACATGTGAACATTTTCAGTATGTTCATAATGAGTTGGTGAAGCTTTTATGATTGGATAATTGATTAACCATGCCAGTTGAGTTGTTCAGTTAGAGCCCAGTGTGGCTCTACAGGAAACCACCACGCAGACTGAAGGGGGTGAATTTCTGAGCCTGCTGGGCTCCGATCTCAGCCACATACAGAGCTCCGGTCTTCATGTCCAGGTCCACCAGGTGGGGCTTCACCTCATCGGCCAACTGGATCACACTCACCACTCTGCACTGGCCGATCAAACCCACCGGTGGCGCATCCAGTACCGAAATCTGATTGGTGTTGAGCTGGACGACGACGAAGTACTTCTTGTCCGGGGTCAGGCGGACCGAGTAGGGGGCGTCCTCGGTGAAGCAGCTGCCCCACGTGCCCAGCCAGTCCCCGGTGACGGAGTTAAAGACCTGAATCCTCTTGTTGCCCCTGTCGGCCACCCACACCCGCTGGGCGTTGTCCACGGTCACGCTGTGGGGGATGTAGAACTGGGCCAGGCCCTGACCTTTCTCTCCGTGGATCCACAACACCTCCTGCTCTTTAGACAGCTTGATGAGGCGGTTGTTCATTCCACCATCACCATCCACGATGTACATTTCCCCGGAGCTGTGGACGAAGATCTCAGCTGGTTGGTCAAACTGCAGCGGGCTCAGACCAGAACCCGCCTGCCCTGGTGTGCCAAGAATCTGACAAATACAAAAACACAGAAATGATTGGATTCTACAAATCACACAAAATAGTTCAAGTGTAAACCAAGCAGGTGGAAGCTGAGCCAACAGTTCCTCGCACCAATTGAGACTCCTACTGTGTGTAAAGCTGTTACCTGAAGGAGCTTCCCAGATGGCGAGTACTGTTTGATGCAGTGTCCGTATGGGCCATTCCCCACGTCTGTGATCCACACCGTTGGGTTTGATGAGGCCGCATCTGCTAAAAATATCCCGTGAGGCATCTCCAGTGTGGTTGTGTTCCACGGCATGAGGGAATCTCCATCTGTGGTGAACACCAGCACCTTGGGCACGTTGTCACCTGAGAGCAAAGCAAATACTGAGTGAAGCATTGAGCACATTTTGTACGGAGCAAGACACACAAAAGCGAAAGCGTCCGGGAAACCAGGAAATGCTGGTCGAGTCGACCACTAAATAATAATATCAAAATGACTATAAAGACAAAATGATATATTTATCATCTCTTTAATGTTTTACTGGTGCAGCCAAAACATTTTCCACATTGACACAGTGTATTCTCTCACCCACAGATGTTTCACTGTAGAGCCCTGGAACATTTAGCAGCTTAACTTTGTAAAAATAAATAACACATTTAATCAAAAATCAAATAGTTGCTGTGATTATTGTTTCTATATTTCTTTCAGCTCTATAGCAACTCGATCCACTTCTGCCTGTGACCAATAGCCTAAGGTTCCTATGATTTCTCTAATTTCTAATATTGAACCAAAATAAGAAAAAAAAACTGCCTTTTGCCACCTGTCTCTGCTTGTTCACCTGCATCTATTTCCTAAAGTCTTGGTACCCCACTACCATTTTAACATTGTCTAATAATTCATTACACCACCTCTCTACTTTTTTAAAAATCTCAAACTAATAGGCTATAATACAACTCTCAGATAAGGCTCCATTTATCAGGCTTTTGTGTTTCTTCTGTACACAGTCAGCACATCCACTGAATACAATCCCATTAACAAATGTTTAAAGGATATGGTAGGCCTATTGTCTGTTAAAGTAAAAGCTGTTATAACTTGCAAAAGCATTTTACCTGCAAAGGGAACAGCTAAACCAATGTTTGCTCTATGAAAGCCAGTGCATGTGAGTATTTATTTACCTCTCTGTGCAACATACACCACACCAGCATACTGGTCGACAGCCACGCCAAACACCTCTCCGGTGAAGATCTCGGGGTACCTGGGCCAGTTCAGGTCCAGCTTGTACAGGGGTCGACCCTGCAGCTGGTAGTCCTGACTGATGCTGGGGCCGCCCAGCTGCTGCTGCTGCTGCTGGGTGCCGATGGCTCCGTACAGCACCATCATGAGCAGGACTAATGAGATCATGCTGGAGGCTATCAGACACCTATGGCCTCTCTTTTTCACCAGCATCAGTGTTTTCGCTGCTGCGTTGTTTAATGTCCGGGGCTCCGAGACGTTAGCTAAACCTGTGTAGAGAGGTCATTAAACGCCACTTGCTCCAGGACAAACAAACCGCTAATATTATAATATAATATAAGATTGTTATGCGTTTAAAATAATATAATTTGAAACCTATTAACTACATAAATTGAATTCACTTCCTCTTCAGAAAACAAACCAGTGTAGACAGTGAGAGAGCATTAAACGCAGCATTTCCGGTCAAAGCGGCACAATAAAAACATCATTGCTAGTGTTATACTGGTTATGACAGTTCAGACTCAGCGTGTTGATAAAGCCACATTAATGTTAAAATATATAAATGTGTAAGAGTAAATATGGAGCATGTTTTAACGGTAGTTTTTCTAAATGTTCAACTCTACTATTCGTTAGACTTTTAATTTGATAACAAATATTTTCTATTTCCGGTGGCTTGACGCAGCAAAACATCTGACCGAACGGCTTTTTACGTCACGACGTGTTGACGCAGCGTTGTGCTGTGTGGAGGCGACTGTGCTTCCCCTGACAGTAATTTTCTTACAACTATTTTCTGGGTCTTTTGAACCGAGGTGCGAATGACAGTCCGCGGAGGACAAAGGCACCTTTCATGTAGTGTAAACCTTCGAAGAATCGACTCCATGGAGGTCGTGGACAGCCCGCTCAACCTCGTAAGTGTCGCTCCCGATGTTGCAATAACAGGCTAACGTTACTGTAGCTAGTAGGGGATTGTATAGGTAAGCTACAGTAAGTTAGCGGCTAGCCGCTCCGCCGCTGCTCTCTGTTTGTGTTGCTCTCTGTTAGCCTGGACGTGCTACACATGGTACATTTTGGGCTTTGTCCGCGACACAGCGAGCTTAAAGGGATAGTTCAACATTTTGGGAAATTCGCCTTTTGCCATAATCCCTATAGTCTTCGGAGTAGATCCCATTACCTTTAAAAAAATATGTGCATGTTGTTTTGAGATCCGCGGACCAGAGACGCGAGCTGCTCAGTGAACACAATGGAGGTGAACGGTACAAGGTCCCCTGTCCCTCAAAACTCCTCAAATACACAATCCAACCACTCCAAAACGCCTTATCTTCCACTAACCAACTCACTCAGTATTCCTCCGCACAGGCAGGCTCTGTGACGCTACAGAAAAAGTAACTAGAAACTATAACTGATTACTTAATGTGCCCAACACTGCTAATTAACTTGTTGACAAGGCCTTGTGATGATGTTCCTCTTTTAGCAGGTTATTTAAAATGTCACGGCCACACTGCTCAAACCCTCTACACAGGAGAACAAAGAACAACAAAACACAATGCAACATGGATATTGTTTAATATGTTGCTGTTGTCAATGAAGAGCAACAATAGTGGCACTCCCTCCAGAACAAGCTATCTGATCTGGCCTATGGAGACTTTGTGTTCAGCAGTATAATCAAAGAAGACATGTTGAAGTATCAGAAACAACAAGGGGTCGACTGTGATGTTTCCAGGGCTGATTCTGATCATTAGTAACCAAGGAGAGGGATAGGTAAATAGAAACATCTGAACAATGTCATGCATTTGTACAGCTCCAGCCAGGTGTCCCTATAATATGTTTATTAAAGTAGTATGAACAGGCTGATGGGAATTTATTGGGTGCTTCCAGTGCTGTTTCCACCTGGGAACCCACTGTGAAATACCAATGTATTGTGCTGTGGTAAGTGTGTCTTGTGTCAAGTTGTTGGAGTTTCTGTAACTGGAGGCGTTTCTTTTTTTTTTCCTGTTCTGTCTCAACCCAGTTGACGTTGCTGTTCATTAAAGCAGCCAACTACCAGCTGTACATTTAAAGTGTCTGATGTTGTTGTTGTTGTTGTGCCCAAGCTCTCATACCTAATGCTATTTTAGATCTGCTAATTACTTAAGCTTTGCAGTTAGTGATGGCTGTCCACTCTTCCTCTCCAGCCATCTGCAGGGGCTGCAGCCCTGGCTGGTGGAGGGCAGCTGCACAACATCTCAGTCAATTACCGGTACATTAATAAAAGTAGCATTTAGTTAAATTGACTACTGTTTGTACGGCTGACTAGTTAGAGTAGCAAAGCTTAATTGTTTTCACACACATCCATTTCATACACACACCATCTCCTGTTATACATTATGCAGTACCTTCAGTAAAAGTAACTGTTGTTCAACATTTAGTAGCTCCATCTCTGACATGATTTGCTCAGTTGTGGTTGGTTTTAGTCAGATCCACCTCACCCAGACACCACGCTGTCCTCTGCAGCCTCTCTGCCCTGCTGCTCTCTGCTCCGTGTGGAGGAGCTGAGTCAGATACAGACGAGGAGAGAGTGCACCATAAACACCAAAATCTTATTTTCTGATCTGCTAATCTCACTCACAGGTCTCTTCGGGCACAGATAAAACGCTCCTCCCTTTTACAAACTGAGAAGTGCTTCAGAGCTCTTACTGGTGCAGTCAAAACATTTTCCACATTGACACGCTGTATTCTCACAGATGTCTCACTTTAGAGCCCTGGGACATTTAGCAGCGTAACTCTGTAAAATAACCAACACATTTAATCAAATGTCAAATAGTTGCTGATTATTTTTCTATATTTCTTTCAACTCTATAGCAAATTTACCTTTACCTTTTTACCTGGTCTTTGACCAGAAGTACAGTATTCCTATGATTTTTCTTACATCTAATATTAAACAAAAAAAAACCTCCCTCTGCTTGTTTACCTGCCTCTTCTCCACTCACTCCCTCTGAGCCCTGTTTCCTAAATTATTGGTACCCCACTCCAATTTTAAAATTTGTCTAATTCATTGCAACCCCTCTCTATTTTTAAACTCTCAAACTAATATGGATCAAATCTTTTTTCTTCTCTCTTCTCCTCCATTGCCTTTGTCCCCTCCACGTGTCTCCCCCTCTCTCTCTCCAGGCTCATCAGCAGAGCAGGAAGGCAGACCGTTTGGTTTCGTCTGGAAAGTATGAAGAGGCTATCTCCTGCCATGGAAAAGCAGCAGGTATGTTTTATTACACTGACACTGTCTGTCACTCTTCCCTTACCTTTGGCATAGGTACTCACAAACAAGTATATGTGATATGGACATGGTACACAGTGTTTGATGGAGTGTTTAAATGCCTGTGTGCATAATAATGCTGCAAACCTGGGGCTAAACACCTTCAGGACAGTAGAGTTGACAAGAGAGTGTGCAGTGAAGTTAAAGACCCTATACAGCAAACAGTGGTTTAGTGTCAGTGTAATCTGTGTGTGTAGTGTGTGGTAGAGCCTGTATTAATGAGCTGCTGGTTAATAATCAGTCGGCACGTAGCTTCCTGAAGTTGCTCAGTTCTGTTTCTGTTTCTCCTCCAGATCTTTTGACTGATGCAATGAAGACAACAGAGTGTGAGCAGGTGAGTCACTCATGGGCCTTGTTTATTGGAACATCAGTTTTCATAACAGATTCAGTCCAGGTGTATGTATAGAAATGTAAAGTAGGATCCTGGTTAATGTATATAGGTAGAATAATCACCAGGGATACAGTAAACCTTTGCTTTCACTGAGCAGCCGTAATAAAAATGGGAGCACTAAGTAGCAGGTAAAGGAAGGACACCGTTGTCCTCCGACGGTGAGAGAGTGAGTCTCTTGTGTCAACTGTCCCTGGACACCGTGGCTTGTTTACTTAGGCCTGTACACACAGGGTTGTTAGCTGTTTTCAGTTAGCAAGCAGCAGAATCTCTTGAATTCAGTTAATTACATCATGTCCTTGATTTTCACATGTGTGACATACTGACTTTTTGAAATAATCAAAATACACCACAAGACTGGACTGTATTTATGATCAGGTTGAAAAGTAGATTCTGTTTATTTCTGTTTTGTGTAACACTCTGTGACTTTTGAAATTTGATTTTACCATTAAATATAATCTCAAAGGGACATCATACGATATTGTGTATTTCCCATTTAATTCAGTCACTGCAGGGACCTCTCTGTTACCTTCTCTAAGTGGAGTAATCCCAGATATTGTGGATCAGACACATACATCTTAAAGGGATAGTTCAACATTTTGGAAAATTCGCCCATTGCCATAATCCCTATAGTTTTAGCAGTAGATTCGTTACCTTTAATTGTCGGTGCAAGCTATTTTTAGAACGGTGGAGCAGAGCTGCGAGCTGCTCAGAGCTACGCTACGGAGGCTAATGGAATTTCTTGGTTTCTCTCATCAAACTCATCAAATACACAATCCAACAATTCCAAAACGCTCTCGTGGACAAGTTGTGACCTGCACATTCACCACGCTATGAGATAATAACGGAACGTTACGAGACAGAGTTGTTTTCGAGGTAAATTCATGCAAAACCGCTGATGTGCGTTCCCGTCGGGGGCAGTTTTCGGCAAGCAGTCTCTGCATTAACCTCTAAAACAACTCGGTCTAGTAACTTTATAACCTCATAGCGTGGTGAATGTGCAGGTGACAACTTGTCCATGAGAGCGTTTTGGAGTTGTTGGATTGTGTATTTGATGAGGGAAACCAAGAAATCCCATTAGCCTCCGTAGCGTAGCTCTGAGCAGCTCGCAGCTCTGCTCCGCCGTTCTAAAAATAGCTTGCACCGACAATTAAAGGTAACGAATCTACTGCTAAAACTATAGGGATTATGGCAATGGGCGAATTTGCCAAAATGTTGAACTATCCCTTTAAAGAGATCAGGCTCAGGGCCAATGTATTTATTCAGGCTTCATACTGACAGCTGTGTAATTTCAGTTCTGTATGGGTTCTCTATGTCAGTGTTGGAGTCAGTGTTGATGTGTGACGGTGTGTCTGTAGGCTCGTCTGTCCATGGAGCTGCAGAGGGACAGTCATATCAAACAGCAGCGACTCATCCAAGAGCGCTGGAAGAGAGAGGCTCGCCGCGAGGCCACCAAGGCCAGACCCGGCTCGGGGCAGCCCTCCGGCGGCCCGGCCCCGCTCGCCCAGACCCAGGCCACGGGGCAGCTCCAGTCCCACGGCGCCCCGGGCCTCTCGGCCGCCGAGTGCGGAGGCTCGGAGAGAGAGTACGACACCTTGCTCTTCCAGCTTCAGACTCGGCAGACCGGAGGCTGCCAGCCTTTGACTACACCGTGCCCCGGATCTAAGACCACCAAAGATGACAAAACCCGCCTGGAAGAACAACAGACCACCATCGAGGACCTGCGGCGCCTGGTCGACCACCTGATGAACGAAAACCAGCGTCTGGCGGCCGAGAACGAGCGACTGCGGTCGGAAAACAGCCGGCTGCGCTCCGAGGCGGCCGAGGCGGTAGACTTGGTGGAGAATTCGGAGCTCTGGGTGCTACCGCAAGCGGGCGGGCAGGAGAGGAAAAGCACAGGGAAGGGGAAGGAGATCGCAATCCCCCAGCTGCCCCCGCTGGAGATGCCAGCTCAGGAAGACCTGTGTCTGGATGACCTGCCTCCTCTGGAGCTGCCGGAGGACATCCAGAACGAACTACAGGAGCTACTGGATAGAGATAAACTGTAATAAGACAGACGTCTCTCATACACACACAAACACACACATACACACACACAGTCACAAGGGTTTAGCCAGTGTGGCCTCTACATGGTCTGTGTGTCTGCTCCTTGTCCTGCTCTGACAGGTGCTACAGAACTGAACAGTGATGGAGCTGTCAGTCACACGCAGGCAGACCAGAGGTCCAATCAGGCTCATTAAGAGATAACATCTGCACCACTAACACCATCTAGGTCAGAGAGAGAGGTCGAGTCCACCCACAGTCACAGATGATGTCATCACGAGGTTGTGTGTCAGTGTGACATACAGTGAGCTCAGCGTGACCCTTCAGGAACCTAACCGAGGCTGCCAGGAACGTGCGTTTTAAACGAACGATCGTGTGTAGTTTGACGAAATAATTCTCACAGATCTTCCTCGCCATTATCACATCTACGTCCAATGTTTGTGTCATCTGACGAGCTGAGCTCAGAGCATGACAAGCGGGCAGAGACCATAACATCCAGGTAATGATGTAGAGTCTGTTTGAGGACTTTTATTTTGAAATGTGTGTGTGGATTTATCATATATTGTGCAGAACGTCTGGAGAAAAAAAAAGCCATAAAATAGGTGTTCTGAAGCTAAATGATGGTGATTTTATCCAGAAGTTAGAATATTTGTACGTGTGTGTGTGTGTGTGTGTGTGTGTGTGTGTGTGTGTGTGATGTGAATGATAAAAACAGTAGATGTGTGGATGTACAGGCGTCAGTTTAGCCAGCCAGTGATTATTGGAAAATGATTCATAGTTAACTATTTAATTAAGGAAATATTAAATAAGCAATACCATTAATTTATCTTTAAATTAGACTGGTGCTTTTGTTAATATGTTTTATTTCAAATATTAGCTCTGAATCACTTTTTTTTTTTTTTTTTACTTCTGCAAAAGAATCTGTAAATTCAGTTTTCTATTGTTTTCCGTTGCTCTGTGTGTGTGTGTATAAGAAGGAAGGTTGAACAAACATCAGTGAAGTGAACCTGAAATCAAATAGAATGGAATTTCTCATCTCTGACTGTCTGATATGTTTACTGTCCAGTCTTTGAGTTGATGTTCTTCCGGGAATCTGGAAAATTAAGCAGCGATGCTCCAATCACATTCTATTTACCACCAATACCGATCATCTATGAGTGTGGTTGGCCAGATACTGACCATCTTTGGCATAAATTGTAGAGGGCACAGACAGATTATTTTTAAGATTATCAGTGACTAGACATTAATCCCGATCTTTCAATTGTGACCTATTGAAAAATTGAAAATTACCCAATAATAATCTGCCAATCAATTCATCATCCCTATAAATAACCACGTGCTGTTACTCTTGCTTCACGTGTTATAATCTGGTTTCAGAACCAGCAGCCGTACATCTGTGTCTGTGCTCTGGTGCTCTATCACAACATGTTCCCAGTGTCCTCAGTTGTCATGGAGAGTCCTGGGATGAAGCTGCATCATCATCATCATCACCATCACACTCACTGTATGTTACACTGACACACAGATGCCACTGTGGGAGCTCTCCTAAAGGACGAGTGTGTAAACGACCATGACCAGATGTTAGATTTGTGGATGAACTGCTCTTTTATGAGCATCATCATCATCAAAAGAGCCCCAACGCAACCAGTTATTGAGAGTGTTAACAATGCTGGTCTGACCCTACACACACACACACACATACACACACAGACACAGATCAGGATGATGTGCAGCGTGTTTCAGCCACAGAGCATATTGCTGTTGTTGGGGGAAAAAACTCCACTGCAGCCTTTTTTATTTTCTTAGAGCAGATTGAGATGACAGACTGATGACTTGTGTGTGCGTAGTGATTCTTACATCTCTGATGTGACCTGACTGACAATAAGAGGATTTAAACACTCTCTGATTTACATGCAGATGGACGCTTCTGCACAACAACAGCAATATTAAAACATTTCTCCACATGCACTCTGATGGAAGGAAATTAAATACACACACAAACACACACAGTCACTGTTTGTTCACACTGCGAGCAGCCTGGTTCATGAGTTGATATAGATATTTAAATATCTATATCAACAGTCATAAAGGTTTGGAGCAGGATGTTTGCAGTTTAGATCAGATGTCTGATGATGATGTTCTCCAATATTCAGTATATTGTTCACCTATTGTGGATCACTGTAAATCATCTACAGTCTCCAAATCTTAGACATGAGGGTGTTTTTTTTTTTTTTCATTTCAGACACTCCTGTAGAGATTCACAACTGTCTCACAGAGCAGAAAGAATAATTTCATTAAAGGGAAAGTTCAACATTTTGGCAAATTCGCCTATTGCCATAATCCATATAGTCATAGGGGTAGGTTCATTACCTTTGATTATCGGTGCATGTTGTTTTGAGATCGGCGGGGCAGAGACGTGAGCTGCGCAGCGAACACAATGGAGGTGAACGGTACAGGTCTCCTGTCCCTCAAAACTCATCAAATACACAATCCAACAACTCCAAAACGCTCTCGTGGACAAGTTGTGACCTGCACATTCACCACACTATGAAATAATAATGTAACATTACGAGACAGAGTTGTTTTCTAGCCGGAACTACATTCCAGACATGGCGCAAATAGTTCAGAGTTTTTGCTTCATGGGTCTTAATGTTACATAATTATACATGATTATTTCAAAGTGTACCAAATGTGCAGGTCACGACTTCTCCATGAGAGCGTTTTGGAGTTGTTAGATTATTATTATATATTATTAGTAGTAGTTGATGAGTTCTGAGGGACAGGGGACCTGTACCATTCACCTCCATTGTGTTCGCGGAGCAGCTCACGTCTCTGCCCCGCTGATCTCAAAACAACATGCACCAATAATTAAAGGTAATGAACCTTCCTCTATGACTATAGGGATTATGGCAATAGGCGAATTTGCCAAAATGTTGAACTATCCCTTTAATCCATGAGTGAAAAACACGTGCTGACATCATGTGGCAGATTTGCACTGCCTTGCCATGCTGTATTCACATATCATTTATTCAACGTTCATTTTCATAGCTTATGGTAATGAATGATAAGAAAGGGCTACATGGACACTGAGAGGAGCACACACACATTTAAAGCAGTGCTGGATGTAGGTCAGCAGAAGACTGAAAGCTTCCTGTGTACACATCCAGCAGAAAAGCTTGTCTTTTAAATATAAATCCATTCAGTTGTTGTAGCTTCTGTTTTGGTCTCCGCCTACTCCTGGTGATGGAAGCACATAGACTGAACCATGCAAATCTGCATTATGTGTTGACTGAAACACTGGGATGGAAGAGGCTAAAATTAGAACCATTATGATAAAAATGATGAATGCAGCTTTAAATGAACTGAATTGCTCATCCTCTCCACGTGTGGTCCATTGACGACATGATTGGCTATTGAGCCCTGGTGCTGCCACCTTGTCTGCTGTGCTGCTCGCAGTCTGAATACACGTGACTCCATCACACACACACACACACACATAGTCACACACACAGTCACACACTCTGAGGCATTTGGACTCCCATTGAGAATGGTGTCTTTCCTTTCTGGATCAATAACAGTGCAGAACTGGCTGCAAACAGGACACCTGTGCTGCGTTCACGACCTATGCAAAATATGATAGATCCACATTTCAAACAATACAAGACTCACTGGGAGTGTTTTGGTCGGTGAGGGGGAAGCAGTGGGACTGACACACGGACAACTGTAGAAAATATTGTTTTTTTTTTCGATAAAGCTAACAGAGTAAATGACTTTGATGACAGTATCTCTGGCAGGATGTGTTATCTTGCTGCATGTTTGTTTTATCGTTGACATGATGTTGGTTTTTGCAGTGGAAATGTTTGACTTTGTCATGATGTGTTCAATGTGAGGAGGTTAAATGACTGAGCTCTACAGAAAACACACCCTTGAGTTTAAAACCGTCAAGCGATTTTGACGACCGCTGCCGTAGGACGTGAATGCAGCATCGCTCTGAAACCATGGAGACAAGTCACTTCGCAGCTGAAGGGGGAGTCTCTTCTCACTTTGTACATCAAAGACCGGAGGACGTCGTCACACGATGGAAAGCTTCAAGAGCCGGCGGGCCCGGCACAGCAGTAATCACAGTAGCCAAAACAGCTTCAGCAACTCTTCTCAATAAACCCAACCCGTGCCTTGGACGACTTCCTGTGCTCTATGGTGGCAGTCACAGCTCTGGATCAGTGGATCAGCCGATGGATGAGCAGTTCTCCTTTGTGTCAGGATGACAGGATGGGTGTTGAACCCGTCCACACGGAGAAATGCAGCACTTCTCAAATCATCTCAGCTCCTCAGAGCGCTGGTCTTCCCTGGTTTCTACCAGAAGCCCACATCTGGATCTGTGTGACACGCTCCTTTGTCAGAATTCAAGTGTCTAATGCCATGTAGCCATCTGTGCTATCATCATCATCATCCAACCTGTGATGCCCCCCCCCTCCCCTACTCAAACCTTCACTCTAAACATGCTGACAGGAGAGGAAATGACAGAAATCATCCTGATAGTTGACCTCTGTGGGGTAGTGAAGGCGGATGCCAGAGATTAGCCAGGTCCACTCAGTGTGCAGAGCAGTGAACACACCTGCAGGCTTCAGGCTCAGGAGAGGCGACAGACTGCTCCTGCTCCTCTGAGCCTGTGAATGTGAGCAGGAGCTGCAGGCTTTTATATCAACCAGGGTTTGACTGAATAACAGAAGCAGGTGTTTGTACAGTGTAATGCAGTGAACAGCAGCCTCCCTCCACGCATCACACAGCTCAGAGAACAGGTGTGGAGACGTGTGATTCTACAGACTCACCTGGTGTTCCCAATAAACTGCACATTGGCTCTGACACAGGTGTATTTTAAGCCAACGATCTGCAGACTCATCCCAGAATAGTTATTTTTAGTTTCATAAAGCTTCAAACAGAAGCTGAGCTGGTTTTTAGAAGTGCACTCGGTGGAAGGATCTGACTCTCTTCACACCCAGACCCCCCCCACCCCCCTCTCTCTCAGACTCCTTTTATGAATTTAACAATGTGTGTGCGTGTGTGTGTGTTGTTATATGTGATATTATATGATTTTTTTTTTTTTTTTGGAATGATCATGTGGAAGACTGATTAGAGCACTTGTGTGTGAGAGCCGTGTTCTGTATGTGCTGTTGAACACACGTGTTGTACAAGTGATGTTTGGGGTTTGAAGGCCAGTTCAGGTACCTTCACCTGCTGTAACCATGCGTTACCTATGTTTTGGCTTACAGTTCATATTTCATGCTGGTATTCATAAGAAGAATAAAACATTTGATGCCCAAAACTCTGTGTTTTCCTGACTTTGACTCTTATCAGCAGCTCTGTGTATGGATTAGGTTTTTTTTTTTTCTGAATACCAGTGTTTTTCTGATTTTGTTTTTTATGTCTAAAACACCCAAACCCCATGAGAGGGAAGTGAGGAAATGCATGAAAACTCCTGGGTTTGTTCTAACATGAAAACAATGGAATGAAACTTGGAAAATGAATATACACTGCCCATCCAAAAGAAAAAGTCACCACTTGGATTAAGCTAATAGGCAAGAGCATCCCATTGGATCATTACTGCATGGATTCAGCTATGCTTCAACTTATTTAACCCTAACTGATGCTGTTTCATTTCTTAAACAACCATGTCAGGAGACACATCCTGTGGTCATGGAAAAGATGTTTATCTGTTTCAGAAGGGTAAACTTATTGGCTTCAAGCAAATAAAACATCTAAGGAGATTACTGAGACTATTAAAATTGGGTTAAGCATTATTAAAAACTGGAAGGAGTGGGGAAACATCATCTTCAAGGGAGAAATGTGGTCCAATGTGACCACAGAGTCCAGACCTTAACCCCATTGAGAATCTTTGAAAAATGAATGCAACTCTGGACAGAAATAAATGTTGTGACATTGCAGAAGCCAATTGAAACGATGCCACAGCAGCCGCGTGCCATAATCAAAGCTAAAGGCGGTCCAATGAAATGTTAGTGTGTGACTTTATTTTTGGACAGGCAGTGTATTTTCACTTGTATATTGAAGATGAACTTGCTGCTACTTTGTGCAACAGACACAAGCACTGAGATTCAACACTCAGCCTGCTAATCCGACCATGGAAATCTACAAGTTACTGAAATACTACAATAAAAACGAGCCAAACAGACTCATGTCCAAATCTCTGAGTCACCTCAGGAGTTTCCTTACAGGCCCACAGTTCCTCTGCTGTTCACACTGGATCATGTATCTCATGAGCAGAGTGACTGACTGCACAGTGTGTCCAGTCTGGAGCTAACAGGCTAACACAGCAAACAACACAGTTTTAATACATGAAGACTAACAACGTAACCAGCCACACACACTTTAATTGTTGCCCTTCCTTTTTCGGACAGCATTTATTTTATTGCATTTTAAATCCAACAATCCACACACCAGACATTTTACCAACACAGACCCGACAACCCAACCACACTGTGGTGAGTACATGAAGCTTTGGTTTCATTAGTCAGTTACGAGCATTAAATCATCCACATTATAATAAGAGCAAGGTTGGTTTGTTGTTACACTTTAAAAAACTAAATGATGGTTCTTGGTCTCTAGAGCAAATGATAGACTCTCCAAGTGTGCAGAACTCTGCTGGTCCACAGAGCTGTTTGGAAAATAGTTTAAAATTAGACTTGTCACTTTAAAAAGTCATGTTACTAACATTGTATTTGTTTGTAAGAGTCTTGAGGATGAGTGTGGAGCTCCTCTGGCTGTGGTCCCTGTGCTGCAGCAGCAGGTTGTTTCTGTTGTAGAGTCGGCCTCATCTACTGTATGTTGGTCCACAGTGAGGAATCCATGATATTTCCACTGTGCTTCTCAGGTGGTCGGACCAGCACAGCTCTGCTCTGTAGTGTCCTCTTCCACTTGTATTGATTAGTCTAGTTAGTAAAGAGCCAGTAGGGCAGCAAAAGGTCAAAGTGATAATAGATTTGAAGAGCACCCTCTGCTGGACCACAAGGGATTTGGACAGATAGTAATGACAGCCCTGCAGTAAACAATGACAACGTGTCCATAAGCACATTGAACTGTGTTGCTGTGATTGATCCTCTTCTTAAAGCTGGCTGTGGTTTCTTTGACTTTCCACACCATCACTGTCGTCCTGATAGACACCACTTTGTTCAGGCTTTTTTTTTTCTAAAATCAGTCAATAGGAGTGATTCTGCTTCAGAACAGACGTTCTGCTGAACCAGAAGCACGGCGACGGATCTGAAGGACGATGTTTCTGCCGGAGAAACAACATATACCCAACTCCTCTGTCTCTCCACAGCAACGTCTACAGTCTCTGCAGTGAAGCACTGACACAAACAAGTCAAACTGTAAAAAGCAATGAGAAATCTTAAGCTCACACAGTGTGCTGCATCCTCCCACAGCAAAGTACATTATAAAATGAGATGACAAAGCAATGACAGCATAAAAAAAAACAAATTTGGGAGGAGGTATATGTGCAAAAACAGGTGGTTACAAAATAATACAATTCAAAACGATATATTCACTGATAAACAAAATACAGCTGGAAATTTACAACCAGACATGTGATCAGGTCACACAGTTAATACCCTAAATACCCTAAAAAATACACAGGTAAAAAGTAGGAAAAACAAGAGATAATCATCAACTGTAAGAGGAAGTTCTGGGTTCTCAGAAAAACTGAAAACCTGGAGGAATGACATTGTTCTGTTCTCTTTCCTCCTCTTCACTGGTGTCCACTGTCGTCCTCTGATGGCAGTAAGGGAAAGTGTTAATCTGCTGCTGTTTTTAAGATCGAGTCAAAGCAGGGTCAGTCCCTCCTCTCTTAAAGTTCAAAGGAGAGTTTAGAACCGCCCGTGTCCTGCTGAGACCCGGGCTCTGATATCGTCACTGCTGTGACAGGGAATGTTGCAAGTGTCTGCGTCTAAATGTGTCCGCCAAGATTTAAAAAAAAATAGTCTGTTACTACACTGAGCCATACAGAGGTTGAACAGCCTCCGACACTAGTGTCAGCGCTTCCTCGTTGATAACACACCTGAAAGGCAGCTGAAGCAAAACTGGCACCAGGTTTCAAAAGGTCCTCGTCATGAGGCGGTTTGCGCTCAACCTGACGGCTTACTTCATGGGTCATTAAGTCATTTAATGAAGCGGTGCAGGTCATTCAGAGGCCAATTATAAAAACAACATTTGGGTTGCCAGGTTGTTAAAAATAGCTTTGGCTTGTTGCTGCTAAAAATGCTGGGAAGGTGCTCTCCAACTGTGTCTGCCTGCTGTAGTAGTATAGTATATACATTATTAAAGCCGAGTCATGCATATTTTAAACTGTCAACAGCTACTGTGGCTCAAACTGACACCTACAATTATATTAACTGCTATACAACCATCAATATGTTACTTGCATTCCATCTAAAACCAGCTAAACTGTGGAGTGACATTAATAATAGTCAGGAACCTGACTCAGCACTGTACTACACTTCATCCATCTCAGGTTTGTTAACATTAGTCAGCGTCACAGCTGAGTTGATCATTATTTTTACATTAAAAATTGACATTGAAAATGTTATGATGTGAGCAAAGAGAGTGAAAAACAACTGAATGCCAATGTTGCTCAAACATTCATCATCACAACATGCCAGATGTTGTGTTTACAGCTCTGCTGCCCATGAGTGGACAAATACACTAATCAATGTAGCTTTAACAAAGTCCACTGCTACAACTTTGACACATAGGAGGTGGCCGACTATTGGGAGACATCCTAATGAATAGAAGAGCCAAATGTATGATGGATGAGAATAAACACAAGCAAAGTCTGGCAATCCAAAAGTTGTTGTTATGAACAGCCTATAACTGTGCTTTAAAGCATTTGATAATGATCTTGTTAATAGATAAGTCTTTCGTTAGTTAATAAACTCCCCAGAGGAGGCCTTGTTGGAAAGTGGTACCACAAACAGATGGATCTAAAATCTAAAAGACCACAGATATCGCATCACACCAACACACATGAATGACAGATGAAACAAACACAAGTCCAAGCAAAAAAAAAAAACATCATGTACGTCATTGTCTCAACGACAAACATCAAAGTTTTCTGACAGTGAATTCTCTCAGAGTCTCTGGGATCAACTGGTAATAAATATGTCAGCAGAGAGATTAAAGAGTCAGAGCTGAAATACAGACAATACCGTGTGTGTGTGTGTGTGTGTGTGTGTGTGTGTGTGTGTGTGTGCATGTGCGTGAGTGTGTGTGCGTATGTGTATAAGCCAAAAGCTTTTCATGTTGCATAATTAACAGAGCTCAGTGCTGGCCTCTTCTTGCCTTTAATCTTCAGGGATCCATAACGAGCCTGGTGACAAAACAATAAGAACAACATGTGTCATGTGTTTCTGCAGCATACAGATGATTTCACAACAAGAATAAACACAACACAACAAGTAGACTCCTCTCTGATCTGTTAAGAGACAAATGCTTTCGGCCGTCTGAACCCATGTGTTAACGGAGCAGGACACTCACATCTTTACGGACTCTGGCTCGTGTCATCTTGACGCTCTGCGATCGTCTCAGTCCTCTCTGGGTGACGGCCTCGTCCTCGGAGAAGGTCGGCTCGGCCTCCTCATCCGTCCTCTCATCCTGGTCATAGTAGTACTCTGGAAAACAACACACACACGCACGTCAGGAACATCGTGATACACACCGAGATGTGTACTGTAAATGTGGGTATTTCTGATGTGTGGTTAAAAAGCTGAGCTGAGGTCAGGAGTCTAAAATCACACAGGCAGGTGAAAGAAGGATGAGGGTAAGAAATTTAATTAGGTCAATCTAACACTTCTATACTTCTATTGTGGTTCTAGAGTTAATTTATTATTCAGTTACTTCATATATTATTATGTTCAGAATTCATATTATAATAATTAAAAAATAATAATAGTTTGGTTTGCCTGGTAGGTAAAGTGTCTAAGTTTCAGCTTCTGTATTTTATCCAACCAATAGATTCATTCAAGCTCTGAGTGTGTCAGCAGCTGCTCCAGCAGAGGTCAGCAAACACCTGTCTCAATGCTGCTTCCCTGAGCAGCCCATAGTAACACAACAGTCACAAAGGTAATACATGAGCCAACACAAAGACCTCCCGTTTCACAGTGCAGCAGGGAAAATCAGCTTCATAATAAAATGGGCTGCACTGATATTTTCTCTCATTGACACTGTGATGGTGGCAGAGCTCTCATACAGGGCTCTGGGTCTGCTCAGTGGGAGCAACTTGAGGTTCAGTGACACCATCAGGGCCAGGACCAGGACCAGGACCAGGACCAGGACCAGCTCAGTGAGGAGTGGACAACCTGCTCTGCCTCCTGATTCTCAGCTGGACAAGTTTACTAGAGCAACAGGTCAACAGTTTATCTCTGACAATGAACAGAAAACAGCTGCCATGTTTCTTCTGCTTCATTTCAAAGATGAACATGAGCACAAGTAGTGAGACTGCTTGGCTGCATGGTTTTCATTTTAATGCAAACTGGTTCATTCTTAATGTGCAACAACATGATCACATTTTGATGTTTGAAAGCTTCTTACAAGCTGCACAGCCTCACTGAAATCACACAAATCCAGGGCCTGCACGTTGTTCCATAGTGTTCCTGTTGCTGATGTTGTCACATCTGGAGTCAGTCAGAGAGGAGAACACCTCCCCACTCTCCAGTGTTGGGCCGTCTCTCCACCTTTCACCTCCCAGAGGAGAGAGGGTGGGATGAGACCTCGAATTCCAACTCGGGGAACAAAAATACCATCTGAGCACTGTTTGTGTTGGCTGGATGCTAACTGTCACAAAAGGACAAGCGAATGAAGGAGCTTAGTCCTGCTATTTAAACAGCCCAGATACCGGGCTGTTGAAGGTCCCTGCTCTCCTACATTCACACTAAAACAATGAAGCTCAGCAAAGTTCCAGGGTTTCATTTTCACTGCATTCAACATTTTCATTTCCAGCCACTATCAGTCTACTCTGTGGTGATACTCTCCTTTCCTGTCAGGCACAGAGCTGGAGGCTTTATTAACGGGTTCCTGCCAGAGACCTGGAACACTTTGTCCAATCAGGACACTGGAATCCTTTTAAGGGCTAGTTCAACATTTTGGCAAATTCACCTATTGCCATAATCCCTATAGTCATAGGAGTAGGTTCATTACCTTTAATTATCAGTGCATGTTGTTTTGAGATCTGTGGAGACATGAGCTGCTCAGCAAACACAATGGAGGTGAATGGTACAGGTCCCCTGTCCCTCATCAAGCTCATCAAATACAGCTTGCATCTCTGCCCCACGGATCTCAAAACAACATGCACCGATCATTAAGGGAAATTAACCTACTCCTATGACTATACGGATGGCAATAGGCGAATTTGCCCAAATGTTGAATTATCCCTTTAAAATTCCTCTAGAAAATCCAGCACTCACACAGGAAGTAGGAGAGGTTTTGTCTTGACCTGCTAGGCGATGTGTAATGCTGATCCCTCATTATTAGTGCATGGTTTCATCTGACATATTGGCTATCAGTGGGAGTCAATGTCCATTTACAGTCCACCTTTGGCCCTGTCATCCCACAGCCCCATTAGCACGGTGCAGAGCTAACGTACGGCTCAGAGTATCCTACATTAGTTATTTAATCAATCAGATCAATCAAAGGTCACAGCCAGTAATGTGTTTGTCTGCCTCTTCTGTCTGTCCAACTTCCCTCCTCTGTAGTTTTAAGAATTGTTTCTCAAACAAAAGGAAACAGTGTGTTTGTGTATTTTTAGCAGCACATTAATCCACATGTACTGCTGTAATGGGTATTTGGGGCAACAGGACAGTGTGTGCATGTGAGGGACCCAGTCAAAATAAACTGATGTGTGTCCATAACCCAGGGTCAGTGGAGGGCAGCTGTGTAACATCAAGTACAACAGCTACAACAGCATATACAGTGATGGGAATATTGGTGTTACAAATAAACGACTTGCTGCATTTTCCATGAGCGAGTAATCTGAAAAGCTACCGTTTTCCTGTTATAACGCCGTTACTATTACTATTATAATGCTGTTACTATTACTGACAATAAAATACGCCATTACTTGACTCAAGAAGTCCCTTCACAAAATAATACTCCCATCTAAGTGGACGTTATATACACATTTGTTTCAGTCCATCAACTAGTCGGAAAAGAGATGTTTACCTGGAACTAACCAACTCACTCAGTATTCCTCCGCATAGTCAGGCTCCTTGATGGGCGTCGCCGAGCCTGACTGTGTGGAGGAATACTGAGTGAGTTGGTTGGTTCAAGATTAACAGGTGGTTAGTTTAAGAGTAATTTGATATATTTGAACATTTCATAATTTTTTTAATAAAAAAGTGACACAACAGTTACTTTCCCTGGTAATTAGTTACTTTCACAATATAATAACTCAGTTATTTTCGGGGGGAAAGTAATAACTAACAGCAACTAATCTTTTTTTTTTTTTTTAAGTATCCTGCCCAACATTGGTCATATAATATTAGATTTTAATAATTAGTTTACCTGATGATTTGTTCTGGCGGTGACTAACGAGGGTCATAGCATTTAATCATTTAGGCTAGTTAATTACTTACACACATCACTTGGCTGCACATGGGATTGACTGACATTATACAGAATATCTCCAGTTATCTCTGCAGTCATGAGGTTTGTTTAAACAAATCCACTGCAGCTTCGATACGACCAGTGGAGGTCATGTGATGTGAAAACTTCTCACAGCAACGAGAGAGAGAGAGAGCAGATCTGAGGGTGAAAACATTTCTCTTCCCTTCATCTCTGTGTCTCTCTGCTGACGGGCTGAGCTGAATACATAATACACTCTTTCCTCTCTCAGTATGCTAATGTTGTCTCCCAGCCCTCCTTCCCTCAATCCATCCACCTCTTCTTTCAATTCACTCCGTCTCCATTCATCCCTTACATTTCCACTCTCCTGCTATACACTCATCTGTCCTCTTCTTCTCCTCCTACTCCTCCCCCACTCCCAGCCCCTACTCCCTCTCTCTCTACATGCCTCACTGACTGGGCTCTGTTTGTGTGGGTGTGTGTGAGGGAGAGAGAGAGGGAGAGACAGAGAGGTAGACAGAAGGAACAGAGAGAGTGTGTGTTTGACATTCCACCAGCATCGCACTGAACCTCATCTCATCTCCTCTGTCTGCGGGAAAGTCATCTTTCCCTCTCTCTTTCCCTCCCACCCACACACACACACACAGTCACACCTTCAGAGTGCTTTCATTGTAATGCCTGCCAACCTGCAGGTCCCATCGAGAAAAAAAAAAAGGGAGGATGGCGGGAAAGAAGGAAACAAAGGACAACGGAGATAGAGCCTGAGGAGACCTGAAATGCTGAATGAAGAGTTGTTGCCGTGTTGACTGTGTGTTGTGTTGTGTGTTGTGAGAGCAGCCCATCTGTGCGCTCTGTGGTGTGCACAGCATGACCTCATCATCAGTACTGTTCTTTTTGAACATCCGTTTTGCCAGCATTTGTCCAACACTGAGCCACGTCACATTATTTTCAGAACAGGCTGTGACTCAGGAGTTCCATCAGTTTGCAAATGAGACGTGTTAAACACGTTCTTCATTTTCTGTTATGCAACATCGTTTGTGCTTGAATGTCTGCAGGTTTAATGCTTGTATAGGGAGATATTCTTTATTCAGATCCCTAGTGGCTACTAACTTAAACACTAAAAGTATACAGATATACAACAAATGCCTGTGTGTGTGTGTGTGTGTTGTATGTGTGTACCTGGTCCGTCGGCAGCATCAGTGCTCTGAGATCTCCTCATGGCAGGGTTGGCTGAGTACGGGTATCCTCTGCCGTCCTCCTGGTTTATCTGGGAGAGGTCGTGCATACTGAGGCTGCGAAGCTTCTCTGTGATGGCTCCCTGACCCTGTCACACACACACACAAACACACACAGATCAATATTGCATGACTAGCAAACTGCACGACAATTCAGACACAGTGGGACACAAACCAACATAGAGATGGAGTGAGCGAGCCAGTGTTGAACACAACCTCAGTCTGTGGAGAATCGACTCCACTGCAGTGAGGTGGGATTTTTGTTGGGAGTTGAAAACTCTTAATTTATGGTTATGTAAAAAAAGTACATGAATGTCAATGAATCGTCTGTTTTGTATAATAGTACGCCAGAAATCTGATGTTAACATCATACAATTTAAATACTGAATTGTGTGTTGCCCACACTTGAAACCAAAGCAAAAGAATTTGAATTTTATGAGCTGGAAGAAAATGACACAAACCTGAGCAATAATATAACAGAGAATTAACAAATCAATCAGCCTGACTGAACTGGGAACTGCTCTTAATTTTGTGGCTGATCTGTGAATACATACAACATATTGGATATGCATGCGCAGTGTGTTCCCCTTCATTCAGTTGTTCTTGGGAAGCCATAGACCTGGATGACTGTCAGTCTTCACAGACAGCTTTCTGAGTCATTATTCACTTTGTCATCATAGAGTAATGATGTAGACTGAGGGGTAGAACTTCTGAGACACTGGAAGTCAGTGGTCTACATACTACATACTGACTTTCACTTTCCTATGACTGGTGTACAGCTCTGACGTTTGTCAGAGAGAGCATCATCGTTCACTCAGCTGCTGGAACACTTGGCTGTGGCAGCCTTACAGAACGTTTCAAGAAAGTTATAAAGTCCAGTTACTTTGAACTCCATAACAGTGGCCACACTACTGAGGAAAAACCTTCAGACTCATGTCAAATTACATTACAAATGCTCTATCCAGTGGTTAGAAAACTGATAAAGCAGATGGATAACCTGGATCAAACCTCAGCCTCTACTGTCCTGCTACACGTTAAACAACTACTTTATCTGTATCTGTAGATCAGTCAGTTTTGTTTTAAATCATTCTGATTCTCAAGTTGTCCCTTTAAATACATAAATATGTCACATGATGAGACACAGTAATACAAATGTCATGATCAATATGGATATTACTGACAAGAGACCAGTATTCTACAGTGATTAAGATGTCATCTGGACAAACTTCACAAAATGAAACCATCAACACAACAAAGGGAGAAAAAACTCAAACATAATCAAAGAAGTAGGAGGAATTAAATATGTTGAGTATTACAATGAAATGAAAGTTTAAACAGAGGAGAAAGAAAACACCAGAAGAATTAGATTATAGATCTTGGGCACTACATTGAGAGGAAGGTGGAAATAAGCACTGATATGTGTTCTCAGCTACCAGCTCTGGTGAAAGAACAGAGATGGATGGGGAACATGGTGGAGTGATGCTGGTGTGAGATGACCGGGAAACACTCTGTCAAACATGCTGCTTACACTGACTGGTTTTTACCTCCCAGAGCAGCCTGCTGACACACAGAAACCCTGAAGAGAGAGGGATGTCAGTGCAGACAGGAGGGAGAGAAAGAGAGAAACAAAGTCACAAGAAGGTTAGCTAGAGAGCAAGCTGGGGCAGATCCACACAACATCATCATCATCATCATGGTGACCAAAATAACATTAGGAACACACAGCGTGGCTCCAGGTCTGTCTAAAGTGAGTGTGCATGCAGTCAGTCACTGGGAACAGAGGAAGTCCAGATGAATGGTTCCATTTTTCCTCTAATTACCTGAGGCCCTCTATAAACACCTCTATACAGTGTTATCAGCACTGAGAGGAGCATAACACTCTTACAAAAGTCTGTTACACTAGGAATCATCCCTAGGCATCATGCAGAGAGATGGCAGGCAAGCAGTCAGCAAGTGTGTACCTGCACAGGAGGATTATGTAAAAACATGCCTGCATGCAGCTGCTATGTTTTTGTTGGTATGACGATGTACCAACATGCTGGAAGAGAGAAAACCACAAGAGGCATAGGAGGATATTTTCATGCCATACTCAGATCAGTTCAGGAAGAAAGCTATAGATCTTAAAGTACCAACTAGGGTTTAAGAACATCAAGTATAATATACATGAAGTCGAATGTCACTGCATTTTAGGCATGCACAAACTGTAGATCCGTGTTCTTAATGTGGGAGCAGCAACTGTCCCTTTGAACACAGAAGTGTGACATGAGGACAGTTTTGTGGAAAGAAGAAAATATGGAAGTTGTGAAAATAACCAACTTCCAAGTTTAGCATGTCAAGGTTATCCTGAATATACGACAAGACTTTTCACAACAGTCTTCTCTTGTGTTACCATGCACACTGAGGACTGTTTGTGAAGCACCCACTCAGCTCAGTGGAAGATTGTGATTCAGACTGGGCTCTGGTTGACATGCTCTCTTTCGGGGCGTGCTCCGTCGGCTGCATCTCCAGAGGCGAGTCTCTGCAGTGACTGCTCACAGAGCGCATAGGATCAGACCAACAGCAGCAACAGCGGAAGAGAGCAGTAACAGAAAGGTCCAAAAGCCAGTCTGTTTCTCCACACCTGCCCAGGCTTTATGGATGCAATTTAAATTGGCCGCAGGCTACATGCACATCAACGCTGCATGCATAATGAATCACCCACACACACACACAGGCCTTGAGTGAGTCTCGGGAGTTTCTTATTTAATAAAATCACATGCTAAAAAGGCTGATTACCTGAGATGCATTAGTAAAAACAAACCACAGCCCCACAGTCTCTACTTCAATCTTTCAAAGTGCTCTCTGAACTGTTTGGTTCAGTCTGTCAGGTAGAAGTATTTTATGTGCAACACATCTGGTTTGATTCAACTAGTAAACGTTAATCAATTGCAACTGAAAGACAAAAGGCTTTTAAAGGATGTGAAATTGCACTGTGACCTAAAACTGTCGTGATGAAAGGCAGAGAGCAAGGGAAGAAGAGAAACACAGGAAAGACGAGGAGAGGCTACACAAATAAAGGGAGAGGGAAGACAGGAAAAACAAGAGTGTTCAGGCAGAGGAGAGACAAATAAAAAGAGAGAGAGACAAGGCGTGGTGGAGAGAGAGGGAGTGAGACTGCAATGCTGGAGAGTGACAGAGAGGTGCAGCTTTGAAGCAGTGATTAACAGCATGTTAAATGTGAGCAGAGACAGGAAGGGGTTCACCAGGCTCGCACTCATTTTCCTACAAAGCACATACATTACTGAAGGTAGAGAAACAGCCAACTGTGTCTTAGTTCACACAGTCACACCCTTGGCTTTAATCCCTCTGATCCACATCCCCTTTGTTCCAACATATACATAGCCAAGTCATTCAGTTTTTAGTGTTTTTACAAGAGCAGAGTCAAACAGAGGGTTTTTTATTGTCTGAAGCAGGAGAACAGAACACTGTGGCTTCACTTAAGGCCAACAAAAACTAACTGGAGTAACAGTGTCCCACTTATTTGATAGTGAGCCAGAGGACATTAGTCATTAAAAGGGGATGAATACGATTTCCTGTCTTGTGGCGGTTTTCGTTTTTCCTGACACTTCCTAATGGCTCTGCCGACTCAAAGACACCGGATCTCCTTTATGATCGGGTTTTTCAAATATCGTCTTCATATGGATGCACATGTGTGGTTTACTTGCTGCATAGCGCTGCCAATCTCAGTCAGCATAAGCAGGATGTGCTGCTTTGTGAGCTGAAATGAACTGTGAACCACTAAATCCTACAGCTTCACGTCGACTCCATATCCTGCCTCAAAACCAGGACATGGGGGAGCATGGAGAATGAAAATCTTCCGTACGTACATCATTTGAAAATATGTTAAGATATAGATGTTGCATCCTCTGTCAGATTTTGTCCTGCTTAATATATATTAAAACCTTTTCATTCATTCATTCAACTTTTTTAATGTTCTTTTAGCTTTCATTTTTATAAGTAATTAAATATAATTTTTATAATTAATTAAAGGCATTGTATGTCTTTAATGGATTGTCACAGTGGATAGACATAAATAACTGTAGGAGTCAGTCTGGTCGGGAGTGGAACCACAGACCATTTATCTTTTAACAGACATCAACTATGGAGTATCTGCTCTGACGGTCAGTTGTAGAGCTGGTGCTTTCATCCTACTCTGACATCTTATTGTCGTAAGCATGAACATTTTGTGCAGAGAGGTAAGAGCTGCCTCAGCCAATATGACGTCAAAAAGCTTCAGTCAGAACCCACATGTTCCAAAATGACCAGAACAACATCATTCAATTAATTTGTTCTTCAAACAACAGTAAAAAGACTTTCTTTAGTGTGCAACAGTTTGCACACTAATTAATTTTTCAAGAAATGAAATCATGTTTTCAGCCTCAGTTAAGATGATTTTCTGTTCTTTCTGTTTTATAGGTCAGTGCACAGACTATCTTTGGACTAATAACCATTAGTTGCAGGCCTGTTATTTCTGCATCTTTCAGATTGCACTGAACATATAAAAATAACTGACTGGTGAAACCAGTATCATGTATCAGGCTAAACCATATCTATGTTAGGTGGCTTCAGCTGTTTATGTGGACATGACATCATTATTTCTGTTTAGTCCCCCTGCCTGGGATTACCCCGGTGCAGTGAAGCCTGACACAGGAGATCAACAGGGATTATCTGATACACTCAGGTGTTCACAGTATGCTGAATAACCATCCACACACACTAGATGTACACCAGGTCTGCAGTGAGTGGGAGCTGAAGGACAACATGGCTCTTTAGAGACACACACACACACACTGATGCTACATTTGCATGAGCAGGGTTTCAGATACTGCACGATGTTGTTCGGGGCTGGCTGTTGTGGGTAATGCAACCCCTGCATTAATTAACACACTAATGGCACTATTTCTGGTTGCGTTCTCTCAAGTGTCATTTCACGAGTGCGATCAGAACATTCTGTGGCAACAGGTTGAACGCGGTGAAGCTGTGTGCCGGGTTGTTCTGCTGCGCAAAGCAGGTAGAGGGCACTGTTGTATCTAAGCAGAGGAAGCTCAAGCTTTCACAAGCATCTCACAAAGGCTGATCCTGCTCTGTGAGGATGAGGAGAGGGGGAGGGGACAAGAAGCACTGGGATTTATGGGAGACGTCTCAATTTGATGAAATAGCACAAGAGATGCTGTTCAAACTGCTGCAACAAGAGGACCTCTTAAATCAACCCGTCATTACAGCACAACAATGATGAAAATAATTAGTCAAAGCAACACCTTTAAAAGAAGATCAAACTGAATATTTAGTGTTCAGTGGAGCCAGAGACACTTGCCTTGACAGCTGCAGAGACAGCAGCGGTGGCGGCGATGCTCAGTCCCTGCTTTCCAAAGTTCACCATGGTTTCATAGCTTCTCTCTTTGGCCTGGACGATGTACTCGTCTATTTCCTAGAGGGAAACAATCAATACACTTTGCTAGTGGACAGTTTAATCAGTATAAAAGCAGCGTGACCATAATAGTATCAACAACAATGATTGTATAGATGTGGATGGATGGATGAGTGATCCTACCCTCTCTCTGGAGGACAGCAGAGGGTGCAGACACTTTCTGTAAATGAGACTGGCTCCTCTGGTGTAGGGCGACAGCAGCCATATCACAAAGGCGATCTTCAGCTCGTAGTAGAGGGGAAACCTGGAGATGTGCAGGCACAGAGGGAGCGTTAATGGATGCTTAATGGATGGATGTTGGAGGAGCTGGACAGAGTGAAAGATATATGACAACCTGCTGGAGAGAACCTTTAAAGGACTTCTCTAAATATGGTTTCACTTAACCATTATGGATCATAGCGACTAGACTGATGGAGAGACATGTCCATTTTGTCCAACTGTAATTGAATCTACAACATACCGGTAATACAAAACTTGAAGGGGGTCTGAATACTTTGAGTTGTCATGTTTAGCTCAGTGAATGGCTTTAGGTGTTTCCCTTTCCTAATGCTGTCTTGCACAGTGCTTTCTTACATGGCTGGGGTTAAGGCTTAGTGTGACTTCACATGAATGCAAATGATGTGCAGAGCAGATTATCACTCCCACTAAGAGCACGTCTCAACATCCCTCGTGCCCTTTAAATCTCTGAGTGGAGGAGTTCAACATCAGCATGTTCTTTGAGGCTCAGTTCAGAGAATAGTATCCTGCCCGACTACAGTGTTATAGCGTGTATGAAGGGAGTAAGGTTAAGTGATGGTTAGACTTCTCACACATGTTTGGGATGAAGATTCATTTAATTTCATCAGTCCCACTTTCATCTGGTGATCTGATCTCCACTGTTGTATGACATGTATGTAAATGTGTGTGTGTGTGTGTGTGTTCTTGTATGAAACTCACCATGCCAGCGTGAGGTCAGTGATGGTCTCCACCACAGTGTAGAGGGCAAAAACAATCCAGTACATCATCCATCGCACCTGAACAGAGACGACACCAAACAATGAGGCAAGACTCTACAGTCTCTTGTTACTCATCAGCCAATCAGTAGAGTGTCACCACTGCAGAGAGAGCACTAACATGTTTACTTCCACACTGTTCAGTCCTGGTTACAATTAGTCATTACACAACAAGGACACAAAACAGCTTTCAAATTCACTCATATTTTTAGGTGCATTAATTCAGGAAATGTAGAATTGCACCTGTCCTACAGTTTGATGACAAAAGTCTGGTAAACAAACTTTATGATCCTTATGAATGAAACACATCGACATTTCTTTCTGGATCTGAAAATCAGTTTTTTTCAGTGCAGTTATTTTTATTTTTTTTAAATATGTGATACAATCTCGCCGCCTTCTGTGTCAGCTGTTCTAAGCGTGGCTAGAAAATCACTTGACACTGGAGTCTGCAGTTTGATTTTCACAGTTCTTGTATCAGTCTTCAGTAAAAACCCAAGAAACTGCAAGAAACTCCAGAGTGAACAGAGCTGCTGCAGGCGGAGAGAACACATCCACACAGGAGTGCTGAGTGTTTTCTGCAGTGCTGATGCAGTGCCTTTTGTTCTACTAACCCTGTTCTCAACTGATCTGTCAATTGCGCATGGTCATTATGGTCAATAAGGACTTTAATAAATGAACTTAAGCCACTTTTATACTTGGTGTGGCTGGGGAGTTAGGTAATCTGGGGCTTATCTGGTATTCTTCTCTTTGCTTTTTTCTTTAATCCTGCACCCTGTCCCTTCCCAGGCCAGTAGTAGTGAGGATTTGATATCAGTTTGCTTTTATGCTCTCCGTTGTCCTCCCTGCTCTCTGCTCCCTCGTTCCCGCTGTCCCTCTTTAAGGGCTTTCCAGGCTCTTCTGGCTGGATTTCCATATCAAAGCCAGCGCTAGACTGTGGCAGGCAGGCAGACAGTCACATGGCAGGCTGAGGTATTAGCCAGACCCGGCTGCAGCCGCATGACTGAACACACACTGACACTAGCTAATGAAATGTCAGTGTGTGTGTGGGTGGATGAGGGAGAGAGTAAAGAGTGTGTGTTTGAAGGAGAGAGAACACCGGAGAGGGGCAGTGAACACAAACACACACACACATTCACCTGTCTCATGAGCACAAACTCTCAGAATTACAAACACACACTAGGCCGACACTGCTCACACACAGACACACTGCGCTGTCTCACTGCTGCCTGCACCATTACGGCTGGACTGGTTAATTGGTGACCTCATCGTGAACTCCCTCCACACTCACCCACAGGCTCATGGGAATGATAAATGTAAAGAGTGAAACAGAGAGCCGGTGAGATGGAGAGGACGTCTAATTTATATGTTTCAATCTCCCTCTGCCTCCGCTGCTTCTGTCTCTCTTCTACCTTTCGCCTTTCATCTTCCACTTCATACCCCTTTCTCTCCCTCTCTCTGGCATTTTTCCTCATTCCCTCCCTCCTTCATCTCATCAGTAGGGAGGACATTAAGACATGACCTCAGTGAAATATACAGCAGCCATTTTGCCTTCCTGGGGCAATCGCAGACATTTACTAGCCCTGTCTATGAAAAACGGCCTTCCATTAAAAGAGAAAGAGGAAGAAAAAAAAAAACACCTGACTTCAGCTCTGTGCAGCCGAAGGAACGACTGCAGAAACTAAACTTGGTGGAAAGATCACAGAGACAGAGGCGGGCAGGGGTGGACACACAGGCCACAGCCACAGCAGCCAACACAGTTCAACACATACACCTCTCTTCTCTAAATGACTATGTTGTTCAGATGGGTCTAAATTGTATCATTTAAATCATGCCCTCTAACCCAACACTCCCCGACTCCCACACTGCACAATTTCCATGTTCATTTATGATCCCAATAAAACCGGCACTTTCAATGAGTGGGTCCTGAAATAGAATCCCCTTCCAGATGAAGACAACTTCTTTAAATTGACTCCCAAATACACAATCCGCTTTTGCAGCACTAACTACTCAGGACAAGTCTGTCTGCTCAAGTTGGACTGGGATGCAGTGAGACTGTTCACCATAAAGTCTTCGAAGTGAAACAGAGTCAAGTCAAATAGTGCAGCCTGGGGGTCAGAAGCTTCAGCACTTTATCACTCCTATGCCAGCAATGGACAGGTAATGGGGGACAGTATTCAGTTACTTCTAACTGAGTGGTGTCAGCCCTGTTGAGGACTTATTGAAGAATGGGATTAATATGGGACAGCCCCTTTTACAGTGGACAATAAACCTGCCAACACCTGCTGACATCAGGTTTCTGTTGTTAAAGTGAAAAGCATTCATTATTCAGTATAAAGGAATGAGTATTTATCAGCAACTCCAGCTACACCCTCCACAGAGAGTGAGCTACAGCCCCCAAATAAGTTTTAAAAACACCATCACTGATCAAATTGTATGACACTTTTACAGCGATCCATATTGGTAAAAGATGTTGCCTCCCTTTTTTAAAGGTGAGACTGTTCAGGGAGACACTGACTGAGAGACATGTCTGTAAGCAATGCATGCGCCTACATGTAGTGTATGGACACATGTCTGCACAGAAACACACACACACCAAAGTAACAGGAGAAAGAGGGCTGGGCCTCTGGAATGAATTTACAAGCCAACTTTGTGATGAACTGGAGTAACCTCTGGCAGGATGTGCTGCAGCTCAGGTCACATAAAAGCAGCCACAGGCCCAGTGCAGCTGCACAACAGCTACTACATTAATGTAATGAACTCACTGGATCCTCCATCTCCTTGTTGTGAGTGCTCGGGAAGTTTGGAGTGTGTGTAATGAAAAAAAATAATAATTCAATCTCATTAATGTATTTTGCTCCAATGATCACGGCAGGCTGGAGGCTTGTTTGTGATACTCGTATCATCTTCAAGTGATACCCAGTCTTCCTTCACTGAGTCAGCATCATACCACCACCCAGTGCAAACAGTGGATTTCTAGCGTCTGGCGAGTGTGACATCAGAAGGCTGAACAACGTCACTGCACAAATACATGTCAGAAGTGCTCTACCGTCTCCACCCAAAGACTCCACCTAAATAATGGAGCACGACCGAGTGAAGAACAATGGTGCTGGCTGTGTTGCAGAAAGGGAAAGCTCATCCGGTCAGTCCCTTAGGTCCTAACAGGGCTGGGCAACGATCTGATACGATCAAACAAAGACTATTGTTGAAACAACATAATTGTTTCTCATAAATGTTTCAGAGTTGCAAACAAATTATCATTACAAACTGTGGCTGAGGTTGTGCCCCGGTGACCTGGCTACACTACGCAGCCCACAGACATCACAGTACCGACCACAGGTGACTGGTGACTAGAGGCATTCATTCCAATTTACCTATAATGTATAATTAAAAATTTATCAAATGGGTATTCCCAGTGCACACTCAGTCTTCAGTGAAAAGGCCTACAGTAAATCCTACTGTATCAAGATTCTGATGTTCACTTTTTGTTGTTGTTGTGGGCGATGTTATTTTGTTGACCAGCTTTCCTGAGCTGAGGCCCTTTGGGTCTCTTGTCTCGGCTTTCACCTGTTGTAACCCCTGTGTCTCTGCCAGTGTATTTTAATCCTTTTTTTGGAGCAAACAAATAAATTAATCAGTGGGAATATGTTAATAAGAGAACCGCTTCTTTGTAAAAAATTAAATATTGTTGGATGTGACTCACTTAACGAGATGGACTTAATAAATGATATAAATCCAAATAATGTTAATGTAGAGATCTTGATTTCAGCCAAGTCCTGAGAGTGCTCATACTGGGAAGGACATCTTGGATGCCTTCAGTATTGTGCACTGCCAACTTTACTGGTAACAACATAAAGTGAAGCTGAGGAGTAAGACTGCTGTATGGATAATGATCCTTAGTAGCACGAGAGGTTATAAATGTGGTGTCTTAGTATGTTAGAAGCATTCAAATGGGCAATTCAGCGTATTGTTTTGGTATCGACTGACTTCGTTTCCACCCATTTCTTCCTTTCCAGAGGTGCAGAGAGAAATTCATAAGTCTTGTCCCTGTACTAAGCCAGCTGCTTTACACAACAAAGGAAGCAGACCTGAGAATCAGTAGAGCAAACCGAAGCAGAGAGCGAGGGAGACAATTAGAGAGAGAAACAGAGTGGAAGGTGGTTCATAACAGAGCCGCTGCTTACTGCGTCTGAAGCCCTGTGCTGGTGTGTTAAAGCTGTGTGTGAATGTGTTACTAACTCAGCCGACTGCGATTTCACTCTCGCTGGCATTAGTTACATCACCCAACTCTATTACAGAAACATATTCAAGCCCTTAAATCCATACACACATATATAGGTTCCCTTCAGAACCAGGGTTGAAGGAAATCAGTGCCAAAGACAGACAGTCCAATCTCTGATACTCCATTAATATGGATGTCATTTAAATACAAGACTTCCAGCTGAGGTTCATAAAATGTGCATCTTTGTAACATGATCCCATTAATGTATATGGAGAAGAGAGAGGATTTAAGTCTGTCCATCTGCTGCTGAGGTCTGAGAGAGATTAGTTCAAATTCACAAAACATTTAGATACTATCAAATCCTACTGCTCATCTGGTTTGCATTTAGATAGTAATCTGTCTTTGAATAACACAACACTTTCTGTGACAAAGATATTGCCAATGATGAAAAAAATCAAATCAATCAAATATCTAAGAAGATGCCAAGTCTTTTTCATAACTGTCAGCTGTAAAGCTCAAGTAATATTTTCCCCTTCAACATTTATAAACAGCATTCTGGTATGAAGGCCTCCAAAGAGTTTTCCTCGGGAGACAATTTACTGTCACTCTTTCATGTATTAGCATTAAAGCATTAACCTAACCAAAAGCACTGATCTAACATGAGCATCTCCTCCCTCAGATTTACTATTCCAGACACTAATCTGCGTTTAGTGAGACGTTGCGGAAAAAAAACAAAACAGAAGATTTCAAAAACATTTTTAAAAGTCACATTAAAGATTAAAATTCCTTCAACCAACATTGACTGGGAACCTTATAAGGGACTTCCACAACCGTACCAAGATGAACCACAACTGACTGGAATCAAGGGCCAAATGCGCAAAGAAAACACACACACAGCACCACCCCCAGCCTGGACTGTTGACACAAGGCAGGTTGTGTCCATGGATTCATGCTGCTGACACCACACTCTGACCCTGCATCTGCTGCCTCAGCACAAATCCAGATTCATCAGACCAGGTTCTGTGTTTCTGTGTTGGTGAGCCTATATGCACACTGCAGTCTTGGATTTCTATCCATTTGAAGGTTGGGTGTGTTGTTCACTCTAGAAGCTTTTCTGCTCACCAATTGTAAAGAGTGGTTATCTGAGTGACTGTAGTCTTCCTGCCAGCTCCAACCAGTCTGTCCATTCTCTCATCAACCGACTGTTTCCTCCACAGAGCTGCTGCTCACTCAATGGTTTTTGTTTTGGCTCCATCAAGAGTAAAATCTCTGGAGACTATTGTGTGTGAAAATCCAGGAGATCAGCTGTTTCAGACACACTCAAACCAGCCCATGTGACACTCTCTCTCCTCATCTGACAATCACACCATGATTAGTCACTCATCAAATATTTTTTCCTCGTGTTTGATTTTAATATTTACTGGAACTCGTGCAACTGCAGGAGTTTAAACATTGTGCTGCTGCTGCTGCTACATGATTGGCTGACTGGATAATTGCAAGAATAAGCAGGTATAGATTAGATGTTCCAAAATAAGGTGCATGTCAGGGCATGTCAGTCACAGTGACGTATTGTAAAAAAAAAAAAAAAAAAGTGTGACTCAAGAAATAGGGGAATAACAGTTAGAAAAGAAAAGAAAACAAAAGTTTGTCAAGTGTGTCACCACAAACACCCAACTGAACAACAAGTCAGTCTGGTTCTTTAGACAGATTTAGGGTCATGGAAATGTGTTTGGCATTTAAGTAACCCTCTTGGCATTAGTAAGCACAAAGCAGTGTAAAGACACTGAAGTTGGAACTGACACAATTATTAATTATAATTAATTATAGTTAATTATTACAGTATGTTATCAGTTTCCTAAAAAAAAGTGTTAAGGTCATAATTAAAAACCAAGCATATACAAAAACACTGAGAGAAGCTCATGAACTTACATATTCCTTGACATTTTTGGTCTTGACAGCTTTGTAAGAGTAGTATGCTGGATACAGGGTCCCAAACAGCAGCCTGCAGGGAGAGAGAACAACAAACAACAACTTTATAGGCTGATGAGTTCAGTTCAAACTATATAATATATAAATATATAAATATGGGAGCTCTGGAAACTGTGTTAGTAGGTCTGCTACAAAAACCCTGATAAATACAACTGCTCTATTTGCACCAAGTCCTGTTTAAAGTCTCCGGTATGTCTAGTCTACATGTTTATGATGCAGTCACAACAGTTTCCTTCAAGGCTGTGAGAGGGATTTTACACCGAAACCACCAATTCATTAATTGCGAGTCTAATTCTCATTGCAAACTGAGGCTTACATACAAGATTGAGATTTTCCAGTTAAAAGCCATCGCCTGTTCAGAACAACCTGGGGACTTGTTTATATCGCACAATGATTGGGTGTTGGGTTCTGACCCAGAGTCTGAAAACCACTGGAACACAAGACGATGACTCAGTGTTTCCTCTAATCCTGTGCAGCAGCAGCGGCAGCAGCAGCAGCAGGGGCAGCTGGGGGTAATGTGGGGTTTGATTCTGTGTCTGGACTTATGTTCTTTAGCAGTTCCCCTCATGTTTTATAGCATATTCATTTGAATGTATGCATCTTAAGACTATGATGGTTTGCACTGCACTGTTAAAGAGTGCTTCTGCAGGTGGCACCTTTAAGCCCGTTCACCCTGGCTGGTAACTGCACAGCAACTCTGTCATTGATTGGAAACAGATTAGACACATAATGCTGAAATACTGTACTTTCTGAATATCAATTATGAAAATCTCACACATCACTGCATAGGTTTCTATAGTACCTTCCTCAAATTAGCGCCACCAATCAATCAAGTTGCGATTTCACATCCATGTCTGATCACACTCGAAATGTATGTAGTGACAAAACTCTTTCAATAAAAAGTTATGAAGTGTATTTTGTCATAGGGATGGACATTTCAAGCAAAAAATTCCATTCGAAATTGGTTTAAGACTATTCAATGATTCATAGAGGTTCGCCACTTTGCCGTTGAATATTGGTTTTTCACACATTAGCTGTGAAACTGAACCAAAGCAACAAAGTTAATAGCTTCAAAACCAAGGAGCTGAATTGGACTAACATGCTCTGTAGAGCTGAGAGGAGCTGCAACGTTTCATCACTACCAGCAGCTCCTGTCACATTAAACATGTGTCTGATCCATTGTTAATATAGGTATAATATAAGTGATTAGAAGTAGAGCTTTAAAGTCAGTTACATAAATTTATACATTAATATGTCATGACTTTCATCTTCTTTCTGTCTCAGTAATTCTTAGAAACAGTGAGTGTATTTCAAGCATTGAGTGAGTGATAAACCATTTTCGGTAGAGTCAGACTGTACAGGGAGTCTTTGTGGCTGCACAATCTACTGCAGTTAACAGAGCTTGTTCTCCAGCCAACACATGGTGAAGGCAGTAACAAAAGAACACACGCACACACACACTCACAAAGAGAATATATGGTGTGCAACTCAGTGCAGAAAGGTTGGACTGTTGTTACTGTGTGAGACAAAGAGAGGTAGAAAGAGAGGGACAGAGACAGAGAGAGAGATCAAGAAACCAACTGTACAGTGTGTAGCAGTGCACTCCTTCCCTACAACCAACATCCCCGTTTAATAATCTTAAATAAGATTTTCCCCGGTGAGAGGAGACCGTGTCCAGGAAGTACATTACAGTCATGGTAGCTTTCAGGCTTAATATCCTGGACCTTGAGAGCTTGTTCATATACAGATTGTAGAGGCTTTATTATTACAGGGTATCCACTAATGTATGTCAAGCCCCATGGCCTAAGTTGTCCCCAGCTGGGCCCAAGCATGTGGGAATTTGGAACACCTCACTCGGAATCCATAATGTTTGGAAAGCTCGCCAACGACATTTGTAGGTTCAAATTCTTCATCGAATGTGCAGGTCACAACTTGTCCACCAGAGCATTTCGGAGTTGTTGGATTGTGTATTTGATGAGTTTGATGAGGGAAACTAAGAAATCCCATGAGCCTTCGTAGCGTAGCTCTGAGCAGCTCGCAGCTCTGCTCCGCCGAACCTACTCCTAAAACTATAGGGATTATGGCAACGGGCAATTTGTCAAAATGTTGAACTATCCCTTTAACCTGTTTGTTTGGTGGCATTTTATACTATATGTTGTTTTACTTTCCAGGCCCCACCATTAAATCACTGCCTTGGTGATGCAGCACGCAGAGGGACGGCTTCTGAAGGAGCACTGAATGGATCATAACTTACTCCACCTTCGATGTGACTGAATGAGAAATCGAGGCACAAGTGTAAAACACCATTCCATCTCGTAATGGTAATAACTACTTCACCCTGAAAGGAAGTGAGAGAAGGAGAGGGGGAGAAACTGAAGGTTGGCTTTGGGAAGGGGAAGGGAGGGTTCATCACCTGTGACAGCTGGAATTCTTGGCCCTTTTTCTTTATTTACTTATTTCTTCTGTAGCAGCAAAACACATTACAGCAGCCTTCAGAAACTCATACAGCTTGATCAGGACCACCCACACACTTTCAGGCCTAACTCTATGACAGACCAACTGGAAAACACTCAACATTATTTGATTCAAATCAGCTTGAAGCAGTGGTTGTCCATAAATAGGAGATGAGCCCCTTTTCTCCAACTTCACTTCCAGACAAAAAGTATTGTCTCATTTTCAGTATCTATTCTCTCCCATTTATTCAGCTGCCCCAAAACACTGTCCTAAATGTTATAATGGGGAGGAGATGGGAGAAAAACCCTGGAAAATCAATTCCTTTTCAGTAGTTGGGAGTTTCTCTCAGTCACTTTTATCCCTTCTTGGGACTTTGGACATTCACTGGTTTCACAGCTCATCAGTGGAACAGCTTGAACACTTGTGTTGTGCTCTGTACAAAACATTACACAGGGCTTTCTGCCTGTTATGTGACCAACAAATCAAAGAGATATCAATGAGCCATGAGCATACTGAAGCTTCACACAGCTCCCTCTGGACTAGCAACAACCTCTGTGCAACTTTTTTCACAGATGCTGGAACATTCCCCAAACTGGAAACAGACTCTGATGTGTAAAATTGGTGGAGTTCCCCTTTAACTGTAAATTTATTTTTTATTGTCCATGCATCCTGCTTTCTCCAAACCATCACCTTCACTTGGACTACAGCCAAGACTACACCCAATCACCGGGACTACACCCAATAATGACTCAACCCAATCGACATAAGGCATGCAGCTTGTTCAACTGTTCAACTGTAACACAATGAACAGAGCAACTGAGACTCCTCATGACATCCTAACAAAGGGAAAGCACGTCAGTCATAGCAACAGCACACCTATAAAGGTAGGGAGAGAATAAAGTTGTTTTGTCACAGTTTGACAGATCAACATTGGATCCAGGAGCTTCATACCAAATTAATCACAGCTGAGCACACTTACACCGATCACTCCATGTTCACTTTCATTCTGTTGGCTGAAGGAAAATTCAGTGATCACTTCCATTTACAAAATCATCATAATGCACCACCTAAACACTAGTTGCTTGTTGGTCCGTGGTCCCTTGGAAATCACCTCTGTTTGTCGGGAACACCCTGCCTCCGTGGCATGTGTGTGTAATAGCTGCAGAGGTCTTGGTTTTCATTTTACCACCCATGTGAACTGGTTAGAGCAGACACACCTGACAGCAGAGTATGACTGATGACAGACCAAAGTGTCCCGTGACATCCGAGTCTGAAGAAGGCATAGCAGAATCATCTCTGTGCCTAAATCACCAATGTGGCAGTTAAAGACAAAAACACCATGTCGTTGATAAAAGTATACAATTAACATTCTGGGGCGGTGCGTGGCGCAGTGGTTAAAGCGGCCGCCCCATGTAGAGGCTACAGTCCTCAACGCAGGCTTCCCCGGTTCGAATCCCGCGTCGGGCAGACCTTTCCTGCATGTCATTCCCCCTCTCTCTGCCTCCCCCTTTCCCGTCTATCTCACTGTGCTATCAAATAAAAAAAAGGCAAAAAAGCCTAAAAATATACTTAAAAAAAAACAAATAACATTCTATCATTTTAGTCCAATCCTTATATGGTTTGAGTTGAGTTTGAGATGTTAGGTATCTATGGAACCATGATATGGCAACAACCTAAAGGATGCACTGACATTCAACTGACAACCCTGACATAATAGCTAGAATGTGCAAATGCACGGGGAAATCCGATCTGTGAACTCATACCGAGCTGCGACCAAAGCTAAACCATATAAGTCTGGACCCAGGAGGATTTCACAGAACAGTCATCAAACACACACAGACACACTGTATATAGTCTTGTATACAGACACACTCCCTCTGACTGACCAGAGTCCCCTGAGCAGCAGGCAAGCCGCCAACAACCACAGCGGTTTATTTTCCTGCTGTTGCTATAGAAACAGCAAAGCTGCCACAGCTCCGAACTCTCTCCTCACGTCTCCATCTCTTTGTCGCACTGTAATTTCAACTCACTCTGCTTTATTTGCACAAAGCTGGAGAATAATACTGCAGAACTGTGAGCAGAGCACAAAACATTAAAGTTTGTTACAGTGGTAGTCGGCATGTTTGTAGTAAGCAATGTCCCTCCTCCTGTGGGATCCGCTTTGTTGTGCAGGAAATTGGTGAGTGGGTTTGCAGGGTTACTCTGGAACAGATGTACAATCAACAACAGGAGACCAAGCCTCTCAAGTGGACAGGAATCTGTATGAATTGCCTGACAGTCATTTTAGGTTGATATATAATATGCATTTATTTGTTTCACATAGATTTAGATGTTTTTACCAACTGCAGGAACGGCAGAGGGCCTGAAATAATAACTCATGGTTATCTTTAATTCAAAGTCTTCACCTTGAAGATTATTGTGGATGGTGAGAAATATTGACTGTTTTGCAGCACTGCTACACTGCAGAGCTACAGCCAAGACAGGCAGCATTCCTCTCTTTTTGGGTTAGTCACTAGTCAAATTAAAAACATGTTTTCCTGGAAGGTAATACAAATGTAAAACACCAATACAACACATGTTTCACTCTTAATCAAATGCCAGGAGTTGGTTTATTCAGCTCAATTATTGATTAGTCAGATAAGTGTTGTGTTATACAACTGTAATTTTTTACATGCGCATTAGACTGTGGGATCTTTAGCAGGAAGTTCATTCAAAGATTCATTAAAAAACAAACACACACACACATTTGCACATTATTTTGTGAAACTAACTTGTATTAGTCTACATACAGTACTGCCAGGCCTTCACATTACATCCTATACAGTTTTTCTTTCCAAAGTGTTGTCAAACAAGTGGACCATATATCCTTGCATATGAATGTTGCTGTATTATCAGTGTTTGCTATGTGACTGGTGCGGCCTTTTTACAAGCTCCTGGCCAGAGTCCCAAAGATAAGCGTGGTGTAAACTATAGTCAGTCTGTTTGTGTGTCTGACGTAGCTCTGCTGGCTCCACCACTCGGCAAACAGCCTTATCTTTAGCCGCCTATACCGTATCAATACTGCTTTGCCCACAGTTTTAGCCTCCAGTGTCCCTATCTACTTTTATTTATTGGCTTAGTTTTCTGATAGGTCAGTGGGGCAGCAATAGGTGAAGCTGGTAACGAATTTAATGAGCACCCTACACTGTCTGGATCCCAATGCAAACTACTTCAAATGATCTGACATGCTTATAAACTGTGTCCTAATTCAGGGGCTGCATCCTTCAAAGGCAGCTTTTGAAGGCCGGTTGCATCACGGCTTCGCAACTAGGCTGTCCCATTTCGAAGGCTCCTTCAAAAGTGGCTTAGGAACGCAGCTTTGTTTTCCTGGGCCACAAAAGCTCCAACAGGTAGATCCTTCCAAGATTCACTGTGCACCAGTAATGAAAAGAATATGGCAGCAAACCATGACCATGAGCCTGAATTACATTACTAAATGTACCAGTATCAACAGTCACTCAAAAGAAGCCGCACAAAGTAAATATAGGAGTACGTATAATGATAATATAGGGCACTATGCAGTACATAAGGAATGTTTTTGGAAAGAGCCGTCCTGCTTTTACGACTGTGTCTTTACATGCTGGTGAGTCTGCACCGTGGAAAGTCCTCTGATCTATCAACTACAGCTAGTTTTGGTTTGCATGATTGTTCCCTCTGTCAGCACCCATCCAGACTACGTTTGATGTTGAAGACAAACTCTAGCACGCTGCTTAAGATTTAACAACAGACGTGCTCTGAACATCAGGGACCAACTGTCACTGGAAAGTCTAAGAAAGTGCTGATTTGAGCTGAAAATGTTGGTTTGATGCCAGTGTGTTCCAGTTTGACTGCATTATGATTCACATGAAACTACAGGTTAAAAGGTTTACTCTGCTTGAAGGAGTGTGGGTAGAACCAGTATCTGATCTACATTTAGGCCCATGTTTATCCCAAACAGACAGAAACCTTTTTTTTCCCCTGCACAATTTGAAACATTGTTGCTGGCTAAGATTGCAGTTTTGCCAAACACTCCATAATCAATCATAACAAACTGAAAACATTTCAGGTTCAGATTTTGCACAAACCTGTCGAAGATTATGCCTTCACTTGGTCATAATGGATTCCTGAGTCTATTCTATGGGCAGAAATGGGAATCATGTACTATCTGATAAAGTGAACAAAACGTAAGTGGGCTGAATACTTTCTGAAACCACTTTCCTTCACTGCATGAACCCCCCAATTACTGTATCATAGATACAACGTCTGGAGTGTACATGTATTTCATTCTGACTCCCTGAGAAACAGAGACATTTTCTCCATGAACCAATCTCTCACAAAAGAAGTTGGACGAGAAGTGAAATGTTCTTGAAACAATTTAGTGAAAAGCGGGGGCCCCTTCTTCATTCCAAAACTACCATATCTCTATTTCCCCTCGCCCCCTCCTCGTTCTCCTTCTTCCCATTTCAACACTCTCCCCCCTCTCTCTCTGCATGCAGCTGAGAAAATAGCCCCTTGCTTTTAGATGGGCCTTGACTCTGGGCTCCAGGTCAATTTCCCTGGTTTCCTGACACCGTACACCACCAACAACCAGATGGAGGGAGGGGGAGCACAGGAAGACAAGAGCGAGGAGAGAGAAGGAGGGATAGAGAGAGAGAGAGAGAAAGAGAGAGAGAGAGAACAAGAACAATAAAAAACAGAGACACACCAAGAGGGGAGAGAGGCAGGGGGAAAAAAACTCCAGATCTCCAAGATTTGAGCTCCCACCATCTGGTTTGAGCTTCAGGAATAAGAATTTGATTACAAGACTTTTCCCCTAAAAACACAGAGGGAGGATTGTTGAGAGAACTGCTGCTACAGCAAATGGGACTGGTTACAGTCCAGGTCTGTACCTCCCCGGAGTATTTCCTCATAGGGAAATAAATGGCATATATCATTTACACTGCTCTCGCAGTTCTCTGAATCTTCCCACATTTAAAAAATGAATTAACACATAATTCACAAGTTCAGTCTTCAGCCCAGAGGTTTTTACCATATTTGTGGAAGCATAACTTTCACCACAAAAACACAGAGATAGACTAAAATACGCTTTAAGAACAATAGCAATTGAGCAACAATGTTTACATAACAGTGTTTCCGCCAGGATTTTTTTAAAGAGTGGCGGCGAGGGTGGTCTGATCGACTATGTTATTATTGTAACATATAGGCTACAGGTGCAAAAGAAAATACTGTAGCTACTGTTCATTAAACAATTAGGGAGGAAAACGACACACAGGCCTCGTCACCATCACAGTCCTGCTCAGTCAGTTTCACTCACAGTTTTTGTTTTTCCTGGTTGGTTGTTGCCGTTGTTGTTGTGCGCGATGTAAAGCTGTCGATATGAGCGGAGTTTTTTTTTTTTTTTTTTTTAATTGCCGGCAGCCCGGACACACTGCCCGCGGAAGCGGCAGTTTCTCCTGCTCTCTCTCTCCACGCCGGTCAAACATCGACCCGTCTGTAGCTGCTCGGTTTTCCACACACACAGGTATGTCTCTAGCGCTGTATGTATGGATGTGTGTCTTGTGTGCAGACGCAACTGACAAATATTTATAGACGGACAGCAAACTTAATCATCATTTATTTTATTTTGAAAATTGACCGGATTCTCTCGCCTTTTCTGTGCCTGACTTCCTGTCTGGTCAAGGCCGGATTATAATTGGGGCACACTGGGCACGTGCCCAGGGGCCCACGGCAACCAAGGGCCCATGGCAACCAAGGCCTTGGTTGCCAACTTGCCAAGGGCCCCGCCCCCTGCCGAGCGAGAGGTCAGAGTGTGTGAGCGGGAGGTGTGAGCGGGAGGTCAGTAGTAGAGCGTGAGTAAAAGTAAGCAAGATTATGGATAAAAAAAAGTATTTGAGCGGTGGAGCAAAGAGGAAAAGCAAGACAGAGAAGCGGCGGTGATTGAAGATGTCTCGCGAATCACATCATTTTACAAAACATTCGCTGTTAGCCCGGCCTCGGCCAACATCACAGAAGTCCCGGAGCAACCGGAGGAGGATGCCGAACCAGTCCCGACTCCCCCTCGCACTAGCGCCGCGGTGATGAGAGCAGGTGAGCCGTCGGAGGACCCCGCTTTATAGGGCATGTTAAATGAGAGCTAGTGATGCGCGGGCTGACCCGTAGCCCGCGGGTCCCGCGGTCAACCCGCGGGGCGGGGCGGTGCGGTGCGGGTCAAGAAATCTTTACTTTATTTGCGGTGCGGGTCGGGGCGGGTCATTAAAAAAAAACTGACGATGAAGTCCAGAGTGTGTTATCAGGGCCGCGCTGATGTTGACGGGAAAGCCGGCGGAGGTGTGAGGGAACCGGGTGAGACGGCGACTGGGCGCATCAGCAGAGCGGGGTTGGTTTCACAGAGAGCAGGGACTGGGGAGGACGAGAGGCGGCGGCCGCCGCGGCTGCTACACGCTGCACTGTGACTCTCCCGCTCCTCATGAGCTCCACAGTCCACACTGACAAGCTACCGGCAACACAGCACCTCTGTCTGCCCTTTCAAAGTAAAAAAGGCCGCTGTCTGACGTTTAATAGCGGCGGGTCGGGAATATATTATAGCGAGAGGGGCTATGTCTTGTGTATGTATAGGTTTTGCTGAAACTGGTGTGTACACACACACACACACACACACACACACACACACACACACACACACACACACACACACACACACACACACACACACACACACACACACACACACACACACACACACACACACACACACACACACACACACACACACACACACACACACACACACACAGGTTCAGCCACTTGCGCTGCTTGCGCTGAGCTGATGGTGCGTTCAATGACCTGGGCAGTGTGGGAATTCACAAGGGCTGCAATTATAAACAATGAAAGAAGCATGCACAGAGGGATTATCTCATCTTTTGAGCAGGCTTCTTTATTAAGACTCAGTGTGTGTATGTTGCTATTTTGTAGTTGGTTTGTCAATTTCATATGTTGGCTGCATTTAGCTGTAGCCTACTGTGTGGCTATAAGGATGGCATTCTTGTAAACTCCCTAGTGGTCATTGTGTGGATGTTGTGGGTTGTGTTGTGTTGTGTTTATTTGATCTGCTGTTTGTGTCAGCCTTAGTTGTACTAGAAAGTCTTGACATAATAGTTTGTGATTATGGTCTGGTTTTGACATGGTACTTCATATACACAATTGTGAATAGGTCTAATTAAGGTGGAGTTTAATGACTTTCCTGGTTTGTAATGGGTGGAGGTGAGGTGTGAGATGCCAGCGGTCTGTGCGACAAGGGCCCTCTGGGACCTGGTGCCCAGGGGCCCTTGGGGTGCTAATCCAGCCCTGTGTCTGGTACGCGCTCGTTCCATCCAGCTTGACGGCGCTCGTATTTTTTTCATTCAGCGCACTCAGCTGTTGTTTCAAGCCGCTACTCCTGTAGCCTTTGTTACATGATCAGCGACTAGTCGACGTCAAGCTCAAAACGTCATTGTGGAGCAGGGGACTAGTCTGTGCAACCCCTAGTGGAAAACCTGCTTTACATTGTTTTAACATTAAAAAAAAAAAAATCATCATTCTGAAGGTGTGGCGGCTTTTATTTTGCCGTGGCGGTGCGCCACGATCAATTACATGTAGCGGAAACCCTGCATAAGGCACACTGCTTATTTTAAAAAGATCTCTCTGGTTTATTACACTTGGACTTATGGCCCAATAACATGACACCTATTGCATTAATAGGTGAAATCTGAGAAGGTTAAGATTACAAAGTCCATCAAGAAACACAAGCTGTCGGACAATCAGACAAGTTGAAAACAAGCCAGATTATTCAAACCTCTTCACCGAGATGTAAAACACATTCAAAATGTCAGTAACGATCCCCGACTGCCTGGAAAACCGTGCACGTAACCACGGTAAATACATCAGCTGAGGCAGCTCCTGTGATTGATTTGTTTAACTAATCAGCATCTACATTAAGCTGTCCAAACTGTAACATGCCATTTCCATGTGAAAACAATGTGTCCACACACTATGGTGACAGTCACACTTAAGTTTTAAACCTTAGGCTATTTCTGATGTCACACTCCCATATGCATATTACTCAACAGTGATGAGTACAAATAACATTGAGTGTGTGTGCCCGAGGCAGCGACAGCACATGATCCATCCGACTGATCCTGAAAGTCTTGTTCTTCACTTTGCAGAGTATACGAGCAGACAGGTTGTACACAGAAAACCAGCTTTAGACAATACAACCATTATAGTTGGAAAGTTCACATCACTCATGAATAACGTGAACATCTGCAGCCTAAGGTTTCAAGCACACAGGTATGTGTCAATTATTAATCATTTGAGGATCCTAAACACACGCTGTTGCCATCTAAAACTACAGCTCTGAAACAAACACCTGAAGCCCCCCACCCCTGCCCTCCTCCCACCCATCTGCAATGCTATCTGATAGCAACTTTGAAATTGAGACTAAACTGTGCTGTGATAACAGAAGACAGCATTCCCCCTTTCCCAATTGTAAACAGCACAAGGGAGACTGTAACAAAGAGAAAGAACTGGACAAATAGAGAGTGGGAGAGAAGCACACAACTCTGGAACCACTCCTTGAAGTCTGCAGAGCTGCTGCCGAAAATAAGTTGGTTGAAAAACAGAGTCTGGCTTTTCTTTTTCTTTTTTTTAACTGCTGCATGACTTGGCTTTTTGGGAGGAGAGGTGGAGAGATGCACAGGAGGAATGATACAGTACAAAAGGAAAGACATTGCGTTTCTGATATTCAATTTAAACAATTAACAGCGTAGGTTTCAGTTCTCTCACCAAATGCCTTTGCAAATTTCAAACGTTATGAGTTATAAGCTTAAAGAATCCAACTTTACCCACTACAGAGTAGCTGTTGCTTCTGCCCAGAATTCCTTTATAACGGAAATATATCAACACTAGACCACCAGACTGCAAAAAACACTACCTAGGTCAGTTCAATCCCAGAGACATTTTAGCCTGTCTCAATGAAATTATAGTCAAGCAGACACTACATTCCACTTCTGTTTTTCAGATTTATCTTTTCATTTACCTCAAGGTTAAGCTAGGGCCAAATTATATGGAGAAATTTCATCTTTGTAATAATAATCACTGAATTGTCACATGTTGCAATATTGCAGCTTCTCGGCCGAGGCAGACAGTCATTTACTGAAAAGCATTACACACCAGATATAATGACTCAGTCCATGTGTCCACCTACTTGTCAGTCACTTTATAAAGCATTGTTTACCTGAGGTGAACATAAACTCCCAAATTGGAGTTGGTAGCTCTTTAACCTTCATAGTCAGTGACACACACCACAAAAAATATGTAACTGGATAAATACTGGACTGCATATAGGAAAAAAGCAATGGGCTGAATCCATTGTTAATGGGCTGTCTACTGACTCAAAGACTTTGTTCCAATCTGGCTGCCGATCTGAACGTCTCAAGTGTGCAAGGGAGTTTATGCTCTCTGTAATACAGTTATAGCAACAACTGTGACTACAAAGTCAATACTAGAGGCAAGTTTTATTCCTTTAAACCACACATTCCTCTCCTCTCAATGGCAAAATAATAACTATGGTTGGTCTACCAGGACTGCCCCATTTTCGAGCTAGACTTTCCACCTCGCAATTGCACGTCTCTGCCAAGCAGACACGTAAACTCAGCAGATATGATCAGTGAGATAAGCTAGGAGTTTAAGCTAAGTTTTAACAACAGTCTCATCTCGGACCCGGGCCTTTTTAAATCCAGGCTAAAAACCTACTTATTTAGGATGGCTTTTAATACCCAGTAGCACGATGGCACTTTTATCTTATTTTATTTTATTTGACTTTGCTGTATTTTATTGCTCTCACTGTTTTTATTGTTTTTAAATTGTTTTTATTTCTGCTTCTGTCTTTTTATTATTACACTATGTAAAGCTGTATAAATAGGGCTGTATAAATAAAGTACATTTACATTTACATTTACAACAGTCAGTGATGCTGTTAAACAGGATTTATTCACCATGAGGGAGAAACAAGCAATTTATAGTTGTCATTTTACAAACTTGACAGCGCTAGTGGTTCATATGCTAACTAGCCAAGAGGCTGACCTGCTAGGTAATTGTTGGATTAGCAGGTGTCTAATGGTGTAATAAATTAGCTGGTACTATCTGTTATTACACATTCTTAGTGTAAATAAGTAATATAATCGAGGAATCAGCTTAGTGGTTGAATATTTATTCATTACTTAAGTGAATTCATCTTTTTCCACTGCTGGAAAAAGTAACTGAAGCTTGCATGTAAGAAAAAAAACGTAAAGTAAAAGGAATTCATTAAAATTACTTGGACTGAAACCCATGATTAAATACTGTGATTTGACACGATCTATTAATGTTGTCTGCTGCAAGTAGCAAACACGTGACAATGTGTTTGTTATCATGGTAATGTACTCCCGGGGCATTTTTAAAAAGGCAGCAAACTGGATTTGTTTGTTTTTTTCAATCAATCAATGATTTTGAAATCTATAGTTGTATAAACCAAAACATTCAAAAGATAAAGTGCATAATTATGCTAAGAGTGGGGTTTAGAAAGTGTATACAAAGATTTGGACCGATTACCCACACCCATGAAAGTCTACGATGCCCTCTGGCTTCCTGTATTTAGACCCAGGTTTCCACTGAGTACTGATCTGTGATAGTTTGTGTTTAGATCCTTTTACACAGCTTGTTCAACACTGCACACCGACGCTGTTATACATGACACCCGATTCTTGCTTACAAAAAAAGAAATCATACACAAGGGTGGCATTTTCTATGTTGGGTTTAGTGTAAACGAGCAGAGATGGCTTAATGTGATAGTGATGACCCTCACTTGTAGGTTCCTTTAAATAAAAGCATCTGCCAATTAAGTCAATGTAATGTAATAATGTGAGTTCTTCTTTGTGGCAAAGTGGAGTTGTCTCTGTTTAAAAGCGAGTTTTAATAGTTGCATGGGAGGAAAAGGAGAGGCTTTCCATAAATCTCCACCACTCCCTTCTATCCTTTCCACCACATTCCTGTCGTCCATTACCCCTCCACCAGTAGTTATGTAACCACTGTCTGAAGATGTATACAGACACAAGAAAAGAGGCTGTACAGAATGAACAGAGAAAGTACAAAGGCATGTTGTTGGGCCAAGAATTACAACTTTCTCCTAAAAGTGCAACACATACACTTTCCCTCTGATGTATTATACTGAAACTGAATTTCTGACTTCACACTTCCTCGCAAAATTATTGCACTAGCAAGACAGGAGATAACTAGATATCCAGTCACCAAACAAACACTTACAAGGCCACTTAAACTCGCTCAAGGACGCCCTTTCTTCCTCTGTTCCAACAATGCAGGGGTCTCCAGGTTATTTTGGGGTTGGGTCTGGCTAATAATATCTTCAAGATGGCACCTGACAGGCTGAACATGTAAAGACCTGAAAAGTTCCACCTCACAGTACAAAAGTTTCACGGTGTTTCACAGCTGACTCACCAGCAGCGTGCACGGTCATGATTCATAAACAACACGGTAGACGCCTGTTACCGTAGGGCACGGGAGCAAACCACCAGCCACAAGGCCAGACTTAGCTAGCTACACACTTTCACAGCAGGGGGAAACAATACGGTGTGTGTGAGACACTTGGTAATTATTTAACTCAAATGATGTGGTTTCTTGTTGACAAAGTTTCCGCACTAATTTTAGAAAATTAAAAGACTACGGACACGAATTAGCCGCCGGGACCCGGAGCAGTTAGCCGGACATGCTAACAATGCTCAGTCCCACCAGGTGCCCTAATTATCTCCGCGAGGCAAAAGGGTGCATTTAAGTTCACTTCCGTTCTTCTTTACCGTGTTTGTACTTACACAACGCTTCTAGAAATCATCCAGGACACCATGTTGTCGGTAGAGTCGGGCTGTATCGGCGGTAGAAGACTGTCCCCGGTGATAACGTCAAAGGCTAGCCGCACCGCTGTGAACTTCTTCAGCCGAAAACTTCGATGAGCGAATCCGGGGCCAGCTAGCTGTCTCTTCCCTCAACATCAGCCGAGCCTCATGTCTGAAAAACACCAGATATCACTGTTCTGTCTGTGCAGACATAGCTAAGCGACGGATTATATCCAATAACGATCCCCGTTGTTTTTGTAGCAGTCACTTATTCCCCCCTGGTTTCCTCCTTCCCTCTGTGCTTTGCGATCCAGTTCCTGGCACCAGGACGGCGCTCAGATAGCGACTGACGTCAACAGGAAAAGCACAGCCTCCTCAGCCTCCCATTGGCCAGTTCGCTCTGTTTACACCGGGCACGAACTGTATTTTTTTCACGTCTGGCCATGTGACTTTTGCGTTTAGCGAAAGCGGTGGGATTTTAAACTCAGCGACCTGAGCTCTGATTGGTCGGTCCACGAATCGTGGCGAATTCTAGCCAATGGGCGGCAGAAGCAATGAGGCGGCTCGGTGGATTTTCCCAAGCGCTGTTGTCGGGGTAGCATGTTTCTTAGCATTAAAATGGAGGGTGACCTTGTTTTAAATTTCAGCACACACAGCACGGGCGGGTGCAGACCATGGATGATAGATCCATGGTCCAGGCATGTCTCTACATGTTTTGTGTTACCAAAATTGACACGTGTATGGTCGACCAACGGAATGTGAGCTCCTTCCACGACCGTTTTTTTTTTTTTTTTTTCAAAATGCACCTTGTCAGGTAATGAGTGTATATCAGGGTGTGTCATACCAGCTTCATTAATTTTCTCAGCCCAAGATCCAACTCTGTAAACTATGTTTTCCAAATGTGCATTGTGAAAGGACTATATTTTATTATGATGCATGTAGGCTACATAATAATTTACATCTTGGACTTTGCTATAAAATCTGTACACATATGTAATTTTTTAACAGAGAGAGAGGTTATACTAAATAAATTAACTGGAAAATTCAGAAATTTGTGAGAGAAGATCTGGTTGAGGGGTAATGGTTTTATTTTACTCTATTGTATTCTAGGTGACATTGGTAAAGAAGCCTGCCTGGATACCTGAGTGTGGCCAGCCCTTGTCTAGCTCATTATGTAAACCACACCAGTCTTTAGGATGTAATCATATTCATTACAGTTTTCCATACATAGGAGTTGGCAGACACAGAGCCCATCTGTGAGCTTTAGCAGGCCTGTCTCTTTGTATGTGTGTGTGTGGGCACTTCTGTGTGTGCAGATAATGATATCTGAGCACAAACGCATGCGAGCTTGTATGTGTGCAGCTATGAGCTCATGCCCTTATATTTGCAGATGTGCATGTTTTTTGACCACATGCATGTATATGTATGTTTTGTGCAGGAGTGTGTGCGCATGAGGAAGGGGGATGGATCCATGGCTACTTGTTATTCATGAAGGCGGCTGTTGCGGTGTGCAGCAGTGTGAGGTAGATTCCCAGTGGAGCTTCTCTGGTCACACAGCCTGTCTGGGACAGCATCACAGGATCACAGCTGAACAAAAAAAATGGCCCCACACCAAGATTCAGCTGCTCACTGTTAACCTTGCAATGCTCTATGATCTCACACACAGCTGCAAAATCTAGTCAGAAACACACATTCGCGGATACACTGAGTAGAGATATTCTGAAAATCAGCCACGGGTGAAAACCAAGTGTATTTGTGTGGAACGCTTCTGATTTTGGACTTTGCTTTGGGAGTGCTTGGTGGTGATTTAATGTTTCATTGTCTATAATACAGTATTGTAAATTAATACAGTAGGGATTTCTCTCATGTTCTGCATTCCAAATATCTCTATCAAGTCCTCTGAGGGTCTCTTTCACTTCATGAAATGAAACAACAGTGAGGTTGCCAGGTGAAAACCCCCTTATAACATTACTGCCATGCACTCACACCTTGTCGCACAACATGAGCTGCAGAGTGGTTACTAGATGGCTTGTGTATTTATGAACTTTGCAACAATTCTGAAGCTGCCCACAAGCAATGACTAATGTAAACAAAAACCACAAAAAACGATCTTTACATTTCTACGCCTGTTAATAAACATAACATAATATGTAAATGGGGTGAGAAGTTGTAAGTCACACTTCTTCATCTTCACCACAGTGCTTTTCCTTTCAGTTGTTTCATATTCTTATTTCACCACCGTGACAAACCTCTGCTCGGCCATTGTCCTTTTCTTCTTCCTCATTTTCCTTCCTCTTTCCTCTTTTGTCTCATGTGACCTTAGTGTAGCTGTTTCCTCAGCATCTTTCCCCTGTTCTCTCACTACTCCTCTGCTCCTCTCTCTGTCATCTCCATCTTTCTTTCTCCACCTCTCTTGTATGCCACCCCAGAGGTCGCTCCAGGCTGATGGCTTTCTACATGCTGCACACAAAAACTTCTACACTGTCCTTAAGATCCCTACACACACACACACACACACACACGCACACACACGCACACACACACACACACACACACACACACACACACACACACACACACACACACACACACACACACACACACACACCTTCCCTCTCTTTCACTGGTTCTTTCTTGCTCCTTTACAGCCCAGGAGGCCTCAGTGGAAGACAAAGCAACTAGTAAATCCGCTCTGAAAGAAAGAGACCAAACATGTCAGTTGCATTTAAAACGCTGAATGAAATATTCATGCAATAGAACAAGACTAAGGAGTTGTAAATCCATGAATGAAATGATAAATGATTGTTAATCAATTTAGCTCTGATGCCAACATTATCAAAGTCTACTGGGGCCTATAATACTGCCTGCAAGACATCTGTTGGTATTTGATCGTATATGTGCTTCCATTCAGTGCCGTCGTTGGTTTCCATTCATTTCAATGTGATATGAGATCTATTAGACTTGCTTGCTGCTTGCTTGCTGCTGAGTTTTACATAATCTGCCACCACAGTGAACATCAAGTTTGTTTGTGTAGTCGGTTCCATTATCGTTGCACTTAAATTCAGTGTAAGTGCAAATCAATTTGAAAGGTGTGCACTGCTTTACCATGCAACAAAGGTAAAAATGAATGCAGAAGCTCAGTGTGCAGGATTTAGAGCTGTCATTATTAGTGTATTACTTCATAATTTCTTTCAACTTTCAAGCTTAAATGTTGCCTATACTTAATGAATAAATCAGTTAAAGAAATTCATTAGCAGTAGAGATCCATATTGTGATGTTGCCTGTTCTCAGTGTTTTTAGATCAGCATGTTTCTTTATTGAGAAACAAAGGTTGTTGGTGTTCTGGTACCAGAGTTGGTCTTCTGGAGTGTTCTGGTGCAGTAATGCATTTGAAGGTGACATTACAGTAATGTCTGTTAAAGAGAAGTGAAGACTTTTGAAACTCAGAGGCAGGTTATCAATTGCAAAAAAAAAAAAAAACTGTAAGAATACACAGGAAATGCCATGTCACAAAAACAGGAGTTAGTCAATTAACCACATAACAAGCCGTATTATTTGTTAGGTATTTGCATGAAAAACCCTCAAACAGGTTTCAACACCACAAACTGATTCAGCAAACAGCTCCTGGACTTTGACAATACCCAACTGTTGGTTAAAGCAGTCATACCTTCAGTTATACATAACTTTAAACAAATGAGCTAAATAGAAATTTACTAAATTGGTGATGTAAATCAAAACATGTTTTTACATTTCTGTTGCAAAGTTGGATATTTTAACATGGGGTTTATGGAGATGACTCCGTTTCAGAGCCATACTCTAACGGGCCTTCTGCAGTTCGTAGCCTACACTTCTGTGTTTGATTTAATTTCCAGCCCTGGCGGGTGCGCACTTGTTGCTTTATCAATTAAACATTCTCAGAAAATCAATTGGCATCAGAAGGACAAGGACATGTGGCTTGAGGAGACTGCAGTTGCAAGATGTACAGACCTCTGCTGAGGGTAATGTCAGACAACACACACCAGACCTCAGAGAGAGAAAAAAACAAACTAAATTTATGGTGATCATCTGGATGTGGTTCTGCCTCGCCCATGCCCCCATCCTGCCACCAGATTCATTCAGTACTTTTGACGTAATCCTGTTGACAAATGAACACAGACGGGAAAACATAACCTCATGACCAGAGATAGTTAATGCTACTTTCATAAAATTGAATTCCCAAACATCACTGTGTGTGTTTTAGAACTTTTAATACATTGATTGTACACCAGTGATGGTTATTGTGAGTTTTGGGGCACTAGGGGCATGTGAGTTCATGCCCCCCAAAAGAGCCCCTTTGTGTTGTTAATCCGGAGGGTGTACTCAGCTGGATGCAATCTAGCCTATGTGCTTTGTTTCTGTTGTCTTTGATAAACACAGAAAATATCACTGTGCCAAAAGGCAGAGAAATCTTGCTAACCTTTGCTCGCTGCAACAATCCACGCCCGCATGAGCCTTGTTCTCTGCTGGGCTGTGGAACTGCCAGTCTGCAAATTATTCCACTCCTCCCTGTGTTGTCTTTGACAGAGACCTAAGGGTAGATGCTGCAGCTCAGACCTTAGTGTTAATCTTTCTGGATCTAGCAGCAGCCTCTGACCTGTTGAACCACCACATCCTGCTGTCCATATACTGTCTAGTCTGGACAAAGTGTGTTCTTTATTTGAATCCTATCTCACTGGACATTCTCTCTACTGTGCCTATAATATCCATATCCCATTGTCCCTCTGCAGGGGTGTCCCAAGACTCTGAGGCCCCTTTTTATGTCTTGAGTTTGGTTATCACTGCTTCACATATCACTGCTGCACAGATACCATTTATACCTGTCATTCCCACCAAGTTGTCCCCTATTGTGCCGCTTTCAATGTATAACATAAAAAAAATTCAGGCCTTACCTGACTCAGTATGCCACCCATTGGCTCGTCTCACCTGCTGCATTCATGCACACTAGTGAAACCCTTACAGATGATCCAGAATGCAGCACCACTTGTATAGTTTTCAATCACATCACTCCACTGCTCATTGACTTCCCCTGGTGGCACCCTGGCTGCCTGTGCTGAGCTGTCCTTAAAAACATCATAACTTGCCAGACGAGTCCTTACTATACACCACACACTTATAGTGCACTTCTGTTACCTGATCTCCCACTTTGACATAAGATCAGAGTACTTATACCAAGCCCTTGTAAGTCACTTGGGATAAAAGCCTCTACCAAATGAGTATATTTAGTGTATATGTATAGGTCCATATAAATGTTGGTTGATAGAACAATTGAAATACGTTTAGCAATAGTTCAAAGATAACCACTGACAATTACTAGAAACTGTTGTAGTTTCTGTGATAATAAACCCATAACCGTCAATCTCATCTTTGGTTTTCTGACTGAAAATAAAACGAGAACAATTTTTATTTTTATTTAATTAATATTTGATAAATTAGCCTAATATAAAAATAAGATAATTTAGGTCTTGATTTTTTTTTTGACAAAGACTACAACCCAGAGGGTGGATTACATAGTTAATAGGCTATATAGTATAGGCTAATTCACTAATTCAGATTTCTGCCATTTTTGTATTAATTCGCGTTTTCTACTTTGCCATGTTAGTAACTGAGTCTTATTTATAACAGCATCAACTAAACATAAAATTATTTTCCTTACAGCTTGTGATTTCAGGCTGTATAGGGACTGTTGTAGTAGCCTAGTTAATATATTAGTATCAGCAGTGGCACTAGAAGTAACAGTAGTATCAGTATTATTACAGTAGTAGGGTAGTACAGGCAGAAGTTGTCAACAGTAGTCGTGGCAGCTCTACAAGCACGAGCAGCAGCCGATGCTCGGCGAAAGTAGTACGGATGGGGTTTAATTGGGCGGAGGGACACAGCCGTGCTACGGCCGTGTGAATGCCATGGGATCCAGCGGAGAAACACAGTATGGATGGCGGCGGTGATGCGGTCCAGTGTTCCACCGTTTTTTTCAAGCGGAGAGAAAAGAGACTGACGCTCGAGCGGGTGGAGACTGCTACACATTTAAATCCCCCGGGTCGGTTTTCCAGCTTCTAGCGATAGATAACTTTTCCTTTTTCTTTTTTTTTTTCTTTCTACCGTTGGATTCTTTAGAGCTGAATTAATGTCGTAAATGACAGGTCTGTAAGGGCGTCGTTGTTGGGAAGTTTTTGCGAGGGGGGGGGGGATTGGACCAGCAAAGGGCCATGGCAGTCGAGGCTCGGCCGGAGCTGGTCGGGAAGCGGTTCCTCTGTGTCAGCGGGGACAAGCCGCCCGAAATCGGCGACATTGGTCGGTGGCCGTGGAGGTCCGGGGTCATACGAGCCGTGAACCATCTTGACAGCGACAATCCCGACCTGACGGTAAGGAAAACCCCCGACTTTGTGCTCCCTTTTCCACTCTGTTACATGCAAAGCAAATGGGGAAATCTCTGTGGTTGGTGGCTAGCCAGCGAGGCAATGTTGTAGGCTTGCCAGGCGGAAATTATTGTATGGATTTGTGTTAGTTATTATGGCTCAGTGGACCCGAGGAGTACACGGCTTCTGTTTATCATTAGTTTCCACTGAAATGTCTCTCTGTGGATTGTGCAAGTTCCACCAGTTATTAGACACTTAAGCAAGTTGGGAGGCGGACTACCAGCAGGGGGTTATAGAAAGCAGACAACACACTGCTTATTTACACCAAAATCCTCTCTAACGCTGTCTCATTCATAAATCATTTACTGTGGTGAAGACGAACCTCCATGTTTTCATATTTAGTCAACGCCAATAATGGTTAAAAGCAGTTATCTCTGTGTAGTACCACTGTCTCCACAGCACTAAACGTTAATTTATCATTAATCAATCTGCTGATTAGAAACACCTGGGATCTGAGCTGGTATTGTGACGTTTGTGTGAGAGAGGCTGCGTTTGTAAGAAAGAGAGAGAGTATGAGAAAAGCATGTGCAGGAATTTTGAGTCCCGAGCAGCTATACGCTTTAATCTGCTGTATACTGCAAATCAGCTGACGGAGGTGAGGTTGGCTTCCTAGATTTACCCCCCGGCGTTACAGCCTTTACGTCCAACTAATCCCCCCGTCACCTCGTGGTTATTGACCACAATCTACCTTTTATTTGTGAGTGTCGATCGTCCGTGAAGGCTCGTTTTGCCCCCGTGTCTCCCAGGCGGACAACAAACCCCCTCTCCGTCTCGGACAAGGACGCAGGAATGCTAGGACTTGTAAAAACATAAAAACTGGCTCGCTGCAGGCTGAACAATGGGCAGTTTGTCGTCATGTAGAATAAAAAAAAACATTATGTGCAATTTCAAAAACAGCTCAGTATTGTCACCATCGGAGCTTTCAGTAGCGGATATATTTCCTGCATGATGTGTAATTATCGCGCTCTTTATACGGGCAGTAGCAGACAGGCAGTGATGGATGGAAATCTAAGGCAATATACTGGTCTGATTTCACCCCCCTTCCTCTTCCCTTTTAAAAGAGGTATTTTCACAGTGGGTTAACATGCAAAAACCAGCAAACAGTGAAATATTTACCATGACAAGCCCTTGGCTGGCTGATACACTGCACTGTCTCATTGTACAGTGCCTGTTCCCCGTTTTCTTTTGTTCACAGAATCCTTCTATCTGGCTATGCAGATAACTGGCCAAACCCAAGCACAGGTCTGATTTGATTATCCAGCCTGTTGTCTTTGTACATATGTACCAATGCTTGATAACAGTAAGTCATCAGATATAATACTATCAACTAATGGTCGTAAGTCTCATTCATTGTGTGACTTAATTCGAGAGGCATCTGTTATTGTGGTCCTTGTGTGTTGTTCATCAGATGTAATTTAAAGCATACAATTAGACCGGTGTGTCAAAGGTCCTCACATGTCATTGACTACTTGTGGTGCTTTCTTTGGGATTAGTCAGTAGTGAATTCCTGGTGTCACAGGTTCAAGGCTTTCTGTGATTCTCTCTTGGGATCAAGCATTTACATTAAATAGTCTGTGTTTTTTGACAGTAATAGTGAGGCGGCTTAATGCCACGGGTCCATTACACTGTCATAGCTGAACATGTCTCAGATGTGTAATTGCGTGTTCCCTCATCCTCACATTTGTATTTCATGTATCGCACAACAAACACGTTTGCAGCTACCTATTGCCATCGGTCTTGTGGTGTGTGTGTGAGAGATATAATTTAGGCAATGAGTAGTGTTGTGGTTTAATTCCATACAGTGGGGCACAGTCTCATTAGCAAGGGGCTTAACTAGCTGAGTGAATACAGTCGAGAACGATTGGAGATTAGATTAGAAGTGTGTCAAGCCAAGCTGTCAAGCCTTTGTCAAGTGTCTGTGGTCAGATCGGCCAGTAGTACAGCAGTATATTGGGTTAGCAACAGCTCATCACACCTTTGTATTATTGTATATCTTAGTGAGAGAATAATGCACATTATGTATCAATGAGTATAACTATGACAACAGACAGATTGTCAAATCAAGTGTCTAATAAGTTCAACCATCAGAGGGTTTTACTTTATGACAATACGATTTGTATTTTTATGGCAGTTAACTCACAACACAACATTGTTCTCAGACAGTAACAGTTCCAATATGGAGCCAGTTCAGTCAATTAATTGATTAGTAAATCAAAATAAAGTTAATCAGTAACTCATGTTTATTCAATGGGTCCATCAATGTGTTGATTTTCAGCTTTCCCTTGTCTTAGCTTGCAGTGAACTAAATGTTTTTGGTGGATGAAGATGTCACTTTGGGCTCTGGAAAGTAGTGATGGGCATTTTTTTGGGGGGGGGTTTTGAATGTTTTATAATCAAAATATATCAATTAATTGAGAAAATAATTGGCTGATAAATTGACTGTGCACATGTTCATCAGTTGCAGCCCTAGTCTAATATGATTTGAGAAGTGATGTTGAGTGTGAAATGCTCTCGCTTCATTAGACAGCATGTGTGTATTTTGAGATGTGCCTCTGCGTAATAGAAAGCAGCCTTATGTTTTATGATGTGCAGAAGAACTGAAAATAAAAACTGAAGTACGTTGGTAAACGAGATGCACACAGTCTGATTCTGCACACCTTGAACAAGCACATGATAAGATCTTACTATCTTTTGTGCACTGATTCAAGGTTAACACTCCCAGTATGAACTGTAGTTATGCATTACTAACTACTATGATGCAGTGTAATTAGTAAAACTATGATACCTGGCAGACATTTCTCTAGCTAAATGTTACCAGCTGTGGCAAATACTGATGATATGTTATCCTTATTATCATTTTCAGGTTTCAGATATCCGTGGTTGTGACGGCCCCAGAGACATCTGGCCTCACAGGAGATTAGACCTGTTTGTGGACAAGGAAATATTAGAATTACTGATGCATTTTGCTCAGTTGGTTTAGACATAATTCTCTGTAGGATGTATGAGAGCAGGAATAGTACACACAGTATAACTGAAGGCTGTCCAGCTGTTTGTGCATATGTTATTTATTCTTCTGGGATATTCCTTCTCCTAAGTAGCAAGCTATAAAAGCACAGTTTCATTGTCTAACACTTGGTTCACATTATGCAATGGGCTCATAACTAATTAGTAGATGTGATAAGATGTATGTGATATGATGTAACATTGGGTTGAGGCATATTCTGGGTATTTAGATACTGAGCTAATGGTGTAGTCGGTCCAGTTTTGTTTGTAGGTTTCAGCTAAATGTTAGCACTTATAGTCATCATGCAGTTGCTTACAGTCCATTTAAGGTCCCATTGTTTGAGTTCCTTCCACCTGATAAACTGGATAATACTTTATTAGCTTGACTCATTTATTGTTTGTTTGGACGTGGAATTAAAAAAAGGTCAAGAATGCTCTCAAGTATTAAGATGCACTGCCCAATTAATGACATTGTAAATTATTTTCCTTGTTGACCCACTATCGATGCTGCAGGGATAGTCACTGAAACAGAAAACAGAAAAATACATGACAGCGGGAGAGAGTCTGATGACATACAGAGTGAAATGCAGGGAATCTAAACAGCATTGTAATTCCTCTGCAGACACCTTTTTCACAGAGAAAAAGAAAAAACTCAGCAGAGCTGTATTAGGCATAAAACTGCCACACTCATCTGGATTCACAATGAATGGAAAGAGCGGGGCAATCAGGTCACTGCCTATAGGAGCCTTTGTTTTCCCTTACAGTCCACTGTGTATGTGTGTGTATGTTTACAGTAGCAGTGCTGCTAGTTTGTTTTTAGGGCTGTGGCCTGAAGTTCATCTCCATGTGGCTAATCAGCAGAAAATGACAGACTGAGCAGGAAGAACCTTCCATACACAGTCTGCATAGTTGTTGCAGTGCTGCAGTTCAGCCAGTTTAGAAACATTTCTAAGCTGCGTGTGAGTGTGTGTTGGGTTGTGAATAGCAGCATTGTTTAGAGTGGAAACGCACACTAGAGACACGGAGAATAAACATGGCCTAGAGAGAAGCTTACACCTTCTAATATCGAGTTGTGCATACATGTATGATATAATATGAATCAGGCTGCACCCTTTGTTCCAGTTGGACTGGGATTTTTGACTATTTTGAATGCTATTCAGTGCTTTTCAAGGTTGCAATCATGAAGTGTTTTTTTTTTTAAATCATCAGCTTGCCAAATTTCTAGTATTGTAAAATGTTCTCAAAGCACTGAATTGGTAACTAGTAGGCCTAGTCGATCAGATAATTACTGTCTTTTCTGAGTTTATGTTGCACCATGCTGAAGGGACAATTACAGTGTTAAATTGTTATTACTTATAAGAAATAGATTATTTCGATATCATCAAACTGCATTATTAACATTATTTCTCATCTGTATGTAGTTTGTTTATTGTGAACTATAGATGTTAGAAAATGTCAGTAATAGCTTAAAGCAGAAGTAAGTGATATATTTGTGTTAATATAAGTCTTAAATAGTTATATCTTCCGACAGCAATCACTTACATAGAGTGTTTGGACTGAAACACGGGTCTCTCAGTCCCTCTGCTCTGAGCCGAAGAGAAAACATTTATCGTATCCTACAGTTTTTATCCAATGAGGAGAGAGAACGGCATGCAGGGCTGTGTGTGCAGCCAAGGAACGCCGTGAATGTGGCGACGTAGGGACGAGGACTGTTATGGTGCGTTCAAGGAAACTCGTATTTTTCCGACCGTGAAGTGGTACCAGTTCGTTCTGGTACGAGTTCACCGGTCGGAAGTTACGAGTGGCCGTTATAGTGACTTTCACCGGTAAAACAGGTCGGAAAAACATGAGTGGGTTGCCTGAAACGCTACAAAGTCGTAAGTTGTGACTTGAAGCTGTAATTTACGATTTCAAAAGCCTGCCTGGAACGCAGCATTAGCGAAAACGACCGGACCACTTACTTCTGCTTTAATAATGAGTTCAGCTGTATTTGATGGCCTTCTATTAAATAAATGAAATAATAACTATAATATTCACAATATAGCTCCCCATCACAGATATGTAGCAGGGTGTATTATAATGATGGTTTTAGTGTTCACAATACAGCACAGAAACCTCAGTGAATGAAGTGGAAATGCTTGTAACACATACTTGGAAATACAAAGAGCAATAATGCTGCTGTGGCACAGCATTACGTATGACAATGCTGCCGTTTATTTATCTTGTGCAGTCAGCCTTAACATTGTCATTTGAACAGGTTTACATACCTACCGTATATATCTAAAGACAGAATGTATGGACAGCAACGTTTATTGTCGCTGTGTAACCTTCAGGTATGTTTTAATGTTGATGTGTCCCATTATTCACTGTGCATTATGTCCTTGTGCTGATGTCTACAGGCAGAACAGAAGCTCCTCAGGCTCTCATTGGCTTGTTGTTTTTTTTTACTGTTCAACAGTAGCTGTCATTGTCAATTTCAGTACAATTGGGGACATAAATGTTGTCCGTTGAATGATTACATAATTAGTCTTTATTTATCGGGTTGACATTCACACACAGACAGTATTGCTATGTGACTCCCAGGTTATGTGGTGTTTGCGCAACTGGATACACTGAGTGTTAGTGGTTTGTTTTCTGGTGCCTAAGGAAACAAAATGCAATCTGAAGCCAGGATGGGCTGGCTGGATTTCTGGCTGGACGTACCCCTCCCCCATCTCTTCAACACACACACGCACACACACACACACACTGTGTGAGTGCACTAAAGCTCCACTACATCACAGTGCTACATACGGCGGCCATAAAACCTCTATAGGTTCGCAGGCTTCCCAGATAACCCTGGGAATACATTAGGCTCTACTACACAACAGCTGCTGTGGTTTCCTGGTGTACTACACTACACTACTGTTATTCTCATCACTAAGCTGTGATGGAATTTGTATTTTAGAGGCATATAATGCTAAAAATGCATTGTGTCTGTTAAGAAAAGTGACAAAACAACACATGGAACTTGGCAAGACCCAAAATAAGTGACTGCCAAACATTTTGCAGTTAAACATGAAGTTGCAATGTGTTCCTTATAGATTATGGTATGATTGTCTTTCATACTGTGGAGCAGTTTTTGAAACCATTGAGCATAAACAGATTTTATGGCTGTACATGTTTAGATTTTGGTTGATGATTTAAGAGAATTTTCACTTTGGTTTCTCAGCAGCCACCATGTGATTTCCTCTTAAAAACTGATCTGATTGCAGCAAGTTCTCCAAGTGTTTATGTTGAGTGAAGGAGCTGGTGAACAGTCAGGCATCTGGACAGCTGGAAATGATGACTGTCAAGCTTACCCAGCCACTAGAACTTTGCCGGGCTGGTCAGGCTAAATACTTCACAATATCAATCAGTATACAAAATGAAATATACATTACTCTGCCCTCAAACCTGATTTCAGTTCACTACACATTTGTGATGAGAAAGAGACACATGACAATGGCTCACTATGCTGTTATCCACAACAGTGGACCCAGAGTCTTGTTAGTAAAACATTCAGTGAGAAGCCCAGACAGACTGTGACTGTGTCCTGAATATGGAATGAGTAAACCTCCGCCTGTCTGACTGCTGTTATCTCCATCACACCATTAGACAGCAGCCTGTGCGCTCACAACTGCTCTGAATGAAATCCACCACCACCCATCACTGTTTAGAGACCCAGGAGCTGATCAAAACGATGTGGTTTTGACTCAAATTGGCATATTCAGTCTGGATATGGAGGATCAAAAATAGATTTTGTTGGTAGTGGGAAAGTCCCACTAGTGTGGAACACGGTGTGTTTTAATAAATGTCCCTCTCTGAGCTGAACCATTCGAGTCCGAATCATTTCTTGGAGCCGGAGCTTTCCTGTGTATTTTCGAACACTGCTGTCAGGGAAAACTGGTGCGGCCCTCTAACTAGACTGTTTTACCAAAGAATGTGAGGGAAGCTATTTTGGTGTAGCCAGTAATGAGGAGGTTGTGCTTGTTCAGTTTGGAACATCTCCCAAATGAATTGAGCAACTGCAGCTCATGCGTGTCCATCTAGTTTGGCTGCGTCTTCTCTTTTGAGTAGAAGACGAGATGTCACCTGCTGCTGTTTGTATTCTGTCTATTTCTGGGGCCGGGACACTCTCTGAATAAACTAGTGTCTTCCTGTCCACCCTGTGAGGTAAACCTGTGACCGTTACTTGTTGCTTCCTCGTTGGAGATAACAGGGGACGCTGGAATGCTGTCTTACCTGTCTGTCTGTCATCCTTACCCACACCAGTTGACCCAGAAATGCAAGTGCATAGTTTGGGTTTAGCATCGGTAGGGACACCGCAACCTCTCCAAAGCAAAAATGACTTTTTATACTGTAAATGGATGGGCTTAATAACATTAGATCTGTATTTACATTAAGATCTGTATTGACATTTAATTAAAAACTATATAGACAATAATAAATCAGGGATTAAAAGAAAGGCGACTGTAGGGAAATGTTACTGGAAAGGTGAAAAAAACAATCAATAAAGCAAATATTTGTAGGGACATCGATGACCTCCCAAAACATGTTCATACCTACACCATAATGTAATTCACTTAGCCTGTCATTAACTGTTCCACTGCAGTAACATAGTTGCTGCCAGTAAGAAACAGAATGACAGTGAATGTAAACAGACTCTGCTGCAGCCTTTTTAGTTGCATTTCGATCAGAATCAAAGTTCTCGGGTTTAGAAAGACTCCCATCCATATTAGTGGCACGGAGGTTGACCATGTCAGGTTTTGGGTGTCCTCATCTCTTGGGACCTCAACGCTGACACCCTATAGTCACGATGGCTCAACTTGTCCTGCCCCATGAGCAGCCTGCGTCTCCATTTGGTACCGGCAGCTGCTGCGTCTCAGACTGAAGAGAACAGCAGAGGGTGGTGAGATCTCACCATTGAAGCTCTCCAGCTTACTCACCTGCAACATCCATGCTCCCACACACCACTGTTCATCTGCCCTGCAGTACATTGCTGTATTCACTTTACATCTCTGTTCTTGATGTACAATGCAACTTTATTGTCTGAGAGCTCTGCTCTGTGTTACGACAGTAAAGTGAATCTAATATAATTAAATTTAAATTGATAACTGATAGTGTAGTTCATCATTAATAACATTCATTGCATGTTGTGCCAGTGTCCTCAGGGCAGTGACTTGTATAACAGCTTTTGTAGACGCACATTTAGAGTGCCAGATTAGCTGTGTGTGACCTCTGCTCACTTTTGTCCAGTCTTTGTCCTTTTCTGCTGGCTGTCTTGTCTTGTTTTGTTTTCCATTATGGTGTTATATGTTGTACTCTTCTTCCAGTCCATCCCAATCTCTTGTCTCATTTCCTGTCTGCTCCTGTCCTGTCTCAGGCTTTTCCTTTGTATTTATTGGACTTAAACTGGATTATGTGTATTACCAGGCATTGTAAACATAACCATGCTGCCTTCATAAAGTTCCTAAGATAAAATAATCAGGTCGGTTTCATTCAGAGAAGCCACACTGTTGTACTGTGATTTGCCTAAGTAGCAGGTATGGACCTTTGCTTTCAGTGATGGCCTGAGGTGAGTGTAGAAATATGAATTCATTCTGAGACTGGGATCTGTTATTGCATGCTCCACAAACCTTTTAGCTGGGTACATTATATTTATGGGAAACTACTAGAGCGCAAACAAGTAGTTGATTAATTATGTTGTCAATTATAAGAAAATTAATTGGCAACTATTGGGATGGTTGATTAATTGTATCGCAAAACTGTCAAACATCTGCTGCTTCCAGCTTGTCAGATCTGTAGATTTGCTGCTCTTTGTTATGTATGAAGAGTAAATTCTCTACCCTTTAATAATTATTAGCCCCAGCACTTGAAACCATTGCAGTATATTTTAAAGATGTAGCTATACGCCTCATTAGTGAAAATAGTAAAGTTGCTAATTGACTGTCAGTGGAAAAGAAGCCGGCTGCTGTTGTGTTCTTTAAACCTCACACTCTGGCATATTCAGCCTGGCCTTGTGCTGTCGGTGCATGACTCACTGACTAGCTTTCTGATATGAAAGAGAGAGTGAAAAATCGAGAGAGGGATGGAGAGGGAGAGACGGCGAGGGGTGCAGATGAAGGGAGGAGAGAGATGTTTCAGAGAGCTGAGGCGAAGGGGAGAGCGAATGCTATTTGAAAAATGAAGAGAAGGAGAGACAGCGAGAGAAAGTGAGAGAGAGCTGTGTACTCTCATTAGTCATTTGGTTTTCCAGCCAACCAGGCTCTCTGGTAGAGAGAGAACAAGAGAGCAGAGGATAAGGAAAAGAGAACGAGAGAGGGAGAGAGAGAGAGAGAGAGAAAACGGGAATGTGAGAGAGACAGAGAGAGAGAGAGAGGGGTTTCTTTCTCCTCTGTCTGGCCTCTCTCCCATAGCAACAGCGGCTTAGCCACGTGAACGCCAGTTCCTTTGAGTTCACCCACTGCACAGAATTTAACTCCTTCAGTACTGGATTGTGGTACAATACAGCAGCACGAAGCCGGAGAACACGACTCAACACTGGAAAGAACAAACATACAGATGATTCGCTCTGTTTGTTGATTGTCTGAATACAGTATATTATGGTTATTAAATATAAATAGGATATTTCTGTGTTACCAAAGGTTTTGCTTCTTTGCTACCATCTTGTAGAGTTGAATAGAAATTTGTCACAAAATTCCATCACAGATACAGAATAAAAATCCTTTTATATAGAGGGACATGGTGTACTGAACAGAATACTAATACAGAGCGGGTTTACCTTCCTTTAGAGTGGGGCAGAATAGCAGCATATAGAACAGAAATGTTGAGTTATATCAAGTGGAGGTGATAGAGAGCAGTGGACTGGCTCCACTGTTTGGTGTTGGAATGAAACAGTGGACTGATTGTTTACTGGAGCCGGTGTGGGACAAAATTGATTTCTGTGGGTTTCTTGACTCCACTGCACAACTGCACTCTGTAAATGAAATGCAAACAGAGAAATCAAATCTGTCAGCCAAGACAAAGAGCTTTAAAGTCAGATCACTACCATTGCTGTCATCACCATATAGCAGGGACACAGCTTCCAAGGCAGGTTTTTATTCAGATCCATAAAGCTAATACAGATTTGAAAACATAGCCCATACATAATCAATTACAGTAACACAAAACAGTTGTAGGGGCGTGTATTGTAACCATTGTTGTATAATAGTGTAATAGTGGAGTTCTGCAATCCTAGTTTAAATTGTAGATTCCACTAATGTATTGAATTACCAAGCCTTGGTACAGAGCTAGTAATACTGGGTAATACTGTCAGCTTGATTATGAAGGGATTAGGTAGAAAAATAAATCAGAAATGCTTGATTTTTTCATGGTATTTCAATGGTTCGCTTTTGACTGACTGCACTCTCTGAAGATCCTCCATTAATTTGTACGGATGTCAAACAGCGTCCTAGTCTAGTTCTTTTCTCTATTAGTTGATCCTAATCTCCATTTTGCTTCAGGGTAAAGCAGAAAAGGCAGAACTTGTTTCTGTCTTTTTCTCTGTCTCCCTCTCTTCACTCTTTTCCTTTTGTTCAAGAGCTCACTAATTCTTTCCAGATGGTATAGAGTTAACTCTCCTTTCCTCCCGGCCTGCAGTTGCTGACATAAATGTTACCTGAAGATTTTTGACAATTGCTCTATTATTACCACAATAATGGAGAAGTATAACAGATTTGAGAAGTTCTGCCATTGTCGAGTAAAAACGTACATTTCTTTGACTGTGAGGTGATCAGATAAGATTAGAGCCTTAAAGACTGAGGTTTGGACAGTGGTCGGCTGTTTTTTTTTTTTTTTTTTTTCATTAATTTTGGGCATTTTATAGAGTAAATGAATCATCATTAGTTGATTTAATAATAATATAAGCTAGTTGTAAAAATAGAATTTACTGGAAACAATCATGTGCAGACCTGCTTTTGCACAGTTTAATCTAATGTTCTTCTGTTACAGTATTGCACAATACCATGTTAATTGGATGTTTATTTTTAGTTTTCTTTATTTGCTTTGTCTTGACTTTAGTCTTGCTAAACCAGAGTAGGTTTTAATGATGAGAATTACCACAAAGATATTCTACTTCTTCTATTTTACTGGATTTATTCAACCTTGGTGTACCTGAATAAAAAGTGAAATATTCACAATGAATAAAAAGATTAAGAGCACTGCAGCACCTACACAGTGCCTGAACCGCTGAATATTACTGTGTATATTGGCCTTGAAAACTCATATTGCTTCAGCCCTGGTGTGAGGCGACTCGGTATTTGACGTGTCTCAGCTGGAATGTGAACTGCAATTAAACAAGTTAACTCTTGTTACCTGAGAGAGAAGAGAACTACTCTTATTGTCAGCACACTCTCTCTGGCTCTGAGTAGTCCTCCCTAGAGCTGCAGCTAATGATTATCCTCATTTAAGAATAATTGTTAAGTCTTTTAAAATTTCACTACACTTAAATGATGTCAATCACATTTTCAGAGTGGGTGGTGACATGGTGAATGTATGTGTCCAATCCCAGAAAAACTACAGCTTGTAATAAATGAGGGGCTTGGATTGTTTCACACAATAAATGACTCCAATTACTGATCACTTATCAAAAGAGTTGTGGATTAATGTTATCTCGATTGACTAATTGATTAAATGACAAATTTTCTGACTACAGGTATTATTCCTTTGCAGTGTTTCACACTGTTGCAGTCTGCTCAAGTGGTGTGTGCTGTCAGCACATCTATAGCACTGCATCAGCTGCACACAGCTGTTGTGAAATTACATGGATATGAATAGAGCTTTCTGTTAATTCTAGGAGACATAAATGCCTGGCGAGCTGTGAATACAGGTGGCATAAACAGAGGTACAGAATGATAATAAAAGCATCACAGGCTGCTAATGGATACAAACCTAAAGAACTGCACTGGGCTGCAAGATTGGAAGAAGACCAGTCAGACCAGGGGCTTAAGTCGTCGTATTGAAATTAGCTGCAAACATATCTGTTTAAAGATGACACATTTCTTTTTTCTTCTAAGCAAGCTTATTTTTTTATTTCCTCCTTTACAGTTTCAAAATAACAAAAGTCAAAATGGCCTGAAGCAAAAGTCTGGGCTTCCTGCATGGTCGGTACTTAGTAACACCCCCTCTGGCAAGTATCACAGTCTGTGAACACGTTCTGTGGCAGCTCAGTCTTTCACTTCTTGTTTGGGGGATATCTTCTGTCCTTGCAAAAGGCGAATAGTTCAGGGGAATTCTTGGGTTGGCATGGATTTTTGATGATGTTTATGGCAAAGCCATCAGTGTACAAAAGGTAGTCTATTGTGGATTTTTGGGCATGTTCACCAACATGATCCTGTTGTAGAGGCCACCTCTACAAAGACGGGGGTGTTTGTCTCAGAATCTGCTGTTTAATTCAGTCCATTCTTTCCCAGTGAAATGTTTCCCGCACCACTGGCTGCAACACAAACCCAGAGGATGATCGATCCTTTCCGATGGAGATTGAGAAAGAGTGTTTTTTCTCCAAACATATCTTTGCTCATTGTGGCCAGACATTTCTATTTCTGGTTCAGCCTCATCAGTCCACAAGACTTGTTTAGCTGTCACTTTGCAAATGGAGAACACAGGAAAGGTCTTTTTTTTTTTTTTTTAAGGTGTAGCGGTAAAAGAGAGGAGAGCGCCACCACTCCAGAGTCTGATACACTGGTTTGCCTTCGTAGTAAATCTACAAGCAGGTTTTTTATGCTCTTCCAAATCTCAGCTCAATTTCCATCGCCCCTGTCCTCATCAGTTTTTTATTAAAACTATGAACACTGCACTGTCTTTGCAGTTGCTGCTTAGAGAATAGAATATTTATAAAGCTGATCAATCTGCGTTGTCTGACCTTTCCTCACAATGACTGTGCAGATGCCATTGCCTTCACAAGCTGATGATCTCAGATCTTGGTTAGCAGTTCTCTGTTGTGTTTATCGTCCCTTTCTTTAAAAAAAAATAATAAAAAAAAACGAAAAAGAAACCTCTTGTCAACCAGTGTTTTTTATGGACTCTGCCATCAACATGACATAATGAAGTTGAATAATTATCAGCTGTAATAGCTTGATATAGTGGAGTACAGTCGGTATTGTGCTTGTGTTTTGTATCATTCAGTCACTCGCGGTGGCAGCAACAAAGCTGCACAGCTTGTCAGACAGGCAGACTTTGTGTTGTACCAGCTAGCCACACAACCAGTCGGCCAGGCTTCCCTGCCTTCATCAGCCATCACCTCGCTAACCTCAGCTCTCCACTTTGTTGTCTTACTGTTTATCACTCAGGCTAGACAGAAAAGCCACATGTGGAAATATCCACACACACACGCAGTCTGCATTGTCACTTGTCCTGGAAAAAAAGGAGGGAGAGTGGAATAAAGCTGCTCCAACATGACACACCAGGAAACAAAAGTGTGTTGGGTGTGTCTATGAGCTCTGCACAGTCACACATACTCACGTGTGTGTGTGTGTGTGTGAGGAGTGGCTGTAGTAGTGGAGTCCTGCAGTGTAATGAGGCTTGTGAATGGGGAGCGAGGCACGGCGGTGGCTTTATTTACATGTTGTAATGATAAGGGGCCCCGTTCTCTGAGCTGCATACAGCCAAGACTGGAAACATCTTTCAGGAGAACCTCATTTAATCCACTAAAGGTGTAGCTTCTGCGTAATTATTATTTTCATGTTTTTAGGCTTAATGAAGCCTAATGATGTCAAAGATTTTATTAATATCCAAGGAGTGAAATTCCCAGCAACAGCCACACTGTAAGTGTACAGTTGGTTGTTGAGCTGCTCTTTTCTGCCGTGCTGGAAATGTTGCTGTTAAACTTTTTGTTGCAAGCTCATCAGAAATGTGGGTTGCGTTCACCCAGCCTGCTTAGGTCACTGCACTGTACATGCACGCTGTGTATAACCCAGTGTTGCTGAACGCACTCTGTGCATGTGCTGCCTGTGTGGTTGTGTGTTTTTGTGAGTGCCCTGTGGAAGATAGTGGATGTAGTGGTGTGTGAAGTCCAAAGTTTCTGTTGACATTACAACACTGCAAGCACACTGGTGTCTATTTTACTGTTTTTTCCTTTTCCTTGTTATATTATATTTTGATGTGTTGGTGTTTTTGTTGTCATATGAATGAATCAGATTTTCCCAAGTTGATTGATATATGAGAAAACAGCAGAGTGCTCTCTTCTTTATAGACAGCTGAAATCCCAGCTACATGAACCTCCTGGATCTGAAGAGTAAATTTCAGGCTTTTTAACATGTCTGGATTTCAGTGCAATGGAAGATGTTGTTCTTCCTTTAAATGTGTGGTCGCCCTCTCAAATGTTGCCAGTACTTCTGGTTTCAGAAGTGGACAGCTTTTGCCAAGTATCGGTGTCTTTGTGTTGTATTAAACCAGGTCCTAAACCCAGTTTGACAGCAAACTATTAATGTGACTTTCTCAAACCTTTATATACTAAGGTGAGTAACACAGAAGGACAACAAAGGTCACTAAATAGAAACGTGTGTGCAGTCAGTCCACCTGAATGTGGTGTGTTACCTCTGTCAGGCCGCCAGACTTTTGTGCAGCCACGACAAAGGCCAGCCAGAGCAGAGATGTAACACGAGATTGTTCCTTGAGAATCTAGGGCAAGGTTCCTTCTCCACATGTGTCAGTCTGAGTGTGTTGTGCTGGCCTGGCAGCTTCCAAGTGTGCACACACATGTTTATTATGTTTGTGTGAGTTTACTGGCTTGTGTGTATCTGTCTTTGTGTAAGTTTTAGAGCATACTATTTTGTGTGAATGTATGTGTGTGTTAGATCCAGGCTTGTGCATGGAAGACATACAGAGACGAAGTGTGTGCATAATCATACTTGGCTTTGTGAATGCTTGCATTCTCTCTCTCTCTCTCTCTCTCTCTCTCTCTCTCTCTCTCTCTCTCTCTCTCTCTCTCTTTCTCCCTCTCTCTCTCTCTCGCTCTGTGTGCGTGTGTGTGTCTGTGTGAGTCGGTGTGTGTGTCCCAGTACAGCAGATGAAGGCAGGGAGGGGTGTTCTAGTGCTGGCTCCATTGATTGGTTCCATACAGACTGAAACTTGACCTTCACAGCAGATGTCTGTAAGGCTGCCAAAGACATGCACGCTAGCACGTGCACACACACACACACACACACACACACACACACACACTCACACGCACGTGCACACACACAGACAGAGCACACTACAGTTATTATGCTGCTCTTGCCTCCAGTGTTTGTGTTCCTAGGTGTCTTTCAGTCAAAATGTGTCTCATCCCTATATTCATCCTGACCACAATTGACAACTCTGATGAGATCAGGTAGAAGAGGAGAGGCATGATGGGAAGTGTGGTGTTGTGTTCTTCGCTGACAACTGGAGGGGTCGCTCTGATGGTGTGTGCACCCTGTGTCTGATAACAGCCAGTGTAACAGAGCCAGACATAAAGCATTCATGAGGACAGCTCTCCACATCCCCACACTGCTGGCTGTTGCACAACCAGCCGGCTGTTGCTCCAACAGAAATGAATGAATGAACTAATCTTCTTCACTTTGATACAAATCAGGTTTACACTGAGACGTACTGCCTCCAGGTCAGACACTGACACAAGCTTTCACCTTCTTCTTTTCACCTCCTCAAGTTGAGCTTACTTAAAGCTGTGCAGGTGGTGACTGACTGAATCATGTTTTACCCTCTGGCTTTACTGAATCTGTGTGCACTCGCTGCCAAGACCGCTCAGCACCACAGACCTGTACGAACCTGTGGATCTGACTCAACAATAGCTGATACCAGCTCTGGAACACACACACACATACAACACGTGAATACTGAAGTGCAGCAAGTCTGTTAAAGAAAGCTGAAGACTGTTTAGATCACTTGCTGGAATCATTTAAATATAAGAATCAGACAGTAGAGTAATATCCACAGCATGTGGACCTTCCTCCTGGTTGATGCAGCCTGCAGACTGAGGAGACACTACCTCAGTTTGGTTTAATCTATTTACTGTAAAAAATATACACACATCATAATTGCAGTAATTTAAGTAAGAGCACTTCTTGATTTCATTTTCAGTGTTAGTCAGTCTCTGGTTTCTATTTTGGGAGGATGAAGTTTTTACTTGAGTTAGTGTGACCTGCAAACCTATGGCCTGAAATGTGTGTAACACCCAATACTAAAACACTGGGTTCCCACCTGAGGAAGCATAACACTCTGGGACTTGTGCAGAGTTGCAGTGCAGTTAGAGATGCATTAAGGCTGGTGGAACACAGTGTTTCGCCCTTCTGTAGTATTTCACAGCTCTAAGACAGCTTTAGCATGATGGAGAGAGAGAATTTTCAAAGTCTCTGCATACTTGTTTGTCCATCATGACTGAGAAAAGACATTAGGCCTAACTAGTGTAGCTTCTCGTGTCTTTTGCTTTTTGAGATGAAATTATATTCAGAAGCTTCCCCAATTTGATGGCCAACTGGAAATATGGATTAATATTGATACAGCTCTAATAACATCACTACTGCTGTAAGTCTTAGTACTACTACTACTACTGCTGGTGTTGGCAATGCAACTATTATTTTGCTGATGTTGTGTGGGTCTTCTCCATCCAGAATGTGATCAGGATATTAAAGCTGTCGGTCTGTAAAATCTCTTTTCTTAATAATCGGTATGCCTTTGAGAGAGCTAATTAATTAACAAAGCTGAATGTACATTTTTACAAAAGCTTCTTATTATAAGCTGTGTAATGGCAGGCATAAATTTAGATTGTATAGTATTTATGGAATATCTTATTTCTGTTTTAGCCTGAACTGAAGTAGTTGCATTAATTAACTTTCACTTGGAAAATATCAGGCTTATGGGCTAGAAAACCTCACCACAAGTCATTTTTGTCCAGTTAAAGTTCAGACGCAGTACCTCTCTACATACACCCCTCCCGCCTACGGGCACACTCTGACTGAGCCTCTCAACCTGTGCTTAAGGTCTTCAATAGTTTTCCTGTATGGTTTATTTATTTATGCCCATTTGCAAAGAGGGAGAGATTAAGTGCAGAGGATTTGCAAAGCCATTGACGGCCAGCCAAGCAGGAAGAAACTTCTCGTTACAATAGCAACCATCAAGGATTATAGTGAATGTACACACACAGTCACACTGATATCAGCCACGATAAAGGGTTGAGTGGCTGCTGATTGCCAGCTGTGTGAGCCTTCCCTCTGCATAAAGCCCATTCACCTACTTCTTTATCAGCTATTACAGTTGGGGTTGAATATGTTGTCATTCATTAACTTTGATGTAGTGATATTTTATGGCCATGCATGCTGGTGTGATCCTGTGTCACAGCCACATCCCTAATTATAGTTGTTGAAAAGCCCCACACTAAATCTCTGTCTAGATAGAATAAAGTTGAGGTGAGCCCTCAGACTTCTGACCTGTTTGACCTCACACAGGCTCCATAATCAGCTGATCATGGTGAGCTGACATTTGTTATGTGAATGAGGATCGTGTACAGATGGAAGTGGGCAGAGAGTTAGATGTGGCATGTACACACACCCATAAACACACTGCTTGCCTTATGTTAGATGTGAAGACACATTGGCATAATGTCTTCTCTTAGCCATCCAAACTAAATGTCTCACCTGAAACTGTATTATTTAAGTCAGGGCTACACAGGCAGAGGTTGTGTTGGACAGTATCATAACTGCAAGTTGTGTTTTCCAGACAGGTAGTGAGCAGCCAGGTAACTAGCTGTAGTATTAACTGTCAGGTCTCAGTCTGGGACCAATAGAGGGACATAGGGCCTGTCTGATATTGTCTGTATTAACACTGTCACATAACTAGTGCTAGTTAGTCAGTCTAACCAAAGGCAGAGAACTGCACCTTTCTGCTATTATGGTGTTAGTAATATTAGTTGAAGGTATTAATTGAACAAGCCACGGTCTTTTGGTTAAAATGACTGCATGCTGTTCAGCCTGTAGACTAGCAGGGCTTTTTGTGCGCACATATGAGAGTATAAGCATGTAAGTGAATAATATGCATGTGAGGGTATGATGTGTGAGTGTGCTCCATTTTGCAGGAGGCAGGCTGTGTGTGTGCGCGCGCTCTTTTCAAGCCAGGAAACATGCAATTTGAAACGGTGGGATGGTGGAATTTCTAACCCACATGCTGTTGCAGGAGATGAAGACACGTGAGCTGGTTGACCTCAAACCATCTCTGAGAGGGGTGTGTGTGTGTATGTGTGCGTTTGTGTGTGTGTGTGATTGTGTGGGTGGGGGGGTGGGGGTGAAATACAGACGCAGCCAGAAGAAATAAGTGTGGATTAAACGGAGGAAGAAGGAGGCAGGGGGAGAAGGGGAGGCTGGAAAAGCCATGAACAAACACTGCTGGTGACATAACATGACTGGCCTCTAACACATACCTGGGATTATGAAAGGTTCCCCAGAGCAAGGCAGGGCCAGTGCCAGGGTTGGGGGCCCTGCTCCCACAGGGGACACTGATACAAACTGTGTTCACAGTCACTTTATGTGGAGAAACAGACAGAGGGAGAGAGACTGTGGGCTGAGGTTCACTGTGTCTGGTTTCAATTAACATGCTCAACAATCCTGCTGTGTTTGTCTCTTGGCTTTCACACATGAACATGTGAGGGCAGAGTGTGTGTGTGTGCGTGTGTGTGCGTGTGCGTGCGTGCGTGTGAGAGAAGAGAAAGAGACAGTGTGTGTGTGTGTGTGTGTGAGAGAGAGCGTTTTGGAGCTTTACTCGGGGTTAGGACTCAACTCAGTTGTATTTGTCAGACTGTAGGATAATGTACAGAATATATGGCTCACATACACCATCATGTTGTAAACACATAATACAATATTACATTGTCAACAACATCATGATCCGTCCTCAGACTGTACACATTGCACCTGAGCAGTCCCACAGATGGGACTAGATGTGACACTAATGATTATTTAAATCAAGTAAGTTCCCTGAGCCTGAGCTGACGTCTTCACATACAGTATGTCATAGGATGGGTGGAGTTCTATCTGATAATGTTATGAAGTTAAGAAGCAGTTCAGCAGTGATGTCCACCTGTACGTAGACCTCACCTCCACCACATCTAAACACTCACTGAGCTGCACCACAGTCCTTATGACTGCCTGGTGTTTACACTGACAAATACGAGTTGCTCTATAAAATCTTGGCACACAAGTATCACTTGAACACCGGCTGCTGGTTAAACAGCTGCCAGCTCACCTCTGTCTGGACAGCTCCTTTTATATACCGCAGTGCTTGTTAAGAGGGGGAGGGCAGTGTAATGCTGTAAATGTTTCATGAGTTGGAGTGAGAAGGTGGACTTTCACACAGGCCACTCTCCACTGACACATAGGTAGAGTCTACCTTCTATCACTACAAGCAGCTTTTGAATTGAGTCCAATCCGTTACAAACATTAAGGATGAATTGATTCAGAATTTGGTTGTCAATGGTTACATGACCTCACTAAACTGTTTTTGTTTTTATTTTTTTTATTTTTTACCATAGTTCAAGAATTCGTATAGGCCTACCAATTACTGGTATGACAAAAAGACAAACAATGACTTGTATCAATGTAACAATGTCATGTATTTTCAGAAATGACGGTGAATGACCTCCTGCACATGGTGATTCAGGCTGAAGACTTGTTTTCTGAAAGCTGTGGTGAACACTATCTTGGTAACAACTTTGTAACAACAATGTTTGGATCCATGAAAGTCTAAACTCTGAAAAACAAAGCTCACCCAGCTCATTTGTTTCTTTGTTTCTAAGAACAAGGGTCTTCCAGCCGTGTGTTAGTGGATTATTAATGAGAGGCTTTAGTTTGAGTTTGACTGAGACCGAGCACTTCACTGTTAACACACAGGCCAGCGTTTTCTCCTGACATGGCAGAATATGTGTTCTGCTGCTCTGCTGGATCAATGTCAAACACACACATACACACACGCATGCACACCGCTCACACACAGTCTTTGTTGATGTTTGCGTCACATAGTTTTGGGTTGAGTCATGGCTCCTCTGTGTTTCTGTTGCTTTCACTGTAATGGTTTTTTGTTATCAGCTGTATGTTCCATGCTTTAAAGTCCAGATTAAAACAGACGTGGTGGCTTCTTCAGCTTTAACTCAATCAACATAGAAAAGAACCAACTTTTTTTGGCCAAACTGTTTCACTTGATTCCTTTAATTTAAAGAAAACTTAGGTTTCAAGAGTCTAAAAGATAATAACAGTGTTTCTTGTTGTTATAGGACAGCAAACTTGGTGCTCTCCCTCTTGTTGAAATGTGGACATCACTGTTCATGGCTTTGGCTTCACAGACCCAACAGTAAACAGGCCTCATAATAGCAAGACCATTCTTATATTGTGGGGCTCCAGAATAGCTCTGTGAGGTTTCAGACTTATGTGCTGTGTAATTAAGCTGGAGATAAATTTAAAACCAATCTGTGATTAGGTTTAACAAGCCAACAAACACAGACAGCACTGCAGCTCCTGCATGTCACACACATGCATGTGTGTTAGACCCATTCACGTGTGTTTGTTGGTCACTGCAGCCGGCCGGCAGTGGGTTGGAAAAGGCAAAGTAAAAACTTGTGAGCTCATATTTTGGTGCAAGTGTTGCTGAAAGGAAATGGACATGTGCACGCACGCTTGCACACATGCACCTCACACACAAACACACACACAGACCGGCCTTGTCAGTGGTGGCCTGTCAAGTGGTCGTAATGATGCAGAATTTTTTGAAAAGCTATTTTCCATGATGTCAGTCATTGGCCTTCACATGAACCCAGAATAATAGAGCTGAGTCTGGAGCTGCCAGTCACTCTGTCTGCTGCCTCCTCTCTCTGCCTGTTCTCCCACACTCGCCCTGTCACCAACATGGTTTGTGGTGGCTTCACTTTAAAATTAGGAGTTTGAGGAAAACAACCGTAAGGAAAAGATGGAGACCTGAGGGAGATGGAGCTGAGAGGGAAGGAGGGAGAGAGAGACGGAGGAGTGACAATATGACATTGCAGCATTGCTTTAGGTGGAGGAGAGGGAGTATTCATGTCCAGCAGGTACCACAGCACCCTGTGTGGACTGTCCACACCACACACACACCTCACTGGACACTTGTTTCCTCCACTGTGTGCTATTTTTACACCTCCTCTGACCTAGTCTTGTTAAGTAGTCACACACTATTTTCTTTTTGATAAAAGTTTTTCTCTTTTTCATGTTGTTCAGCCAAATAAACGAAACGAAGGAGCACTTTTATTCTTGTTGTCTGGAGCTTTTATGCGTATGAATAGAAGTGCAGAGACCCTGAACTGGCCCACTGGCTTCAACAGTGTTTTGTGTCAGTGAATGCCAAGCAGCTGTCACCTCTGACAACATACCGCACCCAATCATAATAACAAACACTTTGATCAAGATGATTTGAAATACAAGTAAACAATGAGAGGCATGAACGGGTGGAATTACTAGGTCAGGTAACAGTCGTTTGCCAGAGTAATTAATCACTTAGGTTCTGATGTCACCGTGGAGAAAATACCTCAGTGACAGATCGTCTAAAGGACACTTACTAGGGTTTCTCCAAATGTTTTGTCCCATCCTCATGGCTTTCTGCACAACATTTGGAGATTGCCTTGTTACAGATACCCTTGACTTGTTACAGACTGTTACACATTTTATACACCTGAACAACATTATTGTAATTACATGTTAATTATTATTTCACAGATGAGTAGATAATAAACTCAGACAGTTCTTGTGTGTGAATAAGGCTGTACCCTTAAATACATTTAATGATTCTTGGAACTGTCTCAGTGTGTCATCCTGTGTAGTAACTCTCAGTACTTTCCCAGAGCTGGCAGATGGTTTCCATTGTTTGTGGGAAGGAGATCCCTGTTGATACAGTCGACGTCAGTTGTTTTTTTGCCTGCTTTATTTTCTTCTGATGCCACATGTGTCACACATGTTTTCTTCTAATAGTTCAGTTCAGTTATTTTCTTTTCTTTTTTTTCACTTTTTCACCAGATACTTTTAATATGTGTAAAAACACCAGCAACTTTTCTCTGCATTTCTGCAGGACTGTGAGAAATATCCAGTCTTTGGCCTTACCGTCAACACACATGATCCTTAGCTTGTGAGACGAAAAGAGGAAAGGTGTCATGCGGTTGGACAGATGACGATTATCTGTGGGCAGTGATACAAACATGATTCAGACTTTGCTGAGTCAAGGACAGCGTCAGTCCACCTGGCAGGTTTCCATCTGTGCTCTCAGCTCCTGGACGTGGCTGCTCTGTTTCCGTGGGACCACGGCGTTTCCAGGCGTCATTTCGAAATGCATAGATGTGTTGGTGGTGAGTGTGTTTACACAGCTCACATTGGCTTTGTTCTCACTTCTGTTGTGTCTCTATCTCCCTGTTACTGACAAGGCTCCTCAGTATTTTGTCGAGTTCCCCAGTGTTTACTGCTCTGAAACCCACAGTGGAGGGAAAGCACTGATTTCAGACTACAGACAGTGTACAACTGCTTAATCTGTCCCCTGTGGATGTGACTGTGTGTGTGTATATGTGTGTGTGCGCTCACATGTGGTGCTAATGTCTGGTTAAACCACTGTACTATTTAGGTCTGCTATTGAACAGATGGCTGCAGTAGCCTCTCTCTCTCTCTCTCTCTCTCTCTCTCTCTCTCTCTCTCTCTCTCTCTCTCTCTCTCTCTCTCTCTCTCTCTCTCTCTCTCTCTCTCTCTCTCTCTCTCTCTCTCTCTCTCTCTCTCTCTCTCCCTGAGTGTGTGTGTGTGATCTCTTCGATAAAGCTCTGACTGCATTACTGCCCTCAACAGTGCTGCAGGGTTAAAAGTGGTGAGTGTTAGTGTAGATATGACACACTGTAGGTCATTACAGTGAGGATAACAACAGCGTATCTAAATGGGGATGAAAGGATCAGCTGATTCGTGGATTAGTTGATTGACAGAAACGTCAATGATGTGAATCTTCATAATTATTCTAATAAATAATTAAGTAGCAAACATGATCTAAGTGCAGCTTTAAAGTTTATCAGTCTCTCCACTCTCTGATGCCTCATGCTCTGCAGGGAGAGGGAAACTGGTTTTATCACTGTCCGAGCCACACACAGACACACACACCACAGACAGAGAGAGACACCGAGCTGGTTAGATAACTGCTGTTGATGGTTACAAAGCATTGTAGTTAACATTCTTTGTGTCTGAGCACAATCACTCTCTGTACGTGTGTGTGTGTGTGTGTGTACTAGTTAAATACAATGAGACGGCTCCATCAGCAGCACAAAGGGTTGTTTGCAAACTGTGTACTTGGGTCAGGGGTTTGTCGTGATGCACTGTATAGAAAGTGATAATAATCCCAATGACTCATTCAGATGTATGACAGTAAAGATCTCTCTGAATGAATAGGGAGTCATGATTATGGACAGAATTGTGATTATCTTGTCCGTATTGAGATCCTGATTATCTATAATGATTGTTAATTTATTTAGAGGTGAATTGTTGTTATTGCACTTGTGCTGTCGAAGCCATGGCAGTTGTCTGCCTGAGTTAGAAACCCAACACTCTGTAACTGGATTTGTGATGTTATCAGAAGTCACTGTCGCACTGAGCATTTGTGAAGCTGCAGTTAAAGTGAGTGACTGGAAACAGGATCGTGCTGATGAGCTGCAGGCCGGTGTCTGACAACAGTTTACAAGGAAATATCAGCTTCAAAGACCAGCAGTGGTGTTGACTAGTGATTTTCCTTGTCTAAAGCACATTCACCAAACGCCACAGACACTTAACTTAACGTCTGATCGTGTTGCAAAAACCACACTGAAGTGTTTCACGTTTGTTAATTTCCCCCCCAGGCAGATGCTCGTTCCCAAACTGTATGTAAATTACCCAAGAAACAGTTCAAACATGGTACAGATATGTGATTCATCACAGTGACTGTCATAGCTGCATCCATTTGGTCAAGGTTACACTGTTGTATATGTAAATTCTGTGGCCAACATGTTTTGAGTGTGTTAATGTCTTAAAAAAGTAGTGTTGTATAAAATGCTAACTGTGTTTGGTTGTGGTAGGTGGGGAGATGCCAGTTTGCATATGTTATTGTGTTGTTATAATGAGATGTTTCATTATAAAGCCAGTGCATCACCCAGTTAAAATGGGAGACCAAGTGCCAGTGAGATTTGCTGTTTGAAACACTGATTCCAGTCCTGAATGTGCCGGTACAGGGAGTCTGTGCTTTGTATGAAGGTGTCACAATGATCAGGTTCTAGCTGTTCTAATAAACACATGCCTGCATTTGGAGGAGAATGAGCTCATCCTCTGTGTGTAGGCTGGACTGAGTGAGAGCCAGTTACACAGCCATAAATTCTTCCTATATTTATAGAAACTGAAATTAATGGGCTGTCTTTAATGCACAGTTTTACATATGCACGATGTGGTCAGAATAAATCATTTTACCTTAGTTATTTTAGTGAGGTTTATCAAAGATGAGCTCACTGTGTGCATGTGCACCATTAAGTCGTCTTAACAGTGGTGTCACCGGGTTCGTTCGCCAGCAGACTGCTCTCTCCCCGGGGGGTCTGAATCAGCTGAGTGCTGCCATTATCAGATGTGTTCACTCTAATGCAAAAGCACATGCTCGTTCATCAGCCGGCAAAGCAGGAGCTGAAAGTCTCCAGTGAGCTCAACATCTGAGCAGCAGAAAGACGTTTGGCCGCTTAATGATCGTTACAATCGACTGGTGAGGAGGTGCAATTGTTTATCACACCACCAGAACACGGTGATCACGTTGTGGCACGCAACTGGAGGGGCCTGCTGTGGTTGTTTGATATATTAAAGTGCTCACGACGTTACAAACTCTGGATGTGGTTTAGTCATGGAAGAGGAGAATCGTGCAAGTTTCCCCTTTGTATCACATGTTTCAGTTAATCTGCCTTAGTTGTCAATGTCATCACATTTCTTGGAGTGCGACTGACTGTTGTACATCCCAACATTGATACTGAAACGACAAACTGCACAGTAAAGGAAGTAAAACTATCCCTTACCTTTGTGTTAGGTCTGACGTAATTGTAGTATAAGGCAGCAGCCAGTGTTGGGCATGTTACTTTAAAAACGTAACTGGTTATGGTTACTAAAAACGTACTTCACACTAAGCTCCAGTATATCTGGAACTAACCAACTCACTCAGTATTCCTCCGCACAGGCGCTGTATTGATCACTCGTTACTGAAAAAAGTAGTGCTGTTAGTAACACTGTTATTTTATAAGGCTGTTATTCCCCTCATGTCAGCAGCCATATATGTATGTGTTGTATGTGAACAGAAACGTGACCTTGTCTCTGATAGAACGATGTGAGCAGTTGATTGGAGGAGCCTGCGAGAGGATTACAGAGGAGGGGGATACTGGCGTGGTGTCTGCTTGCTGTTAGCTCAGTGTGTTTCAGACATCCAGCTCTAAATAGTCCACCAGATGTTGTTCTGTATGCAGATCCAAGCCATGAATGTGCTCCACATTACACACCCTCTTTGTTCTACATGCCTGGCTTTCTAGCATTAGGTCCAACCCTCCACCATTTCAGCAGAAATGGTGGAGGGTTGGCTCCAGTACAATCCAAATAAAACCCTACGTTCCTTGGTGAGTGAAAAACCGTCCATAGTTGTTGTGAGTGAATCAGCTCCCTGGAAAAGGATATCGATGGGTTAATTTGCTGGCAGCAAGAGTCGCTTTTGATTCCATCTTGAATTAAAGAGGTACCAGGATGTCTCCGGCTAGTGAGACTAACAGATATCCAGATTTTTCAATGTTTTTTTTCCTCCACATAGTTTGAAATGAACCCTTGCACATGAATCATCAGTTTGTTTTGAATCTGTCTCATCTAACTCAACAGTGCTGGGTGAGTGTGTGTGTGGTTCTGCCACTGCTTGTCGCTACTTGTCTCTGGCTGGTTTCAAACCGCTTGGCTCACCTTGAGCTATGTTTTGTCGATCTACTCCTTCCAAAATCGAGACTTAATGCAGCTCAGATGGCAAAACAGTTCTTTAGTGGGACACCAAAGGGCAGGGCTGGCACCGTGAGCAGCAGCTTTGAAACAGCTTTACTCATGCTACACGTACCAACTTTTTTCTGGAGCTACCATGGTTTTCATCTGCATGTCTTCATCAGTGAATGGAAACATAAACATAGTTGTTGGCACTGTTATGTTTCTGTTTGAGTTACCATAGTGTCAGCCAAGAATGGGAACTCCAGCACATGATAACAAGTGGTAAACTTCAGCCTTTATGGCTGTCGCTTTGATATTAGATCATAAACTACAACTTCTCTCTTTTGACATCGTCTAACCTCTGATAACTGTACTCTGTGAACTATTTACTACAAAACCCCCAGGCTCAGAGTCGTAGTGTGTTTAACAGCCTAGTGTATCTGAACAATAACTCCCTTTGAAAACTAAAGCGATGGACAGAAGGGAATGGAGGTGAAGAAGAGCAGAGGGAGTAGGTGAAAGGGTAGCAACAGACAATTCAATTTTCCCAAGTGCCTGCAGTCGTGTGTCTCATGCTATGAAATGGGAGACTGCGTGTGTGTCTTGAGCCAGTTCATTCATGGTAATTAACACCACAAGAATAACAGCCTCTGGAAACAAGTTGTTCTGCTCTGCAGGCGGCTGGAAGCATCTGTGGGTGTGTGTGGGTGTGGAGTCAGGTGTCAGACAGGTAACACTGGAATCGTTCCACACCCTATAAGCACCTGGGGAGAGGAGAGAGTGATCACTTTAATCAGACAACAACTCTCTGACCTACTCACGAGATCTCACCACATTCTTCTTAACATCAGTGTTGTCGTTATTTTTTTCATTCATAAAACTACTATAGTTGTCTGTGGGATGCATAGCTGACCCTAATGCGATCCCTTACATATAGCAGTAATGATTAGTTACACAGTTGTTATGCCAGATATTTACAGCACAGCTGGAGGGAAAAGCAGAGGAAAAGGGACAGGCAGGAAGAGGAACCCTGGTCTTGAGGAATCTCGCAGACTCTGCACAAATCAAAGCATTACATTGGCAGGTTTTCCCTCAGGAATGCAGGAATGTCTCTGCACCATCATACGTTGCTGTGGTTGCATCAGTACAGGCCAAAATGGCTTGTTAAAGAATGCACATATGTGACACTTCTTATTCATTTTATTCAGGAAATGACATATTGGAGCAGCCACACACACAGCCACACTGCTGCTAAAAAAGACATTCTGGAGACAGAAGACACCTCATCAGACAAGTTGTTGATGATGAGCCTTATTCCTAAGGTTATGCATGTACTCTCATGAAGGTGAAACAAAATGCTATGATTAAGCTTGTTGAAGAGCATCGCGATCTTTCTTTTATCAGGCACACACAGAATCATTTTCTCTGACAGCAGTTTCTCATTGGCTGTCTGACAGATGCTTCCATCCTCAGCTTTTTTCAGCAGAAAAGTTGTTTGTTTGTCACTCACAAGCAAAATTTGAGGCGTTAGAAATTCCTTCATCTTATATTTAGCTTGTTTTTTTGAAAGCTTGTAGACTGTGCTTACTTGGAAAACACAGCATAAATAGATGAGAAGAAAGTTGGTTAAGACAAGGAACCACATCTGTGTCATGGAAGTGTAACGCTGGGACTGGGCTTGTGCCGTATTTGCCCTTTCAAGTAGCAATTCCTGTGGTACTCCTCCCCATAGCTGGGGGCGGGGCTCAGTTTTGGTTATTGCTGTGTGAGCGTCGCAGAGGTAACTGTTTGGGGTTAAGGATTCGGTTGGTTCAAGGCCAAGACAAGGAGAAACACTGCAACATAACACCAGTCCTTATTGCATTCGAAGCATTTGAAACACAGTTGTTGACAGACGACCGTCAGTATGTAACCTCAGGAGTGTGTGTGTGTGTGTGTGTTAGCCACAGAAGCAGAGCAGCTAATGAAGGTGTGAGTTACGCTGTCAAACACATGATCACATCTGTGCAGGTGGACGTGTCGAGTGTTTTATATCAAGTGAAGGAGGAAACTAAGGTCACCAACAAGCTCCTCTCTCTCTCTCACACACACACACTCCCTCCATCTACGTCCCCTCTCGCCTGTACCAGGCTGTTCCTCTGTAATAGCCTGAGATGTCAGAGACCATTTGTCTTCCGCAACACACACACACACACACACACATACACACACTACACACACTCGCTCTTGTAGTTCTCCAAACCTAGTGCAGACCTACTTTTGCATGCTTGCTCAAATAGAGGTCTTCTTTGTTCAGTACATCAGCCCCACAGCCCAGCGCTCTCACTCTCTCTTGGTCTCTCTCGCTCTCTCACACACTCTCTCTCTCTTCCTCTCTCCCTCTCCCTGTCCATGTGTGTGGAAAACTGCTGCTCTGAGGCCTCCCCTCTGTCCCTCAATCTCTCTCTCCCTTTCTCTCTCCCTCTCTCCTAAAAACACACATTTTTTCCCTCTCTTCACTCTCTCAGACAGACCAACACACACCCACACACACACAGTCGAGTCTTAGTGAAGTCACATGAATCAGTAGTATGATGCAGTGCTGCTTGGTTTCCCATATTGGCCACCACAGGGTATTCACGTGCTGGCAATCTGACCAGCCTTGGTGTGTGTGTGTGTGTGTGTGTGTGTGCGTGCCTGTGATCTTGGCAGATTAGTGAGAGTGGTGTTTGTTTTTGTGTTGGCCTTGCATTTATCCCTGTTGTCTGAGTTTCTTAATATTGAATGAATGATGTGATCCATGACTGAGCTGCACTGACTGAACACAGAAGAGGGGACTCAGTGGTGTGAATGCATTTTTAGATTTTACTCCCTTTATAATCAGTGTGTACTAACACGCTGATTGTCCCTCTGTCTTGTTGCTTCTCATGAGGAGTTTTCAACAGAAATGTGACTGGAAAAATAAAATGTATTCAGTGTATCACGAGTAAAAAGGCAAAGAGTAAATAAATAACATGAATAGTCTCTCCCCTGTCGGCATCTTGTGACCACTCACCCTCTGGGAGTTCATGACCTTAGTTTGGGAGCAGCTGGCCTAAATTGTCGACTCACGCACAAGTTATCAGTGTGTCACCAGTAGAACGTGGCTGATAGCAGACTGTAGAGCTGTCTGAGAGGAAAACTTCCTCACCACTTCTCTGAAAACATTCTGTATTGTCCCACAGCAGAGACAGTTCATGTCAACAATGTTGTGTTTGTTTGAGGAATGTATGCAGCCCAGGCTTCACATCAGTGTTTCTACAGTGTCATAACTCTGTTTCTCTCAGTCAGCTATAATTGGACTACTGCTTTACGGTTTCACTACTGTGACACCACTGTTTCACAATTAACACTTTCCAGCTGATAACAGCTGGAGTTTGGCCTCTGGACTTGAGATTATGTAACGCATATGAAACAGTGAATTCAGATCAAAAGAAAATGAAACATGAGACATGAACACAAGCTTAAGCCTCCTGCATGTTGTTACTATAGGTGTTTGCTTCTCCACCACATTGGTGAATACTTAAGTCCAGTCCCTAACAATTAATCACTCACTGGTGAAACAAAAGCGTGTGGATGTCAGGTCCAGGTGTTTCCACAGAAGCTTTAGTAGAGGTTAGTCATAAAAAAAAAGTGAAGTATCGAGGTCAATTAAAATATCAAAAGTGAATTAAATGTCAGGGGTCAATTACCAGAGTAGATTCTTAGAAGAGACTCATAATATTAAACACTCCAGCAGGTTCTCCTGTAGAAGTGTCAGTCTGTCTGTTGTTAATCCACAGAACATGTAGAAATGTCCTGAAGTCTGAGATTGTCAGCTGCTCTCACACATTTTGGAGGAATGTCAAAGCAGACCTCCCACACACACACACACACACACACACACACACACACACACACACACACACACACACACACACACACACACACACACACACACACACACACACACACACACACACACACGCGCATTGATGCACTAATCAGTGCATGATAGCCACTCACACATTATTTACTTTCACTGTATTATCAGAGTATTTCTTCTTGACTTTGTTTTACAGTATGCCACACTTCTCATATAGGCTAAGATTCAACAGAATTCACAGTGTTGTTAATACCTTAGTTTTGGGGGCAGTTTGAACTGAGAAAAAATAGAAATGCTGGTGTGAATATCTCACTATGCAGTCTTAATTTAAAAACCTAAACACCTTAAACAAACCCTCTGTACACGTACAGTATATTAATGACTAAAGACTGAAATGAGTTGAAGCTTTTCATGGAGGTTTAGCAGTATGTGTCCAGACTGAGGGAGGTGTGGGTGAGAGCAGCTGCTGGAGCTGGGAGACATTCCTGTTCATCACACCGACCTGCACATTGTAAAGGGTGATAGCAGGGCCCACACACTGTAACTGATGCTGTCTGCCAATGCTGTCGCACGGTTTAGTGTGTTTGACTGTTTGTTTCTCTGGAGACATATACTCAAACTTTGCTGAATGACAGTTTACAACCACTTCACCTCTCTCTGTCCACTGTTGCTAAGACACAGTGGGAAAAGTGACTTGATAGGATATTAGCTGTAGTTTGTCCTTTACATTCTGCATATGACCTACAACCAGCTAGCACGGTGAAGCAAACAAACAACAGGAACTTGCACATAAGACTTTCTGTTTTCTGTGTACAGGGACAAGTTAATCAGGGATTATTAAACTAATTTGACAGTAATTAATTGCTTCAGAAGGTGCACATAAGTATAGGATTATGCACACGTTATGTTACAGCATAGAGATTAAACTGTTGTAACTAAACACTTCAACTCAGTGTGCTGCAGCAGTTTGATTAGTTTAATCGTGCGTCTGTTTCAGTATTCAAAATGTTTAGCAAAGAGGCGTTAGTTTCTTTCCCCTTAGTTCCTTTAGTCTGACATTAACAGTGCAGTATTCAGGCTGGTTGCTGTTATGAAGAAGAATCCAGATGTGTGGAGACAGATGTTTCTGCTGGCACACACAGTACAACTTGTGAGATAGGCATCACCTAAAATTTCATGAAAGATCTGCCCACTGTTGTTTTTACAAACATCCAGCAGCGACTCAAAGCATCACTCTGTTGGCGTGATGTAACAAGTAATCAGCCCTCTGTCTCTTTCTTCCTGTGCAGGATGGATAGAATACTAACACACGCAGAAGCGTGCACAGTCCGCAGGCAGGCTCACAGGCTGGAGAAGGCAACAGGGATTTTCCCATACTGCCTCTGCAGCGGCTGCCCTAGATTCCACCGAACAATTGTCTCGATGCAACTCAGCTATTATTAGAGCTGTATTATCGGGAGAGATGGAGTGAGTGAGGAGGAAGGAAGGGAAATGCAGAGAAGAAGAAAAAGTGGCAGAGAGAAAAGAAAAGAGTTTTTTTTCCTTCCAGTTTGTGTCCTTGCCTCCTGCTGAATATTCAACACTGTCTCTTTTGGTGCTCCCTACAGTATTCCATATTTAATAGCTCTGTATTGACACTACAGTATGTAGAGCGAGACAGCCACTTCATTAGCAGTGCACATGTGCACACCAATGTTGTTTCCTCAGCAGACAGAGCTGATTTGCTGCTTAATAATGCCTGAACACACAAATCTGACCTGATCACTTACAAATGAAGGGCAGACAGCCCTAAAGGTTGGACTTGAGAAACAAATTGGAATTGCCTGCAAGTCTGCGTCTATAAGTCAGGCAGTCAGCAGTCTTTGAATCATGTATACAGGCTGCAGTAAATTTCAAGAGGAAAAGTGCTGCTGGCTGCTCGCCACAACGTTTTCCTTCCTCCTCTTTTCTTTTTCAAATTCAACTCTTTCTCCGTTACTTCTATAGTACACGCTTGACATGCACAGGAGCAACACAGTACAAGTCTCTAAAAGAAATGCAGCAGATATGCACTGGTCAGCATAGTCTTCATGGTACATGTTGATACGAATGAATCCTACAGTAATGACTGCAGACTGGACTGTACATTTCAGTGTTGGTTAATAGGCTCCATTTGCAGCTTGGCACCAACTCTATGTGCTGTGGAAGGATACTAATAATTTAGGATGTATACAGGATGATGCAGGGTACAGAGTACCATATGGTCCAAAACTTATAGGTCTCTGCAGAGGAGAGTGTAGACTCTGGAACAGATCACAGGTGTGTGGATCGGCCATGACATTGAAGCAGATGATTGGTTTTAGTGTTTTGGTTGATTGATGTATATCCATGGCCTAATGATCTGAATCATTAGTCATTTGATTTAGAAACCTACTCAGTCAAAAATCCACAGATCAGTCATAACATTAACACCAGTCACCAACCAGTTTCGTCTTTTTGTTGTTACATGTGTATTTATTATTCAGTTTAGAAGTGTTATGTTGAATGAGAGTGAGCCTCGGACACAGTCGAGAAGTGAAACATTATCACATCAAATCAAACAGCAGGCTGTGGTTTTCTCATGGAATAGTAAGAATACCAAGCATCTCCTTTAAAGGTACAGTGTGTAAAATGAGGGGAAAACAGTGGCATCTAGCATTATGATTCTATTATTTATCTATTAAATAATTCTATTGTTTGTTTATGAACGTGAAACTCTTGAAACAGGCTCTCCGGTTGGCTGGATTTTCTATTCCGTACCAACATGGCGGCGCAAGATGGTGACACTCTCTAAGCAAGACCCTTGATATAAAAGAAGAATAAGGCTACGAAAACAGATTTTATTTTATAGCGATTATACACTTATACAAATATATTCATTGGTAGTATTAGATTTTGCCAATAAACCTTGACAAATATTACACACTGGACCTTTAAAACAAGAAAGACAACGTCACACCTCTTTGTGAGGCAGCACCTTGTCAGGTAGAAGAACTGTATAAACTCAGGTGACGTATTACAGAGGTCCACTGTTTACTTTGATGTCTCACATGTGTCGGGGCTAATGAGCTGCAGTAGCTAAGTGAACACGTGCTCTGTGAGAACATGAGGGCTGCTGTGATGTATAGCAATAGAACATGTGGAAACAGGTCACAGATAAACCAGATTCAGCCCCAAATGTTTGGCTCAGGAGGAAGTGTTTGCGTAAGTATTTTCCTAGTAATGCGTCTACAACAACACTGAGCTATTTTTGGATGAGCCTTTTCCTTCCCTCTCTTCCTCTCACCTCTCCCTCCCCCCTTCTCTCCTGGGCCCACACATCCTTCGCAAGGAAGAGATGAAGGAGGAATAAAGGAGGGGGGGAAGCAGGGTCACATCACTCTGCTCAAGGCTGTTTACTTTGCCGCTCACTCGCTTGCTCTCCATCTCTCCATCTTTCTTTTTCTTTGTCTGCTATTTTTTCCTCCTCCTCTTCTCTTCTTCCTCTCCCCACATTTTCCTCATTCCTCCCAAATCTCCCTTGTGCGTTTCATGTCTCTGCTCTTTCTGTCGTTCTTGCCATCTTGTGTCTGCTCCGGTTCCCATGTGGGCTTGACGGAGAGAGGTAGAGCGAGACAGAGAGAGAGAGAGAGAGAGAGAGAGAGAGAGAGAGAGAGAGAGAGAGAGAAACAGAGCGAGGGAGAGATGACCTTGTAGAAGAGGGGATGTCTCTTCATGCTGTCATTGAGTATTACTTCAGCTCATCTGCTCTCTTATTCCGTCCCTCTCCTTCGCATTACTTCCATCCCAGTGAGCGTCCACAACAGAGCCATTCTTTCCCCCTCGCTGTCTCTCTGTCTCTGTTGTGTTGGATCTTTAACCTGGTTGGACCATTTCAAGATCATCTCCTCTTTGTGATCTTGTTAAACCGCATTCAGAGCATTTTATTGGTTTGGTGACTTTACCGACACGTTACAAATCTTTTTCTCGACCTTATCTGTCTGGCCGTGTCGCCTGGATGTAAAGGCGTTTGCCACGGTGTGTAATAGGTGATCTCTAGTCTACACATGGACCTCTCTCAGAAGAGGTTTCTCTTTATGGTACTTTTGCATTTTTATTATGATGGTGTCAGTGAGAGAAATAGAAAGAGGGCAGTTAGAGGAGAGGATGCAGCACAGGGCCCAGGCTGCACTGATGAGACGGTGTAAAGTGTGACAATGGCCGACAAAGTCAGTAATTATTACCTAGAGCGCTAAAAAGTGCACGTGTTATTATGATATCTGGTCCATTCCTTAGATCCATTCCCACAGCAGTAAAAACCCTCATTCTGACACTGCAGGCGTGAAAAGAGTGATCTATGCAACCACATGCAACACTCATGTTGTTAACAAGAGTGGTTTCACCTTCAGCTAAAAGCATGCAGAAATCCCAGCCATTTATTTAGTTGGTATTTTCTAAATGATATGTATGATTAATATTCAGTTTTCACATCAGGTCCTACGGTTTCTGCATCAGAGCCCCGCAGTTAAATGTAAATGCTCTTTTTCCTCACAGCAGTCCGGACAGGTTTAATGACTGTTACAGAGCAGAGGCAGAATATGTGGTGAAAGCCCTGCACCCCTTGAGCAGAGCAGGATCTCACAGTTGAAAGCTGCTGTGGAACCGCTGAACAGCTCCCATCATGTGTCGTATTTGCATTCGACCCAGCTGGTTCCAGCCCTTCATCTGTTTGTGTCTCTGTGCTCATGAACTGTGTTTTAATCCAGTGAATGATGATGCTGTAGTCATTCACATGTTTCTCTGTTCCTGCTGAGACAATAGAACAAGCATGAAATAGTAACTGGTTACTCTGCAGCTAAAACGGCAACTATCATGTCACCAGCGGAATTTACAGACATCTGCAGAGTCATTTTTGAAAGTGTAGCTACCAGTGAGAATTTTGAAACACTAAAAATCACTCAACCAATTATATAACTTGATCACATACATGGCTGACTGATGGAGCACATCAAACCCCACCGCCCCTACAACACAGCATGTAAACATGATGAAGGGAGGTGGTGGGTAATGTAGCACACAAGGGGCTGATACAACGTGTTGAATATAAAACGTTTTTAAAGATGACTTTAAAGTAGTGTGCGTGTGTGCAGGAAGAACCAACAAGTAGTTGATGGGCTGAAAAATGTAACAGGAGGCAGTTGATGTGTGTGTCTGTGTGTCAGCAGCACACACAGCTCAGTCCATTCTTCTTGAGGGTAATAATGCATGATTAGCTGCTGGGTGGCCAGATTGCCATTCCTCCATCTCTCTCTCTCTCTCTGCCCCTCTCTGTCTCTTTGTCCTCATTCATCTCCATGTCTTACAGTTGCCCCACCATTCTCCCTTGTAGCAATTTCAGTAGTCATAAAACCTTACACACACACACACATACACATAGAGTCTCTCTGAGTCTCTGTGTTTTTGTATTAGGAGAGAACATCAAACGTGTCTTTGCCCACAGCAGCCCTACTTGAATTTCTGTTTTGCATGATGAGATTTCTTCTTCTCTGCTCACTCTCCCTGCTTGATGAGATTTCTCTCTCTCTCTCGCTCCCTCAGTCTCTGTCTGAGTCTTTCTTGGTTGTTGGTAATTGCGAGGGGAAGCCAGCCAGCAGCCCAGCGACTCAGAAGCTGCTTCATATATTTATGTACCTCTGGGGGACCATCTCTCTATCAAAGTCTCTCTCCCTCTCTCTCCCCCCACTGATTGATATTCTTTAGGAGTAGAAAGCAGCAGCAGCAGCAGCATCATTTGGTCCGTTGTCAGGGACGAGGTGCCTTAGTTACAGTGTTGTCAACCTGGCTGTTGTGGTAGGCTAGTCACTCCATTTCCAGGAAGCAAGATTTTAACCTTATCTCATCCATCCTCCTTTATTCTGTCCTAATCCTTTTTGCCATTAGTTGCATTGGACATCTTTCTCTCATCTTCATTTACTTGATGTTTTTTTGTCACATTCCTTCGATTCTCTTCTTTTGTTCTCCCCTTAATCATTCCTTCTCCTTCATGCGTCATTTTCTGCTGTCTGTCAGTGATCATGCTTTCCTCTTCATCATTTTCATCTTCTTCACATCTTTCATTGTCTCCCTCTGTGTCTGTGTCCTGCCCTGTGCCCCTGAATCCATGTCAGCCACCACCTTGTTCTAGTTTTATTGCTCTTTCATTCCTGACATGAATTCATTAAATCCCCCCTTTCTTCTCTGTTTTTGCACAATTTAATTTTGCTTCCTTTTTGTACTGTTTCTTCCTTTAAAAAAAAAAAAAAAAAAATCTATTTTGTAAAGTCTCTCCATTGTCATTTTGATATTTCTAACCAGGTCTAAGTCAATGATTCTTTTCTCTTTTTTTTTTACCTCTGATTTCCATTTTTTACTGAGTCATTCCTGTCCATCACCAACCCCCTTTGTTTTTGTATTTATCATTTCTTACTCATGCTCCTCATTAGCATGTGCCACTCATGCTGTGTTCTTATGTTGTTTTCCTTTTCTCTCATTGTCTGTCTCCTCTCAGACCCTGCAGGTCTGTGCCCTTCATGATTCCACATTAGCACAGCAGTGATGCAGCTTAGCTGCCGTCTTCATCTCAGCTATTTTATCACATTATGCAGTGGTATTTAGTTGAAGATGTATTTGTAAATGGTTCTATACTCAATAATGTTTAAAGACAGTCCTGCTGCATATTTAATATAAATATGTGAAACTGTGTTTTTAGAGCCTTTCCCACGGCTCCTAACAGGTGCTTCCTGTTTGCTTTAATTATCCCTGAGACGAGGCTGGAAGTTGAGTCTTGATTTAGTCCACCTGTGGATAATTGACTTGATTAGACATAGTTTAGACAGTGAGTTTGTGAGGTCTGTGGAGCCCTCTGTACACCTCCGATGGAAAAAAGAAGCTGTTTGTAAAGCTGTGAAGCTCTGACTGTTCCCCGGAGTTCAGTGACCCCAATAACTGTGAAATACAAGTTGAGAAACACCAAAGTCTTTTCTAGAGCTGGCCGTCAGACCAAACTAACTGAGCAGAAATATACCGTCTTTTTTGCAAAGATGCTCTTGATATTGACAAGTACCCTTTAATGAGAAATATACAAGTGGCTCACAATAAGACTGAGCCTGGTTTGCTGTGACGTTGGCTCTGATGTAAAGTCTCCTCTGGCAGGACTGGCTGCCTGTTGCTAAATACAGTGGGAGGTTTGGAATTAAATCCCCCATCTAGTAGTCAACTGTGTGTTCTATGTATGTGCACTGTGATTGGGGTGTGGGGTGGGGGTAAAGGGATAAAGGGGTCTTTTTAGCCTGCCTGCCTGGACTACATGTTTTCTGTGCAGTCAAGCTCAATAAATCAGATTAGAGTTTTGGAGAACGGGATAGAGCTTACAGTGTGTGTGTGCATGTGTGTGTGTGGACATGACTTACAACAGGGCAAGGCTGGGACTGAGAGACAGGCAGATAGAAAAGGAAGAGGGTCATGTAGCTGCTTGACAGCCTTCACTTATCAAAAGGGTTAAAACAGCTCGAGTGAAAGTGGTGAGGGTCGGTGATCCAGGACTGTTGACACTTCACATCCAGGTCATTCCAGCAAAACGAGAGCCAAAGGAGAGTTATAATTCACATAAAGAATGAGGTGGAGTGAAAATCCCACATTCTCTCAGCTTCATCGTTATCTTGACGTCATATTGGATCCATTATTCCTCCCAGTGGCAGCAGTGTCTCCGCTCTCGTTTGTATTCTATACTCTGTATCGCTACGTGTTTTCTCCAGCTTTTTCTGCTGTTCTATTTAAAAGGCAGATAGCGCTGCTCTCCCTGCATTGGTTGTTTGCTTTCACGCCTTGTGCTCATTGGCTGTCAGCGGCCTCTGGTGCAGCCAGCCAGAAAGCAGCTCTACAGCCTTTAGTGATGGGCAGATTATACATTGTGCACAGCTAAACACACATCTACCTCCTGTACACCGATAGTCACAGTCATAAAGCTTATATGAACATCCAAAAAACAATCACAGAGATGCTTTCTGCACTTTATCAGGAATAGCACACTAACCCTGTAGGTCCCTTCAGCCGTGTGGAAACTGACACCACTGCATCACACCATCTCCGCAGATTTGTCAGCTGCACACTCAAGCTGCCAATCTCCCGTTTTACCTCATCCCAAGGGTTTTCTACTGGATTCAGGTGACTGGAGAGGTCACAGGAATTCACTGAACTCACTGACACGGTCATGAAACCAGTCTGAGACGACTTTAGCTTTGTAATATGAAACATTTTTCCTGCTGGAAGTAGCCATTAAAAGACGGCAAACTAAATGGATGAACACGGTGGGCATCGATACTCAGACAGACTGTGACACTCTAACCATGATGGATCGGTAATAAGGACCTGAGCTCTCTGTTCTGGGCTGACGGCAGCAGCAACCTGCAGCCACAGTGTGAAGAGTGTCCTGTCTGTCAGTCCGTTCTCCTCATCACCACAGAGCTGCTGCTCACTGGATTGGTTTTCTTTTTGAGTTTTTTTTTTTCTTTTTTTGTGCAAAATTTCTAGAGACTGTTGTGTGAAAATCCAAGAGATGAGCTGTTTCAAAAAACCAACACTCACTCATGCACAGCCAGTCACACGCTGCTGTTTGATGTGAACATGAACTGAAGCTTGTGACCTGCATGATCAATCAGGTGTACAGGTGTTCTTAATAAGTGCAAACACAAATGACTGTGCATACTCTGTCCTCACCCCGGGCCTTACATTGGCTTCACACTAGTTATTACAGTACACAGAATAACAAAACGATTATTGTATTAGTCCTGTAGGAGGCATAATTTCAGTCTCAATCAGAGGAGAAGGTGGATTACATTGTATGGATGAGCTGACTGACTGAAATGTGTTCCCTGTTTGAGTCAAGTGTAAATTTTCAGTTTGCACCAGTAGAACCTTTAATCTATATGCAGGGCTCCACACTGCCTCTACATGGAGGCAAAAAGTAAATGTTTTATCTACTTACATGTGCAGCCAGTAAATGTTCCTCTCTTTTTTTTGTAACACTAGTGAAACGCCTAAGGGGCGACTCAAAGAATCCTGAATCTGTCTTTGCAGCCAGTGTGTGTGAGGATCATGAATGAGAAGGAAATGTAAATATTTGCTTTGCAAGTTGAATTACAGTGTGTGTCCCTAAATTCTTTGCTTGCACTCCTAAAATTAAAAATGTTAAGTTAGGAGCCACTGTGCTCCTGCTACAAGTTATCCTGGAGCCCTGATATGTTTAGTATGTGTGTGTTGTTACGACCTTCCACTATGAGATGATCTCAGTGAGTAAAAGCCACCAGTAACAGGATCTATTGATGGTCTGGATGCTGCAGACACACTGCTGAATGATAAGCAGTGTGACGCAACCAACCCAAATACCATCACCAGGTGCATCACTACAGATTTGTGGAGCCGTCTGAAAAGCGAACGCCTCTGCCAGCTCTGAGCTCCTGAATCATTCAGCCACACATAGTCACACTCACACCATCTGCACAGTGTGTGTGTGTGTGTGTGTGTGTGGGGGGGGGGGGTCGCACTGGACGCTCAGCTTCACTCTCATGTGGAGCTCGGTGTCTTTAATGAGCGCTATGGGCGAGCCTAGAGAAGAGAGCGCCACGGCCTGTGGTGAGGGTGAGAGGCCATATTGATAAAAAACGGGATGCTGTACAGTGTTGTACGTATGGCTCCTGCTCTCCTTTGTTCTCTCCCTTTGTCTCTCATCCTGCTCACTGTGGCTGATAGGAGCCTACTGATTCAGAGCTGTGTGAGTGTGTCTGTGTGTCCATGGCCAACGCTCACTGCTGCCTGCAGTTACTGTGGCAACAGACTCACCAGACACTGAGTTTCCTCCTCTCCCTAGCATGTGTATGTTTCTCTCAGCTGAATAGCCGGTGTACTCGGTGTACCGTCTGTGTGCTTTTCTTTGTTTGGACAGAATATAGCAGCGTCTCTGCACTGGACGTGTCAGGGTTGTTAAAATGTCTTCTGATGGTCGTCAATGCACAGACAGATGACACTGACAGCAGGACAGAGTCTGTCTTTCTGTCCTCCCCCTCTCTCTGCAGCCCTCACCCTGTGTACGTGTGTGTGTGTACAGTATATGTTCCTAATCTGTACAGACAGATATGATGCAGAACAAAGGCACCGCGACGCATAGAATCATTTATTCCAACCAGTTGCTGTGTGTGTTTGTGGTGAGGTGTTTTTGTTCTGCAGAGAGCTGCCACGCATAACTCAGCCTTAGGTTTAGGCATTGATTGCTCATAGGATCAGGAGGATATACAGTATAGCTGTTGCTACTGTGGTGCACTCTCTCACACACACACACACACACACACACACACCCTAGTGTTAATTTTTCCTGCACAAAGAATTAAAAGGCAGCTTTCACGCTTGAATTACTAAAAAGGCACCTCGACAATAATAAGATTGTGATTCTGTGCATGCATAGTGAAGACGGATGCCAGGGTCAGGCCAGGTGAAAAGGCAGTGGGATGATCCTTGAGTGTTGGAGAGCACCATTGACATTACAGAGAGGAGCACAGGCCAGCTGCTGCAGGAGGAGGAGGAGGAGGAGGAGGAGGAGAGGCACAATACGGCTGCATTTTCCTTTGACTGATGCCTTTGATCTGAATGCTGTGGTGGCTGCCGTAGTGTGACATGCTGAAAACAGGAAACGAGCTGCTGTCGCCGTATTGTTTCTTTTCCATAAGAATTTTACCCTTTTTATGTTTCTACCTGTACAGCAGCAAGTCAGAGGCTTAGTAATGTAATGCATCGATTTATTCTTTTCATGTCTGCCCTCTGTGGCTCTACACTGGCAGCACTTCAGAGTGTCACACCCCACCGTACTAACAGTGCCACTTTAATGCAGTTAGAGTGTGTTAGTGTGATGTCCATAGGTTGAGCTCGTTTTACACAGCTTTTCATGGCTAAACCCACCCCTGCACTGTGGCTGTTGTGATGTCACGTCATGCTGCGCCACAGTGTGCATGGTATGGTGTCAGTGACATGAACATTGTAGCCTATCGAAGCAGAGAAACATCACTGTGATGGTATCCATCGTGGTTTTATGCTTCTGCATCATCACGGGGTGGATGAGTGGTTCACAGTGCACCAGGTTCACATCCTGAGCCAGGTCTGTGGTTTAGGCAACAGAAGCTCTTTGGTTACGGGTTAGGAAAGACTGTGGTTTGTATTGTGCGTCAAGTCACTTTGAACTTCATTATCTGTATTAAAGCAGATGGTGTACTTTCTCATACATGTTTTGAACAATAGAGTTATAAACAAAGATACATTTTGCGACACATCAAAGTAAAATAACTTCCTGCATCCTGTGACCCAACCCAACAATATTACCACAAATGTTGTAGGGCATCGTGATAATAATTTCTAATTGACACTGTAAGCAGTTAATCATTTAATCAAATAATAGTTGAAGAATGTAGATGATGTCATTAAAGTAAGTGCCAGTTGTGCCTCTAAATGGCATTAAACTGAAAGAAGAAGCAGTTAATTATAGTGAGTTAATGACACTCACCTGAACTCAGCGACTCAGGCAGTGACAGATGGAGGTGAACCCTTTGTTGTCTGGGGTGAACTGGAGATGAAAGAATGGATAGAAGACGGGAGAGTGTCAGAGTGACGGGTTAGAGCTGATGACGGTAGAGAGAGCAGTGTGCTGGTAGCTACTGATATACCTGAAACAGAGGAGGCGAGGAGTCAGATGACCTGATAAAACAAAGAATAGAGACAGGTAGGTAGATTAATAGACGACAAACACAACAAACAAAAGAGGGGGCACACATGGGCGATACAGAGATGCCTTATGCCTGTCATGGCTTCCTAAAAGTAAAGCCAGAACATGTTGGTTGGGACCACGGTTAATCATAAACCCCACCCACTCCATATGTGGGCCGCACTCAATAAAAATCAATAGAACACATCAAATAAATGTTTCCCAATGATCATTTCAGTCATTTTAGTGCTCATTTATCTGGTACATCTGGTTTTTAATTAGTTATTTAATGCTGTTAAAGGGGGTCTGATAGATTGACAGCTGTGATTGACTCACAGTTGAATCAGGTGGATGTATGGGCGGGAGTTTGATCAATGTCTGTTGGCGTCACCGCACAGTATCAATGTATGCAGTCATTGGTGTGCACATGCACACCCACACACAGATGCACGCTGGCATAGCAAGCTCATAAACTAAGACTGCAAACAGAACAGGTTTTTGTGACGTTAGGAAACCTCATGTGATCAAATTGCATTTAATATTATCTGCTGCAAACAGCTGCTATATTCTACCCTGAACTGGGTGCGTGTGTGTGTGTGCTTTGTTTGTCTATTAAAATGTTGATTTAATATGAACCCAGAATAAAGTCATCCTTCCATCACGTTTGGAGCAAATCAGTTCAGTATTTTCTGCATAATTCTACTGACAAACAAACAGACCCAGGGTGAAAACACGAGGAGGTGATCAGATGTGGCATGTGTCTCACGTGACACGAGTTTATATCCTGTGTAACACTGCATGAAAAATGCACATGGCTTGTCTGACTGGTCCATCCCTGTTATTTCTGTCGCAGTTTCCATCAGAGGTGTGACTCCTCTGCCTTTATCTTCTTCTTTCCCCCTTCCTCTCGTTTAGCTTGTACTCTTACTCCTTCTCTTCCTTCCTGTTCCACTCCAGCTCCTGTCTTCCTCCTGTTTCCTCTCTTTCCTCTCCAGCTTCATGAGAGTTTGGCAGCTTTTAGGGTTCCTGTTACATGGGGCCCAGGCAGCAAATGTTTTTTTCTGTGTCTTATTTATTCATTCATTCATTCATTTGGTAATATTTTATTTAGAAAATAATTAAATAAACATCTGAACTATACAGCTCCATAACGACACCAGAGCCAGCCTTCACCAGTTTGATATTGTGGTTGGTTAGTGAGTGTATGAAAGAGGTTTTACCTGTTCGAAATAACAAAAGAAGAAAATCCATGCTGATAATGTGGAGAGTTGCCACGATCAGCATAACGGAAACATGCGTTTTTTGTCCTTGTCTTTGAAGTTAAAGGGCCTGGGCTGGATTCAAACAGGGGGACAGGATCCATCCAGCTTTTCTTTCTTCTATTCTGAGTGTAGGATTTGGTGTTAAATGGTGCGAGGCCGACCTGCACTGTGGAAAATGTTTAAAAATCCCAACCATTCCCTCTGAAGTCAAATGTCCAAACAGTCGGCTCCAAACCCAGTCAACATACTCAACCAAACTGCACTGGCTTATTATGGTTTGTCATGCTAATGAATTCTTCTTTCTCTGTGTGTTGTACAGGTATATGTGGAGTTTGATGATCAGGAGTGGGAGAAGAGAGAGTGGGTCAAGGTCTATGAGGATTTCCAGCTGTTTCTACTGGAGCACCAGCTGGTCTGGGCCAAGAGGAAGGAGGGAGCAGGAGGAGGAGGAGCAGGAGCAGGTGGAGGAGCAGGAGGCCTGCTGCAGGCAACCAAGGCCAAACACATACAGTGGCCTGCCCTGGTAAGACCTTTGTTTTCTATTTATAGGTTGGGCACAGTAATAGGAGCAGTTAGCCATGTGACTCTGCTGTTGAAAGTTCACTGCAGTGTTTTCCCCGAGACCATTCTGATCATTCTTCATCCTCACTCTGTCGCTGTCGCTGTTGTTGTTGTTGTTGTTGATGTGTCTGTGTCCATGGAAATCGGTGGTTACTGAGTGTTCAGCCTTGTCCTGGTCGCCATCAGAGAACTGTCACTCTTTAAAGTCAGTGTCTAACAGTGGATCTGCAAATTATGTGACTGGGTCTTTGAACCTTTCAGAATCATTTAAGAAACTTAGATTGTGTTTCCACCAGAAACCAGAAAGTTAATCTCTCTAGTTGTTGGGCAGTAGTTCCTGCCTGTGTACATGTGTACGGCTTCATTCACAGTAATGAAGCGCTGGGCGATACACTACTAGAATCAACAGCGAGACATCAGGTGAAGGACTTGATGTTTACTGACACTCAGGCAAGATTATAAACCTGATTACACTTCCTGAGTTGTCAGAGATAAAGAGATGAGATGAGAGTGAGAACACGAGCCAGAGATGGAGGGTGGCCGTGGAGACAAGGAGAGAAACGACGCTAAACTTGTTACTGAGTTTATTTCATAGCAGAAGGAAATAATCAAGGACTGATCATTTATACAGTGTAACACAACGCACATCAACACTGTCTGCCAGTCTAGTTCTGCCTTGTTTTCACATGTGAATGTGTTGAAGTAATAGATAATGCAGAGTACTTGAATTAGTAGTTATCTTGCAGTGAAACTTCTCACCAACACCGTGTCAGAAACCATATACTGATAACAGATGAGCAGCCAGTTGAAACAGAATGAATGCTTTGTGTTCAATGTGACACTGCAGACATCCAACCAGAGATAATACAGCCTGTCATAACTATTGAAGTTCAACATAGATTCACACAGTATAGCAGAGGATCTGATTTCAGGATGATGTTGTTAACGTGGAGCTTGTGTTTAAAGGATTATTCCTGGACCTCCTGGGTTTACCACGGGTTAACGCTGCAGGGCTCCTCACTGACTGTACACAGTCAAGTAGCAGCTGAAACCACATTTCAAATGTATTTGAGAGTGGTTTCAACTAGAACGTCTCACTCTGTTGTGTCTGTGTGTGTCTGTGTGTGTGAGTGAGAGTTATCAGTGAACACATCTGCACTGTGATGCTGCGTCTGCTCTGTGGGTCTGTCATCACACACACATACTCTCATGCTTTCGTGTGGTGGTAGTGTGGTTGCTGTGGTGTTTTTGTTGTTGTTTGTGTGTCAAGCTGTCACACACACACACACACACACACTGTATCATACAACAGTGCTTTGCATAAATATGCTCACGCTGTAGTATTGCGCTTGTCTCTGGCAGTGGACTCATGTTTTTGTGTTGCTGCTGACTGAAGGGTTTGGTTCATAAATGTTTGACATTGATGACATTTAGTCTTGGACTGTGTGCATATTTGTTTGTGTTTGCATGTGCGGCTTCAACTGTGTGTGGAGTGTGTGCATGGAAATGTGATTCAGTGTTTTGGTTATGTAATAGCGGAGTGCATAGCGCCATCTGGCACACGCATGGGAGATAAGAGTTCAAAGACTTCTACACTCCAGTTTAACTGGTTGTTTTTCTCACTGTCTGCCTGCTTTCTTCACTTATTCGTCATATCACTGCCCTGCTGCCATTGTCATAGCAACAACATCAAAATCTAGTACAGAGACACACGTACAAGTGGGAAATAAAGCTGTGTGCTTCAAAAAGAACTGAGTAACTGATTTTAGAGCAGTAAATGTCAGATAGCTCGTTCAGTTTTAATTGATATTAGTGAAATCATAAACCTAAAAGATTTCAAAGGTACACATGAAGCAGAAAATGTGAAAAACATTTATTTCCTGCAGGACTGACTGTTTTTGTAGCTTGAATGTTCTTTTCATTGAAAGCAGCACCTTTACAACAAAGGACTGTTCTTCACACACACACACATCCACACACAGAGACAGTGACATTGAAATACCAACGCTTCATGTTGCTTTCCTAGTTTTCTGTGGTGTTAATAGGAATTTTAGCTCATTGAATAAATACTTAAAGTCACAAATGTAATTGACAGGATCTCGGCAGGCAGACTGGAGTGTCAGCTAAAGCTCTGATTCATTACTGAAGTAATGAGTCTAAAATGGAACAAATAAAGTCTGGTTAATAACATCAAGGTGCTCTACAAATACTTATGCTACACTTGTCCATGTGGTAGATTCAGTATCTTGAACCTTTACACAGCACTAACTCCATCATGCCACACTTGCCACTCTGCAGCTCAGATAGAAATAATAAAAATGATGACCTGAGTCTTTCTGTGAAGCACTTGTAGATTTATGAAGCGCAACAGAGAAAGTACCACAAGAAGTGGTTGAACAGTTTCACTGTTCTATGCAGTCACTGTGAACAATGTGGTGCAATCTGCTTCAAACTGTTTGCAGCAAAGTAACTAAAAAAAGTAAGACGGAGAACTGGAAAGAAAGAGTTAAACTCTTATCACCTTAGAGTGAGAAGCAGCATCTGGCCACTGTCCTTTATTTGTGGTTTTGACTCAGTTCTTCATTAGATTGTGAATGTGAAGTTGTTAGAAAGTGTGATGTGCTGCTGCTCTGCAGGCAGACAGATGGATGAGTAGGCAGACGAGCAGACAGGCAGGCAGACCCAGCAGATTGCTAGTCTAGTTATTGCATCATTACATAACTAAACCCCAGTGACCTCCACACTCTAACACACACAGTGTATCTGCCTCTTTTCTCTCCTTTCTCTATTATTCATGGTTACCTTTGTTGTGCCTGAACCTGTTTTACTTTTTTGATGTCTCTCACTCCCTCTTCATTCTCCGTCTTTTATTCTCTGAGCTGTTTCTCTGCTCGGGCCTGCAGACTGGTCCGCTCTTTCTACGCTTTATAATGGGTTTAGTGCAAAGAAGAGTATTTTTATCATGTTATCATTATATATTGATATAATAAGGATGTTAGATTCAGCTCCATAAACAGGTTAAAGAGTCATTAGCCCTATTTGTGAAGCTGAAACTGATATGTGACATTAGCCATGGTGTGGTGGTTAATGGATGCATCTCCAGCTGAGCCCAGTGTGGAGCCACCCACCTCAGTTAGAGTGAGGAATTCCACTCAGACAGGTGACGTTACGGTTATGTTAGTGGTGAGAACCGCGGGTGGAGCTGATATGCATCAGAACCTGTTCTGGTCCACTATCAGAGGATTGATCAGAGTGTCAGCGAGGCTAATGATAGCAGCAGCAGTAGTAAGGATATTAATAGAAAGTAATGCTGGTAGTAGTAACAGCTGCAGCAGTAGTAGCTGTAGGTGGAGCAGCAGGAAGATGCAGTAATCTGATCAGCAGTATTGGAACTGGAAAAGATCCAGATAAAGACCAGGTTGTAACACAGATCTCCAGTCTAGTTCTATAGATAGATAAATGTCTGCTCTTCATTCATGCAGATACTAAAACTGTCAGTCAAGTTTACAGTGTGAAATTACATTCAGCTGTAAGGTGAACTGTAGATACTGTTTATATAGCAAGCATTCCTACTTAAACCCACATGCAGATTACAGTCTCCAGTTACACTGAGGTCCACGTGTTTGGGCTGTGGAGAGGCCAGACTTTCAAACTCACCTGTTTGTCTCAGATTCACCCTGAAGCAGTGACACTGGGATCACCAGTGACTGGTCCAATGTGATATCTCTTTATAAAAAGTCATTGACTGACTGACAGCAGCAGGGGAAACACTCAGGTCACTATTCTCTGTACTTTACTGACAAACAGTGGTTCGTCATAAGAAAGACAGACACATGGCCACAGTCACTGCAACTACTGTAGTCACATGTTAACTTTCTTTTTAACCAGTGCACTATACACCAACACAGAGCCCTGTAGCCTAAAGCTTCAAGGCATTATGTGCGACACACCTATACCAACCAAACAGTGCAGAATGCAGCTGTTCATCTCTGTGGTGTTTTCTCTATCCACCAGTGTTTTGCTCTGCTTCTTCCAGGCAGATTGTTTCATGAGTGAAACATTGTAGGGATTCACTCCTCATGTCCACCTCCCAGTTAACACTTTTATTGGCTTAAAACCACTGAACTGCAGTTACCTTGTGACCAACCAATGGGCTTTCAGTGTGTATCTTTCCTCCCTCTGACAGCAGGTGCTCAACATTGTGCTATTTTACCCCCATCTCTCTCTTTTTTTTTCCTTTTTTTGATGTTGCTTTGGACAAATCTTATTTAGATAAATGTTATTTAGAGCTGTGTATTCTCCCATGTGATACAAAGAGCTACTTCTGTCATACAGCCTTTGGTGATGTCTGAGCATATCTTCAGATAATCCACAGGTTCTGGATGGTTTGGATGAGAAGGACCTTGACATGACATCGATACAGTCTGTGTGTTTATGGGGTTTATTCCATTCTGAATTTGTGTGCGCATGTGTAGGACAGTGTTTATCAGTGTTTGCATGTATGTGCACGTGTGTGAGGCATGTTCCTAATGACAGCTGGTGTCAGGGGGTGTAAGGCTGTGGTGTCATATCTCCTACAGGATAACCTTAGCCCTGTTAGCTAATGGAAACGGCTCATTTCATCAGACACACATGCACGCATGCACACGCACACGCACAAACATACCCTATACATCAGCATGCATATTACTATGCCGGGAATCACACAACACTTCTCATTAACTGCCAGGTTGCTCTCCCTCTATTCAAAGATGCCTACATCAGCACTGAGGCTAGCTGCACACATACACACACATACACACACACACACAGCTGCACTGACATACTTTAACAGATGACTGTAGTCTTAAAAGGAAAAGGTCACAAACAGTTGTGTGTGTGTGTGTGTGTGTGAGAGAGAGGGAGAGAGAGAGAGAGAGAGGGGGAGAGACAGATGACCCTTGTCGTGTGAGGAGCTGCTGCTTTAATGGCAGCAGTCAATTGAGACAAGGCAAGGCCTGCCTCAGGCTGTGTGTTTAGGTCGGGTCTCTTGTATTGTAAAGTTCCCACCGACCCCACCCAGCTCGCATCAGCCCCATAACTCACTGACACAGATCCCATCCCCCACCCACCCACTCTCTCTCTCACACACACACATTTGGCTTTAATTTAGCCCTCTTGTTTTTCCCTGCTCTGTTTTTCTATGGTTCTCTTACTTTTCCACTGGTTTCCCATAGATACAGATAGATCTGAACAACACCCTGTTCCCCCAGCACTGAAGCACTTCTTATTGAGGCTCATGCTTTTATGCACAATCAAGTATGAAAATATACATCTGATTAGCTTGTGTGTGATGCCACTACGGTGACTAATGTCTAACACAATGCTGTGTGTTTGGCTGAGCACAACAAACAAGTCACTTCATGATTTTACAGTTTATACTCGGTGTAAACATGGAGATGTAACACTACATGTGGCTTGTAGCTGGTTGTGTATACAGAACATTAATAGCCAGCAACGTTTCAGATGGTTTGCTGGGATGAAAGGAGCACACACATGTACACTGACTGGTCCCAGCTAAGATGTTACACACCCAACACCTTTCTATAGCATGGACATCATCCTGTTTTACCTAAAGACGTGTATGAATGAAGGAGGACCAAGACACCGGTGAAACATTCAGTGATACGGTGAGGGACAAAACACCAACCACACAAAGTGAGATGTGGGTTTGATGAAGTGAAAACAGTTCATCGGCCACTGTAGATTAACTTTTAGTGATCGTCGTAAACCCACATGCTACATGATGCGTCTATAATGGAAGCATTCCAGAGCTACACAATGTGTAGATGTGTGTTTGCCTTCTGCTGAGTCTGGAGAAAACTGACCTTTACCTGACAGTAGTGTGTGTGTAACGGACTGCATGCCTTTGGGTACATGTACTATACATACACATGCACACATCCACTTACTGTCTTTCTTTAGTAAACACTTATGCATGCACTTAAATATGCACATACACTGCGACAACACCTGGACGTCACACACACAAACACACACATGCACATGCACAGAGAGCAGGTCTAACTGGGGCTTCTCTGCTTTCCTCTCATATTGTTTTTGTTCACAAGAGAGGAAGTGCTCACACCTCCCCATGCCTCTGTGTGTGTTATGTGTGTGTGTGTGTGTGTGTGTGTGTAGGAAATGAGTCTTCTTTGGGTTTCCTGTCTGCCAAGGGACTGATAAGGTGTTTAGTGAGGCAGGATTTACTGTCGCCTCTTTACTGTCTTCAGTCTTCATATTCCTCCCACATGGCCTCAGACTGCAGATGTAAATCCTTTGACTTAATGTGTTGAAGTGTGTCATGGTGGACGTGTTGTATATTGTATTCTTCCGTCTACAATGGCTGTAAAAAGTTCCTGTTTGATGCTCATTCAACTATTTATATGCTGCGAGTGTGTTGTTCCATGTTAATCATGAAGACGTAGTATTTACTGTAGTACAAAGAAATGAGTCACATTAGAAGCTCAGCAGCTCCAACTGCTCTGTGCACCAGACATGTACTGTGAGTATTTCTACCCAGCATGTTTTACATTCATGTTTATGAGCGTGCAGTCCTCCTCCTCTGTTTCTTGGTGCATCGCTGCGTATCTTGGTGCAGCCACCTCTAAATCAGTGCAATAGTGTGAAGCCTTTGGCAGGAATGTGTTCTGCCTCACCCATGTGCATGCTCATGCATGTGCATCCTCCAAGAGTTAAACTAAACAGAGTGTTAGTCGAGGTTAAAAATGCTGCAGAGGACCTCTGGCTTTAAAAGAGTTGGAGTTTGTTTCTGTAGTTTCTCAATAGATCCACCAATAAATCATGTTTACCCGCAGTGTGACTACACTTGTTACATTGTCTTTTCTATTTCTTCTGCCTCGTCAGACAGATGAGGGGGAGGGAGGGGGAAGTTGGATCATCATCTCTTTGATTTGTTCAGAAGATGAGTCCATGAATAAAAACACCCAGTTGCAGTCATTCTGGGATGTGGGCTCATCAGCCACAGCCTCAGCTCTCATGTGGTTTACATCATGATACAATTACCGCAAGCATTCTATGTGTAAACATTGTGCACAATGTATTACAATGTAGTAGCTGTGTGTGTGTGTGTGTGTCTTTTGACAGTTTTGGCAGTTCTTCAGTAACAGAATGAGTTCTGCAAGTAATGATTGAATAATACTGGAGTACCACACACTGAGGTGTGGCATGTGGCAGAGAGAAACACTGTTCCATCAACCAACCTCTCTCTGTCTCTTTTACACACACACACACACACACACACACACACACACACACACACACACACACACACACACACACACACACACACTGACTCAGCCTCTCACCTCTCTCTGTGTGACATGTGGCCTGTGATGACAAATATTCCTCCTTACACCTTTTCTGTGAGGACAGCTGGCTGCATACAGGATGTGATATAACTTCCTGATGTAACATAGGTCTGTAGTGGATGATAGTGTAATATTAATAATGTATGAGAAACACACTGCGTTTGATGAAGTGTTAAATGCAGTTTAACACTTGTTCTAGTGAGATAATAGAAATCTGGAGTGTATTGTACAGTTACAGTAAACAGAGCCCTTCCCTTTTAAATAAATCTACCATCATTCCTCCTCCTGTAGCTGCTGGACTGTTTCTTTCCATCCCTCTCAGACAGTTAACACGTGCTCTGATACACACTTGCTTCCACCTGCCAAGTCAGACTCATTGTTTCTCATACAATGACTGTTTTACAAAACAGTTTTCCGATTCCAGTCACTGGATGATTTAAGATTCTATGTTTATGTGGGCTGACATTGTTTTTCATTGACGTGTGTCCTTTGTTGCCTCAGCCCTGACAACACTGTTGACTCAGTGTGTTTGACTAACCCCACCACTGCATCAGTCACAGATACAGTGTCAGAACATTCCAGCTGCTGCAGGTGTTGACGCTGTTGCTTCTCAGTAATGTTTTACAGCTTTAATGAAATGATCTAGAGTGACTCTATAATCAGAGACGGATCTCGGTCATTGAACTGCAGCAGCACTCAGGATGGCTGGTCTCACATGTCACACTCTGCCGTCAAGCTCACTGCACCTCTACAGCTTCCTGAATGGTATTTCTTGAATATGTCTGTTGGTTTGCAGTCATTCAGGTTATAGTCATGAATTGACAGGGTTGTTTAGTTCTAAACAACGGAAAAGGCCTTTTGGATGAAAGGTGAAACATCTCCAACAACTGAAAAGAAATGCAATTGCAACTCCAGCATTTACTGATCACTGTAATACCAGATGTGTCCCTGGCAACTTTGTACCTAACTTTACTTCATCTTTAAATTGTAAAGATTAGAGCGCAGTCTAGACTCAGTAGGTAGGTGCTGTGTGGATCTGTCTTTTTTGGGTCATGTGTGATCTTAAAGGAAATTGAATGACTTATTTTGGCATTTGCAACATACTTCGCCCCGTCTGAACACACAGTAGAAAAGCACCATTCATAATGATTTTATCAGGTACTGCAACATGAAGATCTGCTGTACCCAGATGAAGCATATTTCATGTGCAGTTGTCTGCTCTTGTCCTGGTGGCCTAAATGACTTTATCTCCACCGTCCTGGATTCATTGTCCTTCACTGAAACTGGGTTAGAGTCCAGTCCACAACCAACCCCTGCTGAGGACACTTTTTATTCTTTTTTTTTTAACCTCTCCCAGGCCTTGTACTGTAGTTGTAGAGGAGATGGAAATTTGTCTTTGTCTTAGACAGTTAGTCAGTTTGTCTTAGACAACAACGTCATGGAGAGATTTCAGTTGTTGCTGCCTTAGACTGGTGTCATTATGATTCCCTTTGACCACAGCACTGTGTTATAGTTGCTCACTGTATTCTCTTAAACCATCTCAGGGACCAGGTCACCTCCCTCCACTGATTGGCCCTCTGTCAGCTCAGTGTAGAATGGACATGGATATGAAAAACTGGATGACAAGAAAGTATTGATATTAATGACAACAAGGTAGAAATAATAACTTCTGTCATTATTTTTCTAATGCAGAAATGACCACACACGTTACCTACTGTCTACCTACCGTAGACAGCTGTGGCCACAGATACGTAGCTCATGCCAAAAGCCAGAAACCACTGAATCATCTTCATTAGAATTTGATGAACAGATGAACTCTGCAGTGAGAGGCTGTTTCTGTCTGCTTCCTCTCTGAAGTCAGTTATTTCCATAGGCTGTTGATGCTTTCTAGTGGAAGTAAACTTTATTATTAGACTCCAGGTCCATTAAAGACAGACAAACACACACACAACCTTTGTGATTTACTGTGTTCAGTTTTGGGTTAATCTGTCTCAGCAATAAGACTCCAACCTGCCTCCAGACACAGAGATGGTTTTATACCTGTACTGGCACCTTTTACTGGCTGCCCCTCCAATCTAAGACTCTGAGTTAAAGTTGTTTTATGGGTTTCATTCAGTTAAGCATTCCCCTCCATTGACACTTTTAGTTATTTTAGTGATTCATATAATCTTTAATTGTTTGTATTCTGATTTATAGTTTATATTTGTGTATATATACGGTATTGGTCTTGTCTTTGTATTTTATCTCTGCCTTTTGTGGCTGTCTGTGTTGGAGCTTTATCTCCACTGTAGCAGCACCTTGGTCACCTCTGATTGTTTTTAAATGTGCTCTATAAATGAACTTGATGTGAGTGCCGGAGATAGGTAGGCGTGGGTTATTAGCTCTTTGTTAGTTTAGCAGATCAGATTCATGCAGACTCCACACACTGCGCTGAAACTCTGTGTCATTAGTCACAGCTGACACTGGGCTGCAGAGAGCGTCCCATTAGTGGAGGTAATAAAGCCGATAGTGTCTGCCTTTATCTGGTTATTTTCCTGACTGTTGTCTGCACGCTGCTTAGAAATGGCGTCCCCAGGCTTCCCCACACTGACACAACAGCTTTATTTTACACTGATCAGTAAGAACCCCACTCCCCCCCTCCTCCTCATCCTTCCTTCCCAAGTGAATGCCAGTATTACACAACAGCACAGGGAATAATGAAGCAACACTGTTTCATGACTTCATCAACCATAGAACACATTGGATCATACAGTAACTGCTCTTGTTTGAGCACTTGTTCTGATAAAAGTGGATGTTTTACTAAAGCATTATCTCCTTTTCCCCCAAATAGGCCAAATCACAGTTGTTTTTGAAGCCACGGGCAGCGTGTACCTGCTGTTGACTCTTGAGACAGATTTTAATTCATCCACACAGCTCTGCACTGACCTCCCCCCGGTTCAGACGTGAGATCAGATCTCATCTGTCACCGTGGAGAAATCCAGCAAAGATGAAGATGAGAGGAGGGAGAAGGAGAGACAGGAGGGAGACGGACTCAAAGAGAGAGAGAGAGATGATTTCAAAGAGTCTAAGCCCTCCTGTTCTGTTCTCTTCTCCTCTATTGTTCCCTTAGCCCCACTCTAACCTTTGCTCTGTGTGTGTGTACACGCACGTAAGTACACACGTGTGTGCGTGGTTGCATCTCAAACCCAGATATTACATCATCTCTCCGTCTCCCATGGAGCATTGAGTACTGTGTGAACTCATTACACACCCTGTGCAGACTCCCATCAAAGACACAAAGTGAATGACCAGACGACACCCAAGGGCAGAGAGACAGAGCGTGGAAGTGAACAAAGGGATGACAGGAGGGGAAGAGCAGAAGCCGTGCTGCATCACACCACCATAGGAAATGCAGGGAGGATACAGAGTATTCAATTAAACATACTCAGCTCCTAATGCACATGTTCACAAGTTTTTCTGTCATGACTCTTTGATTTCAGCTGCTTTTCAAATGCTCTGAGGTCGTCAGTACGTGCTCTGCTCTCGCTGGGCTGGGCTCTGATTGGATCAGTTTTCTTCCTGGTTTCTTCCAGTAATTTATCTGACCAAATTACCCCAAAACACACGTCAGGTTGTTTCATCTCAAGCAATAGAATTTACAGAAAATCCTTTTATGTTTATTTTTTTCTCGCATCTTGTTGCTATTTAAATGGTGAAATGGTTAATGAGAGAGGATTCAGACCATACAGCACGGCCCCACGTACATGTGTTGCCCAGAGTGGGGGGGGTCCACCCGGCCCCGTTTAAAGTGGAGACTGTGGCTGCTCAGCTAACAGGCCACATGACAGTGTGTCTGTCTGCCACCTCTGAAGCAACGGCGAATGGTGCAGAGCCAACGCTAAAAAACCAACTAAAGGGACGCTCTATTTTAGCTGACACACACACACACACTCTCTTTCATGTTGCGTTCTGGCTCAGTGCCCGTGTGCTGCTACACACTGGTGTTATCTGGCAGAGTTCTCCTCTGCCCTAATTTCAGACAGACAGACAGCAGAGAGAGAGAGAGAAGCTGTATTACACAGATCTTGTTTATATGAAGAACAGAAAGTTACGGTGTGAGAGTGTGACTGTGTGTGTTTTCCATTTTTTAGAAATGAATTCCTGAGGAGGTTTTATCTTTAGCTGCTGCCAGCACAGAGGATTTCATGCAAGTAACCCTGAAGAGATGCCATAAATATCTCCCCAAAACAAACCTCCCAGTTTGTGATTCATCAGCACGTAGCGTTTGTCTGGGCCTCACTAGTTTGTACTCGTATTCCCACAGAGGCCGACTTGGAAGTGATCGCTGAGATGAAGTGATCAGATGATTCACGTCACGTAAGATAGCAGCATCATTGTTACCATGTTGTGATGGAGGTGCTGTACACTGATCAGGGTGCAGGTAGGCAGGACTGATTGAAGATGGCAATGGTGGATGCACTCCACAATCAGACAAAGGCTCACGTAATCACACCCACAGCTTCACGTGCACAACACAAACGCTTTATGATTAATTAATTCACAATCAAGCCCACCTCAACAAAGATGCACAGGGAGTGAATGAGAGTAGATGTTGAAACGTCCCTCTGTTGTTAAAGACTATATCTTCTCAAATACTCTGCTGTCAGTAGTCTGAAGTGACTACTGTGTCTCATGCAGCCAAGTTAATTCTTGCAGCATATGGCCGTGCTGCCAGATTATTTCAGATGAATCTTGATATGCAGATATGTGTCAGTCGTCCTTTTACCAGCACGGCATCTTCAAAGTTTGCATACCATTGCATCATTAGTGTTTTTCATCTCTAACACCTCTGTGTGAGCGGCCTGGAGCAGCATCCATATCTCTACTGGAGCAGCTTTACTCTGCAACTTTTACTGAGGAGTGCTTTCATCAGGAATATGCAAAGAGTATTTGTGACATAGTGTCATTGTTGTTCAAATAGTCAGACAGTGATGATGAGCTGTGTGACGTGCATGTGTGAGACACAGCTCGTGGCTCACTGCACCGCTGCATGTCCAATCTAAACATGCAGACTTTTTTTTTTGACATGTGACACATGCAGAGGAAAAGATGTGTTGATAACCACACCGACATCATACCAGCATTGAGCCACTGAATGAGGCCAAACAAAGATGACAGGACTACTGTTTCTACTTCTTTCTTTTTAGACCGCCCATCAACAGCGTATGTTTATTATTACTGATGTCCATCATCAAAGGCAAACTCACTGTTGAAGTGCCACAGCCTTTAGTGAGGAAAATAGTGTGACCCAGGTTTCACATGTTTGAAGTCTGTGTGAGTTTGCATGAAGTGTCATCTTCCTCAACTCTTCTTCATCAGGGCTGGTTAGACTGGTTTCTTATTGGTCTAACTTAAAGAGGAACTATGCAGGATTGTTAAGCTTAACTATGCTACATTTTTACCTTAAACAGCTTTGGAGTAATTGTGATGGTTTGATAAATGACACGTAACTTGTTAGGAGGGAGAATGGAGCCTCTCTGCCTTCCATGTAGCGTCTCTTGGTTGAAAAAGACCTTTGCAAGATCATTGCCCCCGCCCCGGTGTCCCAGCTCTTGTCTCTGCGCACCACAACACAAACTTGCCCAGTAAACCATAATTTCTTGTTTATGAGAGGTAAGACTACACAAATATACATTGTAACATTGTAACGTTATGTACTGCTTTATTGGTTGATTTCTCACCAGCATTGTTGAAAACAAATGCACATGGCCATGAGGAGGGTTAGTAAAACAGCAGAAAAGTGACCAGATGCATAGTTCCCCTTTAAAGTGACTGAGCAGCAGGGAGGACAGGGAGCAGGAGGACTCAGACTTGTGTCGATAGATATTTTCATTGTTTTAAATCTCTGATGTGATGAATATGATGCAGTGTGACTAATAACATATTGTTAAACTCATATCTTCCTAACTGGGGCATAAAAACTCAATGTCTTGTTGTAATATTGGAGGTATTGTCTTGTTTGGTGATTTTGTATTGTCAACCAAAGGTCACATTGTGCAGTGAAGTCAAATGGACCAACATTTAATGGATCTTCGTCCCTAGACTCCAGTTCACAGAGTTTCTCTTCAAGAAGTTGTGCTGCATCATGAACTGTAACACCTTCAGTCTACCTCTGAAAGAGTATGTTGCTAATAAACTTGAAATAGCGCGACATTGTTATCACAGTGTTGTAATAATCCCACAGTCATAGGAGACCCATGCACAGACAGCCCAGAGCTCCCAGATCTTCCACTGATCATTAGCTAGATGGATGAAAACTGACAGACTTTACTTTGTGGGATTTGCCTGAGCCTTTTATTAGTCACTCAATCTGTCTGTCCATCTGTCTGCAGGTCTTAGCACAACTCCATCATGGTGTTGGGCTCATGAAGCAATTGCTAAAGAAATAACCAAGTCAACACAGTAAAATAGACACCTTTCACATTTCACACATTCCATGTCTTGTCAAAACACGGCATCTACATTACCCATGTTGCAACTTGGCCGCGAGCAGTAGAAACTAATGTCTCCATGAATGGCGGAGGAGGCGGAGGAGGCGGAGGAGGCGGAGGAGGAGGAGGTCTGGTAATATCTAACCCCACATCCTCATGTTATTACTTTTCAGACTTGTAAGTCTTCAGATCCATCTCACATTCACTTGAGAACATTAATCAGACCTCACACAGCTCCCTCTAGACACACTAATGCTTTTAGGTCACATGTGCAGTGCTGCAACTCGCACATGAAGATGTGGTCATATGTGTGTGTGCACCTAATGCAGCACAATCTGTGGGGACCAGTCCAGTTAGTATATAACACACTAAAACAAGATGAGGATTATTGAGCTTCCTAGTTAAGGTTCAGTAGCAACTCTAGACTTTTACTAGCATTTAAAATGTCGATAAGTGCGGCAATCCCTCAGTAAAGTATTCAACCAGCATAAAGAGTTCAGTCTTGCAGCACTGTAACACAAGATGATGTAAGAAGAAAAGCAAATTTAGACAGTTACTTAACAATTTTGTCTCACACTGCCATAACTGTAGGTGTAAAGACTGATAAATAAATGGAGTTTGATTAGAAACGAGCGTTGGGGAATGAATTAGCAGGTTATTGTTCAGTCACTCTGGTGCTTCTCTTTCCTGCTGTGACTGAAGAAGTCTAGAGTAGAAGTAGGACAATGTGAGAGTGTGATATATTTGTTTGAATTTTCTCTTTCCTGGCTACACACTGCTCAAGTCCTGCCATGTTACCTAGCAACAATGGCCCACTTTGTAAAATGAAATACAGCGCGTGCACACATAGACACACACACACACACACACACACACGGACAAGCACAGACTCACAAATAGATATCAGCAGGCATCTTGTTATCTGGTTACTGTACTGGGTCTGTTGATGATGACAGGAGAACAAAGGAAGGAGAGGGAGAGTGAGGGTGAGTCTCACCACATGTATCTCCCTCTCTCTTTTCTCTCTCTGTCCCTGTCCCTGGCTCTGAAAGCTCTGTCTTGACCGTGCCCACCACTGCTGAGGACGGCCAAACTGCAGACCCACTGCAGCAGCGTGGGGCCTGTGCCTTGCTCATAGGCTTGTTAGCCAGCCGGCGAGGAAACAAGTCAACTGTGTGAGATGTAGTTTTGCTGGAAATTGGGTCAATAAAAATGCCAACCACCCCTCCCTCCCTCCCTTCCCCTGTCTCTCCCTCTGAGCAGATGGAGCCGGGCTCGTGTAATCTCCTGCCTCCCGTGGATCTGTGTGTGCATGTGTAATTATAGCTTACCTTTATGGCAGCGAGATCTGCAGGAAAAAACATTTGTCTCCCTGCACAGAAGCAGACCTCTAACTGACAAACAGTAGCAGCAGAAAACAGGAACCGTCTCAGCTCAACTTTTAATTCACTCTTATTACTATAGACTTAAAGACCCTCAGGCCTCCGGTTCACAGCATGAGGCCGAGGTGAGCTGCACCTACCACTAATACTGCACATTCCTCACCTTCTGTACATTAGCTTATATATAGGCTACCGTAGTATAGTTTCTGATACAGGATCTGTAGCAGAGGTGTGTGTGTGTGTGTTTGTTTTAATCCTTCATCCATGTGGCAGATGGACAGCAGAATACCACTGCACAACTCTTGTGTGTGCGCTGTTAGAATGGCAGTGTGTAAAGCTGCTGAGCGATGGGCCGATTAATCAGAGCTGGTCTGTGGTCAGCTGATGAGGTCAGAGGTGAGTGTTTAGGACGTGTGTGTCTCAGCCAGGGTTCAGTAGGCGGCCAGCCAGCTCTGTTTCAAAGCAAACACTATACACTAATCTGAATGTCTCATGCTACTATGTGTTGGTGAGACATCCTGTGTCTGAAGGAAAATGTGATTGATGAAAACACAACTGTTGATGAAACAAAGAAATAAACCAAGATGAAGGACTAATACTTTGCATCATGAGTTATGCTACATTTCATCATCAAATGTAAATTGAAATAAAGGATCTGAGGGATGAACAGTCTGCTGGCTGAGCAGTTAATCAGTTCTTTGAAATCCATTTTCATTTTTAGTACAATTCCAGGAAACATTCCCATTTCAGTTTGGTCCACAGGCATAATGGCTCCACTGTGGTCATCTAATACTGGTGTGTATTGAATCATATATTCAGTTTTTACCTCTCTCTGGGACTGAGGTTACCATACTTTAAAAGGAACCCTGTTTCTGTTTCCCTACTTCAAAGTCAGTATCCAGGTGTTTCCAGGTGTTGGAGTCCTCGTGCCGATATGAAAACAGTAGTAAAAGTCAGTGTTTGGTCTGAAGATGACAAGTTTGAAAAGTGAAAACATATGGAGGTGTGGAGCCAGAGAGACGTCCTCTCCTCCATCTCTGCTGCAGGCGGTGGCCCTCAGGCTACATTAGCTGCTGCTGCTAGAATAACATGTCCAACTGTCTGCAGTCAAGTTGCATTGTGGGTAAAGAAGTGGCAGTTTTTCAGAAGAGGACAAGAAATGTGTGGTTGTGCTGCAGTGATTCTGTTTTTCAGGAGAGAGGCTTGTTGATTGAGTCGGTGATTAGAAAACACATCCTTCACTCAGCCCAGCACTGACTGTTAATGATGCTGCAGTTGGCTCCACAGCACTGTAGTTACACTGGTTTTAACTGGCTTGGTAAATAATAATCCTCCCACTCAGCTACGGTTGTGACAGACCATAGTAATGGTGCACACAAATGCACAATGGTGGTTCCTGCACTGTTTATTTTACCACAACTTAAAGCAAACACAGACATCCATTCTCCTGTCACTCTGATAAATGGACGTGTTCAGTTCAGGGACACTGCTGATATTAGAGCATCCTTCAGTGGGTTTTACATCTCACTGTGGCCTCATGTGAATAATGTATCAAAATCAGAGTGTTTGGTGAGAAGTCGCTCTGAAGATGCCCCACAGTTTGTATCATCACATACATGATTTTCATAAATTAACTTTGATGATGAAGCGTTGTAGGTCGGCGCGTCTAGTCTGTGTTTGTCACAATCACTCAGAGTGTGCTGTAAGTATGACTAAGGCTATAAATACTCAGTTGCTGAGAAGGATGTGACAGATAATTGTGCAGCTTCCTATGCCTTCTTTCAGCACAACCACAACACTTGAGTCTTCTGTAAACTTGTAATGTGTCAACACCTCGCTTCTCTGTGTCCTGCAGTCACAAGAAAAACTCTCGGTGGCGAGATATTTGTCAATCCAAAGCTATGAATAGGACTAAATGGACAGACACATTGCAGCAGATATTCTCCCTTACATGAGTGAGTGTCTTTACTGGTCTGTGGAAGGTCACAGATGCACCCTCTGTAGTTTACAGTGGGTTTCACTGAGCTGTGTCGCCCGAAACAGCTGCGACTGCTGCTGGATACCAGGCTGATGAAAGAGTCTGCACCATAAAAACAAAACAATGAGCTAATAGAGGCTAAAAGGCCTGAGGTCATGAGGAGGGGGCTGCACAGTTGACGGCAATTCTCTGTGGGCTGATCACCACAAATAGTCCCTTTCACTCCTCACATGCTCATTTAACTGACCCCTGGGTTTAGAAGTAGTGCAGCTTTAAAGACTGAATCTCAGTCTCTGCCAATGTCAAACTGTGACGGGTTTTTATCTGCCCCCCACCATCATTTACTGTGTGAAATACAGTGCAGAAATGAGGAAATGTGGTCTGAGAGTGGAAACAATGGTTCATGGTATCCAGCTCTGCTTTGGCCTCTTTCTAGCCCAACAGTTGTGTAAACAAGTCTCCAGTCCGTCCTTCTCTGCTCTGTCTCGGTACAAAGGTGTTTGTGTTTGTAAGGAAACGTTTCTCAATAAAGCTGAGTCGAACAGATCACAGAGAGGGGGAGGAGTGGGAGGGAGAGAAAGTGAAAGAGAGAGCAAGTAAGACAGCATGGTGAGTAAGAGGCAAGCCTGCGTCACAGAGAGAGAGAGAGAGAGAGAGAGAGAGAGAGAGGGGAAGTGAGTGTCGGCCGGCCCTCCCTCCCTCCCTCCCTTCCCTCTCTCTCTCCTCTCTGTCCCTCCGAGCGTCAGCAGCAGCTAAAATGTCGGCTGTGTAGCTTGTCCTCTGCTCTGCTCTCTCTCCCTCTTGGCCATCTGTCTTTTCTTACCACAGAGGAAACCACACTCCCTCCCTCTCTCTCTCTCTCTCTCTCTCTCTCTCTCTCTCTCTCTCTCTCTCTCTCTCTCTCCCCCTGCCTTTTGTACCCTCCTCATCCTTTCTTTTCTTTCTTCCGTCTCTCCCCTGCTTGTTGGATCAAAGCTAGTTTTGTCAAGTGTTTTTCTTCAGAGCCACTGCTCCTTGACTTCGTTTGCAGGCGGAGGAGAGAGGTAATGTTGCAGTTTTATATGCTCTGCTGTTCTCTCACATTCGGTCTTTTCTTTTTTTTCCCTTCAGACTCTTGTCGCTGTTTTTCATTTAAAACCAGAGTAGAGTTTGATCCGTGAGACTGAACGGATTGAAATGACTAAGTGCCCGGGAGCTGTGGATATTTCCCAGAATAGATGTACAGTCATCCTGATCTATTCTCTCTTCGTAGTCGACATGTAGGGTGTGTGTGTGTGTGTGTGTGTGTAGTACAGTGTGTAGCTTGTAGCTCTCTGAAGATGCTGTTTGAACTGTAATGTAGTTGCTTTTTCTATACCACATCGCTGCATAGCCTGCTACAAAAATGCTGTAATCTCAATCCACTCTTAGCTTCTTTTACTTTGCAAGAGCAAAAGAGGGAAATGTAACGACCTGACAAAATGATTGTGTATTTAAAACCATAGAATATAATACTACCTATGGATTTATTTGTTCTTTATTTCCTCAAACTCAGTTTGACCTCCGGCCGTGTTCACTTCTTCTCTGTGATATAAATATTTCTAACAGTACTCACCACATCAGTGACACCACACTTGACTGTGTATTTTGATCAGCCAAAGTTACTTCCACCTTTCCCTGGGCTTGAAGCAGCCGTTCATATCATAGGTCTGAGTCGGTGGTGTGTTTGCAGAGAGTCAGAGTCACTATCGTCCTGCTGGGCTCTGATCACGGCTTCTCCCTGATAGCTGTGATGTCCAGTATCTGCTGCCGACTACATCATGATTTCATCAGCTCTGAGGAGCCACAGACACATCTATCATGTGACTTGTGCACCTCTCAAGCTAATGCATTTTCACAACGATGTCCCGCACTCTCACTTGATACAGACATGAGTGATTTTACTGTTTAGCCGTCATAAGGAGCACTGCTCGACCTGTAGAGACAGTTTTATGTTTCCTGTGTCATGTCTGAGAAAACAAACCCTGGATACAGATAATCCGGTGTTTGTAGAGCTCAGCCCATGATGGGAACTTCAATCAGGGTGTGTGCGTGTGTGTGTGTGTGTGTGTGTCTGTCTGGACTGATGCTTTAAGAACATTTGAATGACCTCATGGCCATATCTCAGACAAGATAATACAATGAACTGACAAAATATTTATGACGCCCTGATATAAAAGCTGTTATGGGAAACTCCTTGTATCTTAATTTTCTTTTCTTTGGATATTCAACATGTTGTTGGGCAGGCATATTACTTAAATGTATCCAAATGACGTGTATCAACCCAATAACAAACAAGTCAAGTAAGAGCCGCAGCCTTCATTTGCATTGTGACTGTGGGTCTGTGTTACAGTCTATAGAGTGTACACATGAAATCACACAGAGGAAAACAGTTGAATCAGATACCTCCCATTTGCACACTCAGCTGCAGCTACAGCTGTGGTTTCAGTTCACTTACCACTTTTACTACTCCTGCTTCCTTTCAGTTTATGACCTTCTTTTGTGTCGGTGCACTTTGTGTGTTTGAAAGGTGTCATGACTCTCTAGACGTTTCTTCTCGCACATTAATAATTCAGATGTGTATGACTGATATACTCAGAGTTTTGGAACAGACCAGCTGTCTCTCTGGAGCTCTGATGTCTTGTGGTTTAGGAGCCTGTTATTCTGACTAACCTCATCAACAGCTGCGTAATTCTGCTGTTTGGTTTTCAACATAATACGACCCACATTGAAGTAGAGTTGTACCGTTACTGATAGCAGCATTAGAAAGGCATCCAATCTAAAATATGATTTCAGATGTCAATGAGTATGTGAATCTATAGCACTGATCATCAGATACAACGCACTTTATTACTACTATACTCAAAAATGTGTAACCCTCTGAACAGTGGTTTTCCTGGAATGCACTAGAAGCTCACACAGGAAGTTGTGACACTAACAACTTCTGTTTTAGAGCAGTGGAGATTGAATTGATTTCTGGTAGAGGGTAATGTTAGCCATTACCAAGAAGTCAATATGGCAGCACAAATGGGATGATTAAGGAAAGACCCTAATCTATTTGTTCATGTTTTAAAGAGGCTTCAACCTGAGCCATGTCCCTCAAGTGTCAGTAGATAGGATGTAGGAGCTAAAACTTCAGGTGCTGACTGGTTCCTGGCTGTGTCACAGAGGAAGGACACAGAAACACATTACTGACCTGTCAGTCACCCTTTAAATAGCTGAATCACACTAGAAGACAGGACATGAAATAAAATGTCATGATGTGAAAGATCTAATAAGTTAATTATAGACTGATTCATTAAAGTGGTCAATAACATGAGCTTTTATTGCTGAATGTAGGTGGATGTGAATGTGCTGATGGTTATGTTGTCTTCAAAATGTAACTTGTTAAATTTAAGAATGACTTGAGGAGATGTCAGGCTTAGGGTTAACATTTAGTTACTGGAAGGAAATATTTAATGGCATCTGAAGTGTGTGTGTGTGTGTGTGTGTGTGTGTGTGTGTGTGTGTGTGTGTGTGTGTGTGTGTGTGTGTGTGTGTGTGTGTGTGTGTGTGTGTGTGTGTGTGTGTGTGTGTGTGTGTGTGTGTGTGTGTGTGTGTGTGTGTGTGTGTGTGTGTGTGTGTGTGTGTGTGTGTGTGTGTGTGTGTGTGTTCTAATTTTTCCATTATCTGTGTCATGTTCATATCTTGCTACTTCCTGCTTCTGCTGAAACTGCATATCATGCATAGAGGCCAAAAGCACACTGGTGCATCTCTAGGTGCATTAATACTGACGTGATTAGTGAATGAATTGAATAGTCGCTTGCCAGACAATAATATCCAGCTATTGACTCATCTTTAATGGTTACAATATACATTTTCGGGAAATGCAGCTAGCACTAGCACAAGAGAGCAAATGACTCAGCTCCGCCCACCCCTCCCTCCCCCTGCTGTCTTATGCCCCGCCCTGCATCCTGGTTGTGTTCACTGTTTCAGCTGAAGCAGGAATCAGACACAGTGATGTTTTCCAGCAGCAAATACTAGTTTGCTTTTTGGTGCCAGAAGAGTAACAGACCAGAAGCACACTCACTCACATATTGGGCTCAGTTGGGAAAATCTATGCACTGCATTTTTTCAATCATTTGCTTGATCAGTTTGAAAACAGTAGTTAATCAGAGTGACACAATAGTGATGTGTGACATTCTCAGTTTTGCTAGACAAATGCACCTACTTCTCATTGATCACATGTTTTTTTTCTTGGCTTTCATTGGCTACATAGGTAATGAACTTCAGACACACTGCTCCTGCTCTCTTTGTTGGTACTTTGCTCAAGTCACCATCCAGCTGCATTTACTTAACATTTTTCCAAAAGCTTTAGATTGAAGGTAATGGTTTGTAGTGATGTTACTGTTGTTCTTTAGCTCCCCTGCTCAATGAACTCTTCCCACTCTTCTCACACCAAGAGCAAAACAGTGATCCTGATTTAAAGCAGTTAGTTAGCTCACAGCTCTGCTGCTCAGTAAACCAACCACTACTGGCTGTCTCAAAATAAGCTTTTCATTAAGGTTAATGCAAATGTGACCATCAGGATGCACATAGAGGAGGGTCCTCTATGTGCATTAGTTAATCATATGACCTTTCTGATTTATAAGACCCTCAGGTCCCTGTCAGAAGCCTGCATGACACCATGCAGCAGAGAAAAGCTCCTCTCTCCCTCTTAATTTGTCAAATGTGTCAAATCTAATATAAATATAACTCCCACTCTCTCTGTGGTCCAAGGGGTGGACAGCCTGGTGATCTAATATTGTGGACATTCATATGATCTAGTTTTCAGATAAATCATACAGATTGCATCATTAAGAGGTTCTATATTTAGATGGACACGGCTAACCAGCCCACTGTTAACTGTGAAACAGCTAGCCGGCTAACTGTAGCCTCACCTCAGCGAGCTTGGAATAGTGCCACATGTACAAGGTGGAGCAGGACAAGACGCACCGTCACTAGCTGCAGTACAAAGGGGGTGGAGTTACAGTTTGTCCTACAGGCAGGGAAACATGAAGCACAGCCAACCAGAGCAGTGACCCACCTTTGTAATTAAAATACCTACATGCAGCACCTCATGAATAAATAACAGAGCTTTCTGGACTAAATGAATATTCCATATAAACTAAGCAAAGAGGGACATTGATTGTACCATAATCCATTAACAGAAGAGCAGCAGAGACAGACTTGGTTCTGGTTGGGCCTTTCAGAATAAATGTGAGTTGGACCTCTAGCCTTGAGCTGAAATAACAGGCTTTGTTTTTTAAGCACATGCACAGCTAATGGTGTGATCACGTGAGACCTGCAGGGAGACTCCCGGTGCAGACTGTGGATTGTGTTTCTACCCATACGCTGCTCTGGCCAGATCTCTCACCCTTATCTGGTCCTGTCCCACTCCCTCTATGACCTTCATCAGATAATGGCCTCCTGAATGACAGAGCTTCAGTGCGAGTGTGTGTGTGGTCGTTGTCTCTCTAGGTCACTTAGTGATGCATGAGCTCCATCATCCCCTCCTCAGTTCCTTTACATTCTGCTGCACTTCTCCCTATCAATTATTCACCTCACACACGTGTGTGCACACAGGGCAGTGGAGGATGTGTGGCCTGTTCATGGAGACGGAGCTGCTGTCTTATACTGGCGTTTTTCCACGTCTGTCCTTTTCAGATGCTAATACTGCTGGGAAGTGTGTGTGTGTGTGTGTGTGTGTGTGTGTGTGTGTAAATATGCTTTGTCATTACATCTCTGGGTCTCTTTATTTCTGTGCAGATGCATCGGTGTGTGTGGTGCACTGACAGTAAGTGAACGTGTCTCTCATCTGTTCATCCACTCTCCTGCTGCCTGTCTGGAAATACACAGTGACAGAATGCTTTTTCCTGGCACACTGTGGCAGATGTGACCTAATTGTGGTTGAGTGGGGTGTCTGTGTGTGTGTGTGTGTGTGGGGGCGCGCACATGTGTGCGTGCACGCGTGGCTGTGTGGACAAATCATTTTAGGAGGGATGGAGGAACTGTCATTTCCGTTAGTCAGACAGGAATGGGAGCAGCGATCCCCAGACGGTAGCCCGCTCTGTGTGAACTCTCTGAGGTCCAAATCAAATATCTAAAACTCACAACTGTGGAGTTTTGTGTTTTCATCATCTATGACTCGTTTCCTTGCCTGGATGAATCCAGCACAGGTTCAGTTGTGCAGGTCTGTCTATCATCTGCTTCACTAAACACAGTTGGACTTAATTTACCTAAATGAACTCCCTGCTGTGCTCTTATTAGTTGTTTTAATGTCTTTCATTAGTAATTATAAGTCAGCAAAAGGCCGGTTCTGACAAATCTGCTCAAATTGAACAGTCAAGGCAGAAATAATTTCTGGTAAAGATGGGAATCAGATGACTAAGTATCGTATCAAAGCTCTGACTGTGAAGTGTGAGTTTAAACAACCAGAGCATGAATCATTTCTGAAAGTCATTGATCCTGCCAACTTTTCCTTTGTTTTCCTCGCTGACAACAGACCAACAGAAACAAGACTTGTATAATGAGTGTGGATGTTTTATTTGTTCCCATAGAAACAGCAGCAGTTGATAAAAACTGTCTCACTATTAATGAGAAGATCATATTATTTAACTGAAAGCTCCAGGATGTCAGTTGCTGTTAGCAACATGACAATAAGGTACTCATGACCCTGTGACCTAATCTCTACCCAAGGATTTTTTTTACTCACATGCTTCTTTTTTCATCGATTCCTCTTGTTCTACAGACCTGTTCAGGTTTTTATCTGTATCTGAATGGACGACAGAAACAAATCTGTTAATGTCATTAGATGCTGCAAGTGAACGCAATACACACAAAAAAATGACACAGACAAACTTGGACCTACTAGTTCAAATTCAGCTGGTGTGATGGCCTTGCATTTTGAATCTGTTCTGTTCTTCACCACTATATCTTCACTTGGAGATGTGTGTGAAGAGAGTTGAGTCCTTCTCTTTCCCGTGGCCGTGGCCGTGCATCCTCAGAGGTTTACCAGCCAACTGCGCCTGCAGCCATGGTAGCCAGCCCCACTTCATCTGTTCTGCATTAACATGCTGCAAACCTTGTCAAGGTTCCATCACGCCTCTGCATCGCCTCTGCTCTGCGTCCAGGCTGTTAGTGGTGGCCATTCTCATAAATCTTTCCCATCATGCATCTATAATGGAGCCAGGTTATATGAGCAGCAGCATACAGTGGAGACTCAACTCTGACGGCTGATCACACAGACTCTGTACAGTGTTGCATTCAGATTCTTTCTCTGTGAAGAGGAAAGCCTGTTTGGTTTGTGCTATTGATGGTTTTATATGTGAGAAACTCCTTTGGTGTGGTAAAGTGTTGATTGTTGTCTTCTGTGTTTATTCTTCTGTGCCCATACTGATTGAATTTCCCCTGTTGCGCACATGTAAACTCAATAATCCTGGATCCTGGATCAGTCTGTAGCGGGCCTTTAGACCAAAACCAGCCGAGAAAAAACAGCAGGGAACTGTGGGAGTGGAGGTGTGTTGCTTTGTGGTCTGGCACAGACACCTCTGCTGCTTTGACAGACAGACCTCACTCAGATGAATTCAGGCGCTGCTTTTTCACAAAACGCTAAAATCTGCCTGAATGTAACCTTACGCTGGTTTTTAACTACCGGTACTCATACGCTTTTGAATAGAGCTGAATAATGGAGGGAAAAGAATAAGCTGCAGAGAGAAGACGAAGCCCTGGCTCCTCTCTCACCTCTGCCACAGTGTCAAGTGGGTGTAAATGTCAGATTGTCATTTTTGGAAAGTCACAGACATTGTCAGACACGGCACCTCTGACATTGAAAAGGTGGGGGCGGGTGAGCTATTTCTCCACCCAGCAGCTCCGAAGGAGCACAGTGGTCTCTTCACATAGACGCTTTAAAGTGTCAAAGAGTTCATCCGCAACTAGTGACCAGTGTTGGGCACCTTACTTTAAAAAAGTTATCAGTTATAGTTGCTTTACATTACATTATAGAAGTAACTAATAATTACCAGGAGAAGTAACTATTGCGTTATTATTTTTAATAAAATGCTCAAATATGTCAAATTACTTGGACTTTCCCCCCTAACCATAACTGTAACCTCCTGTTTATCTGGAGCTAACCAACTCACTCAGTATTATAATACTGACAATACTGAGTGAGTTGGTTAGTTCCAGATAAACAGCTTCCAACTAGTTGATGGACTAAAAAAGCGTACACTTTCACGGGTGTATTTTATTTTGTGACGGGGTTTCTTGAGTCGGATTTTATTGTAACGGGCAAAACAGTAACTTTTATGGTTACTCGTTACTGAAAAAAGTAGCGCCGTTAGTAATGCCGTTATTTTAAAGCACTGTTAACTTATTTCCATCACTGGTGGTGACGCAGCTCCGTCAGAAACACCAGATGTGGGCGACGCTGTCAGAAAAACATTTTATTGACCACAAGGCACCATTACAGACATTATATGAATAACCAGGTTCCTCATACAAACATCACGTCCTGACCGTGATCTAAAGCGGGCTATTGTTATGTATCTAATAATTCTCCACAACAGGACACTGGACAAGTCACTTAGTGGAATAAATGCCAGTGATTTCATGCAGTGAGGCCTGTGCTGCCACTGCAGGCTGGAAATCTGATATGTATAGACAGACAGAAATAGAGCTGCAGACACACACACACACACTATCATGTTTTGCTTGCACGCACAATGTCCTGCCACCTCCTGCGGGTGGGTGTGTATGTCTGTCAGGGAGGGGGTCACAGCGGTCGTGTTTCTCACCTCTAATCTCTCATCTCTCTATTAGACTGACCAGGTTATGTATGTGTTCACACACACATATGCTGCATATACTAAACAAGATAGATGGAAAGTGATGTGGTTGTGAAGAAATCAACCGCCTCTGCATAACGATGAATGTAGCTGTAAATAGTGTGGGTGCATTAGAGTCCCATCTATAGATATGAAGAGGAAGTATTGAAGGCAGTGCAGGCTGCTCTCTGTGTTGCATGTGCAGTAACAGCTGAGCCCAGACCGCAGGCTGACAGACATCATCGGTGTGTCTGTGCGCGTGTGGGTAAAAGAAGCAACATCAAAGTGGAGTGTTCTGCCTTTGAACTGTCAGACTTCCTCTGCTCATTAATTTATTCACCACTCTGGAGCTCTCCTTCCAGCCCCTGTTCGCTGGCTCTTTCTCCTCCATCCCTCCCATCCCTCCCTCTCTCTCTCTCGCTATTCATCTTGTCTCGGCTCGTGTTTTTCTCTCTCTAATCTTTTATGTTGCTCTGTCATTCATCTCTCTTCCTTCATTTCTCAGTTTTCTCTGCATCAATTCTTTTGACATTTGGTTTACAGCCTTTTTTGTTTTTCTTCATCCAGAACTGCAGCTCCAAAATAAATTATACATGTATTGTTTATTATATATTTATTGTAGAATTGATGAATTCCACAAAGTACTCAATTGCATGTGATGTGACGCTCGGATCAGAGCGCTCATCGAAAGAAGCTGCTCCTCTGATGTTTGATGATGTTATTGTGAAACTGTTTTTGCTGACCATGTTGTATGTTTTTGTTTTGTGCAGGCGTTTAAGCCAGTGGTGGGGAAGAGCTTGTTGTCATCAGTAACAGCAGTGGAATTCTTGTTAGACCAACAGCTGGACTTCCTGTCGGACCATTCAACCCTCCAACCATACCAGGTAATCACAATGCTCATGCATGATATAAATGCATAAATACACCTATTCACCACTGGGCCTTGTGTGACCTGTTGTGCCTGATTACTACTGGCTTGTGTCAGTACTGTAACTGCAGTGCCATGTGAAATGACTGCAGAGTATCCACACCCTTTATTCTTTACACACTTTGCTGTTTAATGCTGTTTTGATGATGACAAAGTGGAAACACGCTTTTTAAAATTTTAGCAAATTTATAAAATATCCAAAATGGAAATCTCTCATCGACAAAGACATTCAGACCAAGTGCAGTGGTACTGTAGCTCACCTTGTGAAGCACGTACCACATGTCAAGGCTGAGCCTTTACTACCAACCCTCTCTCTCTCCCTGAGTAGCACTTGTCTATTTTTATTATCACCATCAAAAAACGAAGGCAGAAATGTCACTCTCAAAGGTGACGAGCCGAAGGACCCAGTGGTTTCTCTAACAGACCTTAAAAGAACCTGCTGGAAGAGCACCAATCTCTGCAGCACTCCATCAATCAGGCCTTTATGGTAGAGTGGTTGGACAGAAGCCACCGTGAGTAAAAGGAACATGACAGGCTCAGAGGATGAGTAGTTAATGATTAAATAACACTCTCTGGTCAGGCACTCCAATAAACATATGAAGCAGACTCAGCACATGAGAAACAGCACAGAATCTGTTGAACCGTTCCTCTCCCTCACCAAACTGCAATGAGGACAAGGTCATGGTTAGTCTCTCCTCAGAATAACAAATTCCATGGAGAACAGTCTATCTGCAGACACAACCTTCATGACGGAACAGTCTGGCATCGAAGGTGTCAACAAGGGAGCCGTTACACAACCGAGTTCAGCAGTGATTCAACCGTTATTCATCAACATTTTAGTAAATTGTTCTGCACTGCGGAGTCTCTGGTCTGTTGACACAAAAAAACTGCCTGAAACACCCACTGCTCAGCCTCAGTGACTGTAGCACTTGTCAGAGAGAAGGATGAATGCAGCCAAATACAGATGCATCCTTGAGGAAAACTTGCTCCAGAGTGCAGGGGACCTGAGACTGGGTCGACCGTTCACTTCTCAGCATGACAGTGACCGATGCACGACAACCAAGGAGAGACTGCCATGGTTTCAGGACAAGTGTCTGACTGTGTGGGGAGCAGGGGAGGGGGAGTCTCGTGGAGACTTACAGTACCCAGGAGAACTGGAAGCTGTAACTGAATTAAAGACCTGAATGCTTTTGTTGTATGAGAGATTTCATACTTAGATTTTTTAAATATCTATACATTTGCAACAATGCAGTTATAATAAAGATATCATAGGTTTTGTTGGTGCAAACCTCTGTGAGCAGAAGGTGCTGCAGTAACATGAGTAAAACATTGAGGAAACGCTCTCTGATACGTTCTATCATTATGAAATATGAATACATTTCTAATATCATATGTTATTGACACCTATTAAAAAGAGGCTGCCTGCACAATCAGAGCTCTCATGGTTTTATCCCTGTTTCCCTCTGCAAGGCTTTTGTCAAGTGAACATCCCAGGGAACAGAGACAGGCTGCATGTACAGACAGTCAGACACAGGATTTGGGGCGAGGAAATTGCAGTGTGCAGATTGTCTATTTTCCCCTTTTTCTTGCTGTTTTTTGTCCTGCACCTGTACCCAGCTGGATGCACGCTCTTCATCTCATGCATACCTACAGCACCTGTGTTAGGTTAGAATGGTAGAGGTTCTGAACCGCTGTGCTTCCTGCCAGCCCGTAGCCGTCTCACCGTTGAATGATGGCACATGTGTACGTGTGATGGTGAGACGGCGGACGGGAGCAGACATACATTTGGTTTGAAATGAAATTCCTGGCTGTGCTTTCAGCTGCAGAGCAGTTAACACATGAAAAACTACCTGTGATCCTGCTGCGAATAAACGCCTGTGTGGAAAAATAACTGTGACAACGTTTTCCACTGGCAGATGAACACATCATAACTGGATCTTATTAGTTAATGAAGAATTAGTCATTCACAATTAGCTCTAGGCTGGATACTGCAGCCATGCAGTATCATGGGCCCAAGAGAGCAGCCAGGGTTGGGTGCTGCGCTCCATATGGATCTGACACTGCCAGGGTTTAATGTGAACACAAAGCCAACACACGCAGTCACAGTCTGTTCTCTGACTGATCCTACACTACCTCTCAATACTGACTCATAATTTACACCCACACATTACACACATTAATACTGACTGATACACAGACACGCACTAGATATGGCGGGGCCACAACAAGCGGCATTTAATGGGGATGTATACTTGTGTTATGTGGCTGTGTATTTAATTAGAGTGTGTGTATGTGTGTCAGAGCTCCGCAGCTGAACACAGCTTGTATTGTGCTGGCTGGAACACTGTGTTCCACTCAGTGTCAACCAGACGGGAAGACTGTGTTCCACACTCTGACCATCCGTCATCAGTTTGTGCTTAAGACATGTCCAAATACCGAGAGTGAGACACAGTTTCTATTTTTTTCATTTGATTGCAGCCAATCCGACGTCGCAGCCACTGTTGCCATGTCTTCTAGTGATTCATGCTTTGAATTTGTGCAGTAGTTTCTGCGGCTGTTCCCTGTGGCCCCGTGCGCCGACTCGGTCATGGTCAGTTACCACCGGTGCAGCGTGTCAACAGAGGTGATGAACAGGCTTGCATCACCCTCTGGTCGCAGCAGATCATTATTAATATCCCAGGAGCCTGATGACATTAGTTATGGTTAGTTCTCTCTGCCCTGTCGAGACACTAACGTCACAGGGAACTAACTGTAAGTGATTGGATCAATTTATAGTGTCATTATTTGTAGAATAAAGACTACCAGATTAAAAAAGATTACCATGTTGATTACCGTTAAACAGAATTAAATGAATGTATCAATACTTTTCACTGCAGTAATATCAATATCACATTTTTTAAGAAATGCGGGCCTTGGGTCCAAAAAACAACAAGCCATCCAATTTGAAATGAATGTCAGCATGTCCCCTGTGTGGACAGAGAGGACTGACAACGCTCATTGTCGTCCACACAACACAAATGCAGTGTATTATGTAACACTGCTCAGACCCACCACAGAGAGATCTGCTAGTCCACACTCCCTGAGAACAAGATGGCTACATCACACCCCAACATGTTTGGTTGTCAGATCAGGACACTGTATGTGTGTATATGTGGAAGTGACAGTCATACACTGGGCTGTATGATAATTGTAAGAGGAGCCACAAGCAAGTTGGTCATGGTTTGTCATTTATAGTTGTGGTCAGGATTAATAGAGAGGTTAACACTAACAGCAGCCCTGTCGTTTATACAGAGGAAGAGTTTATATATAGTTCAGTTTACCAGCATGAGATGGATGGAGCTTTAATTACATTTCCCACAGTCCCATTCATCCATTTATGCTGTGATACAGAGCTGCACACACAGGTCGGTGGCTTCTGTGTTTCCTATTCATTGTTAACAGGAAGTGAGCTGCTGTGCAGTCTGAGTCCAGTCCCAGTGACAGAGAGCAGTGGTCACAGGGAGCAGAGGAGCTGCACTGGGATCAGTTTCACTGGACGTGTTACTAAAAAGCTACACAAACAGTTTTTCTTCAACTTGTGTCACTTTGTCCTTCAGTCTCTCCCCTCTGCCCAAACTGTCCAGTGTCGTCTCTATAGCAACTGACATGTGTTTACACTCATGTGGAGGCACATGCCAACGGCTGTGTGACTACAGAGGCAATATTTTAACGCTGAACCGTCCCTGTAAACTGTGTGGACGTGTTTGTCTCAGGCTCCAGCCACACCGCCTCTGCTGCCACATCTCTTTACCCCGACAACAGCAGACCACCGCAGAGAGCTCACTGTTGTGTTCATTCACATGCCAACGCCAGACAGTGACAGTGAGTGGTCATGACATCCCACTTTCAACAACTAGCATCTCAAAATATTTGTTCTCCAAAGAGCATCATGGGTAGATGAAGAAGACACAGTAGCAGCAGATCCCCCGTCATGTCTTGTCTGAAACTGCAGCTGGCACTGTGACGTTTGTTTACTTTACTCTGGACTGACATTTTCAGCCTGTGGCCTTCTGTGTGTAATAGTATAAAGGTGAATTTAGCTCTGGTAAAATAGTCATTCTTTGTCAGCCTAACCGTTTATTTAGTTTGTCATGTGTTGAAACTCTGTATCAGATTGAAAACTAAATATAAGTGGATCACACCCACAGCTCCTGTCGTCTACTATATACAGTGATGCACTGTGTTTCTCACTGTGGCTGCTTTTCAAAATAACTAACACACTTTCACACTCAAGTGAAGAAAAGTGGGAGCTTTACTCTCTTCCTGGCACTGCTGACTGTACCACACACACACACACACACACACACACACACACACACACACACACACACACACACACACACACACACACACACACACACACACACACACACACACACACACACACACACACACACACAGATTCCTCCATTCCCGCTCTCTGTTCCTCTGCCCACACAGAGCTGCCCATTCTTCTGAGGACCTTTGAACCCCACAGAGCAGAAAAAACAGTCTGACTCTCTCTTACACACATACACACACACGCCACACACTCTCACACACACTCAGAGCAGTGAAGCCATGGCCACGCCCCTCTCTGTTTTTCCAGTTGGACAGGAAGACTGGAGGGAGGAAGAGGGAGGGAGGGAGGGAGAGGGAGGGGGCTACAATCTGTTTGGCATAAACGGCACAATGAAGTCACTGTTTAGCGGGCCAACCCAGCCTGCTGCTCCAGTCTCTCTCTCTCTCCCTGTGTGTGTGTGTTTCTGTGTATGTGTGTGTGCCCACTGGTAGAAAGTTATGGTGTGTGTTGAGGCTGAGGGACAGGAGGTGGAGAATAAAACTGTTAGTGCTGACTCAAGAGTTTGACCAAACCACACACACACACACACACTGTCAGGACAGAGAGTGTGTGGACTGAGTTTATTTTCCTCTTGATGCTGGGAGTGTAAGTGCTTCAAAAACATTAAAGATACCAACATATTCAGTTTCTAGTCCAGTCAAAATGTTGTAAATTCCCACCTCCACCCTCCATCTCCTACCTCTGTAACATCCTCACTCCCTCCCAGTTGTAGTGGTATTTTGGCTGCAGGCCAGTGTGACTCAGTGAGCGTGCAGGCTGACACTATGACATTCAGTGACATATTAAATCATATACTACAGTCCAGTTGTTGAGTTGATTATGATAGATTTGTTGTTTACTGAGTATTGACATGTGCTTTAGTCTGTTCTCTTGAGTGGACAGTCGTGTCACAGTGAAATGTGATATATTAACAAGTGAAGTAGACTTGAACAGTCACAATGATTAAGTGTAAACTCTTCCTTAATCAATGAATCATAATGGGTTTTGTTAACAGTGACCTCTAGCCTGCTGTGATGACCGGTTTCCAGCGCTCTCAGGTGTTTCACAGGCCAAATGATTCATCAGTTAATAGCAGACGGGATTGCTTGATTTGATCACTGAGACATGGCCGTGAGTGGGTGGAAAACCACGGGGATTTGGAGCGTGATATAACCCGCCACAAAGCTGCAGAGGGCCCACATCTGCTGCACGTGAGCTGTTGGATCAGCAGGAAGAGAACAAGAGAGACATGAATAAATGAACCTGCAGCCACGTTCTGTGGTAATGCAGAGAATATTTTCATCAGATAATCCAAATGTACTTCTCAGATTCATCATATTACTCATCCAGCTACTCCAATCACAAGCTTTATGAAGCATATGATGTGGGGGGTTGGCTGATCAAATCACAATAAGTACAGGAGCCTCTACTGAGGGTTAGAGGTGGAGCAAAGGGAAGCCCATATTTATTTTGCAACCAGAGATCACATCAGGGAGGGATGTGGGATGATGACACTCAAAATGCATTTTTAATTTCACCTGGTGCTTTGGTAAACAAGCAGCATTTCTATTACAATACCGAGAAAGTGATATTGTAAACAACATTTGTAGCCTTTCTCTTAGTAGCACAGTTGTAATAGTGTTTTCAGCTGCATCTGCAGTGTGGTAATATGTCTAAATGACGAGGACACTGCTGTGAGGAGTTTGAGCCAAGAGGAGGAGTGAGTTTTACTGGAGGAGGAGGAGGGAGGCAGCAGCTGCCACACACACACACACACACACACACACACACACACACACACACACACACACACACACACACACACACACACACACACACACACACACACACACACACACACACAGCCTTTTCTTTAATGCTGTTCATCTGACAGTCCTGCCTCAGTGGAACTTTGTGGTTTTCTGCCCTGCAGTGCTCCAATACAAAGCTCTCTCTCTCTCTCTCTCTCTCTCTCTCTCTCTCTCTCTCTCTCTCTCTCTCTCTCTCTCTCGCTCGCTCTCTTTCTCTGTCCGTCTCTCTTTCTCTCACTCTCTGTATCTCCCTCCCTCGCTCTCTGTCTGTCTCTGGCTGTGTCTCTCTGTCTGTGTCTTTGTCTCTCTCTGTGGTTTCTGGCTTACTGTCTATTATCAGCATATGTTCTTTTTCTTTCTACTTGTTGTCAGTATGGTCTTAAAAAAAATAACTAGGGATCCACTTAAAAGCTTTTTCCGCAGCTTCTCACCACATTTCACAGCCTTAATCAGCAAATGTTTGTACCCCAATACATTCAAGATGCATCAGTCACTTTTTCACCAAGGCAACCAGAAACTCCCGACTGAAACATTAAAAACATTACACAGAAAACAAACCATGTAAATATCAAATACTGGTACTTAAATACAACAATTCCACATAGTTATAAAGCTAAAACTGATTGACCATCGTATTGTGATATCAAACCATAACCTACTGTAACTATTTAAACTTATTTTGAACTTTTATGGGATTTAGGGATTTATACATCATGTTTAACAATAACAAAACATTTGATTTTTTTTTTAATCTCATTATTCACCTTTTAGCAACAAACTTTGAACATAATTAGGCTTTTGTAGCAAAACTGGGCGTGTGTGTGTGTGTCTTGTATAACCTCGTACCTGAAAGGACTCTCTCCCCCATACACACAACATGCTGCATTCACAGATGTTCACCATTTCAGTCCCTGAGCGACAATATGAGTTTTAAAAGAATAATGACATCAGAAACTCTCCCGCAGTTTGCTCCCTCCCGCTTCAGCCTCATCGTCTCCATGGCAACGCGCAGTGGCCCTGAGAAGATGTGAAAAGAGGGGTGTTTGAAGTCTTTAACAAGCCATCTGTCTTTGTCTCCATATATACATGAATGTGTGTCATATTTGTTGATATGTGACTAATTATCTGATGCACAAGATGTCCTCATGTCACACTGTAGTGAGTCTACCTTTGTTGTGCTCAAAGTGGGTCTTTAACAAATTGCCTTCATAGAAATAGAGCAAGGAGAAGGTTGAGGACAATAATTAAAGCTGTTCTTCATGTATTTTAATGAGTAGATCATAAAGTAACTGTGTCATTATCCTAAAGCACAAAAGAAATCCCATTTATTGTTGAACTCACTCTGTCCTAGTTAATGGTGTCATTAAAGTTTATTCAAAAAGGCAGGCGCTTATCACCCATCATTTTGCTCATACACAGCAACACATTTTTAAACATGTAATAGATTTACATTGTGTTGTGTTGTGTAGTTGATGATAAGTTGATGTGCCTCGGGTGTGTTTCTACACTTACTGTCTGTACATCTGGAAAACTAATTGAGATTCACTTCATCTGTTTCCATAAATAACAGCACACAGCATAGTTTTTAACATCTGATCCTTGTCTTCTTGTAGAGTTGCATGTGAGGTCTGGTTACTTTTAATCATTCACTGTACCTTCTTTAATGAAGTGAACGTACTCTCTCAAAGTATCATAGGTTGTTGAATTGATACGACATGATGACGTAAACCGCGAGATGTAAATGTGTCAGTGGCAGATCTGATCGTACCGTTTCCTGTCGTATCACTTGAATATCTCTGACTGCATCAGGCCAATTGGAAGATTGCAAATGACTGAGCAGGACTGCTTATTGCAGTGTTGGATATTTGTATGTGAAAGTGATGCTGTACATTCCTGTGAGGTTACTTTATTCATGAGCAACATCTGAATAGAGTGCATTATATTCACTTTAGCACCATGTATTACTTTAGTTTGCTGTTCTAAAACCAGCAGCTCTAACTCTGCGCTGCAACTCGATGACATGTTTCAATCACAGTGAATCACACACCGTGAATATCACTGCGCTCGATTCTGCGCTCATGTTCCATTTCTCTCCAGTCTGTCGAAAATAGACCAATAGGTGTTTGCTGTGCCCATGTTGCCGTGGTAACGTCTTCTCCGAGCGTATCATGTCTGCACAGGCCTACGGTGAGCAGGAATAGATGGCGGTGGTGAGGGGTGCAGCAGGAATAGACTAACGGTGGCATACATGTGTGTTATTTTCTGCCAGCATCAAGCTAAACATAGTCACCACAGGACAGAGAGGGCTGTGTACAACTTCTATTAATATCGCTGTTGACACCTTACTTTCTGATTAATCTAAAATAAGTCCGCCACCCTCACTCAACAGTGGGAGAGAAATTTAAATGTGTTGAACATACAGTAGAGAAAGTCACTTATTGGCCTTCTACCTTATACTATATGTACTATAATACATGTATTTTAAATGGTAATCCCCTACAAGAGATTGCTTTGTGATACCAAATGTATCACAAATTTTAATGTTTAAATACAGAACCTAGTCATGAATGTAGTTCCCTTTATAAACCTAAATCATCATATGTTTGTTTTTGTTTTGTTTTTTTTACATGATTTGTTTCTTTCATCATGTCTGGACTGATGATTGCAATAAGAGTGTTGAGAAAACTGAAAGCTTCAAATTGTAAGAATATATGGGAGACATTTCTCCTGACCTCTATTGCACTGCATTCCAGCGTGCTATTTTTAGCCTGTATGCTGGTTTAACTTGAAGCTCGGACAAGACTGGGAAACTAGAGCACTGCAACAGCGAGGGAGATGGAGGGGAGGGGGGGTGGGAAGGTGAAATGAAAGACTCATTCTGTCTGTTCTACTTCCTGCTGAGTATCAGCCTGTCTCTCAGTGACTCCTGCAGCTCTGCACTGAGTGGAGATGTTCAGGTTGCACTGATGCTGCTGAGTGAGTTTCATTCCTGTGTGACTCTGTCCCCTCATGACATTTCCACTGTAAAGACTGAGATGTGACCTATTAACTGGGTAGATAAAGCTTTATTATGTTGTTGTGGCAGCAGACAGTCATGACAGCTAGCTCACTGAGATGATTAACAGGCTGAATAAGTCAAACGGAGAATATTTTCCTCTCCTCTCCTCAACAGTCAGTCTCACCACTGACTCTGTTTTCGTAGCAGGAAGTTCCCACTCTCCCTCTGCACAGAGAAGGTCAACAGCTACCGCGTGTCCTCCCATCATTAGGATGCAGACGGACAACTGACCTCCTCCACTGCAGGAAAAATGTCCTACTGTGTACTACCATGTCCTGTCTATGCATTACATGTGAAGTACGAAGTAGAATCCATTAGTTACTAACACAGCAGTGGTGTTTGTGATGATTCATGTGTGATGCATCCATCACCTCGAAGGCTCTCCCAAAATAACCTCATGAACCATGTGCTTGCGTACAAACACAGACACACACCAGGGAAGCAGAGTGTGCTACCAGTGTGGTGACTGTGGTTTCCTCTTCCTCATTCTGTCCTCTCTCACTGTGCAGTGTATTTCTTCTCTGTGTGTGTCTGCACACGTGGTGTGTGTGAAGATATAGAATTGTTTCTCGTGCTGCTTTTCTGATTCTTCCAGTTTTACACTCGCTCTGTGCCACCTAGAGAGTGAAACAAAGGAAGGCTTTTCAAGGCTGATGGTTTGCCTGAGAGCTGTTGTGCGTGTGTGTGTATGTGTACAGAGTACTGTATGTAAGGCTTTTTTTGTTTGGTCCCATAGTGAACACCAGCTGTGCTCTGTGTATTGATATCACTGTACTTCAAAAAGAACACTTACCATTCTCAGTGGTTGGTACATGAATGAACATTTATAGTATTTACTGAGCCTCAGAGTTTACTGGTCAGAATCAAAGATCGTATTGTCTGTGTTTGAAAGCCTTTCTCCATTGTTTGTTATCAGCAACTCAGCTTTTACTAACACCATTTAAATTGTAGGTTTTGCTGTTGCTATGAAGCATCTCTTTACTCACTTTCCACCAGAAACCTGGTGCGTTCTGCATCCATCTCTTTTCCAGAGGTTGTGAGCAACAGCAATGTTAACTTTTGTTTCTATCGCTTATTTTCATCATCTGCCTGCGAACAAGCTGTGGCCGTACTGTACTTGAAGAAGTACCACTGCTCCTTGGAAACACAGCTACAGTATGACTGAAGCTCTTGTCAAGAGAACTCCACCACTCTTTACAGCAAGAAACCACATTGAGCAGCATAGAAAAACCATGAATGCCCCCTTTAAAATATAATTGTATACCACTCATGCAGTTAAAACATGTTGACTATTAGTATTATTGTGTCTTTACTGTAGTACGCTTTAGTGGTGTCGGTGGCCAACTGATCAGACTGTGATTCTAATGGTCGGCTTGAATGTGTGTCACTGTCTGTGTGTGATGGTTGCATTTCACTCAATGTGAAACTTAATTATGTTGAAACAAAGTGAGATCAAATAAAGGAGGTGGCTGAAAGGATTCAGAATGTTCATTCAGTTGGGTGTGTCTGTTAAAATACCACATAGTCTGACAACACTGACGACAGAGAGCTGAGTCTGGACTCATTTAAAAGTGTGTTTCAGAGGGTTTGATCTCCTGTGTATGTGTGTGTTTCTCAGGATGAGGTGGACAGTCAGAACCCGGTGTTGAGAGACAACCCTCAGCTCCATGAAGAAGTGAAGGGCTGGCTCAAAGACCAGAAGGTGCAGGAGATTTTCATGCAAGGTAAGTTTCTATTATTCTCACTATATTGTCACAGCGTATTGCAAAAGCATTGTTTTTCTTGCACATGTTGTGTTGTCACCTCATTACTGCAAGCACATGTGTGTCACAAAATGAGGAATCTGCAATAAAGACGTGAGAACTCAACACTGTGACAACACCGTTTCCTGTTGCTTCCAGGTCCCTACTCACTGAATGGCTACCGTGTACGTGTGTATCGACAGGACTCGGCCACCCAGTGGTTCACTGGCATCATTACACACCACGACCTCTTCAGTCGAAACATGGTCGTTATGAATGACCAGGTACATACACACACAACTTTCACCATTATTGTGTCAGTGTCAGTGGGTTTGCAGATAAATTGAGTTGTCATTGAAAGGTGAGATGGTGCTGCTAAACTGCTAAATCAGCTTCTGAGAAATAAAGGCTTATGGGTAATGGTGGGAACAGTTTTACTAGTCAGGAGCGACACAGTTAGATTCCACAGATACATCAAAGAAGTGTTTATATTAGTTTTGCTTCGTACAGCTTTTGGTTTTAATGCAATTTTAGTTGTAAAAAAGGTTTAAAAAAAATGTATATAAAGTTTTGTTGATGATATTTAGTTGCATCAGACCTGGTTGACACATGGACAGTGTAAAATGAATCTTGGATGTGTTCAGGTGCTAGAGCCTCAGAACGTAGATCCATCCATGATCCAGATGACCTTTCTGGATGACGTGGTCCACTCCCTGCTGAAAGGAGAAAACATCGGCATCACCTCCAGACGAAGGTCACGATCCAGCCAGAACAACAACACTGCCCACGTGAGTACTTTCACACAAACCAAACACACACTGCAGCAGATGTGCGCAGCTGTTAAAGGCTTCCTAACCTTCACCGTCAGTGCTAGTTTTAATAACTGACCCATGTAACTGTAATAGGCATAAATGCACAGAGCAAAAACTTTCGTTTTTTTGTTGCCTAGAATTCAATTGTGACCTAAACACTTCACTCTGTATGAAACAAACAACAAGCCTCACTGACTGAGAAGTGTCAAAATATTATCGGTTGATAATGAAACCTGTGGCAGGTATCACAGTCTAGGTAATAAATGGAAAACATGGAATCCAACAGAGAATGCATTCTGTAGCTTCATGTACAGTCAACAGAGGTTACATGAAAGAATACTAAAGCTAGGAAAACAAAACACTGTCTTTTAATTCAAATAAATTCCCAGATCGAACAGAAATTCATAATCCATCAGCAAAAACCAAACCAATAAGTGTGAATTTGGCCAGACAAAGACAACACATGGCTAGTTTGGTGAAAATAAAGGCTTATTTCAGAAACACTCTGTTTCACATTCTCCACATACAGACTTCAAATGGATTACATGTATTTAGGCCTGCACTTAATCTGCAGATTATTCTCTTGAGTCATTAAAGTGTCAGAGACTGCTGAGCCACTGTGTGTTTTCCCAAGCTGAATGCAGCCACAACACAGCCTCTGTTGTTGTGTTTCTGGCACTGCGGGTAGACTATACTGCTTATTTCAATTTGTCAAGCACTCATCTACATTGTGTCTGTGTATTTGTTTGTTTCAGAGACATTGATTCACATAGTTTCCCAAGTCTTTTACCATGCACTGCTCCAAACCAGGAGAACTCCATTGTATTTTCAGTCTATGAATTATTTCCTATTACTGTCAGTGCCATGTTTGCTGTCTCATTGTTTCTGATGTCACCCTGTTTCTTAAAGTAAAAGAGGTTCCTATGTGCTTTACCTTAAAAGCCAACACACACAGACACACACTGTTGCACTGGTTACCAATCGGCTCCTTTCATGTGGCTGCACTCGACATGTTGGCAGATGTCAGCACAACACTTTTCAGACTGAAGTATTGTTTGTTGAAAAGTGACGAGACGTTGTGTAAATGAAAGGAGCTCACTGGTGAACCGGCCTGTTGAACACTCAGCCAGTAGTTTCTGGTCCCGCAGTCATTAACAAAATCTCTCCTTGTCCCACGTTTTCTTTTTATTCATTTCATTTTGTTATTTTTTCTTTTTGATTTTCTTTTTCTTGTTAACACGTTAAAGATGGCAGGAGGGAGACCCGGCGGGACCACTGGCAACACTCAGGTACCCCCAAACCCCCCACCCACCTCCACACCCACTTTACATCCACCTCACACCAACCCCCAAAAACCCTCTAACCCTCCATAACCAGGTTTTCCACAATGAAGACAGACACAACCTGCGCTTGTTTGATCAGTAGTGGCAGGACTGGCGTATTGAACATTTTCAGCTGATGATCTGTACACCCTCAAATCTGAATACTTCCTGAAATGTAACAGTGATTGAAAACATCAATACTGAGCTGCAGGGAGATTTGGGGCTTTGTAACAAAACTGTATATATTTATAAACTCCATCTGGCAAAAGATTGTCCATATTGGCACGTCCATGAACCGAGAAGCTGAGCTGCCTCACGTTCATCTGTCTTCACTGTGTCACTGGTTATTGGCAGGAGGGGAGAGAGAGAGGTTACATCAGTGATTAATGCAGAGTTAGATTCAGGGTTAGAGACGCTCTTAGGATCCAGAATCACGTTTTATTCCATTTCCACTTTGGTATCATTTGGTCATCACTCACCGACATCATTAAAATCTCAATGTCTACCTGTAGGCTTCTACAGAGTTGTGAACTGGTATCTGCAAAGTGCAGCTGCACAAGTTGATGACAGAATCGTTTTGCTGGTACTGCACTTGAATGAACAAATGACATGCATCAAAATACTTAAATAACTAATAGTCAGACTAGCAGTAAAGCAGTACACCTTTCTTCAAGCACTCCTCATGTCTTCAGTATTTAATATAATTAACGCTGTCTCTGACTGACATACTGTATCTCCCCTCTTAAGAACAACAACTCACTAATATAACAATTCCACTTTAACACAGTCACTCCTCTTCTCTTAACTCCTTTTCTATTGTCAAATGTGTATATTAATTAGTAGAAATATGTTTTATTGAGATTATCACAAAACCTTTTACTAGTGAACATACAACAACAACTTTGCACCAAATAGAAAAATACGGAAAATCACAAAACAATGTGTTTGGTTGCTTATAGATGACAGTTATTTCTGGCACAAGCTGCCGAGTCAAACGTTCATTTCAAAGTGTAGCTACACCCAGGCCTAAACATCCTGTCTAGTAGTTACTGCCGTAATCTCTGCCACAGCCTGAGCAGCACAGCTTTCACAATGACAGAATACTCCATCACAGCTGGGTGTGGTCACAAGCGCATAAACCACACAGGATCTCTTCTGCTGTTTTGATGGGTGCTGAAGTCAATGCTGCGATCGTGTAGAGTAGTGCAGAGTTTCTATATAACTCTGAGTCCTGTCTGTAACTCTGAGAAATAGTGACCTCCCTGCTGCTCTTATTTTGGTGAGTTGGAGCTAACACCCCATAGCCTATCCATCTGCTTCAGTCGTCCACTGCAAGATTAGCTCAGCGTGACGTGAGGATCACAAAGAGAGAAAGTGCTGCACTGACTTTCATAGATTACTGGGTTGGGACCGAGCAGATCGGATCTCATTTGACTCTGCTGAATACTCTGGGCTTTTGGAATAGCCCATCATGTGTAACTTATTGCCCATGTACCAGTACCTACTATGCATCTTTAGGCCACTGTAATTTCTACCTGGGCATTAGCCAAGGTCACACTCACAGGCTCATTTAACAGTTCAACCTGCAAATGTTCAGCATCTTTGAAAATGAATGGCATGTCCCAGACAGGCTTCAGGAGCACAGGATGGTAATTACACAGAGTGGCACGCTGACGGCACGCTGACCTTCTCTCAGCAAGGAGCTGAGGAGGCTCCATAATAACTCTGCAGATGTTGTACATGTACTAACAGCCTGACCCAACTGTGATCCTCCTTGTGATGCATCATCATCAAGCCCCTTCATTATTTACACAGGCTGAAAGCAACGTTAAATCATCTAAACACCGACTGTTGTAGGTTAGATGGTCAAGCGTTTTACTTGACCTATCTGGGCTATAGGAGGACGTGAACATGTACTTTTCCTGTATTCATAAAAGAGCTAATGATATAGATCAGTTTGAGTGAAGTGGCTCAGGTTGGTGTCTCTGACTTACTTGGATTTTCAGTATCAGTCAATCCTCCTCTCTTTGAAAGACCAACCTTCACAGATGGATAGATAATGTCATCTTTCAGCACATCTGCAGTCTGCTTTCACTTTCTTCTTTTAACCCTCATCAGGCAGCATCACTGGAGCGTATGAGAGGGTTGCTGTTTCCTAAGATACAGACTGGATGTTAACTCCCTCTAAATTATCTCATTAATATGACAAGACTCCTGTAAAGAACTAATGTAAAGATTTGAATGTTTCTCTGTCAGTCAAACTGTGCAGTCAGAACTTGTCAGGGCAGTTGTGTTGAATCTGTACAGCAGAGTAGAAATGAAACATTCACTAAAAGGTTGAATTTCCAACCCAGGCACTAGGATATGTTCACTGTAGAGTAGGAAATTGGACGATTTATCAAAAACTTCAAGTAATAATATGAGTAAAATATGAATCTAATAGACCCAGTGGTTTGCACAGTCTCCAACCTGAAAACGTCATAACATTTTAACATATGATACTACATAAGACTTCCTGACTGCACTGTAGTCTCTCATTTTATATTGGTAAATGTTTGGGTCAGTTCATACACAATTCAGATGTTATTATTTCTTTCTACTTAAAACTGAAAAACTGAAACTACTGAAATCACTAGCACTGCTCCTGTAATGGGAAGTTTAAAAACTGGTCAGAATCTGTTCTTCATCTGTCTGACACAAACTGTTGATTGGCTGTCTCCTCCTCTGCTTTGTGACTCAAGAAAAACACAGTTAAATGATTGACTATAGAGTACAGATCACTGCAGTGTAGCTTTCTAAAGCAGGTTCATTATGTGGGATGTGAGGATACTGCTGCTGGAAGACAGATATGTTAATATATATAATAAGATATTCATCCAGCTGCCACTAACATACAACACAGGCACAGAATACTTGATATACTGTACACACATTAAGTCCAGCTAATGAAAACTAATAAGGTCATGAAGGTTGTTGTCAGTGTTTGTTGAGATGTGTTAATTTAATTGTGCAGTCATTTTGGGGGGGTGTCTGGGGTTCTGTTGAATGGCTGAAGGTTACACTCAAAGCTTTGCTGATATGTAGTTGACAAATATCACAGCCTTCAACAGAAGAACAGCTATATATAGTCCCACCAGTGTTTATGATCGTTGTTTGCACACCTTCCAGTAAATACAGCCTCACTGGGTATCAGGCATCTCCATCAAGGTTGGAGTTTTAGACTAGACCTCATACATTGGGAGTATTTTAAATCCAATATAACACCAGTGTTAGTGTAGATTAACAAGTGATTTCCTATGGTGGTCATGTTAGGTTGCATTAGACTGTACTGGTGTATGTTGAAACATTCCCAGTAATATTTGTGAGCTTGGTCACTATGTTTGTCTGCATTCTCTGACCTTTGACTTTTCTGATTCTTACAGAGTCATTATACGCGAGCCCAAGCCAACAGCCCCCGCCCCATCATGACCTCATCAGGCCCCAACCCAAAAGGTTCCCAGGGGACGCTGGCCTCCCAGCAGCACAGCCAATCACAGCAGAGCCAGCAACCGGCCAGCCAATCGCACCACTCGCCCGGCGGCAGCGGACGGGAGCAGAGAGAACAGCGCAACTCTCGCTCTTCCAGGAGGAAAGGATCCGACAGCAGCGTTCCAGAGGAAGACAAGGACAGGAGAGAGGAGACCACAGGGAGAGGTGAGGGCAAGCACCTTCACAGTGTGGAACTGACTCAAACATTATCTACACAGTACTAGCATCAGGGATTTCTGCTGCTCTTCTGTTTCCACCACAAAATCACAGTGAATAACATATAACCAAACATAATATGTCATTTGAATGTTGACTGTTTCATTAGCAAAGAACAAGAAGAAACCAAAGTGTTAACTGTGGTCTTTAAGGTGTTTTAGTACTGGAAACCATTTGAATGATCTCAGGCTGTTCTCACAGCAGAGATATCCATTTAGATCTCTGCATGGTTGTACACACCACAGCCTCCAGGTATGAGTCATTGTAGTAACCTGGACTCTCTGACAAAATAGCAATGGTAAAGATGACTGAGTCAAAGTTATTCCCTGTGGTAAATGTTTATTTCCGATTAATGACATTACTGTTAAAGAGCTAGTAAAAAGAGCTACAAGCAAAAGGAGTCAGGTCAAGAATGAATAAACTTCTCTTTTTGTGTTTGTTTTTCCAGACTCCAAGTCCAAGGTGAAGCAGGTGGTGAACAAACGCAGGAAGGGTGAGGAAGATGAGAAGAAGGCAGGATTAAAGAGGCTGAAGACCGACATGACGTCTGATCTGTCAGAGAGCAGTGACTCAGAAAACCCACACAACAAGAGGACCACCCACTCCTCGTGCTCCTCTTCCTCTTCCTCCTCCTCGTCATCCTCCTCCTCCTCCTCTTCCTCCTCCTCAGAGCCCAACTCTGAAAATGAACTTAAGACTCGCAGCAGTGACGTAAAACCAAGTGCCGTTTCCAAAATGGAGGAAGACGAGAAGCCACTCATGCAGGCCGCCAAAATGAACAATTCCTCGTCTCTAATTGGTCGGCTGTCCCCATGGGTGGAGCTTCAAGCAGCAGAGGACAGCAAGAAGGGTGTGGTTAAGGAAACTGGCAAAATTATAATGAAGGAGGTGGAGGAATTGGTGGCGGTAACACAGATCACCCAGTCTCCACGGCAACAGTCTCTGATATCTGACACCATTCAAGGCAGCATCTTGGAGAGCAGCAAGAACACTGTGAAAGGTACAGTCAGCTGGTGCAGGGTCACTGTCATGAATATCACAAGTATGATTAAATACAGCATTCTTATAGTGTGTTTTTCCTGTTTTGTTTTTTTCAGCATCTTCTCGGTCCCAGACCCCGTCGTCGTCTCATCTCCATGGCAGTGGTGTGATTGACATCACAGATGACGCTCAGGCCACAGTGCACCGCGAGAGTTCAGAGGCAGTGTCGGCGCTGCTGGCCTCCCAGAATGCCGAATCCACCGCCCTGTCACCGTACCTTCCTCTCAACCCTTCCCCCGTCTCCTCACCTCCAATTGCTCCTTCTCCCTCACCATCAGAAGGAGGCAGGAGGACAGACATTGAGCCTCCTATGCAGCATCAGCAAGGCATTATGGGAGGTGCTGTGACAGCAGCCAGGAGCTCAAGCAGCAAGATAGAGTTTGCTCCCTCTGAGGTCATCAGGTGAGAAAAGAAATCTTCAATTCAAAGAACTTTATTCATCCTCAGCAGATCAATTCAAAAAGTGTCTTTGTCTTAAAGACAGGTTCTGAATATTATGATTCATGTTGCTTCTTAAACGCCCCGATATGGAGAGTGGGAGGAGAAGGGTCATTAAACACAGACCTGTCCCATTGTCCAAGATAAGATATAGTATGTCAGAGAAATCAGGTAATAGGAGAAAATGTTAAACTGTTTTCATTTTAATTAATGCAACTGTTAATGTAATGATATTCAGTCAACAGTTCATGCATCCAGCAGGCGAGCAAACAGGAATTAAAGAGCTCCATATTTGTGTAATGTGCAATGATGAAGCTGATGTGAATACATATTAGTGGACTGACAGTGTCCAGCAGTGATGCTCATTAAGCTTCAGCAGGAAAACATGCAAGCTGTGAAAAGAGAGACAACCCTCCCTCCCTCTCTCTCTCTGTTCCTCTGTCTCTCACCTGCCAACAAATATTTCACAAGCCTATAATTCTTAGTATAAATGTGCTGGCATCTCTGAATGAAGCCATTAGGGACATTTAATGTAAAACCTCAGGTGATAAATACATTAAGCCAACAATGTTATGTTGTCAATATCTGAAAGCAGCTTTATATGCACCACAGAACCTCATACACATGCAGCAGGTCAGTGATCACATTTCTTCCTTATCCTTCTCTACATGTTATTTACTGTTGCACTACCCACACAGTAGCACTTCCCAGTTTTTGTGTGTGTCTGTGTGTATCTGAGGTGAGGGCTTGCAGTGCAGTGCAGACTCCTCACACAGTAGTGGGAGTACAACTCTTCCTTCTTTGGACTGATAAATGTCTCCACACGGAGAAAGGGCCTGTGTGTGGTGTAAGTAGGTGGCACAGCAGCAGTAACTTCATTCATTATTTAAATCCTCTGATGTTACATGGTGATCTCACTGTAACCTCATTAACCCACATCCGTCTGAGAGATGAGCTGTTACACACAGATACACACAGCGAGCGTGTGACTGCTGCACCATTTAAGCTGTTGGGGTTTTTGTTGTTGTTTTTTCATTTTGCTCCTTGAATGCAACAATATATGAACTGATCTAATGACTGGAGTAAATAAAATAAAATAAGGCAATAGATAATTATAAGGCGAATAATTGAAATACTACTTAGTGAGCCTGTAACTTACTGCAGGAATATAGCTGCATCAGTAAAGGACCACTGCCAGTGTATTTTGATTAAGGTCTGTACTTCTGTGGTGATATATTGTTAAGCTTTGGGATTCAGGTTTTTCTTTTTTTTTTTATCATGATTCAACAACAGAATCACTTATCATTAGAGTGATGAGATGTAGTAAATTAATATATTTTTTCTTATATATAATAGAAACTAATGGCAATCCTAGATGAAATCCTAATCCCAAATTAAAATATCAGTTCTTCTGTGCTTTTTTTCAGGCCTGTCACGTCGATGGCTGACAGCGTGGTGCTGGTAGAGAAGGAGAAAGCTGTCCCTCCCCCTCATCATCATCTTCATCATCATCATCATCATCAACAACAGCACCATCATCATCAGCCACACACACAACAACAGCAACACTACACATCTATCCACCCCACCATCAAGAACTCGTCTTTATCTGAAGAGACGAGAAAGCACCCACAGCAACAACAGCCACCGCCCCCCCATAAGATGAACACAGTCCACCCATCTGACCTAGCCAAATCCAAAATGAGCCCCAGCCCAAACCCCACCCCACCCCAGCTGGACACCCTGAAACAGAAGCCCCAGCACCCCAACAACTCCCAGAGCCACCCCTACCCCAACACAAACCCAACTGAACTTCTCAAAGCGAAGTCCCAGCCCGGGCTGCTGGACATCTCCAAACCCAAGCCCACCACCTCCCCAGAGGTCTCTAAACACAAAATACCAAGGTACCCAGACACGTCACCGCCTCCAACAGGCCGCTTGTCAGCGGAACCGGTGCGGTCTGGTTTTAAGCCGGTGCCGGCGCGGCCCGAGTCCGGAGGAGCGGGTGCGAGCAGCAGCACCAAGAGCCCTCTGATCATCGATAGGAATGAAACTTTCACAGTTTACAGGGACCCGGCGCTGGTCCGCTCCGACACGGAGAACTCTGTCGCCGCCACCGTCTCTTCCAACCACGTGGCGGCCTATCTCCATCCCCACCTGCACACCCTGCACTCCCCGTCACCCCACTCCCCCTGCCTCACCCCTGCATCCCACCCCCACCCCCACGCCACCTCCCACCTCCTCGCCGCTTCCCACACCTCTGCCCTACCTCATCCGCACCTCCTGCCCCCCGGGGTGCTCCCAGCTATGCCTCCTCCCACAGCGTCGCTCCTCGGGGGTCACCCTCGGCTCGACTCCCCCGGCGGGTTGGGTCACCTCGGCCTACCTCACCCGGCAGCAGCACACCAGCAGCAGTTCCTACAGGTCTGAGTCCAGATACCTACACCTGTAGACTGTTATGTATGAACTAACTCTGATGGAGTGGGCTGATTATTTACACCGTTGTCTCAGATAGCTGAACTAAAAATGTGTTTGTTTTCAGGGCCAAGGCCCTCCTCCACCCCCTCTACTAACCCAGGCTCACAGTGGGGCAGCAGGCCTGGGTCTATACCCCATCCTCTGGCAGTATCCCAATGGAACACCAACCTCCTACCCCCCAGGACTCAACCTGCCCCCCACAGCTAAGTGGGTCCACCCTGAAAATCCTGTCACTGTAAACTCTGAGGCCACTCTCAGGAGGGTAGGTGTTTTCATGTTATCATCTGATGTGTGTGTTTGGACGAATGAATGCATGAGACTGAGTCTGTTTGTCAGATCAAGAAGAACAGACTAGATAGAGGTGAGATGTGATGGAGATCATTTTTAGTCAGACAAAAAGAAGATGTACATGAGCTTTTACTGCCCATCATAAAAATTAATTATTGCCCGCTGAGTGTTTTTCTCACATGAAGCTGGATGTGACGACAGTTCACAGTAATGTGCTCTTATGCCAAGAACATAGCCAAAGTTAAGCTGACAAAAAAAGTTGACATGCTGCCACAGAGGAAGTTCAACTGACTGCAGGTCCACATTCTGCACTTATGACCAGCCAAGTTATCACAACAGCTTCTACGTGCTCAGTCAGCAAATACCACACACACCTCTTTCTTGGTTTGATGAAGGCCCTTTTCAATTTTGGCAACTGACATGGAATTAAAACAATTAAAAAATGTTAGACAGATTATAATCTTGATATTTTATTGTATATTATTTGTTGTAGTGTGTGAGTGAGTGAGACATAGACAATATTGTTAAATGAGTGTGTAGGTTTTAGTGATGTTAGCTTTACTGTGGATGTTCCACACTTGTCCCATCCAGATGAATTGTTTTAATGATGTTGTCTTGGTGTGCGTTGTGCCTGCAGAACACAGCCAGTCCGTGGCTGCACCAGGCTGCTGGTAGTGCTGGTGACAGTCTGGGTTTGCTGAGCCATGTTCCCGTTCGGCCAGCAAGCGCCGACGCCCACCGCCCCCATGTCAAGATCAACCCACACGCAAGCCCTCCACTGTCAAAGACCTGTATGGATATTCATAAAGAGTGAGTAGAAACATCAGCGACATGTTGAGTCGGAAATGGCTTCATCTAAAAAAATAAATTCATAAATCTGCAACCAAACACTATTAATGGACCGCTACCTCAGACGGGGACAATTAGAAAGACTATTTCACATACAGATATTATATAACAAATTTCTGTCATTAGATTTTGGTGGGCCTAGTTGGAGTAAGAGCCAGTCAGTAAAGCTCAGGACGGAGAGTCTCAGGAAGATTGCGCAGTCAGTGGGAGCACGAGGCATTCCTTCAGTCTGTAGCTAAATTAAACACGAGAGAGCTGAAATGAAAGACCGGCCACAGAATATTTGCTCTGAACATTTGAACAGCCTGCCCTTCCCATTGTGAAGTTGATGTGTTCAGAGAGAGGAGCTAAGTTAGCCCTGAGAGGCAGACGAGCAAAACCAGGTCAGCCAGATGAAGTGAAGTGGCACTAATCCAATATTAAAGTGGTTCAGACAGAATGCTGTTCATTCAGCAGCCTCTGCTCTCCTTATGTAACCACTCGCCATTATTTAGACACCACTGAATACACAAACACACAAACACAAAGCGTCACTGAGGAGGCATCACACATCGCTTGTCTCTCTCATTAGCCCAGTGATGCTGAGTTGGTTAAAAACTGCTGACCAGATAGTCATACCACATGGATGGCCTGTTACCCAACCGTATTCACACTCTGATACATCCACTATCGTTTAACAACTTAACATGTTGTACTTGTCTGTTTGCAGCGATCTGGATAAGAAAGGTTTCATAGATCCCATCAGGACTTTGACGATGGCCCAGCTGAAACAGGAGCCGATGGACAGGAGTCGCACCCCGACGGGGAAAGACGTCCACCTACACCGTCTCTACCTGGACCCCCTGAGCAAGGCCCGGCTGGGAAACACACAGGTATACTACACTTCGATATCATTTACTATAATTGTTTTTTTCCCATCTGCCACTCAGGGCTTGTTTGCAGTCATACCAATAATGGTTATCTCTACTTTCAGATTGGATTGCACCAACTTTATGATATCAATGTTAAATTGTTAGACCCCTCCATTTGTCGACATGCAAATCAACATCTCAAAAAGTAGCAGGTGTTGTTGCAAACCTCTTGTTTGAAAACTAGAAAACCTCTCCTTAACTGTGCTTATATTTTCTTTCCCAGGATGCAGTTCAGGCAGCAGACCGAGTCAATAAATACAAAGAGGAGAACAGGCAGATCCTGAAAGAGAGCATCGAAGTCGCTCCCTTCACCGCTAAGATCCAGCGCTCCAATGACCATGGGATGGACCGGGACAGAGAACGAAGCAGAGAGTCTGCCTTCCCCGTCCGGATACCAGCTCTCACCTCCCCCAGCCCGAAGGCCAGCCACGCCCATCCCCATGTCATCCAATCAGAAAAGAGCAACTACTTCACCACACTGTCCAACAGCGTGGTGAACGAGCCTCCAAGACTGTACTCCTCCAAGGAGATCAGCTCTTATTACGAGAAAGCGTCCGTCGGAGCTCCGGGGGTTGTAGCCAGTATCGGGGCCGCCGTGCCAAATCAGGGAGCTCTGTCCCTGGGCACCCACAGCTCCAAAACCTCCCTGTCCAAGCCCCCTCCTCTCATTAAGCACCAGCCCGAAGGAGGAGAGGGGTTAGCAGGGAAAATCACCGAGCAGCTCAGCCAGCAGGTAACACTAGTCCAACAGCAGCATCAGCACCACACTCTAGACAGGATAGAGCGCCGCAGCCCTGCCATCTCTCCATCCTCCACTACGTCCTCCTCCGCTTCAGCCCCCAACCACCATCACCATCACCATCACCACCAACAACAACACCAACACCAACACCAACACCAACACCAACAACAACACCAACACCAACACCAACACCAACAACAACATCAACACCAACACCAACACCAACAACAACATCAACACCAACACCAACATCAACACCAACACCAACACCAACAGCAGCACCAGCTCAGGGCAATGCCATCCCTCCACCGAGCGCCGGTCTTCCATCCCCCCACGCAGCACGCACTGGAACGAAAGGAGGCCGCCGAGCGAGAGAGGGAGCGAGAGAAGGAAAGGGAGAAAGAAAGGGAGAGAGCGGGTTACGGTGGGCGCCTGTCCCCACCTACCCTCACACCCATCCAGCCAGTCAGCTTAGCAGCGACTGGTAGCAAAACATCAGCGGAGCAGCAGAAACCTCCCACGCTGCTGCCGGAACTCAGGGACGTCAAAGGTCATGGAAACGCCGCCACCATCACCTCTGTGGCCTCGGCCATCAGTAGGGAGATGATGACTTCATCAGCAGACGGGTGGAGAGGTGGAGAGATCATTCAGGAAAGAGCGGGGCTGTACTCTGCAGAGAGAGGAGTGTCGAAGAGCAAACCCCAATCCGCAATGGCATCAGTCATTGTACGCCCATCGACAGCCATGAAGTATGACAGTCCTGTTGGTGCTAATAAATCTGGTGCTATGCTCCATCAAGACCTCCCCCACGGGAGGTTTTACCCATCCAAGCTGCAGGGGGAATGTCCGAGGTTAGGGGAGAGTGTTAGAGACCTCGGAGCCGGCAGGGTTATCCAACCCAACTCGAATATGGATGACATGTGTGTCCAGTATAAAAAGACTTCTGTGTGTGGCCTGCAGGGAACTGTGGGAGCCAACAACACAAACTCTGTGTGCAGGACTGTCGTTTCAGCCTCTTCTCCTTTCGGCATACAGAGCAAATGTGGGACAACTTCTCGTGAGCTAGGTTACACAATTTCAGCCCAGAGTGAGATAGCGGCTCATAAAAGTGGCATCGGTGGCTGGGTGCTGGGTCACTCAGGCCCAGGAGAGCACCTGGAGGGCTTTGGCTTACGTACCACGTCTCCCGGGGGTTCTCTGCCGCCCCCTAGTCCGGCAGTGACCCCCCAGCCCAGTCCAAGCCTCACCCCGACACCGAGCTGCATCTCCAACTCCAGTCAGCCGTTCTCCTCCTCGTTTGTCCATCTCAAGAAGCACAAAGCTGCGTTGGCTGCAGCCCAGTCCAGAGGCAACCTCTCCACCGCCCCCACATCCATCACAACTGGAAACTCCTCCCTGTCTGTGGATGCAGTTGACAAAGCTCCCATTCACAGCTCCCCACCTCCCCCGTCCTCGAGCCAAGCCTCATCATCATCAATCGACAGCAGCAGCAGCAGCAGTAGCAGTAGCTCAGCCAGCGGGAGCACAACACCGGGCAAGTCCAGTCCCCTGCCCAACGGCCAGTCCTCGGGATCGGCCTCGACGAGCAGCGGGCAGCCCAGTAACTACCACAAGCTGAAGAAAGCCTGGTTAACCCGCCACTCTGAGGAAGACAGGAACACAACTGCAACAACAAGTTCCACCAGTACGAAACCAGAGAAACTGCCCAGCATCACCACCAGCACCAGTAACACAACTACCACTACAGCCATGTCAGAGATGATCAAGCCCTGTACTGTCAATCTCAGCGCCTCCACCTCCAGTGAAGTGGAAATGAGCAAGGACATTGGAATCAAAGCTGAGAGAGAGAGACAGTCGGAGGAGAAGATGGGGGGAACAGCAGGAGGCGGGGAGGAAAGGAAGGCCGCTCCGTCATTAAGACGAGGGAGCAAACGGTCGTACGAGTCCGGCTCAGAGAGCGGGGGAGATGACTCGGACGCCAGTGAGAGCAAGCTGGAGGGGCGAGCCAAACGGCAGCCTAAACCCACCTACAAGAAGAAACAGAATGACATGGCCAAGAAGAAAGGAGACAATGAAAAGGATGAAGATGACTTGAAGCCCAATGGCATCTTCAGATCAGCCCGCGAGAAGACCAAGCTCAAACTGGCCAGCAGCAGTAAGTCTTACAAACATATCGACTGTTGCAGTCAGACTTCTTGATAGTTTGCCAGGCAGCAAGTGTGAAAACATTAGTGGCAGTGACAGGATGAGGCTGGTGATATTCTACACTGTTGTTATTGTTGGCAAATCTCAAGGTCACACACAGTGTTTTAGTCCAGTTCCCACTGTTTCCCTTCCTGCTCTGTGGCCTCAGCTCCAAACTCACTGAACCTCATTGAAAATATAATAATATTAAAGTCACTGGGCTTTAATCAAACAGTAGCTCAGTGTAGTTTTTAACAAATGTTACTCAAACAGGAGGAAATGGTGCATTTGTTGTTGGGGACTATTTTGAGAAACAGATTAAACCACATTTGCTGCTGTAGTGAGTGTTTGGGGGGCAGCAGGTCAGTGGAGTGGGACTTAGTCAAAATAAACCACAGTGTGTGTTTTCATGTTTATGAAGTAGCATATCATGTAACAGTGTTATTTGTGGATGTGTTTGTAGTAGTTTGAGAGACAATAGAGTTCCTTCATCCAGAGGAAACGGATATGTCAGACGGCATCGTTACATCACCTTCCTATTGCCCCACCTCTCTCACTGTCAGACCAAAATACACCAACTACTTTTGCTACAGTGTGCTTATTTTACTGAGACCTTCAATTTCAAGGTGGCCACATTCAGTAAAGTGTAACTTCATCAAATCATTGCAGCAGAACAGCAAAGCCCTGAGGGCAGAGGATGAAAGTGTCAGTGGAGAGCACTTCAGAGCAGAATGTTTAGCTCCATCAGGCAGGTTTAAAAAAAAAAAAAAAAACTAAGTTCAAGGTTTATTTAATCATTTTGTACCTGGAGATTAATTAAGGGCAAAATTATCAACCAAAAGAAAACCAACTGGACATAAAAAGATGTGTGTCACCCCCATTAGCCCACTGGCTTACTTAGAAATATTCTTACAAGGGTGATTCTGTAACTCAGTGTTCCTGGACATTAAATGCACAGATGATATAAACATAGAACAGGTTGGCTGGTCGGTCAGTAGGTAGGTTTATTTGCTGCTGTAGTGACAAGAAAAACCTTTTCAGAATGCATCTCCTATGTAAAAACACTTCAACATTGACTTCTTATGAACATGTGAATGTAGCACATGTTGGTGTATTTTTCTGACTGTAACAAATAACTCTGAATATCTCATAATGAAATGGAGGCACAGTTAATGACGTAATAATGTGCCATCTCCTCAGACGGGATCCCCCGCTCGGTGCTGAAGGACTGGAGGAAGGTGAAGAAGCTGAAACAGACAGGGGAGTCGTTCCTGCAGGATGACTCGTGCTCAGAAATCGGCCCCAACCTGCAGAAGTGTCGTGAGTGCAGGGTGATCCGCAGCAAGAAGGGAGAGGAGCAGGCACATTCTCCTGTCTTCTGCCGCTTCTACTATTTCAGACGGTAAATCTCTCACCGACTTGTTTCCTTCCCCTTGATATTTCCTCTCCTAGTCGTCTTAATTTGATAGTTTCCTGACCACACAACACACATTCTTAGAGAGGATCCCTCCATCATGCATCGTCTCACATTCAACTTCACTCCAGTTTTCTCTTTAGAGAGTACGTAAGTGCTTAGTGTGTAAACAGACAACCACAAATGGAGAGCGAGGACAGGAGACAGGCTCTCACTACACATAGATTATTAATCTTATGCAGTATGCCCTGCTTCCGTCTGTCTGCCCCTGTCTCATACACACACTTGCCGTGGACACACAGACATGCACTTGTGTTGGATAAGCAGCAGCTGCAGTCTGGGGTCTAACAAGGTAAATCTGCCAAAGAGGATTTTCTGCTCTATAATCTTTTTCCTCACTGACTCACTGCAGAACTGCTGCTCCTGCAATCCACCCCAAACCCCACTCTGCATCTCCTCTTCTCATTCTGACTGTCACCTTATCTCACCTCCTTCCTGTCTGAGCCAGTGGACTGGGATTTCAAAATAAACATTCACCTGAGCTGATCGGGTTGTTTCAGGACACCAAAGACAGTGGCTCATCAAGAAAAGCTTCGTCTCACTCTCATTCATTATTATTCTGAGTCACTCTGTTACTGTGAGCTGCTGTAGAATCGATCCCACTTTACAGTGTCACTGTATGTTAGATACTAGTGTTGACATCCTCCCTGGCATCAGTGTGCAGCAGAATGATGGTGCTCAAAAAATGTCATATTGTGTGTTTTTCTGGTGTTTACAGCTTTGTCAGATATGACACAGTGTTTAATATCATGCAACTTCCGAGTGGTGATGTAAGTGTCAACACCAGCTCTTTTAGCAGCAAATGAGACCATCTGCCACAGTGTTTGTCAAAGCTTTTCTAATTTGGCGGCTATGTGAGGTCATTCCAAGTCCAACTGCAATTTCAGCAGGATGCAAACATGGTGTTGTGTGCAACGTGTAGAAGAGGCATTCAGCTTGGCCATCATGCTCTATTGGTCCATCATACATTTATTACCCGAGTCCCCAGTCGTTCTGAAAGTTGCTGTGATCTTTCTCTAATGTCGTTGTCACTGTTGCACAGAACTGAGTGATAAAAATCTGTTTCCTACCATCCAGGCTTTCCTATAGTAAAAATGGAGTCATTCGGATGGATGGCTTCTCCACTCCAGACCAGTTTGACGATGAGGCCCTGTCTCTGTGGGCCCCTGGAGCAATGGACGAGAGCCACCTGGACCAAAACACCGCCAAGTACATCCTCAGCTTCATAACAGACAAGTTCTGTCAGATGGTTGTGACTGAGAACACTGCAGCTACCTGGGTCAAGAAGGATGGTGAGTTGTCTTAAAAACGGCTGACAACTTAATGAGCTCGCCTGAAGTGTGTTTTTAAATTGGACCTATTTTCTGTGTTTTTCAGCCAAGCTGGCGTGGAAGCGAGCGGTGAGGGGGGTGAGAGAGATGTGTGACGCCTGCGAGGCGACGCTCTTCAACATCCACTGGGTCTGTCAGAAATGCGGCTTTGTCGTCTGCCTGGACTGCTACAAGGCCAAGGAGAGAAGGAGCTCCAAAGGTCAGTATTGTTTCTGTCTGGACAGTTAGTGGCCAGATCAGAGGCCAGATGAGCTGACTGCACAGAAATCCTTGCATGGACTCATATCACAGAACGACAAAGAACTGACTGGCACCAGTCCAGCATGGATTAAACTCCACAGTAGAGATCAACTCAGAGGTCATACAGTGCTCTCTGCTCTGTAGACTGCTTTTTCTCCTTTGTTTTCATTGTCCACATGTTCTGGCCTGGTTTGGGTTTTATGGTTTTTAGATCTGGTAGCACAGATTAGACTGTGACTCATCACTGCCATCAACTTTACATTAAATACCTGACCTGACAAACAGTTGATATCCAAAACAATTGGGAGCTACTGATCCGGGTTTTTTACCTTAGCATGCACCCTGGCTTATTATTAAATTCCTTGCATATGCTCTCCAGATGACCTAGTTTCTTAAATAAATCATGCTTCTATTTTAAGGGACAGACTCCTTCCTTCTTGTGCGTCACATACATATTTGTCGTACAGCATCTGACATGTGCCCTTTGTTCTTCACAGATAAAGAACTCTACAGCTGGCTGAAGTGTGTGAAAGGCCAACCCCATGATCACAAACACCTGATGCCAACACAGATCATACCTGGCACAGGTATGATCTCTTTTGTTTTCCTGTGTCTGCATTCCTCTGTCATCTCTTTAACTGCTCACTTATACACTCACACAGATGAATATTAAAGATGAACTGAAGTGCTAAGAGTCAAATAGTCCTCTCTTTGTTTTTTGATGTCTGTTTTGGGTGATGAGCTCAACCTTGATGTCTTGTTACTGCAGTGGTGCAACAACTGTCCCTGTCCTGCTGACTGGCTCGTGTTCCACTTTGAAGGTTGTTCATTTCCTGAAGTGTTGTAACTCTGCTGCATCTGTCTGCTGTTTCAGTGCTCACAGATTTGGTGACTTCAATGCACTCGCTGAGGGACAAACACAACATCAAGTCCCACTGTCCCTGCACCAACAAACAGAACGTCCTCACCAAACTACCAGCCACCAATGGAGTCTCACAGGTACAGTCCACGTACAAGGCTGGGCCACAGTTCTTCACTATTTATATATACTGTAGAGATATATACTGTAATTATTTTCATAATAACCTTATAAAATGTATTGAATAGATCCGGGTGTTGTTATACGTGTTGATGGGATAGTTTGAATTTGATGGCTGTTTAGATTAAATTTATCTTTTCACTCTCTCACTCTACTCACTCTGTTTCTTTCTTGGTAGTTTGTATGATAAAACCAACCAGCCAGTCATATTTAACCTTTGTCACCTCCCTCTGTCAGGTTCTACAGAACGTCCTGAACCACAGTAACAAACTGTCCCTGGTGAAAGCTGAGCCGGGCTCTCAGCAGAACTCCGATGTCGGAGCCACCAAGGCAGAGACCAACGGTGGAGGTGTTGGAGGAAGCAGCCCAGGCAGCGATGGAGGTACGGCTCCTGTCACTCCACCAGAGTCTCAGTCTCCTCTGCACTTCCTGGCCGACCTGGCAGAACAGAAATCCAGGGAGGAAAAGAAAGGTGAGGGGAAGGTTATTGTTGTAATTATTCATTCTTGTTTCACCTGCAGAAAGTATGACGTGATCAGTGACCTCTTCTTCTTTCCCTGTTCTGTCTCTCTCACAGAAAACAAGGAGTCAGTGTTGTTGGGCAAATCACTGAAGGAAGACAAGGAGGGAGAAAGCCTGGAGGTCCTGCAGCAGTGTAAAACCACCTCACTGGTAGCTAACAGCACAGAGCAGGGCTCCACGCTCAGAGACCTGCTCACCACCACCGCAGGGAAACTGAAGCTGGGTTCTACCGATGCAGGAATCGCCTTTGCACCAGTCTACTCCACTGCATCTCAGGTACACACAGACATATTGGTGATGTTATCAAGGAATAGACTCATTGGTTTAAAATTAGTGCTTGTTTAATTTGCTTCATTGCCATTGGGAGGAATGCTGCATATGTGCACATAGTATACGTGCGTTAATTCGTACATGACAGATAGAGAATATTCATCCCCGAAAGGCAGAAAACCTTTTTAGGAACCCCTGTTTTTCCAACTTCAAAGAGAAATCTCTTTAAAAATTCTGAAATGTTGCATTTTCTCTTTTCTCTGAAGACGGGAAAGGGAGGGCGGAGCATGCCCAATATCCTGGATGATATCATTGCTTCAGTAGTTGAGAATAAAATCCCCGCCAGCCGCCAGAACATCACCACCAAGCTGTCAATCAAGCAAGAGCCTGTCACCACAAGCAGCAACAACAACAACAACAACGCTGTTACTGAGGATACCAAATCAGACAGGAAGAAGTCAGTGCCTGTTACTGCAGCTGTGCCAGAGGAATCCACCAGTCAGTACCCAGACATTCCCCACTGCTGGTTAAACAACAGACGGTTACTGTGGCTCAAAGATCACCGCAACCAGAACAACTGGAAACTGTTCAGAGACTGCTGGAAACAAGGACAGGTACATAATAAGCCTTTGCAACACTAGCAGCAATATCCATGGCAACAGAGCCATACAAGTTACATAACAGAAAATAACCGCCATATGAATGTGTTTGTGCAGCCTGTTCTAGTGTCAGGGATCCACAAGCGACTGAACGCCAGTCTGTGGAAGGCTGAGTCCTTCAACCAGGAGTTTGCAGACCATCAAGGAGACCTCCTCAACTGCAAAGACCAGGTGGTGTCCAACTCTGGGATCAAGGAGTTCTGGGATGGATTTGAGGACATCACCAGTGAGTGTTGCTCTTCTGGTTCATTTGATTACGTAGTTGCTTGCACCCAGCCACAACAGCACTGTCATTGACGAGCTATTACTGATTCAATCTGACCTAAATCTTCATACCTGTGCAGAGCGACCCAAGTCCAAGGATGGAGAACCTATGGTGTACAGACTGAAGGACTGGCCGTCTGGAGAGGAGTTCATGGCCCTCATGCCTTCAAGGTGAGCATACAATATAAAAAAACGGTACCTCTTAATCACACTTCAGCAGCCTGTGCTATTGAGTCATATGTTTTTGTTCAAATCTGCAAATGACAATGTCTGCAAAAGTATTTCATGAGCCACAGTGAAGAAAAGTACAAAGTGTCAGAGTGACAAAATGAGACATTTTTTGCAGGTACGATGACTTGATGAAGAACCTGCCCCTGCCTGAGTACTCTGACCCAGAGGGCAACCTCAACCTGGCCTCCCACCTGCCGTCATTCTTTGTCAGGCCAGACCTGGGGCCGAGACTCTGCTGTGCCTACGGTAAGAGAGAAATGAACGGTGATTAAACTTGACAACTTTCATCATTTCACTTCTGTAATTGTTTGTATGTGAATCTTCTATCAGGAAATGAAAGATTTCAGAGGCTCATAGCTTAATGAATCTGAATCCTTTTTATTGGAGATGTTTTATGCAGAGAGATCCCCCTCTGGCCTTTTTCTCATGAATCAGTTGTCTGTCCTCCTCTAGGTGTGGCTGCATCTCAGGACCAGGACTTTGGCACTGCCAACCTTCATGTGGAGGTGTCAGATGTCGTGTCTGTGCTCGTCTACGTTGGAGTAGCGAAAGGCAACGGAGTTCTGTCCAAAACTGGTAAGGCAGCTAAAGAATCAACTTCAGCCACAGAGACAAAGATAAACAGTCATTGGGACAGTAGGACACACATTATTAGTGTGTTAGTAACAGATTAAGAGCTCTATCGTACAGCTTGGTTATCTAAATATCAGCTGCTTCACTATTTCTCCTGGTCTTCTCTGATTCAGTCTGGTCTTCTTCATAAATCAAATCTGAAAACTGTTATTTATTAGATGATTTGCTTTTGGAAGAGTAGGAAAGAGCAAAACTTGGGATGGTGTTGAATGGATGTAGCGCTCTACATCAAGAAGGATTAGTTATTTGGAAGGTGATGAATCAATTATTTTTAGGGTTAGGGTAAGAGAAAAGTTATAATAAAATTCAGCCTTAGAAACATGAGTTTGTGTGTTTGTCTATGTAGGAGTACTGAAGCGTCTGGAGGAGGAGGATCTAGATGAAGGAGTGCGGAGGAGGCTCAAAGACTCCAGTGAGACACCAGGGGCGCTGTGGCACATCTACCTCAACAGAGACATAGACAAAGTCCGAGAGTTCCTGCACAAGGTCAGCTCACTGATAAAACATGTCTACTCTCTTCTACAGCTCTAAACGAAAATTAACCAAACTGCACTATCAAGTATTAATTTAATGTTTCCTCACCCTCCACCTCAGCTCTGTAAGGAGCAGGGACTGGACGTGTCGCTGGACCAGGACCCAATCAGAGAGCAGGGCTGGTATCTGAGCAGGAAGCAGCGTCAGCGGATGTTGGATGAACACGGAGTTCACGGCTGGACTGTAGTTCAATTCCTGGGAGACTCTGTCCTTATTCCAGCAGGGGCAATGCACCAGGTATATAGCATAAACACATATGCACCTTACGTTTTACTAAAATCTGACACACTGAGTGTCTGTTTTTGTTTTATATCAGTGTGAATGTTGGAGACAGCTCTGTGTCTGAGACCCTGCAACAACTGCACACAGTGTGCATTACTTCCTCTGAGCCACAGAGCTCCATTGAAAACACATCAGTGAGACGTACTGTTGTACTGTTGCATTGGGTGACTTACTCCTTCGTCACCATCAACACACTGAGGTTTATTTTGACTCTGTCCCACATACTAGAGCGCTCAGTGTGGATTAATCCATCGCTGAAAATAGTCCCCAGCAGATTAATAATTTCTCCCTGTTGGACTCACATTTGTTAAAAACTACAGTGAGCAGCTGTTTTTAAGAAATTATTTGATTACTTACTAAAAATGAAACTTTGTATCGGTAAGGGGATTTTCCTAAAGATTTATGTCATCAGCAGGAAGCAGTGGTCTGAGAGGTGAGCTCCACGGACAGCAGGAAATAGGATAAAACCGCACTGACCTCATTCTTTTATGTTTAATACAGTGAATACTTTGTGCGTGTGCCAAAAAAGGATCATCTTCTTTTTAGTTTATGTAAATGCAAAGCACTGTGTGTGCCATCAGCCATCAGAAATTATAAATCCATATTTCAGTGAGTTCAAACTGCATATGTTTCAGGCATCTCAAACGTTATCATGTTTTATTTTCATTACAGAGTGAAACATGTTAATACTGGCGCTTATGTTCATCTTACACTTCTAGATTGTTCCAGATGATAATTGACTGTTGTTATATACAGTAAATGATCAGTCTGATCAGATCTAAGTCTTCACAGTCTCACCACAGCCCCTCTCCCTCCTGTCTGTCAGGTCCAGAACCTCCACAGCTGTGTTCAGGTCATCAATGACTTTGTGTCCCCGGAGCACGTGGCCAACTCCTTCCATCTGACCCAGGAGCTGCGGCCCAGTAAAGAGGAGGTCAACTACGAGGATAAACTACAGGTGAGACCCCGGGTTTCAGTCTGCCCATTTGCATCAATCTGTTACTTAACCAGTTGTGAGCTTGCAAAGATAATTAACATTCTAAGTGTTAATTTGACAGTGCAGCGCTGCCACATGATTGGTTAGATAATTGCTAAAATACATGCAGGTGTGCAGGTCTTTCTATTGAAGGGTTCAGTGAGTGGAAGGAGCTGCACATCTACCTCTCTTCTCTACTGTGTGCGTGTGTGTGTGTAACAAGGACAAGGCAGAATGGTAGAGTGAGTCATCGTCAGTAATGTTTTTTGGACATTGAGTTCGTCTGCTGTGTGTACACTCCACACACTCTCATCCTCCCATAGAGAGGGTTGTAAATGAGATGTGAGTCATCCTCCTGTGTCTGTACTCTGCAGTGTTCACATAGACGCTTCTGCAGAGTAGGAGAAAGTAGAGACCAGCTGAAGGATACGTCTGTAAAAGAACCACAGTGCTGATAGAAAATCATGTTCATTTCCTTTGTGCTCAGCCCTGACCAGCTAAATGTGCACAAATGAAAAAAACGTCATGAAATAATGTTGTTACTGCAGCTCAGTAACAGGTGCCAGGTCCAGCCCACCATACTGTGAACATTATACAGAAGCACCAAACTGGTCACACCTCACAGCAGCTTCTCTAGACCAAGTCCTGCTGTCATATATGTAGATATCTTCTGCTCAGTGGTGACCTCTGCCTGGACGCTCCATCACTTCCTCAGAGACATGCAGTGGTGTGGAGCTGGTGGTTGGACCTCCGAGCCTCTTTGAGTCCCACTCACCTCTCTGACCAGGACTGGTCCTATTGGTTCTGGACTTCTGTGTTACAATGATACAGCCACTGTTCCTTGAACATTTCTAATGCTCGTCATGTAGATGATTCACATTTACACAACAATATAAATGCAACTTAAATCATTTTGATGATCATCATCCACTGTGAGTCACATTAAAAGATAAGCTCACAATTCCTTATGTTGCTTTTAAAATAATAATAATTTGTCCGTAGGAGCACTGAAGCAGTTTTTCCTCCTGTTCATCCTGTCTGTAAACCGATCTCTGCCTGAATAATCCTCAAGACAAAATCCATAGCACATGTTCAGCATGAGAATGTCCTCAAAAGTTTCTACACGGCTACTCTGATTTACAACCAGCGGGCTATGGTCCAGAGATCTAGTGTCTCTACTTTGTGTCTCTGTGTTTCCATGTGAGCTGCAGACGAGAGACAGAGATGGAACTCACTCTAAAAGCTTCATTAGAAAAGAAATCTTGAAAATGTGTCAAACTGTAGCTGCTGAAGCCTCATTAACACAAGGAGACATTATTGTAGATATTGTGTCCATTACTCAGACTGAAGGTCTATTATGAAGGCAGGTTCACAGACAGTATGAAGAGGAGGGAAGCTGCCTCACTGAGCATCTGATTATTAAACAGACTGTAAAAAGAAATGTGAACTGACCCTTTAAGCTCAGCTCCACTCTGATGCACAGCTTGCTCCTGTTGAAAATGTGACGTATTGAAACTCTCCTCCTCCTCAGGTGAAGAACATCCTGTACCACTGTGTGAAGGAGGCGGTGAGCTCCCTGAAGAGGAGCAGCTCTGAGGAGGACGAGGAGGAGGAGAACTCATGACACGCCCTCGTCCACACCTTCCAGAGAGGGACACGACTCCCGTCAGCGCCCGCCCTCAGCACCCATGACCGCAGGAGGTGGTTGGATCAGAGCTGGTCACGTGAGCCAGTGGGAGCCTCACGGCGTGAGCTCCACCTGCATCACACATCCAGGTGGCCGGCGAGAGGCACGCCCACCTCCACCATCCCCCCAAACCTTCAGTGCCAAGAGGAGACGAACACAAGACCAAAGGCCTGTGGACGGACAGGGATGAAACCTCAGCTGCCTCCTCAGTGTGTGTGACAGACTCGGAGCAGAGAGGGAGCTGAACTGAAGCCACTACGAACCTCCGCCGAGGCTCCACTGAACTCCTCAGCGCCACTGACGGCGCATCCTGCTCATATCCAGTTTCCATGGAGACTCAGACTGTCCTGTAAGCAGCAGCGCACAGGTCTGATGGCAGCAGCAGTGACGACGGAGACTTAGAGACGCACTGAGCCCCCTGCTGCTCTCTCACTGTAATCTGCAGTGGATTAGAAAGGCCAGGAGGTTTAATCCCTGTCTGCAGCAGCAGCCCTCATAACGTCTTGGACAAAAGATTTCGCTGATCACGACAGCATCACCAGCAGCAAGCGGCATCAGGATCCAAACTGTCATCACTGATGCTTTAAAAAAATCAAGAAAAAAAGGATTTGAGGGGGAAAAATGCAAACCGGAGATCTCAGATGTTTCAGTCAGCGGTCTCTGCTGCTCCCTCGTCTTGTTCCTTCTGTAACTTGTGTGTTCTTGTCCTTTTTTTCTAGTTCTGACTGTCCGTCTGTCCGTCTGTCTGTCTGACTGTCTGTTGCTGTTTTGTTCTCATTTTCTTTTCATATGAACCTTGTTTTATTTCCTCTGTGAAGATGTATTTATTTTGTAACTCTGTCATAATGCGGTGTTATTGAGACAAAAAAAGCATTCATGTAAATGTGACTTGTACAGTTTCTTTTTTTTTTTCTTTTGCAATGTGGTTTTCAGTTGTGATACGGCTCTACTGTGATGGAGGACATACACACACCTGCACGCACACACATACACAGACATACATACACACACACACCAGCTAATGCCTGTAACTTTGGGAAATGTTGATGCTCTACAGTCCTCATGCCATAAATACAATTTTTGAAAATGAACTGCCAAACTATTGTAAAGACTGTAAAGTTGTATTATGTAAAGAAAAAACAAAATGGCTTATACACACAGCATTTTATGAAAAAGTATTCTCTGTAAAATGGAGACATTTACAAAAAAGATGTAATTTATTTAAGAAAATAATTGTCTTGTTTTTTGTTTTGTTAAGATTTACTATGGTGAACTTTGAAGTTAAAAGATAAAATAATGAAAAACTTAACTGTAATGTGTAAATATATACTTTCACTGAGGTATTTTTTTAAAACATGGCTTGCTTCAATTTCAAATTTTAAAGTGCAAGTGTTACATGCTTTGTACATTGAAGTTCAAAAGGGTTTTACATTTTCCATTAAAATGGATTTATCAAAAGTTTGGAGTTGTGTTTTTGATGCTGAGGCTCAGGTAGAGCTCACTCTGCTGCACTGTGGAGACGGTCAGGGAGTGGGTCTTACCATCAGTTTACAAATTGTCTTTTTCATTTATAAAAATTAAATAAAAAAAAGAGTCAAATAAGAGCTAGCACAGCAGGAACCAGTTTAAAACCTGGCTGTGTTTATAAATATCTCAATACAGTTCACGATTGAAATGCACAAATATATGTTTGAAAGCTTTTACTATGGTACTTTTATTTATCTCGGATTTTAAGAAAAAACATACTGTGAATACAATGAAGGAAACACACTTTGTCCATCGCAAAAATCTAAAGAATTTATGTCTATTCAGCAATAAAAACAGGTAAAAAGATGAGGTTGTCTCTAATTTTTGTGTCATGGCAGAAGGATCACTGTAGCTCATCAAGGAGACGTCATCCAGAGAGAGGGGATAGAGGAGGCTGTAGCTATGGTAAATAACAATTTGATTTAATTAACAGGTTATTCATTATTAGCTCCATATAAATTTTGAATCACGTCTTTGCACAGAGGGAGGACTGTATGCTGATTGTGTCTCTTTAATTTGAATTAATAATTAGGAAAGGTTCTATTGATAAAACAAAATCTGTTTCAAAGAGGCAGACTTGAAAACATTCATTTATCCTTCAGTGTAGCTTGCACTGTGTGGTCATCACCACTAGATGATGCTGTTAGTCCATGTTAGACGTGTTTGTAGTGACGGTGACTTTCATCTAGGGTCTGGAACACCTCGCCTAAATTCACTCCTGACAGACAAAAGATCAAATATTAACAAGTCAAAGTTTGACTTTACAGATGAAGCATTTATTAAATCTGTTAGTGACTGATGTCCTGTCGAACAGACTGTTCAAACTCACTCATGGACATTATTAGAAAAATATTGGAGAAATATTCCACTCCCAGAAAGCTCAGGCAGAATGAATCACTGATCATCACTATGTTCTCATTTGCTTCTCTTACTTGGTCTTCCAGGATTTCTGGATATTGAAGTTGTAAAGTTGTAAAAGCTGAAATAGTTATTCTTCACTTTGTCAGCTCTGTTCCACTTCACCTGAGCCAGGATCAAGTCAGTGTATTATATTCATCTCTTAGGCCATTTTATCACAGTGTGTCACAGGACTAAATGATGTCACTGGACATGGAGGTGTGATCATCATACAGCTTTTAACACTGTTAACAGAGAAACAAAGACATGAGTGATGTGTCCTCCTACCCGTCTGGTGTCTTTGATTCATTCATACATAGCTGTTTCTTCTTTCCAATCTCTTCATCTCTGGCCCGATGTGTTGTGTTAGCTGTGAGACCTCATACAGACAGGTGAGGTGAGGTGTGTTCCTTCCAAAAAGATTAAATTAATTTACCACAGGTGAGGTCCAGTCAAGGTGTGAAAGCATCTCAAAGATGATCAACAGAACGAGCATGTGAGCTACATGTGTCATAGGAAAAGATTGGAATACTAACAGTTTTATTGAATTCTTTCTTAGAACGTATCTATAAATCCATTGTCACTTTATTATTACAGGGTAGGAAGGGTGGATTTTATATTAGCATAGGGCTCCGACGAAACGTTGCAATGTGATAAAAACAGAATGGGTCTGAACACTTTCCAAATGCTCTGCATGCTACCTTGATGCATCCTAGGATCCATATGGTAGGCTACCAGACCATACTGCTTATCCATGGTCATCTTTGTCTTCAACCTTTTTAAACGTGGTCAGCTTTAATTTATGTTTCCACTAAATTTCCACTAGTCAACCATTTTTCGACTAGTCCACACCAGACCTCATTTCCTGCCAAAAGTCTGGTGTTTGGCAGAGAGCTGGTAGAATTGGTAGGACCTCCTGAGACATGATCTGCCAGATGTATTACTGTAATTGTGGTTTGACAGGAACACATAAGCTCTTCTGGCTACACTGCTGATGATTACAACTGATTACAACTGGAATCATAGACAGTCCACTCCCAGATCTTTGTTAACATGATTGTTGCTGATGACTCGAGTCCTGATATGATGGTGACCTTCTTGACTCTCCCATGACTAATAAGCAATGGATTTGACTTGATTCAATGACGTGGACCTGGACTTCAGACTTGCAGACCTCTGAGAAATGGACCTCGGTGTTTTCATGGAATGTAGCACCTATTAATCTTTACACCAGCCAGGTTTTCTCTGGTCTTGCAGGCAGAATGTGAAGGTCATAAGCTAAGGTCCTCTTCCACCAGGTGAAGGGTGGCTCTAATCAGTAGATTGTAGATGCATATACAGAAGCAAACGCTGACAACATTCCTCTTTGGTTAGATGGGTTTCATTTGACAACCGCTCCCAGCTGCAACTCAGAAGCAGCCATGCACCACTGTACAGTCAATTCTCATAGTTCACACAGGACCCTTTGGCAGCATCATTGCCTTCTTCTACAGTGAGTTCATCCTTGTTGTTGGATCTAACCTGTCCAACCTTACTCTCTAAATCTTACTCTGTAGCAGAATGAACACTTTGTTTCTCTTTGTTTACCCTTGTTATGAATTGCCATTTCTGAGTCAGCAAATTCATTTCAGCCTAAAGGTTGAAAAACACTGGTTTAGTGATTAAAGTGCGCATTGTAGACATACTCACTTCCCTCTCTCCCTGTTTATGGGGCGCTCCCCTTGGTGAAATACTACTGTATGTTTCCTGTTTGTTTGGTTGCTCACGCTGTGGTGCACACAGTAAACCGCTAGTGGCAGAGACAGATGCTCCCTCGCTCTCGCCTAAGATTCGCCGCCGTACCGGTGTGTAGAGGCCTGTGTTCTGGTTCGAGCATGGCCTGTTTTATATCTGTGGGCTAATAGTTTAGTTGTAGCCCACATCTTACAAGCTGTAGGCCTGAGGCCGCAGGACACAGCCTCCACGAGCCGCTGCTAAAGCTACTGCCAGCCTGCATGTGACAGGAAACTGTTGCTTTGTTGTGGTTGTTTAGTTTTTGCTTTGTTGGATTTGTTCTTGCTGCTTTGATATATTTGCTTTGTTATAGCCTAGTTATTTAGTTTTTGCTCTGTCATATTCAATATTGCTGATATACTTGTTCAGCTTGATTGCACTTTGTTTCACATGGTTTTGTCTTGCTAAGCATTGTTGCTGATGTTTAGCCCCTGTTTTGATTTCTTTATTCAGCTCTGCATAATCTATGTGGCTTTGCTCTGCATGGCTGTGGGCTCACTGCAGCCCTCATATTGCCTTGTATCAGGACGGTCTCCATGTTGGTGCTGCAGGTGCAGTTTTGGGGAATTTGTACTGTGTTGCAGAGTCTCCTCAACATCTAAATTCCTCTGGATGAACTTGATGGTGTTTGCGTCATGTTTTCACTGAACCGTCCTTGTTCCTCAGCAGGAAGGTGCTTGAGACTAGAACTGGCGCGACCTGGTTGTTGAAGCTGCAATAAACAAGTAGACTTCTGTCCGATAGATTTCATCACGTCAGCTTCATGGTGCTGACCCAACTTCAGGAACCAAACACAACATCTGGTCTCCAGCAAACCTGACTCATCTGATCCTGAAGTTTGCCAGTAACTTTGCTCCAAGACCTCCGTTCTTTCAACCATTTATCTTCTTGCTTACATTTTAGAGCTACTGGCTGTGTGTCTCTGTTCTTCCATCTCTGTGACTGCTGGAGGGTTAACAATAATAATTTTGGTTCTTGGTGCTCTCCCCTATTGTCAAGTGCTTCAGAGAGGCAACCAAAAGGAAAGTCTGCTGGTTCTATACTCACTTCAGAGCCTCTCTTAGGTCGTATATCCAACTCAGCTCCACTGTCACTTTCATATTTTTATCTTATTAACTGTAAAATCATTTTCCTTTTAGTGAAAATAACCGTATTTAGCAGTGACGCTCCACTTTCTCCTGTCTCCCCTTCTCCTGCCAAATGTCCTGTTTTCACTGCTGGGACACATTTATTTTGAAAACCTGGGAGTCACATTTGTGCTGTTGCCTGCCTGTGCATTTATGTGTGTTTAAGTGAGAGAGAGAGAGAGAGAGAGAGAGAGAGAGAGAGAGAGAGACAGTGCTGACATGACTAATGCTGGGATCAGCTCCCATTCATGCTTCCAAAGCTGAACTGGAAACACACATATTATCCTGCTCTCCATTATATAAGCTGAAACTGTGCTGGGCCTCCTGGCACTGAGTGTGTGTGTGTGTGTGTGTGTGTGTGTGTGTGTGTGTGTGTGTGTGTGTGTGTGTGTGTGTGTGTGTGTGTGTGTGTGTGTGTGTGTGTGTGTGTGTGTGTGTGTGTGTGTGTGTGTGTGTGTGTGTGTGTGTGTGAAAGAGACAGGTTAACTGGAGTACACTGAGGCAGAAGTTCACCATTGAGTTCAGACAGAGGTCACTCTCTCTTCTCTCTTTTCCCTTATTCCTCCCCTCGTTTTTGTTTTTCTTTCTGTTGCCCCCTCTTCCATTTGTACTTTTTCTTTCTTTCTTTCTTTCTTTCTTTCTTTCTTTCTTTCTTTCTTTCTTTCTTTCTTTCTTTCTTTCTTTCTTTCTTTCTTTCTTTCCTTCTTTCCTCTATCTTGCATTCTGCCTCTCCTGTCTCCATAGCTCTCCGTCATTCTTGACCCCTTTATCTCTCTCAGTGATAATGGCTTTTTAACAGGATTCATTATTTGCTGACTGCCTGTTTTCAAACCACAACTCAGGTGTGTGTGTGCGTGCGTGCGTGCGTGCGTGCGTGCGTGCGTGCGTTTGTGTGTGTGTGTTTGTGTTGTGTGGGCTCTCTCAAAGTACAACTAGACCAAAGTGTCCTCAGGGTTCAACTATAGGTCAGCTGTAATGTAACTCCACCCACACACACACAAACACTACTGCTTTCAAAGATTAGATTATGATTGAATATATTTCCTGATTGAAGGTCAATAAACCTTGTAAATATTTTATACAGTTTTATGGCAAAGATTTTATGACACTCAACCGAGATACACTGCTTGTCTGGATTCTTTCCCTTTAAATCTCTCCCTGTGTGTGCGTGTGGGTGTGTGTGTGACAGTCAGTTTGTGCAAACAGAAACTGCTCTTCAAAGTGAAACGAGGTGTCATAAATTGTGAGTGTGGACAGCCGGCAGCTTCCTGCTGCCCCTCCCTGTCTGAGGCTCAAAGCACATCCACAAAACAAGTGACGTCCAGGACAATGGTCCACACTGAGCTCCACATGTACCTGCAAACAAGCTCGCACCACAACCGCTGCTTCCATTGTCTGTCTCCACCTGCAGTAACTACACCCACAGCGATGTAGCGAGCTTGATTCATGGCCTACAACCTCAGGGCTCCTCTCCAACAGGGGGCAGTGCTGGTCTAATGGTCAGAGAGAAGGTGACTGGAAGGTTTCCAGTTTGAACCCTGATTGGCCAGAGTGAAAGAGCAGTGTAATTGAAGCTTCAGGTGTGTCTGAGTGGAAAAGGAGACTGTTGGAACACTATAATTACCTCTTAGACGTCAGACATTAACAATACCTGTTAACGCACTTGTAAGAGATGGATTTAAAAATAAATAAATAAAATAAAAATATAGAAATATGGTACGTATTTTTCATCTCCAAGCAGTAGCCTAGTGCCATACTGGTGAAATTAAAACGACAAGAGGAGAGGAAATAAGTAGAAGAATTCAGGCGCCATCTGACTGTTTCTGTTGTCAAACTGATTTTACATCAACAAATAATAAGCTTATTAAGAGCTTTGTTAGATCACATCAGTGTGTCATGAACTTTAGCTTGTGACCTCTTGGAAATAACAAATGACACTAAATAAAAATCAATGTGTAATACTAGGCTCCTCGTCTGTTGGTGTTGTTAGCATTTCCTCTTTAACCCTTATTTCATTTAAATAAAAATAACCTAATTATCCAAATTGTCCTCACATACAGAAAACACCTGATACTAAACTGACTAATACTGACAGTTTCTTGTGTTTCTTTCCCATACAGCCTCAGATTTATGTTGTGTCATCTGTATGGTCTGGACTGGAAACTGCTGGACAATCTGTCTTTATTGGACTGCTAATACTGGACAGCGAGTACTGTCACGTATAATAAGAGTGACAGGGGCTTCAGCAGGAGTTTACACACGGGATTTGTCTCCTATTGGAGGATTCCCATGCTGTTATATTGCAACAAAAACAATTCAATTTAGGCTTGAACCTCATCTCGTATATTAGTTCCACCATTGACTGTGGTGGCACACTGGTCTCCAAATATGCTGAATCCTAAACTTCCCATCATGCAACAGACTTGTTAGACTCTCCTTGTCCTTGATGAAATCCTACAAACCCCCCCACCCCTCAGTGTGAAACACACGTTCTGTTATAAATGTGTCTTCAGGGGCCAAGCTGAGATAACCCTGATGACATCATCCATCCATCCATGTCTGCATCACTTATCCGTGCCGGTCTCCAGTCTGTCACAGGGCCGACACATGGAGACAAACAACACACACACACACATTCACACCTTTGGGCAATTTAGAGTCACTTATATACATGGTATATCTGAACCTGGAGAGAGGCACAGGAGAGAACATTGAATATCCCGCCCGCTCGATAACGACCAATCAAATTCGTTTTCATTACTCGGGTAAACTCGCGGCGCGACAAACAGGACAAACGGCCATTTCTACCCCACTTTCATCCCGGATTCACTCGAAAATAGAATTTTGCACAAAGTTTGGGCTACATCGTCTGATAGATGAGTTATTACGCTAATTTTATGACCCATAGTGGAATCAAATTCATTTTTCTTTTCTGTACACCTTTAAACTTGTGTCTCTGACGAGGGTTCAACATCAGACAGATGCTCTGCCCTCCCTCCATCACAACACTGTGTGTGGAGGTCGCAGCCTCCTACTGTGTCTTCACCAACATGAACTCACCGAGGGCCTGCTCTCAACAGCTGGCTGTGTGTGTGTGTGTGTGTGTGTGTGTGTGTGTGTGTGTGTGTGTGTGTGTGTGTGTGTGTGTGTGTGTGTGTGTGTGTGTGTGTGTGTGTGTGTGTGTGTGTGTAGCATACCTCCATTTGGCTGACTGAGGTTTGTTCCCAGTAAAAGTGAACCACAGGTGCTTGTCTCTCACACTCCGACAGAAAAACCAGCTCCAAGACAGATTTCTGACCTCAGTCTCACATTCCTGCTGCCTGTTGGTTTGATTCTACGCACACTTCAACACAAAACATGTTTGGAATTACTGAAAACAAAAAAACAAAAACAACTGCTGCTATGAGCATGGGCATAATGTGATCGTCACAATGTTAGCTTGCACAGATTGTGTAATGAGGATAATGTGAGTTTAAAACATCTCTGTGCTAAAGGCTCCTGGTCGTCAGCTGACTGTCAGAGGGCTCCGAGGCTGGAAGTTTCTACAGCACATGATCTCACAACCTGTCACCACCAAGATTACTGCACACAGGATACAACAGGGAGTGAATGAAACATAGTTATTATAGCATGAGTTCTACATTGTAGAGAACTCCTGCAGGACAGTTTAACTTCTATGCATTTAGAAAAATTGCAAGTGTAGGTGAACATTAGCCTGTGGTAACCCTTCAAGTTACAGGCCACTAATTACGTGATAATGTCAAGAAATAACAAATAATTGTGTCATAATGTCTAGAAATAGCCTAGAAATAACGGCCAATTTCATAGTAATGTCAAGTAATAGCCAAGATTGCGTAGAAATAGCCCCGAAATAATTGATTGTAACTGACAATTGCAAGGACTTGGTGGCGGAAGATTCTGGCCTTTCCAAAAAAAATCAAAGCATGAAAAGTGTAATCTTTTGCCTTTATTAAAAACATAACATTACTATGTTATCTAGGCTATTTCCTGACATTATTATGTAATTAGCAGCCTGTAAATGTAAGTGTTACCTAGCCTAAGCTACTGGATTGTTGATTTACATTTTACTGGCCAGTCCCTTTTCAGATCATGTTATATTATGTTACAGCATCGTGCCAGTGTTTCTGTTGTACTGGACTGGACCTCTATTATAGTCTCTCATAATTTGTGCACACATACTTCAATGCCGGAGTCCATCCTCTTTTTTCTCTGTAGAGGAAAGATTGTTTTTTCATCACAGGAGGTGGAGTGGGATCCAGTTTGGACTTGAACCTGGTGTGACTGCATTTAAGATGATAACACTTGAGCACATCTGGATTTGGATGAACTGTGAGAATGTGGGTAATCAAATCTGAGGTCCAGCAGCCTGTGCACCATGAAGTCTGCACACAGGGAGTTGATTATGGTACTTTATACTCTTTACGCATCTATATCGATACAATTGGAGTTATTTTTATTCAACATCTCTACAGTGTAACAGTGTAATGACCAGCTATACAGATGATCAGAAAATGCATGTGTTGTTATTGGCAAACACTGACAGTCAAGGATTGTAAGTCATTTGTATGTGTGTGTGTGTGTGTGTGTGTGTGTGTAGTGGGGGTGGGGTGAAATGACAGAGGAGGGGCAAGAGAGGCAACAGGGGTAACAGGGCAGTGGGCATTGGCTGCTGGGTGGGGGTTAAGGCTACATGGAGAGGGCTGGGGTAAGATTGGGGTGAGGGTTTAAGTTGAGGGCAGAGGGGAAAGAGAGGAGAAAAGGTGTGTGTGTGTGTGTGTGTGTGTGTGTGTGTGTGTGTGTGTGTGTGTGTGTGTGTGTGTGTGTGTGTGTGTGTGTGTGTGTGTGTGTGTGTGTGTGTGTGTGTGTGTGTGTGTGTGTGTGTGTGTGTGTGCCTGCATGTGTGTGAGGGGTTTAAGTGGAGGGCAGACGAGAGACTGCCTGTGTGTTTCTGTCCTCTGAACGACCCCCTCTACCTCTACACACGAACGAGAGGCTCCCATCTTAGCATGTGTAAGTATTTGTGAGTGTGTGTGTGTGTGTGCGTGACAGAGAGAGAGAGAGAGAGAGAGAGAGAGAGAGAGAGAGAGAGAGAGAGAGAGAGAGAGAGAGAGAAGCAGTACAGGTGGGATTATTTTGTTTGTGCCAATAATCAGTGTAGCAGAATCACAGAGCACTAATAAAGCTGTGACCCAACACACACTCAATGGGAGGCAGACTTTTCATTTCCTGCCCACGGTGTGATACATTCACTGACTGATCATGTATTAGAGTATTAGAGACTGGATGGGTCAATCACTGACATGAATCTAAAATAAAACGACGAATGAAAACAGCAGTGAGGGAAATATTTACTCAGTGCAGAGTTTGAGGACTCTAAATAATTTGATGAATTTCACACCAACCAAGTGGAAATTTGACCAACTATATTCGATCAGTCAGCCCAGTGTCTAATGCAGCTGTCATCACAATATTATTAGTCTCAGCCAATCAAGATGCAGTGATTTGAAAACTGTCTCTTGTAAGTAAGTAAAGTCTAGCACGACTCTCCTGCCTTCACTAATGATTCAGATTTGTTGAACTTTTTTGAGGAAAAACTCTCAGTCTCCTTCATATCTCACTGCTGCAGCCTGGTATCATTAGCACTTGAATTCAATGTCATTGACTGAGATCACACAGCTGGAATCTAATTAACTCAGGTGGACACACTGGGTCAGGATGGTTCACACAGCCATCAGAACGCCAGGATAAACAACACACAGGCCCACTACGACGATACAGGAGAGCAGGTGGAGGACGAAGATGTTTGTGCAGCTCTAGTCGACCAGTTATGCTTCACAGTGGCCTCTGTAATAACTGCCTACAAGACATTAACATTTCTTTCTTTCTTTCTTTCTTTCTTTCTTTCTTTCTTTCTTTCTTTCTTTCTTTCTTTCTTTCTTTCTTTCTTTCTTTCTTTCTTTCTTTCTTTCTTTCAATTCAATTCAATTCAATTCAATTCAACTCAACTCAATTCAGTTCAATTCAATTCAATTCAATTCAATTCAGTTCAATTCAATTCAGTTCAATTCAATTCAATAAAACTTGATTTATCCCCAAGGGGCATTTAAAAACATTCACCTGGACATCAGAATGTAAGAAATAGAAATAGATAAATAGATAAAAACAGTGCAAAAGACTTTCTTTCTTTCTTTCTTTCTTTCTTTCTTTCCTAGTAAATCATACTGTAGTTTACATAATGATGTGAGCACATAGTGAAGTATTGTTACTATTGTTATGTATTTTGTGTTGTGCTCCTTGTAACTGTGTCTTTTTTACGAGTCCGTATCTATGTGCACCTTGAATTTTACAATGACAATAAAGTATCTTGAAATCATGAACTCTAATGTGTATTTCACCTTTGAAGTAGTGGTATAAACTTGTCATTATAAAACTATACAGTACAGTACACAGTTCAATCTCTGAATATCAAATAAAACCCCTTCACATGTGTTGGTACAAACAAATATGACAGCCACAGAATATTCCACCTTCATTTCTACCATGTTCACCAAACCACATTTAACAGCATGTGAACTAAATGTGAGAGCCTGAACATGTTAGACCCCTACAGTAGAGCTGAGGAGCCCCCGACTCATAAAGCTGAGAGGTGGGCGCCAGCATCGTCTTGTTGGTTTGTTTGCTCATTTGCAGCAACAGCACTGAACTAATGTTCTCTCAGTTTGTAAACAGTGAGTCAGTCCATGACGGATCCTCTAGGAGTGTGGGCGCTGGTCTTTACAGGAAACCTTGGCAGCCATCTTCACACTCAAACATACACACATCCTCCTCTGACCCTGCAGCACCTGCAGCGCCGGGCTGGGAGCCATGCAACAGACTGTCGGTTTCACGCTCCACAACATTTCACCGGAACATTCTGCAGGAATCTGACTCCAGCTGGTAGAAAGGCCAGGAAGGACAGGTGTGACAGAGTGTGTAGGTAGCTATCTGTGTGTGTGTGGGTGAAACTGAAGAAATGTAATGGAGAACATTTAAAGGGGAACTATGCAAGTCGCTTTTCCGCTGTTTTGCTAACCCTCCTCCCGGCCATGTGCATTTGTTTTCAACTAAGCCAGAAAACAATCAGTGGAGCAGTAGATAATGTTATTTATCATACATGTGTTACAATGTGTATATTTGTGTAGTCTCATCCATCATAAACAAGAGTTTACGGGTTACAGGGTCTTTTTGTGGTCTTGTAAGGTTGGTTTTCGGCCAAGAGACGCTAGGTGGAAGACAGAGCTCAACCATCACAATTACTCCGATGCTGTTTAGTTAAGGTAAAATGTAGCATAGTTAACCTAAAAATCCTGCATAGTTCCTCTTTAAGATTTTCTATGAGGCTGTTAGGAATGTGTGTGACAGACATGCAGAGAATGAGGAAGAGTATGAGTGCAGATCATATCCATGAAAGATGAGGAGATCATTCTGGCCTCACTAATCCATCAGGTTCATCAGCTCCTGCATGGACACATATCCAGAGGAAACACTGTGTAACGTAAAGTAGTGTTCATGAAATTATGGAAGTGAACTTGAAAACTCATCAGCTGAGTTTGCATGTTTAAATCACAGAGATGAGTTTTCTTATACATGAACCAAGTTCTGTTTCCAGTCATTCAGAGAGAGAGAGAACAAGGGGACGAGTCGACTCCACCCTGGGCCCAGAACCCAGAACCTTCTCAAGTGACCATGCTCACCACTACACCGCCATGTCCCCTTGCAGTCACTGTTTCCCACCAAAACACATGGCGTTTTTTCTTGAGGTCTAACCAACACATTCAGTGTGTTTTCTTCCACATTAAAGAGTAAATCAGATTCTTAAAATACTTAACAGTTTTGAAAAAGTGTTAACGGGGTCATAGCGATCGTAAAATAAATAAATAAATAAAAAAAACCTGTAAATTGTGTGTTGTTTACATTAACACTTGCTATTTTACAGTTTCCTCCTCCATCCGCTCCTTTCATTTCCTGGCTCAAGGCTACATTTCTTCTTGACTCACCAAATAGTTTAGCATGAAACCTGCTGCAGGGATGAATGAATGTTTACATAACTCCCTGTTTAGATGTGATCAATCTTACATTTTGTGCATATTTGAAGGTGTGGCTGTACCGAGAGTGAGAAAACCCTGCAGGGCTGTGGATGATTCACAGTAAATACTACACAAGCAGGAGTCCAAACACATGAGGCAACAACACTTTTTCACCTCTGCTCCTCTCCATAATTTAAAGTCCTAAATATCTACTTGTTGTTTAGCCCTAGAACAATCTTTGGAAACTCAATGGAACAATTTTATTTTACTGACTGTGAACCTGAGAGGTGATGTAACCTCACAGCCCCTTGTTGTCAGTCTTCTAGTCCCCTCTGATGAAGAATATGGTGAAGGTGTGCAGGTCGGGGACAGCTGACTGGTTGTGTAGGACTTTCCACCATCTGATGATGCCAGTGGGCGTGGCCTCTTCTGAAAGAGTCTGCAGGTGCTTCTTATTATATCTCATCACCGTGCCATGTAGGACTGAGGTTCTTCAGATGTTCATGTAACCTCAGCTTTGGTCTTCCATCCATTTTCTCCATCCAGCTACAGTCTGACTGCTGTGGAAGTGGGAGGACAGGGTGTTTACTTTTGCTCGTGTGCTGTTTTGGCTTTGCCTGGTTGCAACTAATTGATGTAGCTTAAGCATTTTCTCCAGTGTCAGGATGGAGCATTGACTGAGCCAGGCTGGCCCCTCTCATAGTGATAGGTGTTGCCAGGCAGCACATCAGGGCCAGGTTCAGGAATGTCAAGTCAGACTGAAGGATCGTTTTTAAACTGTGTGGACTTCTGTCTTTATACCAGGGGACAGTAGGGACTGGAGGTTGTACTGCACAAAAAGGAGTTTTTGCATGGTGGTAGAGGATGTTACAGCTGAGGGACACACTGCCTGGACTTATGTTGTCTGTCATCAATCTCTGGCTGTGTGTTCTTTCTCTATCTACTAACTGCTTTTGTGATTGATTTATATCAGTGGACATTGTTTGACTCACTTTTTTTTAATCAGTTGTACATTTTTACACTTCAATTCACCTTTTCATGCACTACAGAACATACTGGAGGATTTGGTTTGGACACTGAAGTTTGAGGTTTGTGAAGATGGTACAGTTATGCATTTGAGTTTAGAGTTTGGGGAACGGAGCAGAATATTAAGAAATGTGTCGGAAAGAAAAGTTGTAAAATTCAAAAATTAATATGTCATTCTTTATTTGCTCGCTCCAACACGTTGGAAGTGAATTTGAAAGTGTGATAGTCTACATTCAATCCAGAAATATAATTGTGATTCTGGCTGCACCTTCTCATCTTCATATCTTCATTTTCACACATGTTCCTTCGCTACAGGGTGAAAGAGACTGTGACAATAGAACATTTTTACAAGAATATTTCACACTGGCAAACCCTGCAATTAACTGATTTTATTATATTCCTCTGTACTAACCACGCGCATGTGTGCGTTTGTGTGTGTGAGTGTGTGAGTGACAGGAGGGAGGGAGGGAGAGAGAGTGGCACGTCTCTCTGCACCCTGTGTTACCCTGGATGAACTGCTGCTGAACTCTGCGTGACTGTGGTCATGAAAAAGTCAGAGGCATGCATGTGCATGTTGTGGGGTTCCCTTACTGGAACATCTGCCTTTTTCATGACCACAGTTGTCCGTGTGTGTGTGCGTGCGTGTGTTTGTGTGTGTCTGTGTTTGTGTGTGTGTTAGATTGTTATGTATGTGTGAAGTGAGTGTTTAGGTGTACAGCAAATGGTAGTCCCTACACCGCCGTGCAGATCCAGAGGCATTAACCCTGTAGTCACCATGAGGGGCCCCACTAGGGATTTTAGTCACATTGGGCCCCAACAGCACAGAATATAACACTATGCAGAGTAGATTAACAATAATAATCAATCAAAGTGTAAAATCAGCATGTGATGCTTAAACTAAGTTTACACCACCTTGAAAATACCTCGGCCACATATTGTGTAGTTTTTATTTTAATATATTGTATCAGCTGTCACTTCAATACAGACTGGTCAGAATCCAGTGTTTCTTTCACATTGTGATCATTATGTAGACAAAAAAATAGATACAGTGTTTGTGGTTTTTTTAGGGCTTTATACTTTTACTTTTATTCATATTGATAAGTAATAAATCCCGATGTATGTCCGCCGACTGATGTGTCAGTACTGCGCTGCTCCTTCTTCAGTTGAAGGTGGAGAGAATGAAGCTGCATCTGTTGCTGCGGGGTGGCAGCTGAACTTTCAGCTAACTCTTGTGAAGTGTGACTTTAGAGCCCTGCTGTCATACCATAAACACTTTACACACACATTCAGTAATATACACACAGATAGACACACACAAGTGGAAATACACACCTATACACATACAGAGAATGCTCACACGCACAATTAAAAGAAAGACACACTTCCATGTGTATGTGTGTCAATTGGAAGTTGATTCACTGTATCACATCATCTCGACTGACGTAGACAAACACTCTGTGTCCGTCATCCCTTCATCCATCCATCAGTCCATCCATCCATCCATCCTCTCCCATATTCTCCAGGTCCTGTGATGTCAGCACAGAGCAGTGAGTGTGTATGTGCCGCAGTAGCACGTTGTGATGAATCTGCCTATAAATCAGAGGTGTCAGGGTTCGAGTGAACTATTGGCCTTTAATGGCCAATAAATACAGGTTAGCAGGACAGAGGTTGACTACAGGTCACAGGGCGGAGGTGTGTGTGACTGTTTGTGGAAGTGTGTAGTGTTCTCTTGGGGCTTCACAGATAGATCTTAAAGAGAGATTATTGCAATCACAAATTTTTAATAATTAACACCAGTGCGCCTATATTAAACAATTGAAAACATCCTAGAGTCATTAAACATGAATAATAAATGAGGTGTTTTAATATGGATGTTATATTTTTCCACTTCATATGCTTCATATTATAGACATGATATTAAAATTCCTCCATAAAGCAGGTTTTCACAGGCAGGATTCCTTCTCTTTTTCTCCTGAACTCTTGCTCTTCCTCTCTGACTGGTTTTCCAGCTGGACCCATTAACAACCTTCATCTCATCCTCCTCCTCCTCCTCCTCTCATCTGTCCGTATCTGTCTCGATGAGACAGCAGTCACCTTTTAGCCCTGTGAAAGTCCCGGCCTTCAGTCCCACCTCCCATCAAGACTACGGGGTCAAAAGCAATCCAACCCAGGAAGTGATTTTACGCCCTTCACACATGTGAGGAGCTTTTAAAGAGCAGAGAGAGAGAGAGAGAGAGAGAGAGAGAGAGAGAGGACAGGAGGCTGGAGGTGCAGTGATAAACACCACAGGCCTCAAATCTTCTAACCACCAGCCAATTCATGAAGACGTGTTTGTTCTTGATTCACCTCTCCTCACCCCACGTCGTGTTCCTTAGAGTCGGTGCTGCGCAAATTCACACCTCACAGCGCCATCAAAGCTGGCTTCACACACATTAAAATACACTAGTTCATGTTCAAAGGTGACAATTTTCACAAAAATCAAACAGTTAATGTTCACTTCTCCAGATCTGCTCAGTAGAACCTCCGGTAACCCTTTAATTTAGAGGCTGTTAATTACGTGATAATGTCAAGAAATAGCCAAGAAATAACATTTAATTGCATCATAATGTCTAGAAATAGCCTAGAAATAACGGTCAATTTCATAGTTATGTCAAAAGGCAAGAAATAATGATTAATTGTGTAAAAATAGCCCAAAATAGTCAATTGCAAGAAGACTTGGTGGAGAAAAAAATTCAAAGCATGAAAAGCATGTGTAATCTTTTGCCTTGATGAAAAACATAACATTATTATGAAATTGACCGTTATTTCTAGGCTATTTCTTGACATTACTACGCAATTACTTGTTATTGTTTTGGCTATTTCTTGACATCATCACATAATTAACTGCCTATAAATGAAAGGGTTACTGAACCTCCTGCTGCATCCATCCATCCCCAGCACCCAGACACCACAATGTTACTACAGAGCCACGGACAGAAATGACTCTTAAAAAGCCAAGAGAAAACACTGTGAGCATATGTTGTAGCACTCAAACAACTTGTCATAAAACAGAGCAACTAGTGAGAAAAGAGGTGCTGAAGGTGTGAAGGTAAACTTGCTGCAATGGAAATTTTATGTGGCCTGCAGCAGTTAAAAAAAAGAAAGAAATAAATACAAATAAATGACAGGCTGATGCAGGCTTCATTACAGCTGCCAGCTGAGAGATGCCAGATGCCAGATGCCATAAATCCAGAGAGCCACCATTGAACGCAATTCTTCTTATGATGTTTTTAGGCAACTCGCCACCACTTCACAAGGGTGTTGTTACTCTTGCACGAATGAATGACTCTTAGTTGGTTCCAAATAGATACATTCAGTTTACTGTTCACCAAGTAAGTGTGCACAGTGGACGTGCTCTTTCAGCATCATAATCACACAGTTAATTAAAGGTTAGACGTTAAAGTAGAAAAGATGCTGCTGCTTCTATAAGAGGTGAACAAACTCACAGAGACAGGTGAAGGAGAGTTCCTCCTGACTGTCTCTACTCCCCCGTTTCCTTCCAACACACCCGACAGATACAGTAAAGTGAACATGAGCTTGAGTGTGACCATGATCATCCCATAAACATGACCCTGTGCTTATTACTGTAGCCATGACGACGGAGCTGCCACAGCTTTGACAAAGTCTCTAATTTAAGACGTGATCTGACCCAAACTCTAAACTGAACCACCAGTTTTAGGGCTTCAATCTGACCTAAACACAACCAGACACATGTTATGGTTGTAGCTGATCTGATTTTGTGTTGACTGTGGAGGGATACGTGAGGAAATGTCAAATTTCTGAAATGTTATTGCTGACAGTAGCCTATAGGCTAATGTATTTATTATTTCTTGCATATCCAGAACCTGACTTCAGCAGGGACCATCCGACATCTGTGACCCAAACTTCACTGACCACTGACCACTGTGGCAGGTTCAGTGGCACAAAAGAGCTTTTGTGTCCTCTCTTCTCTTCTTCCTCTCCTCATCTCTTCCCATACGTCTTTCTCTCATTCCCTCTTTCACTACAATTCTCCCATCCATCCATCCATCAATCCCAACCCTCTAGTTTACCTCTGTGTATCTGTGTTACCTTTGTCCATGGCTACGGTGTGCAGCACACCCCAACTTCAGTGTGTGTTGTGTGTGTGTGTGTGTGTGTGTGTTGTGTGTGAGCTCTAAGCAGTGAGTCATTAGCCAGGAGTCAGGTCTTCTGGCTACTTCTATTGTTCTCTGCTAATTGATGATCCTTGGGGAGATGTGTGTGTGTTTGTTTGTGTTGGTGTGTGTGTGTGTGTTTTTTTCAACTCTTCTTGGCCACTGTTCAGGAAATGATGTTGTAGGTAACAGGTTTCAGATGCAGCAAACAATCAAACCTCCATTTGACTTGTACTGACCGGACTAAACTTTACCAAACACACAAACACAAACACACAAAAAGTCAATATCACTATAAGGTGCCTTTGAGACTTCCCCATTTCCAAAAAAAAAAGCTGAGTTTTTCCATGTAACTTCATATTAATTGTATTAAGTAGATGTTATGCTATTAGAAATGCATGATGGTCAAGCTCCCACACTTTTTAGAAATAAACTGAAAGCAAACAAAGTATATGCAAACAGCGAAATATGTCCACCCTGTCATGGACACATTCAAAGTAGAATAAATACATTGTAATTACATAGTCATTATAAAATATACATTTTTAGAAAGCTTTTTAGTCCCTTTCTCAACACTATATTTTAGTTAATGGGAAAAGTATTTGGATATTAATGAAATTATGGCAAACTCTTTGTTTCTCTATAAAATCTGCGAGAATTGCACTTTCTTTTCTAAATAAAATCTAACAACAAAGATATCTGGTCAAACTTTCAAACAATTCTATTTTGCCCTCTTTTGTTTATAACAGAATCACACAAAAGGTTTCAATAACTTGTGAAATAATTTGTTTATTTTAATAAAACATGAAAATGACGGGGTGGACAATGACAGGGTGGACATTGGGCATGACAGGGTGGACACTCATAAATGCAATAAATCTAAAAGAAATGATGTTAAAAAAAATGCCAGAGGTCTTTTTCCCATATAGGGGGAAACCAGTTGAACAATTGAATCTTCTTATATTTCTCAGTTTTAGTTTTCTCTTTTGCAAGGTGTTTTTTCAGTTTCCTCTTCGAACTCCTTCGAATGCTTTCCCCTTGACGCCTTTGCCTGAAACACAATTTGTAATAATATCACCAAAAAAGTCCATATTGTCCACTCTTACTATGTACAGTACAGCATGTACTGTTATAAAATGTATAGTAGTGTGTAAAATGATCAGCATAAGGCCAAAATTATGCACATGTCCTTCCTGTCATGAACCATGTCCACCCTGTCATGGGAGGTTTACAGTACTGTACTGACAGGGTGGACAGTGACAGGGTGGACATTTTAAACTAATTTTAACATTAAATGAGCACATGGTGGACCTTCAGTTAGCAACATGATTCAGTTAGCAAGCTGACTGTGTACTTTTTAACAAATATGTTTCAAATTTTTGAAAGGTATTTATATTAATTGATATTTCACTATGACAGAGTGGACATGTTAAGCTTGACAACATCCAACTGCACACATAATACGAGAACAAATACGAAATATATGTGTAAATACTTACTTTGCAACTAGCCACTGTGTCAGGCTCCATTGAAGAAAGACAAAATTATGGTAGTAATGTCACTGAAAACATCATAGGGTTTCTTAAAGGGGCAGTTACCCCAAAATGACAGGGTGGACAGCGATTTCAGGGACGCACACAAAATGTTCAATATAATTATGAAAATAGAATATACATGATCAGACTTACTGTTTTTCTCAAATAGGCTGTTGTGGACAATAAAACCATGTAAAAAAAGTTTTAATTTAGTATCATTTAAGCACTTATTACACACGCTGTAGTTAGCAGAGCACTGTGTGGGACATGCCAAAATCACGTACATCCAATGCAAGAAAACGGTATAAAATAAAGGGAACATATTTTAAGTGAATTATAATTATACCAATATGTGAGTAAATGTTTGGCCATTTATAATAAGACCTCAGAGTTTCATTATTCTGCTATATTTTCATGATGACTGAGTGATTCTGATGAGGACACCAAAGGCACTCCATAGTGATATTGATATGCACCAAGCCAATGTCATGCCAAGTGCATGATTACCTCCCACACACGTCACATGACAGCACTGATTTAAAGCAACACCATGTCACCATTTTACACTCAAATGAAAGTTTCTAACATCATATCACATGTTTCATTGACTTGTATCAGGGTGAACGGCTCCTGTCCTCACCGTGTGTCAGCTGGGACTGACTCCAGCTGTCACTGTTTATCTCTCGTGTTTCTAGTTTATGTCCTGTTTTATTTTGAAATCCCCTCTGTCTCCCTGTGATGACCTCATGTGTCTCACCTGTGTCTGACTGCTCCACCTGTGTCTCGTTTCTCCCTCATGTATTTCAGCCCAGTGTTTCACCGTTGTTCTTTGTTGGTTCATCTGTGTTCTCTCTGTCCCTGACAGCTTCTGTGTTCTCCAGCTTGTTCCTTGGAGTCCTTTCTGTAAGTCAACAAATCACTTCTTCTTGTCTTTATGGTTCAGCTAGTTAACGGATCATACCTTCTGGAAAAAAAAAAGTTCCATGTCCCCAAATTTCTAAAGTAGCTGCAAAGTCTATAGACAATATACATGAATGGATAGAGATGAGAAGGTGGGCCAGCAGGTGAACTAAACCGTAAACAAGGATGATAGAAATAGTTAAGCAATGTATCCCAGGCCTCACAGCAAACTAGCAGTGCTTTGAATCTATATCAATATGAGCACAGCTTTTTCTTTTTTCCCACAGCCAGAGGCCTTAAAACATAACTTAATGTTTGACATGATTTTTCCACTATTATGAATGAATCATTACCCACTGGTGAAGAAATAGTTTTGAAGAATAGTTCATGTTTCAAAAAGTTGACACATGCATTGGTCCATAAAAATAGTTTGTCTTGGTAAAATCTCAGGTGAATTTTAAAGGGTCTGTAAAGAGAGAAGTCTGGTGTGGATAGTTTAATATTGGACTGTAACATGGCTATCAATCTTATATTATGTATTTAGGTGATAAAAGTCCATAAATATTTAAAACCCCTGTTAATAGATTTCCCCACAGCAGTAGAACAGCTGTAGGTTGTGAGTGTGGGCAGCAGGGGGTGTAGTTTCACTAGGGAGCTCAGGAGGTGCAGGAGGGAAATATAACAGTGCTGAAAACGGCTGCTGCTGCTGCAGATACTGAGTTTATCAATAATCCTTTTGTAAGATTATAATCATTCAACATAGCAACATGTTTGTTCAGTGTTTTCTAAATGAACCTATAAACATCCACATAATTGCAGAATTTAGGAGTGTTTCTGATTTCGTTTTCATTCATGTAGCTCCAAATCACAACACACCCTGTGCTGCTGTAGCTGTCAATATGACGTGTGATCAAAGTGTTTGAGGTTGTGTGGTTGTTGTGTTCGTACAGAGGAGAAAGGCCAAACAAGGCATCAGTCGTTTGTTGTTCTCAGTCAGAGGAGCACTGCGGGGACAGTGTGTAGTGATTCATCATGAACCCCTCCAGTCTCATCATCTGCCTACTCCGGCCAGTCGGCTGTCAGCGCAGCAAGACGAGGCACGATCCCTCATCAGCCTTCTACCGCTTCTATTATACAGTTGATGAGGAGTCTGGCAGCGCAGAGCGGCACGCACCGCTGCCAAGAGTTAAAGTAAGCTCTCTGCCATGGTGTGTAGTTAGTGTTGCTCCTGCACCGACGCCATCACCACTTCTCCACAGTGACTAATTTATGTTAGACAAGAATAAGCTTGGCTGCAGTGGGTGATGGATTACAGCAGTTTATCATCCAGGAGTGAGACTTGTTTAAAGAACTTTACCAGTGTTTTGACTGGATGTAGCAACTATTACTATGAATCCTTTCTAATGATTCACCTCCTATCGGGATGGAGTCTGCATGGCTGAATGTGTCGTTGATTGATCAAATACAGATACTGCAACAGCTCCAGCTCGTGCACAAGGTGTTGGCTTCTACTCAACCATCAGACGCATCAACAGTAAACGCACGACAACCTTTGAGTTGTTGTGTCTTCTCTTGTTTTTTTTTATTCTGCCTTCTTCGTCATGGTTCTGAAACAGAAACATCAGATGAACTTTAAGTCTCATCCCTCAGTTCTTCTGGCTCCTCTGAGGTCTAATTTTAGCAGGTAACTACTGGATGCTGGACTCCTGAGCCCCAGCTTAAGTTGAACTCTGATTCAATCTGAGCAACTTTTCCTGGGGCACAGGATTTATTTCATAAAGTCAGGAACCTCAGTGCATTTCCACTGAGGGAGCAGACATCTAAATTTAGTTCCACTGATGGAAATACCGACTTAAGAGACCACGAGGGACCGAGTTCACCTTCTGTAGCTCAGTATTTCCTAGAACAGTTTAGTTGAAGATGCAATTCCTCCTGATGCTTCACCTCCTTTTCTTGCTCTTTAAATTCCTTTGACTAGAAAAACTCTCCCCCCTTCTTTCTTCATCTTCTTCGGTCTGTCTCCAGTTTCTCTCTGTCTTGGTTTTCTTTTAACCTCTCCGTGCTCCAAACTTGTGTCTGATCTGTTTGGATGTGATAGGCAAGAGAAACACACACAGAGCCAGGCATGCTGCTACTTTGGGGTTACAAGGTGAGCGAGGGTTCATGTGCAGGCCAGATAACAGTATGAGATGGAGGGAGGGGGGAGGACTGTCAGCCTCTACCTTTTACTGTTGTCAGCAGAAGCCGTTCAGCATAAGTGCCAACTTGTCACGCATGTGGAAATGATGCACTATAACAACAGTCCTGTTATTTTGCTCCATTGTTACTCGCTTGTGTTGTAAATGTTTTCAACTGGGTGTAATGAAGCCGATACTGAAGAGGAGCAGTGGGGCTGGTGGCTGTCACTTATTCAATGATGCGGGACAATGACTAACCTTCATCTGGTTAGAATAAATAGATGTATAGTTAATGTGAGGTCCAGACTGGGCTTGATCTATTTCCCTCATCTCTGGACATCAACTTGCACTGTTCAGGTTTCATTAGAATAATGATTGACTTTTTAAGGAAAGTTGCCTCAGCTGCACTTTGCTTTTGTTCTGTTCAAAGTCATCGACTTCACTTAAACAGATAATATCAGTTATATGGTTTTAATTATGAGGTTATATTTAATGACATCCATGCCACTGAACAGAGTATCTCTGTTATCAAAGACAGAGATTGTTCCACTCCTTCATGTGCGTCATCATGAGTTTCAACCCAGTCTCTTCTTTGCAATATTCCTTCTTTTAAATTTCTATTCCTGCTGTTGTCAGATCACCAACTGAGGCTGATCAGCTTTTATGTAGCTCAGCAGGTCACTCACTCCCAACAGTGTAGACAGGTTGGTGACACTGCTCCCCTTCCAGCAGCCTTTTAGCAGTTTTCTCAGTGAACTCACTCAGTTTCCTATTATCAAGGACCGGTCGTTGCCATCATATGAAAAGATGCCCAATTCATCTGGGGCAACAAATGACAAGAAGTGGTAGTTCTTCCTGAAAAGCTGTGCCCATCTTGAGATTCACATATTCTTTCTTCATTCATGCAGACATGATGAGGGAAGAGCTGTTGTGGCATATACTAGTCTTAATGCCAGTGCAGCAGTATATATGTTTGTTATTTGGGCACTTTTGGCCTCACAGTGAAGACTTCCATATGACCGTCCTCTCAGACCACAAAACAATTTGTTAGATGTTATGTTATCATTAATAAGAAGCATTCCCTAATTATATGTTTCTTCCTAAGCCTTGGCTTTGTTTCTTGGCAGGTCTGCACGGTCAGGCCATGGTTCAGTGCGAGTGCAGGAAGCAGTGAGTCCTTGATGTGTCAGTGTGTGGTTGTGGGGCCGGTGAATGGAAACGCTGCACGTCCGACTTTAATGCAGGAGACAGGATTTAAACTCTTAATGAACTGTAACCACGACTGCCACTGACTGTGCATTGATCCTATCAACAGTCATGTCTGATGTCCAACACCAGACATCTTTATAAACTGTACCGAACCCACTCTGCCCAAAATGATACTTAAGACATCAGATGCAAGAAATATGCACTGATGATAATGATCATTGAAAATACCAGAGATGGTGAATATAAAACAAGCTTCCAGATCTCAGTGTACAGTCTAAATATTTCATATGGAGCTCATGCAGCTCCAGTAATCTGGATACTCTCAAGCTTGAAATCATCTCTGACAACAGAGGTTTTGTTGCTGAGCTAAATTATTATTTCACATATTCCAATAGTAGAGTTGTAATCGCTATAAATTATTGTAATTGCTAGTCACAGTATATCACACAGATACTGTGATCATTCTGCAGTGTCAGCAGAGGCTAGAAATACAGACAAAGGTTTTTAAATGAAGCCCGAGTCTCTCTCTCTGACCTCATCAAAGACATTGCTTGGTTATGCTCCATTTAGATAACTCTACAGCTTCAATCTGAACACTCTCACCTCAGACAGAGATGCATGCCCTCTCCATTACACAGGGACACAGAGTGAAAGGCGCCCGCTTGTGGTGTTTTGATACAGGTCACTCACAGCAGACATCAAGAAGTTGCAACAAAACTCTTCCTCCATCCCTCGCTTTTCCTCTCTCTCTCTCTCTCTCTGTCGAACACACACGTGTACACACACCTATCACTCTACACAGAAGACAAGATAATCCTTTGATGGTGACAATGAAAGATGGCCGATAGCAGAGCAAACAGTCAGACTGTGATGGATCATGGGAATACACAGAGCCAACATAAAGTGAAAGTGGATGATAAATGTGTTTGCACAAATGTGCATTTGTGGGTGTGGGTGGGTGGCTTTGCATGTATATGTGAGTGTATGTGCTTGGGGGTGTGTGTGTGTGTGTGTGTGTGTGTGTGTGTGTGTGTGTGTGTGTGTGTGTGTGTGTGTGTGTGTGTGTGTGTGTGTGTGTGTGTGTGTGTGTGTGTGTGTGTGTGTGTGTGTGTGTGTGTGTGTGTGTGTGTGTGTGTGTGTGTGTGTGTGTGTGTGTGTGTGGAGGACATGGCAGTGTGCCAAACAAAAGCCCTGCTCCCCTCGGAGCCGTTATCCTGTATCCAGGTGGATCCAGGTTGAGTGTAAATCCAGCTGAGACAGTTCACACCTGACATCAGAATGTGTCTCCACAGACCAGTCAGGTTCTTCTTTTGATTTGATCTGAGGTTTGATACTGACGCTTTTGGTCCATCCTTCAACATCTCATCCGTTTGAATGGAGCGTGTCCTGGGGGACAGCGGGTGTGCCAATAGAGAGGGCTCATCTTTTGCACCAATGTTACATCATTTTGCAGATTATTCAGCAATCAAATACATTTTTCATTCCTCTCCTGAAGCAGAACCTGATGTAACACGGTCCCACATGTCTGCTGTGCTTTGGTGTGTTTCTCTTTATGAGTTTGTGTTGCCTTGCTCAGGAGATCAATCAAAATTAATGCAAAAACACTAATCACTGAGGTCAAGGGTGACTCTCCCATAATATATTATATCATGTAATTATGATGTATATACATCCTCTATATGATTTTTTTTTTTTTTTTTTGAATATTTGATTTTTGATTTTTTTTTTTCAAGAACAAAGTTACAGTTACAAACTGGCACAACATAATCAAATCAGGGGAAAATTCAATGTCCACAAGGTGGCAAAGTAAAAATGAAATGAACTCAGTGACACTACAATAGAAAATGGAAAAATAAATAAATTTAAAAAGAAAAATTATAATAATAATGACAGTAATAAATTAATGAATAAATAAAATACAATAAATATATCATTTCTTTAACATAGATTAAAAACCCATTACACAGTTTAGTGTAAAATGTATACATTCATTAAAATCTAAATATGTTCTTGTACATAATTTACCAACTGCAGATCAACTATCAACTATGTTTAATGAATTATCAGTAATTACCGTATCAGATCAGTAATAATATCTTCCAGTTTATAGACTTTGGGATTTTGTGTTGGAAATTGAAAATGTGTAAATCCCAGTCAGATATAATTTCCTTCTCCTTCCTTGTACCTGTTAATTCATTTAAGTGATGCACCTTGGGTGAACTGTAAGCTTACACCAGACTTGTTCTCCATCTTAACGTGCTCTGTCTGTCACCAGCCTGCCCTTACACCCTCAGTACATGTAGCTAAGAGCCGCTCTTTGTGGAAAGTGCTCGGATGGTAACCTCTGAATGCATTCCAGACCTGGGCATTCTTTCACGCCTACTCTGTCTTTCCCTCCCTGCCTTCCTTTCAACCTTCTCTTTTTCTTTGTTTCGTGATGTGAGTATCCCCCTCACCCCCCCCCCCCACACCACCACCACAGTGACTACTTTGTTGTGATCAGACTTTCTCTGTCGTCTTCATTCTCTGCACTGATACTGATAAGGTTCACTGGAGGCTGATGGCAAACTGTCGAAACAGCTCTTACAAGAAGTAGACATGGTTTACGTGGCTTCATATCATAGTTCAGTTTTGTTAAACGAAAGGAAATCAGAAGTTGTGACATCATCCCTTTCTGATTGTAAATGTGGACTTTGCAAAGCATTTGTGTGCTACTATTTCTATTATGTTCTTAACCACACAAAAGTGCTCCTGAATACTGAGCGGTGTTAATCATGGTCTGATATCACTAGAGTATTAATGAGCTTTAGTTGATTATAGATCTTTATATTTGTGTTTACTTTTCATCATGAGAAAAAATGGCTGCTGGTTCAATGTGTAATAAATCACATTTCCTTACAAACACACATCATTAAACTTGGCCAAAGCAATTAACGTAGGACTGAGAAGGTAAAAGTACATACATGAAAATTGAACACACTTATTTCAACTTTTCTCTCCGTCATTAAAAAAATAACTAAGTGCACTGATGTGGTGTGGTGGTGTTTCTGTGTTTCCTGAGTGGTTGATGAACCAGTTATATTGGGGTCTGATACGACAATGGCCTTTTCTCTTTCTTCTAGATCAAAGGACTGAAATGTTGCATGGACTTGTTAGATCCCTTGGCCTCTGCGTGGCATCCAACTACACCATCATAACCTGGGGTGAGTGTGTGTGTGTGTGTGTTTCTCCTCTGACTGTAGACCTCAGAGAGTCTGTGCTGGGCTATTAGTGCTTATACGGCAAGGTGTGGTATTTGGATGTAAATGACAGAGAGGAGACGTTAACGGCACTATAGAGAAAAAGCGCTGTTTGTTGTGGCTTTTATTTCCTTTTTATTGTCTTTTAGATGTTTGATTGCTCCAGGGCTCATGAAAGTGGGGAATCCTTGTAAAAGTTCAGTGATGTGACCCCTGTGACCTCCTCACCTGCTCTACCCTGTCCTGTCCCTGTCCCTCCTCAGACTTTTTTTTGAACCTCAAACAGAGTGAGAGTCTTCACGATGTTGAAGCTGAAGAACGGAATCATGTTTGTTGGTCCTTGCCTTGAAATGATTATGCAGTTGAAATACAGACTTCAAGACTGATCATTTCATGCCATTGTATTTGCTTTTGGGAGACTCCTCTCTTCTGGTTTCAGTCTGGCTACAAGCCATTGTCCCCATTCACCCACAGGAGCACTCTGGGGGATTTATAGGCCCTGTTCACACCTGGCATTAACATGCGGCTCCACATGTGTCTCCAGTGACCACTTGAGATGAGATCTCATTTCCCTGCTCTGCATGTAAATAAACACACTGTTTCTGCTTCCAGAGTAAAAGGTGTGTTGTTGTTTTTAACTGGCAGGAGGTACACGTGCACTTCCTGTGTCTGCTGGAAAAATAAATTAAACTAAAGGGTCTGCAGACTAGGTCTAGTTCTTGTGGCGCTGCAGACAAACCAAATCATCTGAGATATGACACACTCATGAAATATTTCTAAAATGGTCAGAGTGGACAAAGCCAGATTATGTGATTGGTGTGTGACTGAAACTACTAATCACCTGAGCCTAGAGCTGCTTTTATTTGTTTGGATCACCCAAGATGCATGAAGCCATGGTGGGGGCAGCTGTGGCTCAGAAGGTTGGGGGTTCAATCCCCGGCTCCTCCAGTCCATATGTTAAAGTGTCGTTAGGCAAGATTCTGAGCCTAGTAGCTCTGTATGAGTGTGTAAAGTGCTTTCAGTGGCTGTTAAAGGATAATTCTGGTCATTTTCTAAATAATGCTGTATAGCTCTAGGTCCCCGAGTACTACCATAGGAAAAGACCCGAGAAAAATATGTGCAGCCAGGACCTAGCTCTCCTCCTGCTAGCTGCGCTACGCTGCAGTTAAACACCAAAGTAATGGGGGCAAAACTTTAAAACCGTGACTTTGGCCTCTTTTAAAATACCACACAACACTGACTGTGCATAAACTCCGTTAATATGACAGAGCAGTGCTACATGTGTGTTTTTGTCACGTAGCTCTGTTCATGTTGGCTTCCTTGGTAGACCTGACTAGTCAACTGTCAAGCGTTGACAGCATCGGTGCAGAAAGTGGAAGAAGGAGAATATGTCTGGATGTGATGTTGAAGAGATGGAGGAACATTTTGAATTTGATGGTCGTGTTTATTCGAACCAGAATATACAGATGAGTAGCAGTCTTGCTAATGTGTGCTATCTCAAACAATAATAGTATTCAAACTATTCAAACACATCTTGGTTAAAAAACTAAACAAAAACACATAGGCGTCTATTTGAATGGATCAATACATGTCTGCCAGCATTCATTCTCCTGCTCAGTAGTGGGAGGAGGTAAAACCTTCCCAAAACACACACCGATTAGCCACAGCATTAAAACTGACATCTGTGGTCTTATTTTTCAGGTTCACACAGTGTCTCTACAGCTCCATGATGTGAGACTGCAGCAAATTCACCTGGTATGGGCAGTGAGTAGATAAGAGTATCCAGCAGGAAGAAGCAGGACTTTAGATAAGATACTGGTGCTGAGATAATACACGTGAATCACTACACAGCTTCTTCTGTTTGTCAGACATCCTGCACTTAATGAAGGTATGTGACTTATTTTCAGCCTTTATAGTGGGAGTTCAAGTGAAGGATCAGGGATTAGGTCCATCAGTAGAGAGTAATCATTAAGAGACAAGAACAGAGATTTTTGTATCTGGATGAAAAAACAAACGGCAGTTCATGAACTTTTAGTCATTCATTGTTTACAACAAGAACTCTGAGACAACAGTGTAGTACACTTGAGAGAGTTTGAGAGATACATTCAATCAATCTCACTTCTCACTTTCAAATCACAGTTACAAAGTTGGACTGATGTTTTGAGAACTGGAAATTGTCATAACCCCCCCACCCACCCCTCCTCTATATCAGAGTTGGAAAGGTGCAAGTTTCCAAACGTGATGAAGATGGTGTAGGCTACTGTGAATACTGGCAGCTTTACAATAACAATAACTGAGAATTCATTTAGTGTGTGCGTGTGCTCATGTGCGTGTGCTGCTGCCTCTTGGATGACCTCTCGGCTGAGTCATTAATGTCACCCTCACCTTGGCCTTTAGTTGTAACTCCCCTGGTATCTTCAGCACTCCCTCGGCCTTAGTGAGGAGAGCTGTTATTGGAAGTCCAGACTCTCAGAACAATAGGCTGCCTCCTCCAGAGTCTCTGACAGAGTTCGTGGCAAGAGGCAGCCAGGAAAATCTGCACACTGTAATCCCTGCGGACTTTGACAGCAGTGAACGGAGGATTTCCCCATCTGAGACTAAGGCAACTGCAAATGCTCTTGCTTCACTGAGTTCCCAGGAATGTGTACGGCTACATGACCGGGCCATTAAAATACTTAGATTAGATCAGGATGAGACAACAACATAGACTGGTTGACAGATAGAAACAGAGCAAATGACCAAGGCTCAACATTAACTCCAAGCCATTAATATCAGTTTATATGAATCCTAAAATTAATTTGACATTATATGAATTTACATTTTCAGAGAACAAAATTGCTGTCAAATATGGTCAGAGTTTCTCTACTAATGCTTTAAACCTCCACATGCTCCACATCTTCCCATCCAAATAAACTCTGTGTAAATGAACTGTTTGCTAGTGAGACAAGATTTACAGCAATCTCAGTGCACATGGTGCAACATGAAGATGTTGAGGGCCGTCTACTGCAGCTCTCCCTGATTCATGTATTTACCATAGTTCAGTGTTTTTCATCCTTGGGGTCGGGACCCCACATGGGGTCGCCTGGAATTCAAAAGGGGTCGCCTGAAATGTCGAGTAATTGATAAAGAAATATATTTTTAACTAATTATTATCCTTTTTAAAATTATGATTAAAACACCACACACAATCTTAAACAACTGTATTCTATACTTTGACTTTCTCTAATATAAATGTGTTCAAATAAAATGCAGCATATAAAAATCTCTGAGCTGGTCCAGCTCGATTGACGGCAATCCCACGATCTTAAATCACGTGATTGCGGGGTCGCCAGGAATTTGTGATGTCAAAATAGGGTCACGAGCCAAAAAAGGTTGGGAACCACTACCATAGTTCAAAGCAATCTATCAAAAAAAAGAAAAAAAGCAACCCCTGAAAGCCAGGAAAGTCAACCTGCTGTGGGCCCCTCAGGTAAAAATCTGATCGTCCACATCAGTAGCATTCGTTCTCTCGAGGATAATGAATGTTTGTACAAAATGTCATGGCAATCCAGCAACTCATAACTGAGATACAACACCAACCTGGTCAAAACAGACTGGTGAAGCAGACAAACTACTAGATGTCACCATAGTGGAGAAAAAGGAGCGGCTCTTTAAAACATGGAAACACTGGAGGATAGGAGGTATGTCACTTACATGACACGTTATTGTCATGTTGCTATGTGGATCACATGTTTTATTTTGTTGTGTTGACACTGATTCACTGGTTTCTTCAGTCCAGTGAGCTTTTGACTCAACAGACGGATATGTCTGTGTGTCAGACGATTTTCTACCTGTGTGATTCATACAATAACTGGGTAATACAAGTGTTTCCTAATTGTGTGTAAGGCTGTATAAGCACATGCACCACGTAGGCCTACAGACACCTTGGACATGGGGAGCACATTTACTGTCATGTGTGGATTTTTGTACAGATTCTACAACCTGTTGAGGCAAATTCATGATTTTTACCTTTTTAGGCTATGATTATAAAGCTAACTTGATTTGTCATCCAAAGGGACCCTGTGCTTTCCAGGAATCACGTTGACTGTCAGCGATCAGTGATCATTGCTGCTGACTGGTCTACACTTTAACCACTGTCTCAGTTCTGTGCAGGGAAAATCATAATCCTAACACATAAAACATGATGTAGCTTACTACTAGGAAATCCATCATTTCTCAAGAGTCTGATTCAGATTATTGCACATGGACAAAGATACTGTTCAAAGAAGGAGTGTACTGCTCCTTTAACACTACCAGGAAAACAACCCTTGTTATCTGGATTACTGTTATCATATCAGTAATGACACCTGACCTGCTAGTTTATTAGAAAGTTAACTGCCTTTTATTGCTGGCTGTTGGTTGGATGAATACAAACCCATGACAACAGAGTGATGGTCCCGGTGTGTTTGGGTGATATTGACCTTTTTTTGAATCAGAGGCAGCTAATGTATGATCAGCAGTTTGATTTGACAAAGATCTCAGCTCAGCACTTCAAATGACATCACACAGCTACTGATTCAGTGTATTAAAGGAACGTCATTCCCCTGTGATCAGTCACCGGGTATAGGGAGGACAACATGAGAAAAAAAAACAGTCCTCTGTGGCGAGGCTTCCTCTTTTCATCACATCATCGCAGCGGTGTTGCTCAAGGAGACGGCGGCGCAGGAACCACAAGGTGGAGGAGAGGAGACTCAGAGATGTAGGAGTTTACAAGGCAGCAAGGGTAACAATAAGATCAGGTCAAATCTGAGTGAAGGAGTGAAAGGCGTCAGGTCAATGCATGACATTGAAGATGTAGCTGTTGTGTAACTGCTGACACCAAATAAAGTTAATGACAAAGACTGTGCTCTGACTACATGTGAAATAATGATTCAATGATAACGTCAGGAGTGACAGAATATGTCTCTGATTTGTCTCAGACAGAGCGCGGCCTCCCTCTGCCACTCACTGACCAGAGGAAAGTAACTCGGGTTTGTTCAAAAGGTCACTGAAAAAGCATCTCCAAATCTAGCAACAAGCTGTTTACAGCCCCGAATACACTGTTTCTACAGCAACAGTCGGTGGTGAAACTTCACCAGTGATGTAATTTGTCATTTGTTGTTATTCAGCAAAAAAGACTCCACTGATTGCATATGAGAAATGAGTCTCTTGGTCTCCAAGTTATCCTGACTTTTCATTCTTAGAATTGGTGAGACCCATTTCCCAGAAACTGTTTATTCCGGGCTGTAAACAGCTGTAAACAGGCTGTAAATAATATATATTCTTTTGGCAGTTGCAAGTATCCCAATTTCATGTGGTTATACTACCAAGTGGATTGAGTACCCTGTAAAGAGTACCCTTAAAGAAGAAAAGAAAGAAAATTATTCTACAAAGCACTCAAATTTAGACAATATTATTATTTCAGGGAAAAGCCAATTACTGTGTCTTGGATACTGCAGATTTTCTACAGGCTGCTTCAGGCTCAAACTGTTGTCTAGCAATAACACAGTTTTGGAAAAGAAGGAGTCTAACACACTAGTATTAACCAGTGAGATGCCACATGCAAAAACCACTGGTCCGGTTGTCTTTAAAGGAATAATGAAGGTTTTTGGTGTGGGGTTGTGTGATGTAGTCATGCACAGTCATTATGACCTGCATTAGAGCAGAGTACTTCCAGTAGGAGACGTGACCAACAGTACTGACCAGTAGAGCTATGTGATGTTGTGACCAAGCAGTGAAGAGGAAGCACAAAATGAATAAATCGGATCAATGAAATTCAAGTTTTTACACAGATGTCATTGTCTGCATCAGATCCTCAGCCTACTTTCTTAGGTTTCCTGGTCCTTTGACTATCACCACAGTGTTAGAAGTTCATTCACAGACCTAAATAAACTGCCAGCTGTGGCATAGCAACATCTAAATACTTCCCCTCTGGGTTTTCACCGTCCATCTAAATCTGGCCCCAAACCACTGAGATGACATTTCTTTCCCCCAAATCCTTTCCTCTCTTCTCCTTTTCCCCCTCTTCCTCCATGTCCATTTGTGTTGTTGGCCTGTTTAGTGCAGAGGCAGACAGAGGTTGGTCTGTAGCTGTCGGATGTTTTACGTTCAACTGTGAACAGTGAACTCATCTATAGCAGCTAACTGTGGAGGCACTTAATCACAATGGCACCTTCAGCTCCAAAACCTCTTCGGCTGCACAGACCCTGTCTGCAGACTAACTAAAAGATGTACTTTAATTCATTGTTAATGAAATTGGACTTGAGGGTTAAGACCTGTTATCAGAGAATGACAAGGCCAAGGCTGTGAGGGCATCTCTAGCTATTTAGGTTCATGTGCAGCAGTGCAAAGTACAAAAGGGTTGAAGTGGAGTAAGTATTGGAATAATTACACCCTCAGCCAAACACATGATTGTTTACGTTTATTAGTACAATGATGGCATAAACAAATAATAAAAAAAATACTGACCTCTATGACTGTCTTTAAATATTGTGATAGCAGCATTTAAAGTTTAGCACAAGTTGGCTGCATCTAATCATCAGCAAGTAGGTTCATCCAACCTTGTAACCAAAGCTTCAATACAACGGGCTGAGGTTTGATAAAGAATTTTGTCGAATAAATATTCAATAATTGAACTGTTTACATCAGAGGACATCTCTCGGAGAACGGCTCTGGCTTGTAACAGATTGAATGTGGAACTATGTTCATTCTGGAGGAGCTGATGAGAGGAATCAAGCATGTTTGATAACGAGTGACTGACAAATCCCTAACAAGCTCAGGAAAACTATATTTTAATGTAAAGTGTAAATATGTGGTATGTTTTCTGTCTGTAATTCAGAGTTTCATGTAAACCAGCACCAAGTCCCCAGTATTGTGCATGTTTGCTCTGTTTTTGGTTTTCAGGGACTACTGGCCAAATTTCTGACCTTTTCTCTGTCTATCTGTCCAAAACACAAAGTACAGTGTAGGAATGCAGCTGCAACCACCGTGCAGTCTGCAACAGGAGTAAACACACATCGGTGGTTGTGGCAGAGAATAAAGTACCCTCCTGATCAGTGGTAGTGGGATTAACACGTACTGATGCAGCAGGCTGCTCTCCCAGGGTGCTCAACTCTACCTGACCTGCTGAACTTGTCAACAGTCTCTCAAATTATGAATAATCACAGTGGGCCACTAACAACCATGCTAACGACGCCATTAGCATCTCTTATTGGGCACTCATAGAGCTCCACAGCGGGGGCCGAGGGGCCTGCAGACGCTGTGCAAACGCAGTTTGAGGATTTAACACTCCCATTGACTTACAGTGACTTCTCCACCAGACTCTATAAGCTGATTGACTCTCATTAAATTTGGCCATCAAACCAAATAGCCACCCATTGACGTTAGAGGGCATCCTCACTGATTAAGCACACATGCTGGTAATAAAACAGTTTGTTAATTTCATAAGATTATTTCCTTTTGCCACACAATCCCTTATAAATTACAAATATGAAAGAATAATGACTCAATGAACCAATCATGTGCTGCCATATTTAATATGGTACTATCATAACGTCAATATGACAAGGTTCACCTTTTCTTAGTAGAAGACTGTTGTTGTCTAATCTGTATTTACATGGTTTCATTCACAGTGATGTGCAGTGACCCTCTGCAGAGCTGAGGCCTCTTGGTGTTTCAGCTTCAACAAGCATCACAAATGTATCCTACAAAATATGAGTCATATGTGTGTACAGTCACGTAGATGTATTTCTGAGGAAGTGCACTTCAGTAAAAGGAAAGATACAGCAGCAGCTATATGTCTTACACTGTAACCCTCACATGCCCGAGTGTTTTTTTTAGATCAACATAAAACTTGTCAATAACAAAAAAAAATTCTATTTGCACTGCTGAAATGTAACTGTACATTTTCCTATGTCCTAGTACAGGACATTATTGAGACAAAAATCTAAATTTAATCAGTGAAATTTAATGTATGTTTAATATGTTGCAACCGTCCCTTATCCGTGTTGCAACTGTCCCCACGTTTGGGGTCAGTTGCAACGTCTGGATTCTTCCATTCAAATGAATATTGTGATTGATGTGTCATGATGTAACCATCTTTAAATGACATCACTGACATGACTAATTAGCTGACACATATGTTTAATCTATAAACTTTTGGTGAGCCTAGTCCAAGAAAAATGTAAAAAGTGTTGCAACTGTCCCCAGTCTCCCCTATCTTATTTGAGGATTCCTATGTTTTGGACCTACACTACACTTAGCTTACACTGCACTTATTTGACAGCTTTAGTAGGCTAGTCAACAGTAGATGTACACAAACCATTAGAAAACTCAATTTAGATCCGTATATAGATGACAAGGTTAAGTCAAATTAAATCAGATCAAATTTTTGGAAGGAGAACAGATTCTCCCTCTTTTTCGTTCTCCTTTCACTTCTGCAGTTGCATCTGCTTCCTCCAGTCTCCACCCCTCACCTCTCTCATGTACTGTTCATGGCAACAAGTTGTTCAGTGTGTACAAGTGCTGCCTTCAATAACACTACTTCACTGGCTATTACAATGATTTACTCCGGACCATGTTCGGGGCTGGGGATCTAATTGAAAGCAAGCTAGATTCAAACCTCTTTCAACACTGTGTTGTAAATTCACTACAATGGTCACAAATGTAGACAAAAATGGCCTTGGCCGTGTAAAGTTTTGTCTCCACTGGGTGATGGCGAACAATGGAGGGAAGCAGACGGCTCTTTAGAGCGAGGAGAGGAGGCAAAGTTCAGAAAAGTTCATTCAGATCGTTCGAGGGCTGGACCGGCAGGGATAGGATGGCTGGACATAAAGGTGTCAGCTACAATTTAGTATTACAATTTGGCCATTAAACTGAAACTCTCAGCCACGGTGACTAACAATAAGTACAACAGTTCAGCATTTGTGGATCCAATAATTGCAAGTAGCACAGTAATAAACAATGGCCAGGGACAACAGTACAATGCTAAGAAGTCGGCGTGGATCGCAGGGATGCTGGGTGTAAATCAGAACGGCACCAATGAGAGAAAACAACTTGTAAAAGAGGCCAAAGCAGATCTGCCAGTAAGGCCGGACAAACACCGGCTCTTACTCTGCCAGCTCAATGACGACTGAACCACAAACATGTACCGTTAAAATGTTTCATGATGATCATTTCTGACAATAATGTTCACTGTTCCTAGATTAATAACTTTCACAACATCTACAGATAGGTACATGTAAGTAAAATGTGGTGTTTACATGCAAAATGTCAGTCAATACTAAAACACAGCTCCTGTGTTTAATGTTTCTGTATGTGTGTAATTTGCGCAGACAACAGCAGGTGCAGCTTCCTGAATCAACAGTAGTAAGGAGAGACCAGAACCTTCACTCACCATCCGTATCCAAGAAACCCTCACTAAAGCCTGTGATGCTACATCAACGAATTGGATGATCAAACTGGTGTGTAATTTTACATTTAAGCAAGATGCATCATGTAAGAGGCGAGGAAAGGAAGAGAGAGCTTTGAGGTTGCAGGCAGGAGTTAGTTTGAACATTAGATTGGGCCAGATGGTTCAGTCTCTTTGGACTAAGTTGGACTAATAACACCCTTACTCCAGCCAATTATTCATCATGTTGACCTGTTCCTATAAGGCTACTAACTGACTTGACCAATTTCTGCAAATCATTAGAAATGGAGAAACACAACAGTTCTTGCTAAAACATTCAATAGAGATCAGGATGCCATATTCAAACAACAGAATGAAAAGCTGCTTCGAGACAGCATAGGTGAATAGGCAAAACAAATATTTTAATAGATATGACTATGAAACTTTTGTTATGTACATAAAAACTAAGGAAAATGTATTGCAAGTTTACTGAATTTTATGTTTATATTTGCAAATGAGGCGCTAACTCGTTAAGTATGTGCTAATTTGCGTATATCGCCAAGAACAGAATCACCAACACTGGATGCCAGATTCAAATGCTTGGTTTCCTATTGTTGATACATTCCACATGGAACTTTTTACAGAAGGGATTGTGGCTATGTCCTCGTATCAGCCCATACATCAGGAAATACCATCATTAAAGTCATTTAAAAAATCGAATTTCACCATGTTTTTGTTATAAAATGTACTTTAAACCTGGCTATGAATGGAATATCAACAAACCCTTCTGTAAAAAGAAGCAGCATATAGATATGAAGAAATGTGGAAAGTTTGGTGAGTGTAGGTACTAGGGAAATGGGTATTTCATATCTTGGTGTGTAAGAAAAACTTTTTGAGAAAACGGCCTGAAAGTTCTGTATTATAAAATTCCATACATTTTTATTTGAAACTGCTAATACTAAACACCTAATCAAACTATTAGTAATAGACAACAACACAGCATGAAGTTATTGATATGAAATGAACAGAACTACACACATACAGTGTAGTACAGCTGTGCAAAACGTTTGGCGAATTTATGAGGAATTTACGGACGCAATCAGGCAAAATGAAGTAAAATTAACAACTAATTTTGTGTTATTGACGTTTTATTGCCACTAAGAAGACATGTTTAGGAAGCAAAATATCATAGAATCTCAAAATCGACCAAAAAAAGGGAAAATTGTTGGGGGTGCTGTCTCGCCTTAAAAATGTCTGATGACTGTTTGTCTGGAGGCTGCTGACCTGTGTGAGCACATGACAGTAAAAAGGGTTTGAATTCTCCTCCATTACTTTTTTATGTAGGTACAAGATCAACACTTGAAGGGGGGACTGCCTGACATTGTGCCATTAGCTGCACTACAGAGATTCACTGCAAAGACACAAATACACAGAATTCTTAAAGATGAGGATGCAGTGGGACGGAGGCAGGCTCTGTGTCGACAGGCTCTCAACTCCACTCTGGTCAGTCAGAACAGCAAAAAACATTTTCCCATCTGGGCCAGTTCAGACTTCACCTCATAACACTCAGTTTATTCCATGCATTTTACATCACCAGATCATCTGATCGTCAGCTGATCTCTCTACCAGCTACACACCCATTCTCCTAACGCAGCCGTCTGCTTAAACACTCAGATCCACACTTTTTAAACAGCGAGTAAACACCTACAACAGTAATCCATTTACTGTTTGTCATCCCCAGAAGAATCTTATCTCTGACCTCGCAGCAAACACATATCCATGCTACTGGCTCACTTCCACTGTTCCACTGGAGGTTTATACTGGTTCAGTGCCCTGAGACTGAACTGATCAGTATGAACTTAGTTTCACCCTCTCTGCTCATCTGTCAGGGTCATCAGGACTCTGCTTTGCTTTCCCGCCTATGGATTCCAGATTTCTCTCCTATTTTCCTTTCCTTCTCCCAACTTATTGATTCTGTTAGGATAATGGAATGTGTGCGTGTGTGTGTGCACGTGCGTGCGTGCGTGTGTGTCTGTGTGTTTGTATTTGAGAGAGAGCCTCTGAGGACCACCCAGTTAGATACATTAACTTTGAATCAGCAAACTTTACCTTGTGTTCTCCAATAAACCAGAGCTGCTCTTTGTCTTATCCAAACGCAATCACACAATTATCACTAATGACTCTCTTATCACTCCTATTCATTATCCTCTCTTCTTTTTTTTAAAGTCATAATAAAGGTGTGAATCCTCAAATTCCTTGAAATATAATGCATGGATAGTCTTGGTGCATAATAACCATGCAGTACAGCAACTTTTAATGTGCCATGTTTTGAAGTTTTGTACCACAAATATTGTTCAAGTAGTTGATTGTCTCCTCTTTCAGGCTTGAAATACAGAATATGAACATATGACAATATACTTTTAAAACAAGTGTATATAATGGATGTATTTACTTTCTGTCTTAGACGAGAAAGTGAAGTCACATCATATTTTGCAAAACACAGCAAACACTTAAAGTGCGAGCAGAGAAAACCACTTTCCACACCAATGAGCCACAACACTGGTTTGTGACTAATTAGTGCAAATTTAATGGTTGAGCACGGTTGCTGAACTGGATGCACTGTCAGTACGTGTGCTGGTGCCAGTCATGTGTGTATATATATACACACTTGCCCTTGTTTTCCATGTATCTTGAATTAAACAACAAACATAAGCTTTAATGCAAAAATGGTTTTATTAAATAAAAAGTCCATACAATGTAAGATACATCACTTAAATAAGCTGAGATAAGATACAGAAGTTATATAAACAGACTCTACATTATATATATGTACATAATCCTAGAGATACACCTCTGAGTTGATTAAAGTGTTCCATGTCTGTGTATAGTGCCTCTCGTTTAGTTCATTCATATCTTCAAAACAAGATAAAGAATATATACAAATCCAAAGTATTAACAGCATTATATAAAAAGTGAAACATTTCTCAAATCATCTACAGTATTTACAATTCATGTCAAAAGACCACACCCACACAAATGCAGCCTTTCCTAAGAACACCTGAGTGCTTCCAAAAACTGTGGATTCAGAGGTAAAAACACAATGATTTAGTAAAAAGCTCCTCATCATCCCACTTTAATTTTGTACATAGCTGGTAAACTTGGTTGGCAGATTGTCCACAGGATAGAGAGTAGGTCCTGTTTTCATGGTGGGAAGCCCGTTTAAAAGAGTCCAGTGACAATTTCTGACCACCTCCACCAGGAAGATCTTCAGCAGCACTTTGGCAAATTCCTTCCCCACGCACATCCTGGAGCCCCCTCCGAACGGGATGTACTGGAACCTGGAGGAGTCTCCTGAGAAACCCGTCATGAAGCGCTCCGGCTGGAAGTCTTCCTTGTTTGGGAAGATCTCTGCCACATCGTGGGTGTCACAGATGCTGTAGATGACATTCCAGCCTTTGGGAATCTGGTAACCCTGTAGTGGTGAGGAGAAAACAGCGAGTAAGCAGCTGGTTTGGACACATGTCTGCCAAGTGCTTGTGGGAATCTGAGGTCTGAGACATCCCTGGATGTTAGACATCAAGCTGCCAAGTAAATAACCTTCATATAAATCTTTGTTAACTTACATTGAGTTCAAAGGTCTTGAGGGCCACTCTGAAGCCCCCGGGGACAGGAGGGTTCAGCCTCAGAGTCTCTTTTATGACGCAGCCTGCGTATTTCAGCTGCTCCAGGGACTCAATGTTCAGGTTCTTGATGTCCATGCCCTGGTCCTCCTGAACACAAACAGGCAAACAGAAGACAGTGTTAACCAGTGCCATGACGTCAGGCGAGGATGAATCCTGCCTCTCCTGTTTCTTAATAAGCTTTATTCCAATCAGCTATCAGGATTTCTCCGGCAGACTGCAAGCTATCTGCTTCCTGCTGCCGGTCTTCCAAGTTCAGACATGTTTGTTATCCAATATCCAGAATGCACGAAAGCGACACACAGGAAAAAGCTGTGTTTGGTATTGATCTGAGCAGCTCTTTGCTCTTTATCTAACCTGGCTTCACAATCTGGCTGATTTACTTAAGCTAATTAGTTTCCTTGGTCAGTTTCAAATTGGATCTATGAATATCTAGAATAATGTTTTACTATTCCAAGTGTAGACTCTTGGAAACTGAGTTACTAGATTTTCCACCATGAGTTTCATCTGCATCTCATGGTTTTTTCTCTTTGTTCACTGTGTGAGCTTGATATCGCAATGCAACTACCTCCAGGATAACTGAGCAAACTCCATTACTGAGGATGACCATGAGATGTGGTTGAAAACTCAGGAAAAGGTAGCAAGTACAGTTTAAGTAAACAACCGTTGGCAAGGTTAAGAATGACTCATTAGATATGACAGAATGTAATTACCTTGTCCAGTAGCTCCTGCCTCATTCTGTCCACAACTTCAGGGTTGAGGCCCAGGAACATGATGAGAGAGGTGGCCGTGCTGGCTGTGGTTTCATGGCCCCCGAACAGCAGCTCTGTAGCAGACTCTTTAATGGCCTGGACATGGAGAAGCAGACACAGAATTAGCTCAGGCCAGAAATAAAATAACATCTTAGGCAGGAGGACAGAAGACATTTAAGATGTTGTAGGTGTCCTGCTGTCATTACCTGCATGCTGAAGGGCTCTCCGTTCTTCTTGCTGCTGTCTATGAGCTGCTGCAGAGCGTCCCTGTGAGTGGACCCTCCGTCCGACTCCTGCACCTTCTTCTTGATGTTCTCCTCGATCTTGGAGTGGATGAAGTTCCTCGCCTTCAGACCCTGGAGGGCAGGAAGCATGGAATACATAAATCTATAATCATTTCTCCCATGACATGCTTCCTCTGACTGAGTTTTGAATGACTATGATCCATTTAGCCACATGATGACCTAGGAGATTCTCTCTTACCCTGTACAGTCCGCTGAAGGGCACGTCGATGGGCAGAGAAAACAGATTCTTGATCATTTCCTCAAAAGCTTCCACCAGCTGCTGCTCGTCGGTCTTGATCTGCTCCGGCTCGAAGCCCAGCAGGATCCTCATGGAGATGCGGAACATAAGCCGCTTCATCTCGGGGTAGACCAGCACACAGGGGTCCCTGGCCAGCCACTCCTTCACCGCAGCCCGCACCTCCTCCTGGATGACGGGGATGTAGAGCTCCAGAGCCGTCCTGGAGAAGGCCCGCATGATGGCCTGGACAGAAGACAGAGAGGTGAGGAAACGGCCGGTGGAGGATGGTGGGGGTTATTTTCCACCCAAGTTGTTCTTTGGCTCGATTTACAGATACGAAGACCAGGTAGATCCCGTTACGTCTGATCTCATCAGCTAATTTGTGTGTAATTCAGCGCCTAATGTTTGTTTTCTCAGTCAGTTAAACAACCAACCTGTTTGCAATCATGTATGTTTTTAAAACCACACAGGACTTTTTGAAATTCTAGTGCAAAGACTGGTCTCACTTTTGTTTCCAGGAACAAAATATTTCTAGAGAATCCTTAACAGTTTATTTCCACTGGAAACAAGTCATCTAATAACAGCCATAACGTTTTCATTGTCCAATAAGCACAGATGACTGCAACTTCTATCAGACACAGAATGAAAACTGTGCAACACGAGTATAAAATTAAATAAAAGAAAATATGAATGTGAAAGTCAAATAGTCAATATGCACTCAAATCTATTTGCTGTGAATGGACTACACTGCCATTTATCTTGAATGAAAAGTAAGTTTGTCCATATGGATGGTTATTATAAAGTAATAATAGCTGCGGTAACATCTTCACAGTCTTGATCCTGACATTTCAAATCCCTACAGAGCTTCAACAGGAGGATTTCACATTAAAAGCCTGACTCACCTTCTTCTTGGTCTTGTGCAGAGCTCCGTGGACGTTGGACAGCGTGTCCGAGCCCAGGATGGTGCGCACCGACGCGGGCCACTGCACGGACACGAGCTTGTGCTCCCCGAGCAGAATCTGCCTGACGTTGTCCGCTCCGGTCACGCGCACCGTGGGGTTCCCGAAGAGGTGCGTGCGGTAGATGTATCCGTACTTCTGCCGCTTCATGCGCAGGAACTTTCTCCTCTGGAAACATGGAAACAAGACAAAGCCCGGTGAATAACAAACACTCACACACAGCTGCGGTTTAAACATGTGAGGAATTTAAAATAAGTAACAGATAAATACGACAAACGTGGTGTCATTAAAAACTGTTTCTAAGCGTAAAACAGAGGACGAAGCTCACAAGAATTAAATAAAACAATACTTTTACTCCAACTAAATGCAAACTTTAACCATTATACTCCACGGAGCGCTCCTGGAGATGCAACAAGTTGAAAACGTTGCTATTTGTTTACTAAAATAAAAAATACATAGAACTCTTTTTTAAATTATTATGTTCCCATAATATTAAAAACATCTATATCCGCATGAAGATCTGAAGTCATAGTGCAGCTCTGGCGTGCAGTTACCTGGAGGATGAGCTGCAGCGTCTCTCCAATGAAAGGTAAGCCCATGGATCCGGGGGGCAGCGGGCTGGGGCAGCTCGGGTCTCTGCCTCGGATCATGTAAACCTCCCACAGCTTCACCGCCACCAGGAACAGCAGGACGGGCAGCACGATGGTGCACAGTAAGGTTGCCAGCAGTGTGCTCAGAGCCATGTTGCAGCGGCGTCTTGTTTTTGTTTTTTGTTTTTGCAGCGGTGTTGGATGAGTTCAGGTGAAGCTCTGTCAAGCTACTGGAGCTGCAGGGAGCTCACCCGAGGCTTTTATAGGCTGCCAGAGCCGCGGCCAGCCTGTTACCTTCTCCTCCCTCAGATAAATTAGTTCACACAAAGTTCATCTTTAATTGTGGGTGTCGCTCGGCCCCGCCCCCGGCCTGTACTGGCTGACTTGCCTCACCATTTGTTCCAAGGGCCGCATCTTTAATCCCTACCTCCTGTTGCACGCAGACAATCCGCGGCGGATTTCACTGAGAAAAAGGTGATGGTTTTCCCCGAGACAATGGAAGCACGTCCCAAGACGCCTTTGTTGGCAATAAGGCAGCTAGTTTACACACTCATTACCTTGGCTTAAGGCCGCCTCGTAGGATCAGTAATCATGCCTGCAGGGCGGCCTGCATTCAAGAGCAAAAAGCTTTTAAGCAGCACATTTTCAGCTGCTTCACAAAATGGAAACGAGGCTCCGGGATGAAGAGCGTCTTAATCCTCCTCCCTGTGGCTCTTCACTGGTGCCATTCACAGTTAAGCTTTATTTAATTTAACTTTACATTATGCCCCCACACGGTCCACGCTGTAATAATTTGATTTATTGATTTACTTTTTGATGATATTACCTAAGCACCCGGTTGTAATTATTCAGACTATACCACTCTGATTCATGCGTCTTGCCTTTATGACGTCCTATAAAAGTAACAATGAGGCTGCATGTGAGTGAGGGATGAAATGATGATTAACACCTGAGCAGAAAGCAGCTCTGTCCTCTGAGTGACTCTGAGCCTCTATCAGCCGCTCTCACATCCAGCCTGCTCCTAATCTGGAAGGAGACTTTAACCTGCCCTCACTCTCTCTCTCTCTCCGCATCTGTGTGTGTTATAAAAATGATATCTCTCTCAGCGAGTTCAAACCTGGGTCAGCAGAGACAGGCGGAGGGACGGGCTCTCGCACGCGCGCACACACGCACACACGCACGCACGCGCGCTCGCACGCACAGTTATCCCCGGCTACACCGCATGAAAAGTAAACAGCGCGCGGAGAAAGGGGGCTCATCAGCCAGGAGCCACATCCTCGCTGCGCGTTTGGACTCTGGTTGTTTTACGACCTGCCATAACGTCAGGAGTGTGTGTGTGTGTGTGTGTGTGTGTGTGTGTGTGTGTGTGTGTGTGTGTGTGTGTGTGTGTGTGTGTGTGTGTGTGTGTCAGGCGGTCAGCCGGTGAGACAGCTCGGCTGCTGCTTTTACAGCGACACATTACATGGATGGATCTGTCCGTCCGGGCTGACTGCGTGCGTTTTTTTTTTTTTTTTTTAAAGAGGGTGCCCCGAGGTTCACCCTGGTGGGACGGCACGTCAACCATCACTATTCCAGTCTCACAAAAGCCTGGACATATAATCTGATCTCCCATCATGGCTTGGATGTAGAATTCCATGACTTTCCTTTGACTTTCTGCTGGTTAAACACAGGGTGGGAACTAACTACCATACTCTGTGTTTTTCTTGGTAACACTTCAATCTGTGGGTTTTTTTTATAGCAGCCCTTAGGGATTTCACTTTCTGATTCTCATTTTTTACGACTTAATCCCATTTTTCCAGGTCATTCGATTATTGATAGATTAATAAATTAAATTTTGTAAAAACATGATGGAGTAAACAAAACATGGCCGGACTGACCTGCTACAGGGCCCAGGGGCAAAGTTTAACTGCAAGGCCCCAACTGAACCCCACCTCTCTCAACTCTCTGTGCAACATGTACACTCTTTCTCACATAGGCTGTTACTCGGTCCTTCATCAATCATGTCAAATTATATTGAACTTCAGTTGTACACACACCACACACCAACCACAACTTTAAAACCACTTAACTTTAATGTTGTGGCCAAACTCTTGTTCCACATCTCAATTTCACAGTTAATCATCCAGTCTTCACATATATCAAACTGAGGTCATGCTAGATTTCCTTAAGAAGAGTCCTCGTTTTTCTGAACTAAACTAAAGCTGGCGTATTGCTGCACCAGTGTGTGATTTTAGACAGCATGCTGGTGTTCAGGAATCGGAGGCGTGATGTATAACACAACAGTGTCGGTGACTGTCCTACAATGTTCTTCCTTTTTACACATCTCCACTGCTGGATTACTGCAGGAACAATGACCCCCCGCCCCTCTTTTCCATGTTCGTACCTTTCCGACAGGACAGTGGGGTGTAATAAAGAGACAACCTTCCCACCCTGAACAAGGTGTTTTAAAGGGGCTTTTGGAACTTTTATATGACTAATAAAGCAGCAACACTATTATGAGTGTGTACTTTCCTGTTGAGGAGTGGTTTAATAATGTCTGTGTTTATTTAACCACGCCGTGCCAGGTATGTTCTGGCACAGTTATCTTAGTTTACGAGAATAAAGGCATTTTTCAGACCATTTCCTCTTCCATTGAAACCAGCCATGGAAGGAAAAGTAATAAATATAATTTCATCATTTAAAGTTTGCAACTCTATTTTGTGTGTGTGTGGAATTTGTTTTGTGACTGAACAAGTGCCATTTTTTCTTACATGAGCATCACTAGTTGGAAAAATCACTCTGGTTTATTATTCCAAGTAAATTTATTTGCATTCACACATTTCCACAGATAATTATGAAAGTGCAGAGGAAAATGTGGCAGTCAAGAACAGACATTATTTTTTATATGAGTTCAGGTCTGGTATGAGGAACCAGATTAAACAACTCTTGACTTTCAACACTGCTGAAACTGAACCCATGCAGCGTCAGCCTCGATATTAATGGACAAATCCTTGTTGACTCTGTGTTGGGACGGACAGCAGTAGGTGATGCATGTTCAGGGTGAATGGGTTTCCAGCTGGACATGCTGTAGCTGGTGAGTTTTTCTCATCACAGTGTGAATGTGTGAAACAGGATTCTGCTGGTCAGGTGTGATAGAGCGGGAGGGGGGAGGGGGTGGGTGAAGGGAAGTTCAAGTGTAGAGAATGATTCCTGGCTGTTTATACGTCCTGGCCTCATGGCGTTGCTCTAAGAACTCACTGTAAACCTGCTGAGAAGCTGCTGGAGTCCACCTCAAGACTGACCAGAGATCTGCACCTTCACTGCTGCCACTTCTACTCTATGGCTCGGTATACAGTATGCATGGATAGGTTTCATTTCTATCCTGCTATGTGTTCATCCATCTTGCACGACTTCCAGGTAAACAGAAAATATCAGCATAAACATTTACACCCCAGTTAGCACTAACTACAAGACAAAGCATCCACTGCACCCTGTGTCTCTTCTTATAATTGATCTGAGTTTGTGATTAATAAACATTTCATATTCAGTCCCCCAGAGGATGAACACTTTCCCACACCACCAACATGACAGTCTTTACAAACAGAGAAATCAGCTGCCATGTGAAAACACAATGTCAGATATCAAGCTATTGGCACGTGGTGTAAATGTGTGCAAAAGAAGTAGGAAGCTGAATATATTTCTGTTAACTGTAATTTAATTTCCTATATCACAAATACATTGAAAATTTAATTTTGCTTCACTGTTCATCTGTTCAGTTGTAGCTATTCTCAATTTCCCCCTCCAAACATTTTCCATATCATATTATTGGGGATTAAACAAAAAGTCTGTTTTTCTTTTTATACTCAATTTTGGTGAGTTAGCGAATTGTAATTTATCTGTCTCTTCAGTTACATTTTGGACTTGCATGATAATAATTTGGGTGGATTTGGGACTCCAGCTAAATGGCATACTAGAATATAAGAAAGTAAAGTCCCCCACTCATGTTAAAAAAAAAAAAACTTTGAAAAATCCTTTAAAGGTAGCCTACATTTTATTTCGAGAAATGTATTAATGCATGAAATGCACACTGTGTAGCTGGACTGAAGTTATGTCTGAACAATCCAAATATTATTGATTTGCATCCCTGCATCATATTTATTATTAGCTATTTGTTTTGTGGTTTAAACATCAAGCTCCATAAAATGTAGTCGCAACTCCAGTTCCTATTGGAAGAAGTGCCCCAAGTAAACACGCATCTATCACTTGCTGTAAAACTTACTTTATGTGAGTTAATGCATGGAGCTACTTTCCATCTGTGTTGTGAAGATGATGGAAACACAGCCAGCATGGCCGAGCTCCAGAGCTACATACACAGAGAGAGAGAGAGAGAGAGAGAGAGAGAGAGAGAGAGAGAGAGAGAGCGCAGTCAGCACAAGCGACAAACAACCGCGGTGCCTGCGCGCGTTTGTAACTCTCCTCCCCCTGCTCGCGCGCTGGCTGACCTGCTTGTGACCCTGACATCTTGGTGAACTCTCGCGCGCAACCAAGTTCACTGCCCGTCAAACAGAGAGAGAGAGGGAGAGAGAGTTTGTGTGTGTGTGTGTGTGTGTGTGTGTGTGTGTGTGTGTGTGTGTGTGTGTGTGTGTGTGTGTGTGTGTGTGTGTGTGTGTGTGTGTGTGTGTGTGTGTGTGTGTGTGTGTGTGTGTGTGTGAGAGAGAGAGAGAGAGAGAGAGAGAGAGAGAGAGAGAGAGAGAGAGAGCAATGCTGCAGAAACACAGTTTGAACTGGTTGGTGACTTATTTATTTACAGATAAAATAACAGTGGACTGATTTAACTAGAAGAGCAGAGTCAGGTCCATCAGTGAGCTGCTTTGGTTTTGTTGAAGAGTAACACAACTTTTATGAGTTGGGGTCATATTTGAGCTCATATACCTACAATATGACATTCTTACTACTGTGACACTGGGCTAGTCCAGGGCTGTTTTAGGGCATTTCTCACTAACTTGTCCACCAGGTCCACGAAATACAGTGTACAGACCACATTACACACATGTAAGATGGAACTGATATTTTACACCACGTCTATATAAAATGTGTAATAAAACAATTTCCTGAATTGTAACAGTGAAACGAGGAGTGACAACAAACTAGCACACAAGGGTTGTAAATTATGTAATAACTTTAATTTCCTCCTTTTTCTTTTTACAGCTGTTAACATCATCAGTTTTAAAATGACCTTTGTGATGATCCATGTAAAATTCCAAGAAAGAAACTGTACAAGTTAAGAAACCTGCGGAAACATCTGTTCAGGACGGCTGCTTCTTGGATGTAAAAATGCAAAAAGTGTAGAAAAACTTAATGTAAGCGAAAACATTAAATCACGAAGGACTTCATGTGCATGTGATGTGTCTTTAGAGGGGAAAACATTAGATAACAAGAGCTGTAAAACCATGTCAGCATGAATGAGCAGTGGAGCAGTAATGCAGCAGAATCAGGTTAAATACGGGTTAAATAAAGGTTAAAGAGCCGAATGGTCACAACACATCTGGAAATGAAAGTTGACAATCTTTAATTAAATTGCTCAAACAAAGAGAAATTCACACCACAGACACCGAAATCTAATCACAGAGCTAATCCTCTCCTAAGTGCTCTTCCTCTCATCTCCATCACCTTCTCTTTCTTTTCTTTTCTGTCTCTACATCTGTATATCCTTCCTTCCCTGAGCTGATCTTCAATAGATGCAGTCTTTTCATTTCCATATTTTTTCAGTGAAGAAAATAAACACAGAGCCATTTTTCAGTGCTTTGCACAAACTGAATCGAAAGAAAGGCATTTGAACCTTCACTGAAATACACTGGATGGATTGAATTAATGTTTACTATCTACCTAACTAGTAGAAGGTACCATGAGGGACAGACACTGTTGAACACAGTGCAACCACACAGATGATTTGAGCGGTCGGAGGCATCCTGCCCAGCAGCAAACAGCAGCTGGTGAACATAGTTCAGCATTTAGCAGCTAAAGAGTCAGATATTTCCCCCAGGAGCTGGAGGAGACCAAACACAGAGCTAAAAGGAGGATGCAGAGTATTAGACTAACTTGTAAATGATTCTCATACAGTTTTTGAATGTCGTTGTGAAGCTGCTTTTAGCATCTGTAACACATTGCCTGACATGCTCAGTCTTAAATTTGTGAATTTTAGAGCTGCACTTTATAGTTCAAATCATTTAGACAGCTCAGTATTTGTCTCTGGTTCATTTAATTAATTTTATCATGTTATTACTTCTTTTAAAACATGTTTTTATTCCCATTATTATGTTGCTTGCATTATTTAAATGACTTTGAAATTTGTTTTGTATGAAATAAACTTTCCTTTTGTTTTTCCCCTAACATCAGTGTCCTGACTCTTTGTGCTGAGACATATAACTAGGTGAGCAGGACTCCTCCATTTATGCTGATTTACAACACACTTTATGGTAACTGGTCTCTTCACTCCTGGGTTTTGTAGTTTGAGGTGCAAATCTGAGGTGCATTCCCAGCGGGAGGAGGTCAGAGGGAGTGTCAGGCTCCTGGTTCAGCACAAGGTCACTCACTGTTTGTCTACTGATGTCACTGTCTCTGTGTGCCTCTGCCTCTCACTGTAGAAACTCTGTAGGTTTCATCAGCAGAGAGGGAACAAAGAATTCAATTAAGCAGCAGTAATAACTGATGATATGAGTGCAGAGTTTAAATTCAGTTTCAATTAATTATTTTCTTTAGACATATTTATCTGTAAGATACATTGTATCATCACTTATAACTCAGACTTGACCCACATTCCAATCCATTGAGCTTGATCCTACCGGAAATAATTGCGCACTCCCCAGTGCAAGGACTTCTGCCAAAGTAAATGAAATAAGGAAACTTCTGGATTAACATCTGTGAAAGTTTAAAACCGTTAATAGATCTGCAAGTTTGTTGATCTTCCCCCAGTAAGTCTGGTTCAATCCTTCAGATTTCCCATCAGCTGTTGCAGATGATCCAGCTCAGTCAAACTGTTATGTTGATGCGCCCCCTCTCTTTTTCTCTGTGTACATTCAAGCATCACTGCACTGCTGACAGAGGAACAGCGGACAGGAAGGGTTAGTAATAAACAAGCATCATCAATACAGCCAAATGAAATCCCTCTGGTGATGTTAGAATGACTAGAAGACTTAATATGGAAATGTTGTGCATGGTTTATTTCTATGTTTGGTGATGGCATGAAGTGGAGGAGGCTTTCTGTGGATGTGACACTGACCACCTGCACATTACACACTGAAAATGAAAGAAAATAAAGCGGAGTCCTGGTTGAGGACTCAGCTTTATTTTCTTTCATTTTCACTCCATAACCTATATTTCCCATAACACCCCACCTTTACCTTTTTAACTCAGGCTTCAGGTGTGCCATAAGAGAAGCTCCAGCGCTTTAAGACGTTAAAAGAAGATGATGATGTCAGGCATATAAGACATTGTGCTGATTAGTTACAGAAAATAACACAAGACACTGTAACAGTGAGTGTGTGTGTGTGTGTGTGTGACAGACTGTGTGTCGGCGGGGAGGTGGTGCAGAGGTGTAGAGGTATGTGTCCTCCTCCTCTGTCTGTCTGCTGTATTGTTGGAAGTGAATGCAAAAGCTGTTTACTGCCTTGTTAAAGTGTTTGATCTCTGCCCTAAAATACTTGTCACACCCAGGAAGGACCCCCCCCCCCCACCCCACCCCACGCACACACACACACACCTCCATCCCTACCCCCATCTTCATCACCCTACTGTGTTGACTTGTAAATAAGTCATAACAGGCTGTAAATAAACACTGGCTAATTATATAGAGCCAAAAAATACGTATCATTTTATATGATCGTATTATGTTGGCAGCAGTGATAGTATTAGAGTAGAAATCACAAGTAACAGTATTATTGCTGAGACTTGAACATTTGATTATCCTTTTATTGTTGTACATGGCTAAATGATGCTGATTTTTAATTCCTTATAAATAATGAATCAGTGTATTAGTATAAAACAGCAAATAATAGTGTTATGTGAGAAGGTATTTAGCGTTCACAACTCTTTTTTCGTTTCCCACTCAGATGGACTTGGCGTGTGTGTGTATGTGTCACTCTAGGGATGGAGGAAGTGTATGTAGTTAAAGCACACACACTGCCAAACTCCAACAAGACAGTAGAGCTTGGAGTGCACAGAAACCAAACACATTTTTGAGTGTGTGTGTGTGTGTGTGTGTTGGCAGGGTGGCTGCTGTCCAGTGATAATAGAGGTCTCCAAATGTCTCTCGCCTCATTACATCTGTGGCGACAGGGATCCTCGCATTCAAACGCTGACCCAGGCCAAAGTTCACTTGCTGTTTCCCAGTTAGCGTGTGTGTGGTGAGACACAGCGAGGGTGAAGACGCAGGACAGAGACCCGAGAGCGCGTGATGCTGCTGCTTTTGTGTTTCTGAAAGAGAGAGAGAGAGGAAGACATAACACCCCTATAGACTGTGAGTGCAAGCACCTGTAGTGGGATTTCAAATTACTCGCAGTATTAAAAGGGTTTATTTAAAATTGAAGCATTCACTTTTGACATTGGGTTAAAAAAATATATCTGTTACCAGGTTTGACTGGAGCTGTCCTGAGTGTGGCCATGAGGAAGGTTGTCCAAAGTCTCTCCATGAACATAGAGACACACAATAAAGACCACTTTGGCTCAGATTTTCAAACTTTACAATTAAGACCATCCCATAAGCTCTACCAGCTCTGTAAACCAAACTCTGCTAATTGGATGTACAGCTCATATGCTGAATACTATTGGTTGGATGGATTTGTGAGCAGCTTCATCACTCCATACATGAACTGTATTGCAGTTGCAGCCTATTGGGAAGTCTGGACAGCAGAGAGAACCAGTGCCTCTTCCCTTTGGAGACACCTGCAGAAAGCCTCCAGCACTGTGAGGGACCACACACTGTTTTCCTCTCTGAGCTGCAGGAGGCCAAACAGGAAACCAGCACCTCCAGGACATGGAGCAGTGTCTGCCCTCAGGCTGTCAGCCAGGTGAATAACACACAAACCTGAATACACAACTCACAACTGGAGATACATCATAGGGTCACCTGGTCACACCTGCAAATGCACTTTAACCTCGGCACTTCCACTTAAATGTGTTTTTTTAATATATATAAATGCTTCATTAATGTCTTGGCACCAATGCCACATAAGCAGTGTGTAAGTTAAAACTCCACTACAAAATACTTCATATGCACATGTACAGCGTAAAGCTACATTTCCTTCAGTAATTATCCAGTACCCTGACAGTTGTTCACGTCACTGGTGGGCAGTAGTCAACTATTATAAAACCCTGAATGGACTGAGACTTTCCTGAGAATTAAGAGAAACACGTGAACCATCTATCCAACCATGGGGAATGAATCAGAAACAGAGACAAAATTTAAATTTCTCAAAATCAGTGAAAAAAATGTTTGTGTGAAAACAAACAGAGCAGTGATCCCAAACTAACATGTGCACTGAACTAATGTTATTACAGTAGATTTTGTATCTGTGAGTCTATGTGTACTCAAGACAAATGTTATTCTTTGAACTACACTACATTTCTGTGAAGTACTCAAACAGAAAGATTCTTCACCAGACAATGGTGTTATCTGAATCTCATATTCAAAATTTTAGACATAAAGACATCTTTCATCATTAATAAACGAGACCAAAGTTCACTCAGGAAGGACCAGGACAAATGTCATGTTCATTAGACACTTTGTGATGTGCAGTAAACTCAACAAAGATCACACAATACTGTTGAATAATCTTTTATTACAGCACACAAAATAAAAACAACATATTTAGGAAAACAACATCTCAGTCAGGGTCTCACTGAGAACAACAAAAGGTAAAGCAAGGATTCCTTTGGATATCAAAATGTTCCCTCTCTCCACCTCTGCGGAGGGCAAGAAAAACAATCTCACTTAGTTTTTTTTTTCTTCTTTTTTAAAATCTGGATTGAAATCATTGTTGGCACGAGCAGAGGTGTCAAACCTTTCATCTGTGCCAGTGTTGTTGCCAGGAAAGTCTCAAGTAGTTTTGAGATTCTGTGACATGTTTCCCTCAGCTGCAGCCAGGCTTTTCCCTTGTTTTAGTATTTCATCACAGTCTCCTCCAAAATTACATTTACATACAGATCATTTACACTAGCATGTGTACTGTGAAGACAATGCAATGCTGACTGGATTATGCCATTGTGTAATTATATTAAACATATGACTACTACATATCTGATTTGTTTTTTGGTCAAACATCTGATCTTGCTTGTAGGAAACTTATTCCTACAGTTTTGAACAATCAAAAAAAAAAAAAAAGACATTCATCAGAACCACAGTCTTTCTCTGAGCTCCACCATCTGCAGATCTCAGGATGTGAAGCTGATCTCTGATCTATAAGAGTTTTTGGGAGACAGGGCTGATTTATAGAAAGTTTCCCTCTTTTCTGTTTTTAACTGAAACTGTGTCAAAGAAAACTCATCACTCCCTCCTTCCATGTCCACTTTGTGTTTAATTTAATTTTGACACTAACACCAGAGTCAGGTCACACTCACCATCCATCTGCTCAGGGTTTCTCACACACACTGTTTGCATGCACTCTACTTTCTTCTACACTTCCTCCCTTTCTTACCTCAGTAGATCCAAAGTAGTGAATGAAAACAGTGCATGTAAAAGCAGTAAGTGAGAGAAGAGGAATGATGAATATGGTGCGACTCCTGGTTCAGGTATCCCACCTTTCATTCTCTAGCTTGAATTTTGGCTTTAATTTGAAAGTCTATGGCGAGCTGACTGACACAGGTCGTTTACACACCTCTACACTCAGTGTGTAAAACTGACATTTAGACCAGCTCTGTATTTTAGATTTTCATCTATGGAGCGGTTCAGCAGAAATCTTTTGGACCAGGATTTAAATAGTTTATATTAGTATCATACAGGGCCTATGCTAGAACATAACATGAACATTTTTTTTTATACTTAAACCATGCGAATGAGTGGAGAGAAGGTGCCGACGCAGTGTCACTGAGCTCCTCACACTGTACTCGACTATGTTCACCAATAAGCAACGGGTTCAGCAAATTCAGACTCTTCCTAACGTCGTCTTTACTTCAGGTGTTGACGGAGGCACGCGTCACAGTGTCGACCTCCAGTTCTGTTTGCAGCAGACAAACTGCTGTAATATCTTCTTTACAAAATATGCAGTATATACAGTGGCATTTACAAGCAACTATTAAAAAGGCAAAACATGAAACTAAAAAGGAAAAAAAAAAAAAAAAAAACTTCATCAAGTTCAGTGCAAAAATGCTAAAAGTAGAGCACAGACCCAAAACATAAACAGAATAGAAACAGTCTCATTATAAAATGTTTTCATCAGGAGTCCTGTGCAAGTTTTAAGTAATCAACCAACCTGCCTGTGAGGCTGTAAAGGAACCAATTCATTATTGCTGTGCTTTGTGAGTAAATGTGGGTTATGAGATTCTAAAGCTTAATTTCACCCTGAGGAACAAAAAGAAAGAATTTAGAAGTTGAGCTGTTAAATATATATACGTTTATATAATCACTACTAACATGACAACCGGCCCCGTGTGGGGCATCGTTTTCTTGTAAGCATGAGTCAAGTAGTTTGGGAGGACTGTAAGACAAAACTGCAGTTAACTTCACACAAATAATGTCATTAACCCTACAGCTGACAGGAGTACAGAGGGAGGAAGAGGGCACGCACTCATCTGATGTCACCTTGCACATGAAACCGCCTGAAGCACCACCCAGAGGCCCAGCACTGAGTCCAGCTGTGGAGCCGCGAGGAAAACAAGCTCATGGTTTATAGAAGTAAAGGTCAGATTAGATGACGGTGATGTGTAGGACTTGCCAGTCGGTCTGGAACACTGAGATCTGCTCCACCTTGTATTAACATGTGATCTGATTACAGGTCTGTGCATATCCACCTGATATCAGAAGGTGTGAGTCCACACTGTGGTTTGTAATGCAGTGGGCTAATGTGCGAGGGTAGGGCCACATGACTGAGACACCCGGAAGCACCTGTAGGCCACCTGCTGAGAGCTTTCCTAAAGTGCAAATGATAATTTCAGTACTTCAGTAAATGTACCTCTGTCTGAGCTGCTCAGCGTTGATGCCTGTGCAGACTGAAGGTGAGGATCTGAAGCTCCAGATGTTTCTAGCTGCAGCTCTGTGGACGTGTCTGAATGTTTTAGTTGAGGAGCTGCAGATAAACTGATTATAAACTTGTGTTTTATAGCCTTGTCTGATGAAATGGAGATACTGGTTAATAACAGCAGCTCATTTAAAACGAGTGATGACAGAGATGGTGACTGATCCTCTCACTCTCCAGCTGCAGTGTGCTCTAATTGCATTTCTAGTGTATATAAAGACATATGTAGATAACATACCAGGTGCCAGTATCCTGTGACCGGGGCAAGTTCATGCAGACCCTGTGTCAGGATTACTGCGTGCAGTCTTTATTGTGATGCTCCAACTTATACAATCTATTACAGTCCAGCAAAATAGGTTGCAGGACTAAGTGTGGTTGATTGGATAACTTAAAGGGATAGTTCAACATTTTGGCAAATTGACCCATTGCCATAATCCCTATAGTCTTAGGAGCAGGTTTGTTAACTTTAATTGTCGGTGCACTTGTAGAAGTTGGGGGCAGTTTTTTGGCAAGCAGTCTCTACATTTGCCTCGAAAACAACTCTCGTCTCGTAACGTTCCGTTATTATCTCATAGTGTGGTGAATGTGCAGGTCACAACTTGTCCACGAGAGCGTTTTCGAGTTGTTGGATTGTGTATTTGATGAGTTTGATGAAGGAAACCAAGAAATCCTATGAGCCTCCGTAGCGTAGCTCTGAGCAGCTCATGGCTCTGCTCCGCCGTTCTAAAAATAGCTTGCACCGACAATTAAAGGTAACAAACCTACTCTGAAGGGCCAATTTGCCAAAATGTTGAACTATCCCTTTAAGATTTATATTATTTTGTCTATTCAAACATCAAATTATAAGACTCATTTTTGACATTCTCACATGAGACATGTGAAGGTTCCAACTACAATCTAGGCGTCCAGACACTGAGACACTGAGCTTCTCTATGGTCTCTGGGGGGTGGGGGTGGGGCGGTGGGGGGGGGGGGCAGGTTTACATGTACAATGTGTAGAAGAAAAGAAGACAAACAGCAAGCAAAGCTACCGAGGAGTTCAACACAACGTCACTTCTTTTCATGAACATCAGTCTTTCAAGACGTCATCATCCATTCTTCTGCTCTTCCATCAACCCACGACCTCAGACATCACCTTGTTTCTGCACACGCACACACACACGCACACACACACACACACACACACATACATACACACACACACACAGTAGCAACAGTCTAAGTGCTGGGACAATTAGTTGAACATGGTCTCTGTCAGAGCTGTCAACGGCTGCAGCTCCATACCCATAATGCAGTGGGAGGATGCGGATGGTGAAAACCAGGTGGAGGCAGTGAGATGAGCGAGAACCAGGAGGTTGGAGAAACCAGGTCATGAGATAGTTAAACACCAGGAAGTGGTGATGACTGACTGAACTGAGCTGAGCTGTTTATTCAGCTCAGTCCATCCTGGTCTGTGCAGACTGTTTGTGTTGAACTGTACTTATGTGTATTTATGTTGCTTTTCTTAGATGGCATAGAGTCAGTATGAGTTATAAATACTGGAGAGGAAATCTTTATAGTGCGTTTAAGACAATATTTTAATTTGACTCATAATGGGGCCACATTACAGACCCCATGTAAAGCCGTCATACATTTAAGAGTCTGAGTTACAGTAATCTGAGCTTGTTGATGTCATTTTAATAAGAAATCTGTAAAACAAAGATATGTGACCAAGATTCCAAAATAATGTCAGGGTTGGTGAAGAAAACTGCTCTATCAGCTGACAGTCACATGTCAATCACCTGCATAACCTGCTTTGTCCAGGTTTCTTGTGTGTATTTATGTTGTTTTCAGCATTAAACATGGAGTTAAAATGGAGCCGTTCATTTGACAGAACTGGAGACAGTTGGTTTGTTTTGTTGGATAAATACATTACAAATGACTTGATCTCTTTAGATTAAAAGTTATTGTGTTATACTTCCAAATAAAAACAGGATATTATGTTCAGATTTCACCATATTAAAGCATTATATATCTCCCCTCATTCACGTGAGGTGTCTGAAGTGTGGACCTTGGACCTCATTGTCCCAGCACTCAGCCAGCTCCTGTCTCCCTCTGCAGCTACAATCATTTCACTCTCACTAATGTACAAACATAGTTTGTCTTATCATAACCATTAAAAATACTTAACAAACATTTCACTGTTCAGTCCAGTAAAGTGTTTAGTGTGTGTGTTATTTACATTGAATATTCATTCAGGTATAACAGTAAGGAGAGGATATGACTTCATATGTGTGTGTGCTGTGTTTGCTAGGAGTCAGTTCCCTGCATGCCTTGTACTGTGTGTTTACTGTTGTAATGTGTGTGTGTGTTAGCTGTCTATCTGTACCTTGTGTCTGTCTCCATGTGCGTGTGTAAATTCCCTGTGTGGCTCTTTTTTATGTCACTGTCATGTTGTGTGTGTGTAACACTCCTTTCTCCGAGTGTCCTGGCAGTTCAGTGTGTGTGTGCATGTAACTGCATGCATGTTTCATTCATCATATACAGTATCTCTCTGTCACACCCACGTCACTGATGAGTGTGTGTGTGTGTTTGAGTGTGTGTGTTCATGAGGACATGCCGTTGACCAGGCTCCTCAGCTGTTTGACCACAGTCTCTATCAGCTTCTGTTTGTCTCTGTCGTTCTTCCTGAACTGAGAGAAGATGTTGTTCTTCTTACTGGTGTCCTTCATCCTGAGGACAGAGGAAGAGGATGTCAGAGAGGCGAGGCAGAGGTGTGCTCACCTGCTGTTCATGGGAGAGTTACTATGATGATGATAATGTCAAACATTTAACATTTAATTTGGTTTCTTGGCTGATGTTAAAGCTGTCAATCAAACTCTTGTGTAAACTGAGCAGCTGGATTTTCAAGCTACGACTGGTACAGTTAATTCGGGGTGTAAAAGCAAAACACCACAGCAGCGCATGAGGGTAGGTGTGTGAATTTAGTGTGAAACTGTTAAAGGGATAGTTCAACATTTTGGCAAAATGGCCCATTGTCATAATCCCTATAGTCATAGGAGTATAGGTTCGTTACCTTTAATTGTTGGTGCAAGCTATTTTTAGAACGGCGGAGCAGAGCCGTAAGCTGCTCAGAGCTACGGTATGGAGGCTAATGGGATTTACTGGTTTCCCTCATCAAATACACAATCCAACAACTCCAAAACGCTCTGGTGCACAAGTTGCGACCTGCACATTCACCACGCTATGAGATAATAACGGAATGTTACTGTACAACACAGAGTTGTTTTCGAGGCAAATTCATGCAAAACCGCTGATGCACGTTCCCGTCGGGTCAGTTTTTCGGCAAGCAGTCTCTGCATTTGCTTCAAAAACAACGTCTCGTAACGTTCCATTATTATCTCATAGCGTGGTGAATGTGCAGGTCACAACTTTTTCACAATGTATTTGATGAGTTTGATGAGGGAAACCAAGAAATCCCATTAGCCTCCGTAGCGTAGCTCTGAGCAGCTCGCAGTTCTGCTCTGCCGTTCTAAAAATAGCTTGCACCGGTAACAAACCTACTCCTAAAACTATAGGGATTATGGCAATGGGCCAATTTGCCAAAAATGTTGAACTATCCCTTTAAGGAGACATCACCATGTGAGTGACAAAAGTAGTAACACACACTGTTCAACACCTTCCTGTAAAGCCATGATTTACATACACATGTGACTAATAAAGCTCACAATCACATATTTCCTGAACTCTTTCATGCTGTGAAGCAGAGCGAGCAGCGCCATTATCTGTCTGTCTCTGCAGTTTCCTGCAACTTTCCTCATTTGGGGAAAATGCAAAATCATATATTTAGACCATGTGCAGGAGTTTAACCTCTGTGTTTAATTAGACTGAACTGAACAGGCAACATTTTAACAGGTAAATGTCTCATCATGACAAAATGAGGATATTCACAAAAAACAGCACTGTCAAAAATAAGGCAGAAGGCACAATAAAAAACTGCTTCAAAAACAAAGTCCCCACAAAGTTCCTGCATTAAACCATGAGCCACCGACAGGTTTCCCTTCAAAATGTCACATCAGTTCAGCCTCAAGTTACTGACAGAGGAACTACACTGCAGAGAAGGTGGAGTAATAAAACTAAATAGAGGAGTAAAGACAAGCAGTGAGAAAGCTGCACCTACCCCCTGTAGACTCTGAGCAGCAGCAGAGAAACAGCAGACAGAGGAAGAGTTAGAGGAAGAGGAGAGAAACAACACGGCCACATTCACATCTGAACCCTTCACACGTTACATGCAGGAATTCATATCATTTAATGTTATTTAAGTTTTTTTCAGTATGTCAAAGCAGGAAATGATCACTTATAAAATGATTAATAAAAGTCACAAGGATCTGGATACCAAAGATCCTTCAAGCCTTGAAAAGGGAAAATGAACATGTTGATTAATCAAAGACCAATTTAGACATTTTAGCCTGTTTGTTTCTTCTACCCAGCTGCACTCCTGCTTTAACATGCTGCTACTGTACCATTACTGTATTTGCACACACTTTTACAGCAGTGTCAACAACACTCACTTCTCTAGTAGAGCCAGGGCGGTGGCTGGATTCACTCTCAGGTACTTGGAGGTGGGCTGGCCGTAGTCTGCCAGATAAGTGGACCAGTCCCACACCATGAAGAGGTCCAGGAGCTACGAGACACACAGATCAACAACATCAACATCAACTCCGACAGAAAGAGAGGGCGGCGGTGGGGTGAGGGTCTGATTGATGAGCGGAGACTGACGCGGTGGTTTTGTGTGTCTTTGTTGGCAGCTGTCAGTCTCACTTTGGATGCTGAGCTAATGTTATGTTAGCCAAGTTTCACAGAGTGACAGAGCAAAGTGCTGCTCAGCTTTTCTTTTCAGTTTGCAACTTATATGCACAGTGCGCCTACATGCCGGCCTCAAGGTTGTACTTATATTGTTTTAATGTGGTTTTTTGTTGTTATTTTTTATGCGATGATGTTTGTACTGTATGCTCTTATATACTAATGAGGTGCGGGATACATTAATATCCCAAAAAAGATAATCTATCTATCTATCTATCTATCTATCTATCTATCTATCTATCTATCTATCTATCTATCTATCTATCTATCTATCTATCTATCTATCTATCTATCTATCTATCTATCTATCTATCTATCTATCTATCTATCTATCTATCTATCTATCTATCTATCTATCTATCTATCTATCTAACCATCCATCCATCCTCTGGATTTTTGGACAATTCATGTTTTAAGAGGTTAACAGTTGTTTGTTGTGAGGCTTGAACTAAACCCTGTAACTACATCTACCCATGTAGTAGCTGAATAGTAACCTATTCAACTATAACATTAAACACACTCCTCTCATCAGACTATGTGGGACTTGGAGAGAGGACTGAAGAGTGAGGGGGGGGGGGGGGGGGGGTCCCTGCTCCTACATGATAAGTGTAAGTGTGAACAGGAACATTTCAAATGACCAGCCCATGACCCCTGGTTAACCTGATGGAGATTGACCCCCTTACCCCACCCACACACAGTGTATGCTAATGTCATAGGGTGAAACAGCTGGGTGTTTGGGTCGTGTTGAATAAGCAGTGAAAGAGCAGCTTAGTGATAATAGCATTATTCAGCTGACTGAGAGACTCCGACACACAGAGAGAGGCTTAGCAACAATGCCATTATTCTCACCTGGAGCTAAGTGATGAGCCTCTAGCAGGCACGTAGAGGGAGCCGCTGCTTAGCCTCACACCCACTCCACTCCACTCCACTCTCCACGGCTCACAACAATGGACAGGATCCCAGTCATTTGGAATCAAGTCGCCTCTGAAGGAAAACTAATCTCACAACTTGGATCTTCTTTCCACAACTTTGGCATCAGTTACAAAAACATTCTACATCTCTACAAAATAGAATCTCAATGGGATTATTCCTGGTTAAATACAATTTTTAAAAAATAAAATTCACTGAGAACCAGTGTTGTGCACGTTACTTTTAAAATGTACTTAGTTATAGTTACTCATCATTACTTTCCCCAAAAAGGGGATTACTACATTATACAAGTAATGAATAACAAGGAAAAGTAACTAATGCGTTTTTTATAAAATACTCAAATATGTCAAATTACTTGGACTCGCCGTCCTAACCCTAACTGCCCGTACATTTTGTGACAGGACTTCTTGAGTCAAGTACAGGGTTTCTACACATCTAAAATGTCAAAATTCCAGACTTTTTCCAGCCCTTAATTCCCAGACTTCTCAGTAAAATAATTCAAATAATTTGTGCCGCATTTGAGTAAATAGATGTGTCTCATGTAAATAAATGATGCAATTAATCATTTGTTTTCATTATTCTGAATTTGTATGCCATTATTGTCACCAAATAATTTCTAGGAGATTGTAGCTAGGTACAAAATAATTAACCCAAATAACTTCAGATGAGACCAAACCCAGATAAGTATCAAGAGGATAAATATATTTCCATACAATAGTTTCTATTTTCCATACTTGGAAATGTATAAAATCAAATTCCATACTTTTCCATACTTGTGTAGGAACGGTGCATTTTATTGTCAGATTACTCGTTACTGGAAAAAGTAGCACCATTAGTAATGCTGTTTATTTCAAATGTCATTATTCCCACCACTGCTGAGAAGTGACATCGCCAAAAATAAGTTATACTGGACAAGACACATAAATAAATAGTGTAAAGCATTCATGGGTCAGCTTTCTAGAAGAAGCTGTTTGAAGGCAGGAAAGTTGCACCTTTATTCCACTTCACTGTTCTCTATACAACGGTATAAACAAGTGATGGGGGGAGGGGTCTTGTTGTTGCTCCACCTAAGCCAGCAGCAGAGACAGACACAGAGCTGCACCAAGATCTGTGTAAAGTGCAGCTGGCATGTCAGAACAGACACACACACGGTTGTTGTGTTTGATTTTGGCAAATTGCAATCCTGTTTTTTACAGTTACCTCTGGTCTGCTACGACGTCTACAGCACACAGGTGAAATGAGGCGTTTAATACCTGCAGAGAAGGTAAAGCTGGTCCGACCTTTACCCTCAACAAACGTAAACATGACCCTTAATTAACTAAATCCAATTTAAAACCATTTCTCAACAGCCTTCAACTCCACACGAGACAGTCTCCGCCACACAACCCCACTGAGCACCTCGATACAAACACCTTTGCGTGCGAAGTAGAACGACAGTGAGCAAATAACCTGAACATTAACACCGAGCTGCTGGGAGATTTCTGTAGAATGAAGCACCTTCCAGGCCCACACCAGTTCACAGTCAGTCTCTACCTCTGCTCTGACATCACCTGGGGCCAAACCTCCGGCTGCTGCTCCTAATGATGCAAATTTCCCCCGATGTGGGATTAATAAAGTTCATCTTATCTTTCTAATCTTTTCCAATGAAACGCTTGGTGAGTGTGTATCTGACGGCAGCAGTCGGTGTAATCCTGCTGGGCAAGCTGTGTCCTGTTACAGAAGAGTGAAATGTTACTGAGCAAGGGCCGACTTGTAGTCCTGGAGAAGATCTACTGGGAGTCATTATGTTGAAAGTTTGCTCCAGATTCAAAAGGCTCCCCTTTCATTAGCTTTATATAATAAGCTGAGGTGATGTTTGAAGGAACTGACTTGTGGGTACAAGCAAGAGAAAATGATTTTCTTTTAAAGATTCCTTATGCTCTTCCAATAAATTGGTCAAATGTGGTCCAATAATATAGCATTTATTATTTTACTAGTGACAGATGATATTTATCTGTTGAGATCACCATAATAAGGATTGTGGCATAAAAACTCGGAGGAATACTGAGTGAGTTGGTTTGTTCCAGACAAATGTCCAAGTGATTTGACATATTTGAGCAGTTACTAACTCAGTTACTTTTTGGGGCTAAGTAACTAGCAATTATAACTAATTACTTTTTTAAAGTAGCGTGCCCAGCACTGGTTCTCTGTGATCACTGAAGTGAGAGAATGATGAATCCACAGGTAACCACGGCAGGTAAGACTCCAGCTGTTATCAAGATGCTTTCTACTTATATCTCGGTGTATGCCATCAAGTCCTCTGGCCAACGTGCCAGTGTGAGGAGATGCATAACCAGAGCAGCTAGCTCCAGGCTCATGCGCAACTTGAACCATGTCTGTTTTTAGCTCTATAGCCTGAGTTTTCCCATGACTGTACTGTATATACCTGCCTGATGTGTTTCATGTGTTATTGACTTGATGTACAAACAGAAAAACAGGTGGTTTATACAAATTCTCCTGACGTCTGTGAAGCGGGAGAGGGAATTCTACAGTTTCGATGGAGACTATACATTACAATAAAAACAGCCACAAAGCAGCTGTCATAACATCAATCACGCTGCGACACATAAACCAACTCCACAGAGAACTCGAAGTCTGACGTCCAACGGTTGAGCTGAGGTGAGTGTTTATGATTAACGGAAAAGAGCCCGAGAGAAAGAAAAACAAGAATGAGAAGCGCGGTGTCCCAAAAGGTCGGTGTCAGATAAATCAACATCTCTGTGACATTACTTCATGGTTTGTTGTGAAACTCCCTGGTTTCACCTTCACTTTGAAACAATACGTCAGGGTTGGCATTTGAAACTCTAGAAAGAAATCCTTCTCTGCTTTCCTTCCCTTTATGCACCTGTGAAGCTTCACTTTGGACGTCTCCCACTCGATGCCGACGTCTAACCGACTTTCATTGTTTGGGATAATAGGAGCTATAGAATAGAAGATGCGTCTATTCTCTCTTGTCACTGTGGGCTTGTCTGCAGACCGCTGGTCCAGAGGTGAGCAGAGGTTCACTGCAGGTCTGACTGGATCATATTTACACTCACTGTGTGACGCATGAAGAGTTCTGTGGAAGTGATTGAGCTCTTGCTACACACCTTGGCTTCACGTATGAGAAAGAAGAATGAATGAATCCTTCAACTTCCTCAACTCAGCTGCTTCAACCTGCAGCGCTGATATTATTTGGAATAGCACAGGTTTGCAGAAAGTCTTTCCAAGGTTTGCATGCAATTGTGCCAATAGGTGCACAGAGAGACTGAGCAAATCATGTGGGACAGATCCTGATACCAGGCCAGACCGGAGCCTCCTGCGTCTTCATGTCACTCACTCTACACAGATCTGATATCAGACCTTGTATTAACATCTGTCTCAGGTGATTTAATCACAAGTAATCAGCTCTAAGTTCAGACGTAAACACATCCAAGATGGACTGAGGACACAAATGAGATCTGATCACTCAGACCACATACTTCAGCACAGAGCACTGATCTACTCAACTCCTCTGTCGCCTGCTCTCTCTCTGTCTTTCACTCACTCTTTATCTTAACACAAGACGACTTCACGTGGCGAGTTCAGTTTCTAACATGCATGATGCTTTAAAGACGGTTTTAAGTCAGTGCATTTGCATCGTGTCCGTCTCCACTTTCATTTGAAGCCTCTTAACAGACATTCCATCCATCACAGTGGAGCCGTGACTTTCAGACACTCTGATTGGTTACAGGATAACGATCTAAAAAGCAGCTACAGCTACGAAATCAACAGCCATAAGATAAAGGGAAAGTAAAAAGGTTGACCTCTGCGTAACCTCGGCCTGTGGATGCCTCCCTACCCCTTCACCTAAGGCTGGGATTAACAGGTCAACCCAGCAGCCGCCGTACAAGGCAGCATCATTACACACATCTTGTCTAATTAACTGCCTCACAGGAAAACTGGGAGCTCAACTCAGAATCAGTCCTGAGCAGGGCTTCTGGGATTTTTTTTTTTTTTTTTTTTTTTTAACTCGCTTGATCTGTGTTGATATTGTTATGTTGAATTCTTGATTCCAGTTTTTTTAATCTTAATATAATATATCCAGGTTTAATCCAAGTTTTAATCAGTTATTTCAACAAGTAATCAGCCAAATAAATGACTTTCTTTCTTTTGAATATTTCTATTAAACATTTATACATTTATGTGACATCCCAGGAATTTATTAGGAAGTGACAGAGCAGTAAAATAATGAAGAGTCAATAATGTCCAACTAAATATTATATAAATAAATAAAGATTCAGTGTTTTTCAACCAGAATTCAGAGAGAGAGAGAGAGAGAGAGAGAAAAGGTTCTGCACTCCCTTCATGTGGACTTCCCTTACTGTTACTTCATTTCTTGTGTTATCATTATTATTGAATATTGAGTTTAGTTCATAAGTCCCATGCTAATGTACCAAACCTTTAGTTTTTCAGTAATCCTGTGGTGAATTGAACAGACTGGCTCGGTGTAGTGCTGTGACCTGCGCTGGATGCTGAGGCAAGCCTCCACCTCAGGCTCAGATTAACAGGTCAACGCAGATACAAGTTAATGAGACGCAGCAACACTTTACATACCACCGGTGTTTACAAAAAACGGAAGGGGGCTGTGCTTGTGTGTGTGTGTGTGTGTGTGTGTGTAGCTGTGGCAGGGGGGTTGCTCTTGAGCAGGTGAACTATAGGACAGGTGAAAGTTGAAAAGGCCAGTGAAACATAATATAGCTGAATGTGATGCAGAGGGGTGAAACGTGGGACAGCTGAGGTGAAACACACATAAAGGTGAAAACACATTAAAGCTGCACAACTGAACATGTCATTAAAAAAGTAACTCACATCATCATGTACACAACACGTCCTCCTGCCTCAACAATGAAGGTTGTTTTTGTTAACCCTCTGATGCGACCCGTACAAATGGTGCCCCACATGTCTGTGGTTGTCATGGTTATGATGATAAACACAGTGTACAGTGTGCCTAAGTTCACCGTCACAGTTACTGAGATACCAGCCATCACCTGGTTAGGTGTATAGGTTACAGCGCCTCTGAGGATCTTTCATGTTTTGCGGGATGAGGACTGCATTTCCCATGAGCTCTAGTGCGTATCGTCATAAAGATGCTTCTCTGGCTCACACGTCAGGGCTCCAGACTAACTTTTTTGTGAGCAGTTTTAGGCAAATTACTTTGGAAATGTATTTAAAATCCTTAAGAACAGCCTCTAGCAGGACAGCGGAGCACCGGAGCAGGCTGACGTTATAGCCCAGGATGGGTGCTCGAGTGTCATGGCTGGTATCTCAGTAACTATGGTGGTGAACTTAGGCACACTGTACACTGTGTTTATCATCATAACCATGACAACCACAGACCTGTAACACTAGGACCTGTGGGGCACCATTTGTACGGGTCGTATCAGAGGGTTAACAAAAACAACCTTCATTGTTGAGGCAGGAGGATGAGTTGTGTACGTGATGATGTGAGTTACTTTTTTTTAATGTAGATTCATCCACATTAATATGAGACTCTTTTATAACCAAAAGCAAACTTCACTGGGTATCTTTAAAATACCTACTTCTTCAACCTTGGTGTCAGCCTTAATAACAATAATACAATGTTGAATGGTCGTCATGGATGATAGAACCAACATGAACTGATACTTAAGCATTTTCCTGTGCTGACTCATCCATCTCCAACAACCTCCTCCTGACATGGACTTTGGAGTGACAACACAGTAGTGTGGACATGTCCAAAGCAGCATTTTTGAACCAAAATAATATCCATCCAAATGACCTGGGTCCATACTAATGCACCTTCCCGCGTACTATTTATTCTGTGGTTGTATTAGTTGCAGAACATATGCAAAGACAATATGGTCTTGTAAAGCTTGTAATTTGTCATCCATGTTGCTTTCACATTTGGTACCGGTGACTGATAGGACCAAATCAGGGAGAAACAGTGCATCAACATTATTTGCGGTCTGCTAACTGTCCAGAAATGTGTTTTAAGACGTCTAAACTCTGGAGTTGTGTGGATGTTAGAGGTATAAACATAGCAAAAGTGATGCATCTTAAAATGTTTAAAACTAGTGTAAATGTAGCCACACACCATGACAACGCCGGTCATCAGGTTTGTCACATTATTTTGTAAAGAGATTGAAACCTTGTATAAAATGAATGAGCATTACATGAAGTGGTCCTACCCTTGAGTTGGCTGAGTCTGTATGCGTATAAATATGTCTTTCCTGTTACTACTCAGTGAGGTATTTTACCTGTCGCAGGTCGATGAAGGCCAACTGGAGTGTGTCTCCTTGGAAACCAGGGACGGGCTCTGAGCTTGCAAACACTGAAGAAAAGAAAAGCGCCAGAAAACAGTGACTTTAAACTCACAGTATTGTATATAGTATTCAGTGCTACACACAGCTAGCGCCATAAACTGGGACTCCACACCTGCTTCTTGGTGCTGGGACCATAAACACAGTGTTTATGTGGAGCACTGACTGTACTCAGTCATCTAAACGCTGGGTCACATGGGCATTAAAATACAGGGTCAGTGATGACCAGAGGTTTACTGGCACCTCCTGAAATACCTGACACTATCTGAATTTTTAACCCTCAGTGATTAGCTATAAAAAAAGATGTTAAAATAATCCTAAAAAACAAATTATCACACAATATAAATGGATCTGTTGAAACCTCCATTGCATATTTTGAGTGAGTGAGGTTTTTTTCTGATTTCAAATGTTTTCCAGTTTAGTTTAGATTCTCACATCAATGATGCAATGTTGTGTTGTGTTACTGCTGATAAAAACACAATAGAAGTCTTCCACTAGAGAAGAGCAACGACTGCAGTGTGAGGAGATGATTCAAGATGTTCAGTAACTGATCATTAATACTGTGCATGAACCCTGCAGGTTAAAGCATCACCGGCTCCACAGTGGGGAGTCGCTCAGTCATGTGTTCATCTGATAACCTTTGATTTCTTTGTTCAAATTCACAGCATCACATCAGAAACTAAGAGAAAAGTAACATGATATTGTTTTGTTGTGACTCCCTGGATCATCTGACATAGTGCTGAACTTTAGGTGACCCAAACACACACTCACACACACACACAAACATGCACACACACCCACAGACTTAGAGCCAGGCCCTGGTGATTTTACACTCTAAAGTAAACACACACCTAAATGTGAACACACAGAATAAACCGAGGTGTGTATGTCTATGTCAACATGTAATGTTGTATCACAACCTCAGCAGTCTGGATTCAGACCAGGGCACATCAACAGCTGTATTACACCGTCATGAGACACAGTTGACAATATTTTGATGAAAAGAAAAGAAAGAGACTTTTTTTTTTTTTTCAATTAAACTAAAACTGAAATTTTAAATGCCTCAAAATCAAGAAAGTAGTCATACGGGTCCAACAGGTTCTGTTCTGGGTCGATATCTAGTGCATACGATAATGCATATTTTGTGACAAGTTTATAATCCAAATCCAAATACTGGTAACACTTTATAATAAGTACATACTATTAAAGGGATAGTTCACCCTAGAATGATATTTCGCTCATTATCTACTCACCCTCATGTTGACTAAGGGCTGGAAGAATTATCAGAGTCCACCGTCCCTTCTCTGAGTTACAGGGGGTCTCGGCGTAGCAGTGCATTTCAATGCAACGGTTGCAAAGGGACACCAGAGCTCTTCGTAAAAAAACACACACAAAAAAACATCCAAATACCTCCATGATGCTCGTATGTAATGTCCGTCTTGTGCTGAAGCCCCAAATTGCGTAATTGTCCCGAAAAAAATTAAATAAGTCTATATTTTAAGCTTGTTTGTAGCGGAAGCTTCTCGAAGCTCCTCTTCCTGGTCCGTCCAAATCTTGCGTGATTTGCGCCGGCGTCAGTGCGGTTACTGCGAATCACGCGAGATTTGGACGGACCAGGAAGAGGAGCTTCGAGAAGCTTCCGCTACAAACAAGCTTAAAATATAGACTTATTTAATTTTTTTCGGGACAATTACGCAATTTGGGGCTTCAGCACAAGACGGACATTACATACGAGCATCATGGAGGTATTTGGATGTTTTTTTGTGTGTGTTTTTTTACGAAGAGCTCTGGTGTCCCTTTGCAACCGTTGCATTGAAATGCACTGCTACGCCAAGACCCCCTGTAACTCAGAGAAGGGACGGTGGACTCTGATAATTCTTCCAGCCCTTAGTCAACATGAGGGTGAGTAGATAATGAGCGAAATATCATTCTAGGGTGAACTATCCCTTTAAGCATTAGTTAAGCATTAAATACTGAATTCATCATTTATAACACATGAATCCCCATTAGTATATTGTTGTTAATAAACTACATACTAATGAGTATTCATGTGCTATAAATTATCAATTCAGTATTTAATTGTTGTTTCTGAAAACCACAAAGTAAAAAACATGCTGTGTTGAAGGTTACTGCATTTAGCCTCTCTTTTCTCTTTTTTGTTCTGTAAATGTTGTGGGGCCAACAGATCTTATCTTAATCTACCACCTATGGTCTATCTGTCTGCTTTGGCTATTTTAACTTCTATTTTACCATCTATAGTGATATTTTTCTTCAGCTACGAAACTAAACGTAGGGTTAGAGTTATTGTCTACTGATGTCGAGAAATATATTTCACAGGAGTGAAATGAGTGAGCGAAAAAGTCTCTGATTTTGTCCAATTCCATTTGATGACAGGAAAGAACCATTACAGTCAGTGTTTTGAATGCAATGTCAATTTGCGTGTCTGAGTTGTGTTTACATACAATTTCAAAGAAAGAAAGCATCATTTTCTCTATGAGCTACTTGTTCATTCCATATTAAACCTGGAAACTATTTAAATTCCTTTGTTCCAATTCTCAGTCTCAAATGCAAATGCAAATTATAATCAACCAATGAACTAAAATCAATTTGCCAAAATGACAGCCGCTGGTGTAGAGCAAACTTTATTATAACTCTTTCCAGGCCTGTCAAACATTAAATTGCAGCAAAAATAAAAGGAAACATGACTTTTATTTGTACTTACATTCACATTGAATTACATCTAAGTTGAACTGCTGGATGGCGCCCATGCTGATCTGTTTGAGCTCTGTGTCCAGCAGCATCTGCATCAGTGATGTGGACAGGTGCTTACAGGCCGACATACAGGCCGTCTGAGCCACTTTACCCTGCAGAGAGAGAGAGAGACAGGGGGAGGGGGGCCAAGAGAAGAGGCAGGAGAGAGAGAGAGAGAGAGAGATGGGAAGGTGTGGAAAAGATTAGGATGAGGATGAAAAGGACGGAGAATAAGGACAAGATGGGGAGTGGGAGAGTCGAGTTGAGGTCACAGGAGGGGGTGAACATTAATAAAAAGAGGGAGGGGTTGAGCATGGAAATGATTTGGGTGTGTGTTGGAAGGAGTTGAAGGAGGAGAGTAAAAAGGTATAAAAGAGATTGTGTAGCAATTGGCAGGAGAGTAAAAGGTTAAATGGTGACAGGAGAAGGAGGAGGAAGGTACAGGAGTAAAAATAGATATAGGGGATAAAGAGCAGGAAGGGCAAAAAACAAGTCAGTGTTAGTTGTTTTACACACTTTACACACTTCACACCATCTACTGTCTAGCCCAGGGGTCAGGAACCTATGGGCTTTGTGAGTGCTGAAGTTTCTTTTAAGTCATTAACAACAAACTGTCTTAGTGATGGAAGAATTTGACGCCACCAGGCCCCACCTGAACAGATGGAAAAAGAGAATGAGTACACAACCCGCTTTGGATTAGGCTAAAGAAGCAATTTTGCTACTTTTAATTAAATGGATACTTCACCCAAAATCGATAATTCACCAATTTTCTACTCACCGTCACGCCAAGGAAGGGCTTAGAGAACCTTCGGAGTTATCAAAACGCGTATATCATACATCCAATTGGTTACAACAATGAACGAACATCTTGCCACTGGGAGCTACTGCTACAACAAGGCTAAAAACAGAGATCAAAGTACGGTAATTTTTTCCAAACAACTTTTTCATGTGGTGGCTTTCTGATGCGTTTTGATGACTCAGAAAGTTCTCCAAACCCTTCCTTGGCATGGACGGTGAGTAGAAAATTGGTGAATTATCGATTTTGGGTGAAGTATACCTTTAATAATACTGTCAAATATTAAATTTTTAAAAGTGGGTTTGGTCAAATGCCGTACCGACATGTTACAAAGAATTTGTGCCCAGGGACAAAGTATATTATCAAGCATAGGTTCAACTTTGGTGAACTTTTTTTTGCAGTGTTAACAGTGCTGCTCTGTGAGGGATGGGACAGTCAGAGAGGCCGTAGATAAAAGCTAAACTACACAACCAGTTGATCTGTACTGTAACAGGGCTCTGAACACGGAGGAAACTTCTTGCATGTGACTGCTGTCGTGAATGCTTTTTGGCAAATTGAACAGTTGATTTGCCAACAAGATGAGTCTGGAACCACAAACAAACCAAAAGGAGAGTTAACTGCTACAGACATGCAGAGAGACAGGGACCGGCCGGGCTGCAGTCTCAGTCTACATGCTCAGTCTCTACAGCAGGAGTCCTCCAGCAGGGGTTTGTGTTGACTTCATGCAGTGTCAATACAAATCACACTGATAATGACAACGTGTGGAAAAACACACAAAACGTGGGATTTTGGTACAAAAGGTTCATGGTGAATGCAGCAGGAGACATTTGTGTGCACTGTGCAAGAGACATGAGACATGATGTGTCTGATAAGATGAAGAGAGAAGATTATAAATGCACTACACTAGTGGGTTTTTTTTGTTTTCAAAGTTCAGTTCCCTACTTGGTCCTGGTGGCATCATCACAAGTGCCTCTCCTGCCATGCAACTCAGAGGATAAAACACAATTTGTGGTCCTGTCTAAACACTGAAAAACTACACAAAGTAAAGAATCTGATCATCTTTTCGGTGTCCCACTTCCTGGTTTCATTGGACATGGCTTAACACAACCAGGAAGTGACCCTAGTTAATAAATCTCACATGGGTTTGTGGTTGTGAAGTCACAGATATTTGTTTTGTTTTTTTTGTAATGCAGAATGACAGCGATGACCACAACAAGTCATATTCTGACCCAATGACAAACACGGTTTGTGAGTCATCTGCATATTACAAGACACATGGAATATGTTATGACTTGACACGCAGCACAGCTTCAGTGAACAGGTTTGTGGTGTAGTTGCATAACGTGCTCTTAAACCAGATTAATAACATTATCATCATAAATCAAAAGAAGGAAAGGTTCCTGACCCCTGATTCATAGAGCTACTATTTAATTACGATCCTCACACATGAAGCAATTCTTACCCGTACTGTACATTTTGTTAAAGAGATTCATGTGTCGACATTCCTCACCTTACAATGGGTATCTGCTAAAACATGCTTTAATTAGTGGATCATAAAATCTGTCATTGAGAGATGGAAAACTATTTATGGTGCTATTCATTTCCCAAAGATGTGCTCTTTGCAATACATCACACATAACAACACCAGGTACGCCAACACATGCAGGTAAGTTAGGTCAACGACTATACACACAAAACACTCCACCTTCTTCTAGTGAGTTTTTATGGCTCCAGATTACGTACACTACTCTCCATTACCAGATGCCGTGTGGATTTTAAAAACGGAGGCATGCCTGAGGCACTGACAGTGACTGAATGTGTCAGTAAACTACAGTTAGTGTGTTTGTGGTAAACAGGGACAGAGCAGCAGGTCAACACAATCCATTTCCACAGATACTCATGCAAAAACTCTCACAGGGATGATGTGGCGACCCTAACGTCAAGGACCATGCCACCAGCTGTCTTTGTTGAAATACATTAAGAAACATTCGTTTTAATAATAACATTAAAGATGGCAATCAGTGATTCAAAAACAGAAGTCACCGAAGATACCTCGCAAAGTGTTTTTTGCGAGCCAAAGAGAGCCGACATAAGGGAGTCAATGGATGTTTAGCTTCCTTTGTTTGAGCTCCACAGCATCCCTGTTGGTATCGTTCATGCTGACGGTTGACCAGCAGACAGACAGCAGTGATACATGGTGCGCCAGTGGTGAAGGCTGCAAGGCTTCACTCCTAACGAGTAGCTATCACATCTCCAAATCTCCAAAAATCACACAATACAGTAAGAAAGTAGATTCAATTACATAACATTACAATACGAGCAGATTGTTGATTCTGGATACTAGAGTGGTGGCCAACTCAGGGGTCGTTCACACAGAGAGGTGCCACTGAGGAAAAAGTTATTTGGAGGAATTCCCAACCACACTAATTGTTTTTTTGTTTTTTTTTAATTTTCAATGTTTACTCAGGGGCCAGGTAACTTTTTGAATCTGTTTCTATATCTCAAGAAGAGAAGAGAGAGGTAACACTGTCCTACTGTTCTTTCTACACTAAAATGTGGATGAAAAACCTGAAAACACTAACTTATACAGAATTATTGTGGATGTAACCTTGGTGTCTTGGCAGCAAGCTGCAATTAAGAAAAATGGAACATACAGAAAAATGTGCACCTTGCCCCACTCATTGTGGTGTCTCGTGTTTCTCTGTGTAAACAACCGCTGACGGCTGAGCATTTTCTCTGAGGAAGTATGCGCGGAATGCTTTTACTCGGACCGCTTCCCTTTTCTACTTGGACAGACACAAACTGTACAGTGGCGTCGTATGACAGCCGAGGATATAACTGAAAGATGACCCGAACACTTTCTTTCCATGAGTGTTCTTTATCTACATCTAAATCTACATTTCACCTAAAAAGTAAGAGAATGAATGACTGTCAAACTTAACAGAAAGGTAACAGAAAAAGGAGATGATCTGTCAGATCTTTTCATGGAAATGTTTCTTTTCTGATATCTAATATGACAGTAAAACAGAAATAAATAAATGGTTTATATTTCTTAGTTGAATTATAAAGTTAAAACTAGTAGAGGATTCATAAAAACAACCAAAAATGATCAATAAGTTAGTGAAATCCCAAATTAATGAAGAAATGTCTAAGTTACTTGCAACTGTTAAGAGTTGTTGCATCCACTACAGGAGCTACAGGTTGACTGTAAACCCTGTCTCTCAGCATCTTCAGTACAAAAGGTGCCGGACAAACCAACAAGGCCGGAGTGGTGGAGCCTCCACAGTCAGACATAAGCATGCTTTTCATCTCCTCTCTGCCTGCACAATGGCAGCATAGTGTTGTAACAGCCAGGCAGGGATACTCACCGACATCGACGCATGGTCATTGTTGTTATTCTGAGCAGAGACACCCCCAAACCAAGCAAAAATGGAAGAGGGGGGAGGGAAGGAGGGAAAGGACAGGAAAAGAAATGTGGCAACAATAAATGGACAGGAGGAGGTAAATTCAACTAGCGATATCTAGGCATGCTTCACAAGTCAACATAATAAAGGAGGAAAACAAAGCAGTTAGAGCGCTGTTCCGGTACAGAGGGAGCAGAGGGGGGGAGACTGAAGACATTCATAAAAACTAAAAAAACTAAAAGCAACTCAAGACGTGGTAAGAGGTGTTGGGGAGAGAGGCAGGCAGGTGGCCCCCAGCTGAACAGACTGTAGCTGTGAGCTGTCTGGACCACAACATGTTACTGACTGAGACTGCTACATCACTGAATCTGCCTCGTACACGTGAAGATGAGCAAAAGCAGTTAATGATTCAGTAACAGCACAGGTACCATGCGATCACCAAGGCAACACACACTCAAACTCACACTTGTAAAACAAACCCACACACTTTAATAGGGATGTGATGAACAAAAAGCAAAAAAACGGCAGAACACAGTTGGGGATATTCTGGGGAAAATGGAAAGAAAACTGAAAAAGTGTTGCACCCCCTATTTATAGAGTTTAAATGGATCTAAAAACCAAAGAGACAATGTCCCACAGTTCCCAGAGAGAGGCGGCAGCTTCGGTGGGTCATAGTAAGTGGGAGGATCGGACTCACCGGGAGGTGTGTGAAGACCTGGAAGGTGGAGCGCAGGAAATTGATCAGGTCCATGAGGTACCCTGAGGCGCGACCGTCTGACTCAGCCATGCCCCACTCATAGTCTGCCAGCTGGATAAACTCATCGATCTTCTGGTTGAGTTTGGTGTAGATTTCTCCCTCTGCAGCGTGACGTGCATCCTGGAAAATACATTTAATTAGATTATGACTTTTTTATTGCAAACAAGCCTAGATTGTGCACTCCGATGATTTATCATTGAATTGATCCTTGTTTTGTTTTATTTGATTCCTTGTAAAAGAAACAAGTTGTGAAGAGTGGAGACAGGAAAGATTCAGGTGTGGTTTCCACACTGAGAATGGCAGTATCCCTGTTCATAATATAATGCACGCTGGCCCAAAAAGCATTTATTCCATTCACAATCATTGGAAAAGATTAGGCTAACCTATTGTAATTAGAACTTGATCCATTAAGATCAATTTGAAAAGTCTAGAAAGGCCACCTGTTCTCATTTCCTTTCATTTCATTCATCACCACTTTCATGTGTGAGAACAGACAGGTAGTCAGCTAGTCCTGCAGACAGGTCAGACATGTGTGCTCACAACAGGCTGTTGAGCTGGGACTTTCTCTTGCTGCCTACAGTGCCCACAATGCAACAGCTAATGTAGCTTGGATCCCCCAGCTTCAAGCAGAGAAACGGAGAGGTGAGGTCACACACACTGACTCATAACATCACTTATTACACTTCACACAGCTCTCTCCAGAACCTTTTCACACAAGCAACAGCACTCTCAAAGTGTTCCTAATAGAGTACTAGGGAAGTTTAAAAACAGAGATCTGCTGATCTGATCAAACTTTTGACTCTCTGTTTATGTATCTGTTGTTGCTTATGTTTAGCAAACTGTTCCCAGCAATACAAAGGCTCCTGCAGCTCTGTTTATAAGAGCAGGGCAACTTGTCACAAGCTCAATTCCAGCATCAAAGACAGAGCAAATATTGTGCAAATAAAAAGAGGAAACATGACATCAACAACTAACTGTATAATTACTATAAGGACAAAATGAAAATGAAGAATAATCTGCATGACACTGGTGTGTTACCTTGAATGTGGCCAGGCCGTAGAGTCTGGTGGTGTGTACTGTTTCAGGGGAGACGTTGGTGATGTTTGTTATGAACTCCTCCAGATACCTGCAGGCCTGCTCCAGGTGGGTGGTGTTAATGATAATCTGCACCAGCTACGGAGAGAGGGTCACACAGGTTTAGATGAAATGTCAAAATCCTTTGGTTTGGGTGGTGTGTGCACAGGCGTGGTGTGTGTTAGTGCTACCTCAGTCAGTCCTATGTGAGGTTTCTTGATGAGGTTTTGCAGACAGCTGCTGAGCGTTCTTGTCAGCAGCAGGTTGGTTGATTTTCTCAGCATGTCGTCAATCTCTGTTGAACTGAACACACAATAAATATGTCTGTTTAAGTCACAAGAAAGAGCGAGGACACGAGGGGATGCATCTCGATGTACCTGGCTGTACAGTGGCCTACCTGCGGTGTAGTGACTCTGAGAACTTGAGACTGGCGTATATGAACTCTTTGACCTGTGTGTAGATCTGAGGGACAGACTGGGACATCGGCAGCTTCTTAGGAAAGTCCTGCTGCTTACGCACAGACACAGACACACACACACACATTCACAAAACATGGAAAGCAACAACGTTAAATAACTGACTCTATACCTAACTTACACCCATAATTCAAGTCATACTGCTTCGCTTCTGGAGAAATGTTATATTTCCATGTAAGAGTGCCATTTAATGCCGGGTCAAATTTAAAGATGCCAAATGTAAGTTTTCTGATGACTGACTGGTAAAGTTCTTGGGATTGTCTCAAGAGTTTCAGCCATTATTACATTTATTAAATGTCATCTAGGTCTTCAGGGCAGGTTGGAGGCTACAGTGAGTTATAATCAGAAAACAACAGGGTGGGTCGCAGTTAGCTGCCTAGCATGCTAACTTCAGTAGAGGAAAAGATGTAATAAAGATTGTCGTTGGTCTGCACCTCTGGAAAAAGCTCTTGGTGAGTATAGAAATTAAGTTTGATGCTGAAATACTTGTGTCAATTTAAAAGGATATTTCAACATTTTGGCAAATCCGCCCATTGCCATAATCCCTATAGTTTTAGGAGTAGGTTCACCTTTAATTGTCGGTGCAAGCTGTTTTCAGATCTGCGGGGCAGAGACGTGAGCTCTGCACAGCGCGCAGTATTTCCAGGCTTTCCCTCATCAAACTCATCAAATACACAATCCAACAACTCCAAAACGCTCTCGTGGACAAGTAGTGACCTGCACATTCACCACGTTGAGATAATAACGGGATAATAACGGGAGTTGGAGTTGTTAGATTGTGTATTAATTTTGATGAGCTTGCACCGACAACAGCACCGACAATTAAAGGTAAGGAACCTACTCCTATGACTATAGGGATTATGGCAATAGGCGAATTTGCCAAAATGTTGAAATATCCCTTTAAAAGATGTGGAAGTTAAATGAGGGTACTGGGTGGTGGAAGCCTTCAGCAATTACTATGGGCAAACGTGAAGTACATACAAAGAATGTGTATCTGTAACAATCATTATTTTTCATTGCATGTGTCAATATGCAATAAAACTAAACTGTTTAGGATTGTGAGTCTAATGTATTTGAACTTGTTACCTTCTCTATCTCTGCATCATGGAAGGGGAAGCGGCTGATGACCAGTTTGTACTCCTCCTCAGTCTCCACTGGAATGGGACTGTAGTTATCCAACTCAAAGATCTCCCTGTGGAAAAGGACACTGTTTGACGTTTGTGCACACTTGTGTTTAATGGACACATTACACAGTTGATCGGACGTTTTCATCAGATCACATCACACAACAGCAAAGCCCACCTGAAAACTAGCGCCCACTTCTTCAACAACGTTTCGTTGTACTGGTCTCTGACCTCGAAGAGCAGGTCGAACAGCCGGTTCACTGGGAAACCATAATCCTGTATATACACGAAAATCAACAGTGTTCAAGTCGGTTGTTTTACACACTTCTGAGTTACTGTTTGAATGAAGAGTGCCTCTGGACCAACCTGTAGTGTGTCAGCAAAGATGACTATGAGGTTCTTCAGCTCCAGGACCAGGTCTGGGTCCTCACAGTAAGACTGGAGATTAAAAAAAACAAAAAAACAGTTTATACGAACAGCAGCAACAATAAGATGGTAACCATTTATCTGTGGAACTCTGGTGTTTAATTCAGAGAATTTAAAGAGCACTGTCCTTTTAACTTGTTGCATTTATTATATAGGGGTAATTGAGTGACCTTTATTCTTATGAAAACTGTTATGATTTCAAGAACTGAATTTGCCACAGTTTATCCTTGTAAATGTAATGCGTGAAGTGCTTGAATAGAAAGCCCGACAGGCATAACAACAGTAACCAGGGGGGGGGGGGGGGGGCGTGGCTTAGCCGAGGGTCAATCAACACCAACAAAGTCCCCCAATGTTTCTGCAGTGCGGTGATTTATGGCCCTGAAAGCACAACAGTTGTGTCCCTTCACACCAACACAAGGATCCTGCCAAACGCAACGAGTGTGTAAATCAACAGAGTAAATGAACACAACCTGAGATCCCATGTAAAGCAGCGGCTGCCTGCCTCTCTGTTTACTCAGACACACACAACCACACACGCACGCACACAGCACAACAGTCAGCTGGAGGCTGGATCATGTCCCAATTAGAAACCACTTTCTGATCCCTGCTTTATATGAATATAATGTGATTTATCAGTGTATTCTTTTAATTTATTATTTTACTCTATGAATGAACAGAGAATCTGAAAATGTATTCTACATGTTTTTCTTTGTTTTGTTTTTTTTCATCATTTACTTTTTATTGATTTTTGATTTTGTATATAAACAAACAAACAAACAATCAAACAATGAACATGAAGACCTATAGACGAGTGCAAAAATATCAAGGAGAAAGTAAAAGCGTACATAAAGAGACTGGGAAACACCTCCAGTCGTGAAAGTGAGCAATAGGAGTAAAAAAAGGTAAAGAGAAAAGTAAATACATAAAAGTATTAATGATAGTCCAATCTGAGATTACCTGAAGTCCGGTCTAACGGTAGAGACATAGAGACATACACTTAGATTAAAAGTAATTCTTTCCATTACAAAGATGCTGTACACAATATCAATCCATTCATCTACAGTAGGTGCCTCCCTCTTCAGCCATTTCTTCGTTAAAGATTTCTTACAAGCCACCAGTAATATTCTCAGCAAATATTTATCTTTGTTCCTCCACTCCAGTTTCTCTAGATCTACCAGACATAACAAATTGAAACATAACGTTATATTGTTGAAAACACAGTCTCTGTAAGTTGATGTATGCGCAACCAAAATGGGGTCACAACAGGGCAACACCAGAATATATGATAGTGATTCGCCTCTTCTTGCTGCTTCTGCAACATCTCCAACATTCTGTCTGATTGGAATATGATCTCTTTTGATATGGAGTGCAGAAATCGACATGTTCTTTTTTTTTTTTTTTTTACAAGTGAGTTATTATTGGACTGGCTCGTGGGGACATTAGTGAAAGGGACCTGTGTTTGTGGTCTGACTATACAGAGGCTGTTAAGTCCAGTAACCTGCCACTGTGGCCCAGCGGAGGGGCTGCAGGCCAGGGGGGATACATGGGGGCCATTGTTAGTCCTCTCGCCCCACGCTGTGCAGCCCATTTTCTTGCCTGTTAGCATAATCCTCTGGGTCATTTACAACTGACTGGAACCCAGCAGTCAGGGAATATGCCTTCTTAATCTGCTGTTATTGTTGCAATCTGTCTCTCATTAAGGCCCCAATGACCTCCTCTTTGGCCGCATGCGTATGTGTGTTTTGACCTCTTCTCTTTAGAGCGGCATCATTAGTGTGTTTGTGGGTGCACTGACCTCTGTGTGTGTGTGTGTGTGTGTGTGTGTCTGTGTGCATGTGTGTGCGCTAGTGAATGCAGGTTCTTCCAGGATAAATAGATCCACAGCAGGCTCTATTATCTCCATTAACTCCCAACAGTCTCCTTCTCATTCAAAGTCAACACCCTGCTGGCTGCTTGTGCATGCGTTCATGTGTGTATGTGTGTGTGTGTATGTGTGTGTGTGTGTGTGTGTGTGTGTGAGCCTTACAGAGTGTGTCCGGAGCACGGCGATGATCTTGGACAGGGCCATGTTCCACAGTTCATCGGTGAAAGCTCTGGTCACTAGTCCCCGTGTGGCATGGAGGATATGATCCTCCACAACAAAGAACCTGGTGACGCAGGAAACACACACACACGTGTCAGTACTGTTATTTACAGTGGAACAAGGTGACGGTGAAGTGAGAATGAGAGCAACATCTTACCCTACGATCTGGTTGAAGTATCTTCTGTAGCCTTCCACTGTCTCATGCTGGACACACAGACAGACAGACACAATACAAAACCATGTTAACACACAGTAGACAAATGAATCAGATACTCATGTGCGCACACACACAATATACAATACAGCAGATATAACATCCATATGACAGCTGGTTTACTGCAACAAATGAGTGCAGGAAATATATTGAATAACTTGCAACAATATCCACATACACACAATGAACACTTATAGCTGTCTATTAATGCAACTCTGCAATCTGCTTCTAATCTCCAAGCTGCATTCAAAATACAGTGTCTCCAATAACACAATAAGTCAGGAATGCTCTGAACTCCTGGTATGAATTACATTAATTGATTTGTTTATTTAAGTGTCATGTACATTATTGTGCCCTGCCCACATTGGCTAACAAGGCATTAAACAATGTAAATAAAAAACATTGAAGTTCAAATTTCATTCAATTTTATTTGGCTCTGTAAATTTCCTAAGTATACATCCTGTGTGTTTTGTGATGTGTGTTATGTTGTGTGTTGCTCACCATGTTGGCCTGTGGCTGCAGCACTAGCCTGGCCTGTTTTTTCCTCTGTTTCCTGTAATAGTTCTCAAATGTTTCTCGGTCGCCCTGCGGACACAGAGAAACACGACAAAACATCAACTTACTGATCAGGGGAAGTTGTTGGCTCTGGTTTATTTTTCCTGTTACAAAACAAGCTGTTGTTTATTTCTCAAATATTGAAATTAGAAAAACGTGAAGAAAACCTAAACCATTTGAAAAATCAATAATTATAACAAAAATTATTTTTATTCCTAAATGACAACAGGTATCTGTGGTGCTCTCCACTAGAATAGCTATTAGGGGCAGTTTAACTGACACAGTATTCTGTTAGCTATACACGATTGTTGCTCATTACTCTTATCTTGTTTGGTAAAAAAATGTGTGGGTGTTAGAGGCAGAGAGACGTACCAGCACAGTGTAAATGTGTAAACATCTGTAAACAGGTGAGAAGTCCACCAGGTCCTGAGCTGTGAGAACCTGTCAAACACAGAAGAAGAAATGTGATTATACTGCTGAAGTCTTCTCCATTCATATGGACATGCATCAACTAATGAAATCAAGTTAAGTAGAATATAAATATACTGTGGTGCTGTGACAATTGAGCTGCTTGATTTGCACCTGTAAGGAAGCTGTTGATCACAAAAGAGTCAATTTCAGTTACACCAATACTGAGAATGCCAATGCATTTACAGTATATAACAGGAAAAAACAACATAGACCAGTATGAAAATGTCAGTAAAAATGGAAAATAATAAACTTATTTTAGAATGATCGTATTAGGATACTCAAATATACACAGCGTTTCTTTACCTCTTCATCTGCGTCCTCCTCGTCTCCTGTGTCGTCGTCCACCATCAGGCCGTTGTGAGTGTGTGTTCGTCCGTTCAGGGAGTACACAGGCTTGGCGTAGTGACCCATACTGGCCTGCTTGGTTACAGCGCTGTTAAAGGTCCTGTGCTGCTGCGCCTGTCCCGGTGCAGACACACAGGTGATGAATACCTCTTCAGAGCTGTTGCATATATTTTGAAAAAACAAACACAGCCTCATACCTGTCTCATGGCAGTCTCTCCAACTTTGTCCGAGTGCTTCCTGATGCTCTCCAGGAAGTCCTTGAGGTCGGACATGGAGATTTCCTTGATCTCCTCTCTCAGTCTGGGCAGGTTTTCAGCCATGATCTGACAGAACCTGTACTGACTGACCCTGCAGAGACAAGCCACTTCTGTTAACTTCTAAGAAGTAGGGTCCTGTTCATATCTGCTGTTAGCATACATCAATCACAAGTGGACAACTTAATGTACATCGGCTCACACCATTCACTAGAATACATCCCCAGATTACAAATGTGGACAAAGCCAGCTTACCTGTTTCGATAATTAACTGAATGAGTATGAGTGAGATCCTACTTTTAATTTTGCAGAGGATATCATATAAAGACATAGTGGCAGTCTTCTGATGTGACCCAGAACACTTTCACATACACAGTGCTGGAAGAGTAAGGCCATATCAAGACCTGTGATCCGTGTGATCAGACCATAAAGGACTCGTTATAAGGCCAGGTACCATCAGGATCTACTATTAAATCAAAACATGATCTATGCTTGTATGGAAAAGAATGAAATGCATCACTATGGAAATGGACCAAATCAGCAAGGCTGTAATAAAATAAATAAATAGAAGGCAAGCAGATACAGAACAGCATCATTGCTTCCTTAATGAAAGTATGTTTTTGCCTCTACTCAGTGACATGGTTTTATTCAGCAGCTGTTCATGTGAAAGAGCTCCAGTAAAGCCACTGTTTACTTCCTGTTCAGCATCAAACAGCAGACAGAAAGAGAGAGGCCTTGACTGTAAAAATATCAATGCTGCCCTGTTCCCACTAGATGTCTAGACAGACATGTTCTCAGTGGTGTGTGGTGTTTACAGTTTGTTCTACAACCAGTAGGTGACAGCTTTAAGTGTCAATGTTAAGAAGAGAAAGGTGGTTTGATTTAAAGGACAAATCAGACACACGTGATTGCTCATATGGCAGAATGAATAATTTAGTCAACCAACCTGGGGATGTAGACCTTCTCAAGCTGCTCCATGGTCTTCAACGCAGCATAGTATCTGAGGAGAGAAATGGTGAAGCTCTGGTTAGGAGGCATCATTGATTAAGCCTTTAAAGGACAGTTTCAAAATGTTTAAGTTCATCTAACAACAATAACTGGTTAACCGAAACCCCTGCAGTTGCTTAAACTAAATCCACAGACCAATTTCTCGATAAAAAATACATTGGATCGTTTATCTAAAGGTGATCTTCTTCTTCTTCTTCTTCTTCTTCTTCTTCTTCTTCTTCTTCTTCTTCTTCTTCTTCTTCTTCTTCTTCTTCTTCTTCTTCTTCTTCTTCTTCTTCTTCTTCTTTTCGGCTGTTCTCTTCAGGGGTTGCAACAGCGAATCATCTGCCTCCATCTAACCCTACCCTCTGCTTCCTACCTTATTATCTAACGGTAATAAAATGTGTACTTTAGTCATGTGAAGAGATTCCAAAGTCGCACTCCTTTCCCCTACTCTCTAACTCCCCACTGCAGACATCTATTCTTTAAAGTAAAACTTCAGTTTTGTATTTGGTTGAGTTCAGTAGGTTTTCTGATACATTTGGGTTAGGTGGTCTCATTAAAACCGTAGAAGGAGAGAACAAAACAGTGGCAACAGAAGCTACGAAGTAAAGTAAAGGAAAACAGCTTGAAGTAATTTTCTGAATACAGAATGCTTTTCTCTGTGGACTGGGCATGTTTATACTTTCACACAGTTAATACAGAATCCAGAACTGCTTTATAATAATAATAATAAACAAAAAAAAACATGGACATGTACCTTGACCTCTAAAGATGGGATCCTTAGAGGTCAATGTTAATTTTAATGTAATGTAATAAGGAATAGAGAAAATGAAAAGTGTATAAAACGTAGTAAATTAACTTGCAGCAAACAAACACATCTCTTTTTACAAACTGACAGACAAACATAACCCTCTGTCTCTCCTCCAGGCCCATAAATAGGTACAACCCAGCACCTCCCTCTAGAATGAACTGGCACACACTCAGAGTTGAACACTTGAGAGGGCATCCTGAATAGCAACGACTCAAAAAATAAATAAATAAATAAATAAATCTTCCCAGACATCTAAGCATGACCTTTAAACTCCCCTTCACCTAAAACAAGCTGGAAATTCCATAACATAAAAATGAACTCTGTTATTGAACTCTACTCTTTAATTAAAAAAGAAAAAAGTAATAGTTCTGCAGACAGAAAAATGCCTCTGAGGCCTTCACTGTTCTCAGACACAGCAGAATCAAAGAGCTTCACGTATGTCTAGTTGCGTGCAGTGTGATGTTTTATTCCCAGTGTCTATTCTGAAACCTGTGTAATAAACATACTGTGGTCTGTCATAGTATGCACACATCACAAGGGTTCAGCCTCGGGTCAGCTTGCTGGGCTCCCATCATTAGGCTGATAGGCAGCCTGTGAAGGGATCTAATTGGTCGGTCAGTGAGTGTAAAATGTGTTGTATACACATGAACAGAAGACACACTCATAAGCCGTACAGTGAAAAGGTTTGTCAGAGTGCAGGTCACCAGGATGGAGGACACAAAGGCCGCAAGTGGCAGGAGATTGAACAGAATGTGACCTGGGCAGCAGCGCATACAGCACCAGACAATAATGTGCATTTGCTCAATACAAAAACCCATTCCAATACAGAAACAGTGTATAGGGCCATGTCATTACTGCTTAAAGCACCCTCCGCACACACACAGATCCAACAAGGTGGCCAGCATGGTCTAATGGTCTTGGACTGGCTGTGGGCTGTGACAGAGCTGAAGTGAGGGGGCCTTGTTCTGAGGAAGGGCACAATGAGGGTCAATTGTCCTGCCAGTGAATGGCCTCTTCCTTTGGTACACGCTAATGAACAAGAAAGGGTCATTATTTTCCTGTCTAAAGTGAACTGTCCTCCCATCTTTATACAGACAGGCATGTAAATGTGCCCGTACATGAAGTTAATGGGGTAAATATGAAGTTCAACCAAACCCGCAGATGAGTGGATGAGTTGAAAAGTCAGAAGGAAACCTGCGTGGTGAAGAGGGGAGGGTTTTGTAGACGGCTTTAGAGGGACGTCTGATCGCCAAACTCTGCTCTATAGCTGAAAGCATTGTGTCAGAAAGTTGGCTGTTTAACCCCTTGGTCTGTTTCATGTTTGACCTGACCGATGAATTGAGGACCTTCGTAAACCTTTTTGATTATATTTTATAGATAAAATCCTCAATCATCAGCTCTTGTTGACTGAACTATTCCATCCCCATGTTTCTCCATATTCCATGTTGTTTCTTGTCTGCACACAACATCTATTGCACGTCCGCCCGTCCTGGGTGAGCGATTCCTCCTCTGTTGCTCACCCTCAGAATTTTTTTACTGGTTTTCCCACAGTCGATGTGACGGGCTAAGGGCAGAGGATACTGTAATGACGCTGTGTAAAGCCCTTTGAGACAAACTGTTGGTTAAAATGGGCTATACTGTACAAATAAAATTGCTTTGCCTTGCTGATGTGGATTTCAGATCATTTATTTATGAGGTTAATCAGATTTATGATGTTTTAACTAGCAGAAATGTTTTTCTAGGCTAAAGATGTGTCCTCCATTTTTACATTGATAAATGTACATGATTCAGTGTCCAAGTGTTTCTAAAAATCCTAGAACAGATTGATAAAACATTTTTTAAATATTTTCTCCCTCTCTAAATGTTGTGGCTCATCATCTTACTGTAGGATGAAGCTCTGACCAACCAGTGTCTTTGTTACTCTTATTTTCCTCACCTTTCTGATATATAGTTCTACTTCCTGCTGTATATTATTGTCCTAATAAAGCAGCACTGTTTACACTAGAGGGCGCTCTTCCCCACTCTGTGACAAATTTTGGTGTTCCTGTGATGAAAGGAAGCCATGTGATCACGCATCACGTGCATAGATGTATTGATCACGCGACCACAACAAACTCATTGATATAACATTATATCTCTATGGCTCTGATCCAACCTATTCCACAGCCACGGGAGCAGACTGTAGCAGCCAATCGCAGCTTACGCTCCGTACAGCGGCCATGAATGGACGTAAACGGACGGCCAGAAGCCCCCTGACCACGCCATCACGTAACCATAGCAAACAAGTGTCTCATCAAACCTATGAACCCTGGTTGAACCCTTTGTTTTCATGTAATCAAAGTCTTAGGTATTCACTATATCAAAACAAACTGGCTCTGTCACAACATGAACACATCTTGTGCCACTGTGATCCTTATCAAAGGCGAAGTCACATTTTTTCTTTGATCCACCATCCCACCAATAAAAAAAGATCAGCCTATTTAGGTCATTTGAGAGAGAGACAGACAGACAGACACAGAGAAAATCATCGTCGGAAATAAAAAATAAAAGGTTCAAAAGAGACTTCTGCTTGATTATGTCTCCTTCACTTTAAACCTGTTTTTCTCAAAATTATCCTCCCAGAATGCTGAATTTGGAGAAAACAGCAGCTGTATTCTTTTTTTTCCCTGGTGAAAGTCGAGAGTCTCCCCTTTCATTTGAGATATTCTGTGTCACTTTAGTCATAGCACAACATATTCTGTGGCTGTTTGAAAAGTAGTAGAAATCCTCAAAAGTGCTGGCACTGGCTGTACACAGAGGGAAACAACTCTGGCAGTGAATGTATGAAATCAGCAAAAACAAGATTTTCAGCCTCTGTTAAGCCTACAGCAGTGATGTACTGTGGGACTGCAGCACCACACTACATCACAGGGTGGTCAGGTGTAGTCTTATGTACCTGACACCACCTGCAGATTGTGGGGAACAATGATGCAGTCACCAGGGGCAGCAGGATTATTAGACTAGAGTGAAGTTCATTTTTAAGAATCTGGGAGTCACTGGGATTTAAAACTCCTGTAGGTGTTGTGGTTGTATGTGATGATGATGACATGCTCTGTGTGGTGGATACCTTTTGGATTCCAGCTGCTCCTTTAGTTTGCTGTACATTTCTAGCACTGTGAAAGAGGAGATGAGAAACAGGGTCAGCAGAGGGTTTTGTTTGTTGCAGATACATATTTCTGACAGGATTTTGTTTTATCTTATATAACCAACATATCTAGATCCTTGTTATTTTAGTTGCCAGCTTGCATTCCACTTGTGATGCAGAAGCCTGATTGGCGCACAGACACGAACCATTGGAGGTTTTGACAGGCAGGAAGCTCTAAAATTATCTTATTACATAAGCTCTTGTTATTATCACAATCTGAATACTTGTAGGTCTTCAGTTTTGTTAGGGAGAAAGCTACTCAGGGTTCCCACTCTTTTCTTGAAATCATTTTCCAGTTGTAGTCTATTTTGTACATTTAACCAGTTTGTTTCTATGTTTATTCCTCTCTCACCCCCATTATTTTGATTTAGAGGTGTGCAGTTTGTGTCTCTAACTTATGAAACAGTCTCATGAATTGTAAAATGTAATCTCTTACATCTTAATCTCTCCATGCTTAGAAATTGTGGGAACCCTGCTACTCACTCAACATTTCATTCCCTCTGTGCTTGAACATACTTAAAGGGATAGTTCAACATTTTGGCAAATTGGCCCATTGCCATAATCCCTATAGTCATAGCAGTAGGTCCATTACCTTTAATTGTCGGTGCAAGCTATTTTTAGAACAGTGGAGCAGAGTCGCGAGCTGCTCAGAGCTACGCTACGGAGGCTAATGGGATTTCTTGGTTTCCCTCATCAAACTCATCAAATACACAATCCAACAACTCCAAAACGCTCTCATGGACAAGTTGTTACCTGCACATTCACCACGCTATGAGATAATAACAGAACGTTACGAGACATAGTTGTTTTAGAGGTAAATTCATGCAAAACCGGTGATGCGCGTTGCCTTCAGGGACAGTTTTTCAGCAAGCAGTCTCTGAATTTACCTCTAAAACAACTCTGTCTCATAACGTTCCGTTATTATCTCATAGCGTGGTGAATGTGCAGGTCACAACTTGTCCACGAGAGCGTTTTGGAGTTGTTGGATTGTGTATTTGATGAGTTTGATGAGGGAAAGCAAGAAATCCCATTAGCCTCCGTAGCGTAGCTCTGAGCAGCTCGCAGCGCAGGCCAATTTGCCAAAATGTTGAACTATCCCTTTAAAATAGGGGAATATGAAGAGGGACCGGTGGCACCCTGAGGTTGTCAGGTGACACTAACACCACATCACCGTCACACAGGCAGCGGTGGTACCTGGTATACAGAGCTGGAGCTTCTCCACGGTCGTGGCCATGTTCCTCTGCTGGATCCGACAGCAAATCACCTCCTGCGTCTGAGCCGTCACCTGAGGGCAGGAACGCACAGCGGAGGGAGACAATGAGAGAGAGGCCACCACTCTTTAACTGCTGGGTTAAAGAACGGTCATGTCTCATGCAGGACTGTCTTCGGAGTTAACGAGCCCACATACGTCCTGACAGCACAATAAAAAGCACCGTTTTTTTTTGTCCTCTGCACATTCATGCATACGGGAATACGTGGCCTTACCTCCCTCCCGGCTTCTTGTAGTCTTCGATTAGTGTCTGTCACTTGACCCTAGGAGAGCAAACACAAACACAAGTTTAACTGCACAGCCTAAACATTCTTTCTTTATTATTATTGCCTCTAGAACCAATGCCTCTTAACTTGATTTTATGTTTTACAGTCTACAACACTCACTTTTACTGGACCTTCACATGCAAGTCTGCTGGCATTCATGTTTTACCTATTAACACCAAATCCCACATGTCTTATTCCTCTGAGCTCCACTGTTGCCGATTAATGGGCCATAGAAGTTTATTTTGACTCATTTCCACACACACACACACACACACACACACACACAAAACCTCATGTTGCTAAAAAAAAAAATTTGAATAGTCCTCAAACAATGCTCTAGTTCCTCTTATTTGAGTAACATTTGTTATAAACTACATTGGCCATCTCTCACAGGAAGTCACTGTGTCTTTTGTTTTAAAATAAACTATGTATTTGTGAGGAGTTTTAAAACGTAGACGAAAGAAAAGGAAAAATGTCTGCGTAGTCCTCCCAATTTTTATATATATATATATATATTTATTTTTACTAATAAACAACAACGTTTCGACCACCTACAGTATGGGTCTTCTTCAGGAGTTTTAAAACTTACTGTAAGCTTCACATCTTCTGAAGTGACCAATGGGCTTCAACAGTGAGGCAGTGAAGCAAGTTGATAAACATAAATAACACTTTATAAGTACACACTATTAAGCATTAGTTAAGTATTAATAAATACTGAATTCTTCATTTATAACGCATGAATACTCATTAGTATGTAGTTTATAAATGCAGTTAGCGCTTATCAATGATGAGTAAAACATTTATAATCTTAATAGTGTGTACTTATACAGTGTTAAAATCATCATGTGATTATTTTGGAAAACATTTTAAGATAGTGGTTGAAGTTGGAATATTATTTTCATATACAGTATATTGATATGTAACCTACAGGTCGCCCTCTTTGTTTGTTTGTTTGGTTGGACTTCACACTTCAATAGCACGTTGATGTCGACAGAGTCAGACTCACTTTAAGACATTTTGGTTTTACTCCGTGACTTTCTCTGCATTGGCACTATTTTTTTCTCCCAACGGTTTGGACTGTTGAGGACTTTTCTCAGAGCGTATGAATACCTCGGTGTCGGACGGTGCAGCCATACATGCTGTCACATGTCTATCTGTCTGTCCTCTCTCTGTCTGCTCCGCCTCTCCATGCCCTCTCTTTTCCCTCTCTACCTCCCTCGCTGCAGCTGCTCAGCCTTGTAATCAGCTCATTGTCCATGAAGGGGCAAGGACAAAGGCAGGAAAATTCAGATTAACCAGGCAGTGAGGACCTGAACCCATCGCTGGTGCACTGGGCCTTTCATGGGGTTTAATGGCTTGTGACAGGCTCTTTCTCACAGATTCAGTGACAAACTTCTCGATTCTGGATGAGGATTTTTGAACTCTCGGCTCTTGTCACACGGCTGAGAACCATGACCCAATTGACCAGTCGGCTTTTTGATGACAATCCTTTCAACAGTGAGGCTTTCAAACAAAAGGGACTGACTACATAATCACCGCTTCTTTTTTCTTCCAGCAAGGGAATGGTACCAGAGAAGGAGTGAAGCAACAATGCTAGAAACTTCACCAAGACTCTACCAGAGGTAGAGCCTATGACCTCTCCATTATGGGACAGTGTCTCTTCTCATTAGATACCATAACTCGCTCACACCAAGTCCTGCAAACTCTAGGACCACAGGGAGGCTTTAGCTTGTCACCTCGAGGCGGATGATTGACAGATACGCTTTGTCCTACCCACCAGGTTGTAACTGTAAGATTTTGATCAACTTTTTTTTATTTGCAACCAAACACTAGCTATGTTTACATGGACACAAATAATCAGAAAAAAATAGGAAAAAATGCAATTCTGAATAAAACTGCAGTGTTTCCCACAGGTTTGCAAGGAGACTGTGGCGGGGGGTCGAACCATCCGACGGGATGGGGGGGGTGCGATGCGATGGGACCGTACGAGTTTTGCGCACCACTGTCATACTGTGCAGTGCGCACTTGTCTGTGTGTGTGAACGACAATAGCGGAAAAAGAGCACTATGTGGAGATGAATGAATGGAACTGGTCGAGCCAAAAGTAGAAAAATAGCAGACATAATTTAGTGTGTGTTTAGACGATTCAAAAGTGAGCACTATCCGCCGCCGCCCCCCCCCCCCTGGAACTCCAAAAGCGTTTTGATGGCTCAGCAAGTTCTCCAAACCCTTCTTTGGCATGACGGTGCGTGGAAAATTGGTGAAATATCGATTTTGGGTGAAGTATCCCTTTAATTAAAGAGAAAACCAAAAACAAAAGTAACGTTTGCAGCACACGATATAGGTCCATTGGATCATATCATGTGGATTTGATCAGAGGAGGCAACAGGCACGTAGAGAGAGGGTCAGCACGGGGAGAGGGGCGAGTAAAGGAGCAATTTGACAAGCTTCTTCTGGTGTTTTAAACAAATTTGATTGGCAAAGCTTCACTGCGCATGTCACAGTCAATATATTCTGATTAATTGCTTGATGTATGTACACGCATGTTTTAATCGGATCAACTTATTTTGCGTCCATGTAAACAGTGAAGGAATTTTGGATCAGAATGATTATACCAGTAATCAGATTATACAAAAAAAGCACATGTGAACAACGTGAATATTTACCAAGAGCAAGTTAAACCTCACATCGGGCTAATGATGGCTATAAAGATACTTGTGCAGATCCTGGGGGAGGCTGATGGTGAAAAATATACATTTTACGTTGACAGTGATTAGGTCCTCGTCTCTACAGGCCTGTAGTCTCCTTTACAGCGACGCCTCTTACCATCAGTTTCTCTGCATCAGTGCGGACTTTGAGCAGTTCTGTGATGGCGTCCACAAAGCCTTGGTGGTGGAAATTGCACATCTTCTCGATCTCGCGGTCATGGTTCCTTATCCTGGCGTCCAGCTTTTCCATGAAGCGCTTGTGGGCGTTGGGCTGGTCATCATAAATAGACCTAGAAGACACAGAAGAGTTGATCAACATAGTGCAGGAGAGAGAGGAGGGAAAAGCAGAGAAAACAGGATGAACAGGATTGGATCACTGAACCCACTGAACAAAGATTTGTGTTGGAGTTTGTGTTATTCTACAAAAACTTAAGGTGTCACAGTGTACAAAAAACAAGTAAACAGTTTACAGTATTCAGTCTAATCCCTGGTGTGTTACTCTAAATTTGGACACCAACATTTTCATTTTTACTGCAAATGATTATCGGTGTAAATATCTTTTTCCTTGACTATTTATCAGTATCGGTCTTGAAAAAGACGATCTCTGGTCGATCTCTAGTTGTGCGTTGGTGTGCATATATGACCACCTGAAAGCTTCATTCGTTGTTTAAAGGGATAGTTCAACATTTTGGCAAATTGGCCCATTGCCATAATCCCTATAGTTTTAGGAGTAGGTTTGTTACCTTTAATTGTCGGTGCAAGCTATTTTTTGAACGGCGGAGCAGAGCGGCGAGCTGCTCAGAGCTACGCTACGGAGGCTCATGGGATTTCTTGGTTTCCCTCATCAAACTCATCAAATACACAATCCAACAACTCCAAAACGCTCTCATGGACAAGTTGTGAGCTGCACATTCACCACGCTATGAGATAATAACGGAACGTTACGGAGTTGTTTTCAAGGTAAATTCATACAAAACCGCTGATGCACGTTCCCATCGGAGGCAGTTTTTCAGCAAGCAGTCTCTGCATTTGCCTCGAAAACAACTCCATCTCGTAACGTTCCGTTATTATCTCATAGCGTGGTGAATGTGCAGCTCACAACTTGTCCATGAGAGCGTTTTGGAGTTGTTGGATTGTGTATTTGATGAGTTTGATGAGGGAAACCAAGAAATTCCATTAGCCTCCGTAGCGTAGCCCTGAGCAGCTCACGGCTCTGCTCCGCCGTTCTAAAAATTGCTTGCACCGACAATTAAAGGCACTACTGCCTACTGCTATGACTATAGTGATTCTGGCAATGGGCCAATTTGCCAAAATGTTTAACTATCCATTTAAATAGTTAAGTGTAAATACTGTGTGATGATGTATCATTCAAACAGAAGTCTCTTTATAAAGGCAGTATACATGGTGAACACTCTCTGGCATACAGGAGCTTCTGTTGTTGCGATACCACTCTGGCCACTGTAACAAACAGGCAGCCACACTAATTAGCCACACTTCATCTGACAGACATCCCTGAAGCAAATGCTCAAACTGTGGCTCGTCTTGGATGGTGCTAAAGTAAATCACATGCATGGAGAATGTTGATCTGACATGGTCAAGCACTGCTGCTGTTAGGAAGTCAGCTTTGGCCTCAGGCAGCTGTTTATCGACGCCCCATATAATCTATTAAAAATCATTAACATAAATATTTTCTTTGTCTTTAACCGAAGAGAAGAGCTGTGCTATTAACAGTCATTTTAAACGGTGATGTTATGCTCATCTCAGGTTCATGATGTTCATATGTCAAAGGGCTGATCATGGGAAATGTTTTAACACGTCATTTTTCTCCCACTCCTAAACATCCTTGTGTCAGTTACGCATAAAAAATGACCCATCCTACTGTATCTCACAAAAGCATCGCATATGAGCAATGTCCTCAGTTTTAGTTACACTGTCCCAGAATAACAACTGTAGCACACCCAGTTCAGGTAGAAACAGTGAACTCTCCACTTGTTCTCACCACGACCTCCATCATTATTTTTGCATGTCATTGCACAGGAGTATTTTTTGTTGTAGGAGGCTTTTAAAGAATGACTCACTGCTATTAGGTATCAACAACAATCATCTCCATCTCTGGTGAAGACAGCCTGTTAATGTGCACACCCCCACACAAAACCAAGACCTCTGGTGAACTGAAATTCCCAACAGCTGATAAATGGGAAGACGCAGGTGTCCACCGGAAACCTGCGTCTACAATTTGCATTAATCTGCAAACTGTCCGGCTGTTTGCAGATTAATGCAAATTGTAGATTTTTTTTAAATCATGGTCTCAATTCAGATGTTTATCATTTTGATTTCTTCCGGGCTCCACATTTGCTTTATTTTGGTCTTATTTATGCATATTTTGGGGGTTTTGACCTTCATTCTTTTTAGTAAAACCATGTACATTGTCAAAATGTGAGGAGCGCCCAGCTTGCAGATGCAGTGTGTTGAAAACAGACTGGCTGGAGCCTGTCTCCACCAGCAGCTACTGCACATGTGTCTCTGAGCAGAGGAGACAGTGACTCATCAACAGACGGTGCCTTCAGGGTCACAACTGAACTGAGGCCACATTGATATTGTAACAAAAGCTCCATCTAAAGTGATTGAGCTGATTTAACAGCTAGATCACAAAACAACAAAAACCAATAACATAGGTTAACATTTAAATTTAATTTGTTTCTGATATAATGAGAATGTTTTGGAAATGATTAACAAGGATTCCCAACTGACACAGTCTGTGAGCCCATGGCCTACTACACTACTGTCACCATTCATCTGACCTGGAGCAACAGCGCCATCTAGTGAAGGCAGAGCAGCGATATAAAGCTGATGAAACCAGATCCTAATTATTGATCCAAAGAGGCGATGGGGGGAAATTTACATCGAGCTCAGTGCTACCTCACACATTAAACCGTAGGCGACAGATCTGGGTGTTGTCATAGAGTCTGATGACATTTATAGGCACAGGATTTAAAGATGAATGTGATTAATGTGTAGTGTGATCTGTTTTAGACCGATCACAGAGACATTTCAGTCCAGAGAGAGCAGAGAAGTGGACCAACTGACCGACACAACACAACCTGAGCCGTGCCAGGGTTTGTGTGTTTCTAAAGCTACGCTGTTTTCTCATTGACATATCTAAAGTCAATGATTATATAAAGTCAGGTTTCAAGTTACATACTGAGTCATGACAAGTTTCCACACTGGTTCTGATAAAATATCACTGCTGTATGTAGAGCTGAACCTAGCAGCTCTGCTGTTGTAAACAACAGCTTGAGCATGTCTCATAGATTGAACATTATGTTTACACTGTAAAATATCTCAAGGTCACCATTGAAAAAAAAAACAATAGCCTAAGACATTCTTACCAAGATTTTGCTTTTGTTATTTGTTTGAAATATCATCACAGTCTTTTACTCAAAAACTAAATAGATATATTGTTGACAACATTTATTTCATTTCATTAATTGTCACTAAATAATTAGTTGTCACACTGCACATTTTATACAATTCTAATCTATAAATTTCATGGTTTGTGTTACTTTCCTTCAAATACACCCCAAGAACTACCCTGAACACCTCCATGGTCGCTCACACTGGGTCGATAAACTGTTAAACTGTCGCAACTGTGCAACTGTGTGTTGAGGCAACACATTAACCACCTTTATGGTAAGATCACAGCTGCAGTCTGAGGTGTACTGATTCTCAGAAACGCCTCTCCACTCATGGGTGTGACTGGACGCCAACATTGTCTTTGCATGCATCTATTTCTCAAAGTCTTTTTGAGATTTTGGTCAAGTTCAATACACAATATACCTGACGTTAGTTTAATATTACTGCTCTCTCAGCTCACTGCCATGCCAAGTCAGTACAGTAAGGGCAGATGTACTTTATTGTTGAGATTGTAGTATGACTGAACATTAAAGCATCAATTGAGTGAAATCCAAGTTGTGATAGAAATAATCAATATTCAAGCATAGTCTGACAATTGTAATCCAGCAAAACTGGCTGCGCTGCTGACATAGTTAAACCTGCCAACAAAGGCTAATGCATCCGTTAATGCATTGAGCGTGAAATGAAATATCAAAATAATGATTAGTTGAGAACTAATTCAGTTGAGAAAATTGCTCAAATCCTCACTGAAACATCTAGTAACATCTTCTGAAACATTTAACCCAAAACAACAACCATAGTAAAGTCACAAAATAAATCAGTGACGCAGTTTTCTGCTTGTTGTATTAAATAAATTGAATAGGGAATAATCTCATTGTGCCCATTTTTGTTTCATTTTTCTTTTTTTAAACAAATTTTAACCAAACTTCCAGATGTCCTTGTTTCCTATTCATAAGAGTCCATATACAAAAAATCCTAAAACCCCATTGTTCTGACTAACAATACGCAGCATCCAACAAACCACATCCAGTAGACCTGACCTCTGTGAGCGACAAAGCAGCAGTTGCAGACATTTTGTTTAACAAATCAGCTGCTGCTTCATCTTATCAAATGTCCATTCTCACTTTCAAATACTTTGCAGAGGAGTTGGACGATAGCAGAGCTGCTAAAAGACAAACCCAACGTTAAAACTGATAAAAGAAATAGAAAAGCAATTATTAGTGGGTCATATCTCTAAACCACAAGCCCAAAGTGATGACTGACTACTGTGTGTTTTAGAGCCGTGAGGTAAAACGCTCTTCCTCATTTCGTATCCCTGCTGAGAAAAAAAATACTTTTTTGAGTGTGTTTAACCTGCAGAATATATAAAGAGCAGTTGCTTTAACTGACCAAAAAACCCACAACATGATGAAGGGAAACGCAGCAACTCGTTACAACAGTAAGGTGGCACTGGCTAATGTTTGGTGCTCTTGGCAAATAGCCGATTACCACAGAGGTCGTCAATGATCTGACATGCAAACTAGACACAAGCCTGTCCGTGCAGCCCTGTAATCATCAGTCTCCATGCTGCCATATGAGTTTCCTCTTTCCTGCTATTAATAATTGAAAGCAGGTGGTTGCTGAAACAAATAGATCACTATCTTCCTGCTTCCTGTCAGGACAGGAAGCATACTTCAGCCCGTCTAAAGTGGCCCCTGGGCAGCAAACAATATGCTTTATCCTTCTAGCTTCCAATATGTGAAAAGTCAGTCAGCCATAACACCAATCCCTAAATACATACAGTATATCAGACAAAACCCTTTCATAATGCCACGTCTTGCAACTTCCTCTTTTTGTCAGTGGGTCAGTCCACACCCAGCAAGGCCACAGTGCCTAAACGCTAGAGCTGGTATAAGCAAGCGTAGTGACCTGTGTCATAAGTAAGCAAACATTAGCCTATATGCCAATAAACTTTAGTGCGAAAGCGGCTTGTTGGTTAGACCTGCTTATGAGTATATTACTGTTCTTTATCACAAACACAAATAATGTACAAATAAATAAAAGCACAAATTATGTCTTCATTCAATGTTTTCAATAATGGGTCCATTTACTTGGGATGCTCATTCACCACAAAGTCATCATCACAGAATGAAACATGAGACGTGAAACTCTGGGCAGCAAAAATACATCTACAACTGTATACAAAGCCTTGTAAATAGAAGCTGGACTATTAAAAACACATTTAGGTTAGAGATTATTTCTAACACTGTATACAAGCCTTTGAAAAATATAATAAACAGACGCTGGACAAACTATTAAAACACAATAGAGACTATTTCTGTATCTGTACTATGATTTTAAAGATCAGACAAAGATCATTTAGGAGCCAGTGACAAGGCAAAGGGCATAACTGACATTTTATTACCTCTAACCTAGATCTCCTGACAGTGTAGATAGCATCATAAAAGACAGAGAACAAGCTGCCAGAGGTGAAACAGACATTCACTGATTTCCCCAGGTGTGCTAAAAGACTACCCCTGTCTACACATTACAACAGGTACATGTGACAGGTGGAAGCTACAGTCTGTTTATAAACACTCATTTGTTTAACTAATGTCACTCACTGTGGCCTTGGGAGCTGTAGCCTGGTAGCTACTTGTCAAAACCAGTGCAGCATGCTAGAGGGGGTTAGCTTGAGCCATTCAACATCCCATTACCACATCAATAAGCTAATCAGCAACCACAACACAACACAACATAACACAACACAAAGGGGTTCAAGATGACTCATCCAACCATGGCACAGCAGAATGACAGGCAGCAGGGTGAACTTTCTATTTATTGCTCACCAGCTACTAGCCTGAATTACTGGCATCGCTAGTTAACATCAGTAGGATGTGCAGTCCCACAGCCACACCCACTGACGATGTTTACATTTTTGACAGGTCACCAGCCGTCCATCAGCACACACACAACCAGGAACCCCCCCTCCACCCCCAAACACACACACACACAGACACATACACACACATACACACACACTCGGTTTTTAGCACAGCTGCGTTAAAACGACTGAAACACTGCTCAATGTTAGCCTGTTAGCTAGCAGCCCCAGCTGGGCTCCAGCCTCATTTCCACTCCATGAAACTGACAGATATAAAAATAAATAAATAAACAAATAAATAAAAAAAACTCCTGTCAGATATAAAACAAAATATAAACAACCTCCTGTCTGATACTGCTAACGTTAGCCTGCCGGTGGCTAGCTGAGCTAAGCTAGCCCGTGAACAAAAGGTACGATATTGTAGGCGACGTAAGCAAACACAGAGACGTGACGGTCGGCGAGTCCTCTGTAAGAAGACATTACGTCTCACCGGAGAGTGGGACCGACACAGGCCGTGTCGGTGCTCTCTATTTCCTGTAAAATGCGCTCGTGCTCCGTTATGCACTCCAGGGTTTCATTCTCCGCCATGATTGTTGTGTGTGTGTGTGAGTGTGTGTGTGTTGTGGCTGTGACTGCAGCTGCAGCGGTGGTACAGGTCAGGGTCCGGCCTGCAGGCGGCGCACTACAGCTGTGATGGTTGCAGCGGCAGCAGCTTTGTTTCCACACACCCCCCTTACCTATGTTACAGTAGAGTTGGTCAGAGCATCAGCAGACCTGCACCCAAAAGACGCTGCTGTGGCCAACATGGTGAACCAGTTGGGTTGTTGGCTGTTGGCTGCGTCGTTGAATTACAGATTGATTGATATTAATCTAATAAAATAATACATAATAATTAATAATAATTAATAATAATGTTTTCAATAATTACATCTGTATATTTGTGCACTAACACCATATAAAATCAGCCTCATGTGGATTTATTAGTTTACTTTTATTGTCTCCTTTGGGAGAAATCTGTCTCTGAGACTAGGTCTGGCCCATCTTTGACACTTGTGTCTGCTATTTAAAAATCATATTTTGATTACGGAAATTAAAATTAATAGGTTGTTGCCACAAATCATGCAGAAGAGGAAGTCGTATTTCTTTCAGCCTTACATGGTCAAATACAGCAGTGGACCACACACAGATGCACTCATCTTCATTATTGATGTATAAGCTATAATAATAATAATAATAATAATAATAATAATGAATAATAATAATTTTCATTTTTATAGAACTTTTCAAGCAAATGCACAAAGTACTTTACAGATAAAACATAACAGAAAAAGAATGGAAAGGACAGAAAACCACATGTATACCCCCCTCCCTTTAAAATCACATAGGCTAAACCCCAGGATATTAAGATCAGGCAATATTTTAATCTCTCACTTTCCGAAGCAGATGAATGAGTTTACCTTAAGGTGGTTCCTAGAGGGAGGTCCACAGATTCTAGCTCTGCAAAGATGTTCCCAAACGTTTTCTCTTCCTCTTTGTTGTCCTCTTCATTTTGACTGGGGGGGTCAGGTAGAGCAGCATGGACCCTGTCACTGGTCATTTCTCTCTTTGCACTTAAGCGAGACGACCAAGATCCCTGCATGAGTGAGAGCGACCAAGAGCCGTCTGTGGCTGTGTCTGTGTCTGTCTGTATGTGTGTGTGTGTGTGTGTGTGTGTGTGTGTGGCAGATTCCAGGGCACCTGCTATGGTCAGCAGAAAATGAGGGTGCAACAGGAAAAAGAGACCTTGTGATTCACTGGACTTTGAAACCACCAACAGTAACTTCAGCTGCTCTGTGTTAACATTTTCTGTAAGGTATACCCTGAAGGAAATACATGAAGAAGCCTGGCCTGTTGGCTTTACCCAGCACATACACAGCAGCTGGCCGGTCACGACGTGATGTGTGTGTGTGTGTGTGTGAATGTTGGCTTGAGTTTATGGAAAGTTACAGAGACGGTGCTACCCGACATGCAGCATGGAGCGAGTCTAAATCCCAATTTAAACAGATCGAGGACTGTGTGGAGCCTTTTCAATATACAGACATGTCACTACTGATTAGAGATAGACTTGGAAAACATATCTAACTTCATTGAAACATAATTTAGCCTATATGAGTCACACTGTACTGTAAAAAAAAAAAAAAAAAAAAAAGAAGAAGAAAAATCTGCAATCCTGCACGGTGTGTTTTATAAAACATTCCCTCAGTTTCATTAAGATTAAAATGGTTTAAAATGAATGAAAGTGTAACCTGGGTAGAGCAAAATAACTTACTTTTCTTCGGGTAAAAACAGTTAAATAAGTAAAACTACAACATTTCCCCCTGAAATGAAATGAGTTGAAGTAGATTGAAATACATCAGAACTGTATAAAGCCGAGCACTCACATCTTCCATAGTACTGTTGACTGTTGTCATTCAATGTTGTGCGTGTGTGTTTATGTGGGTTTCCTTATAATCTCCTAATAAGTGGCTGTTGTGCAGTGTAATAAATATTATTTGACACTCTTTTCACATTGTGTCAGTGTGTCAGAGGCCCACTAATGGTACCACGGAAAGGTCACCACATTTTCTGAAATTACACTTTGAGTAAAGCTGCAGACCTTGACCAGCTTACACAACCACTTTCTATTTCCTGCTATTCTTCTCAAAATGGATTGGGCCATTAGGAGTGTGGATGTAGTAGTTGACAATAAGCCCTCTACAAAAGCCCTGACTATGAGTTTCCTTATTACTCCACCAAAAACAAGAAGTGAGTCACACACACACACACACACACACACACACACACACACACACACACACACACACACACACACACTGATGTAAAGAATGTGTTTGTGGTTTTTCAAAGATGTTTTCCTTTATGTTTTTCATGTCTCTCTGATTGCAGCGTATCTGTGAAGGGGTAAGTGGCCCATAGTCACACTGAGGTCATCACCTCACCGACATTCTGTCTTACAGCTGAACAGACCATAAACACATGGCTGATGGGTTTGTTACTGGCTTTGTTCATGTGTCCACACACGATTGAAATTGTGTGAAGTGGGCTGCTGGATTGTTGGACATTATAACATATGGAGCGATGACTGTACTACATGTTGTCATTGAATAATGATAATTTAGTAAATAATCGTTTAACTATTCCAACTAAAATTAATTTGGCCTGCAGTGTCCTTTACACACAAGCCTGCATCAACAGGTGAGGTTTATATTGAAGATATTGCAGGTGCTCAGGGCTCTGGCATTAACACGTGCTAATTTGATATGCATATGTTCATACTGAAAAATACAGCAATAGATGGAATAATGAAAATAGAAGAAATAAAAAAAAAGTGACAGTCAGTAAAAAGGTAAAGTAGTTTTATTTCACTTGGGTATCCCATAGTTTTGGAGCATAGCGTACATGCACATACAAGTGTTCTTAAAAGTTGTCAGTAGGGGATCAAAGAGCCTGTGAGGGATTATAAAACAACAGAGAATCTGTATCTGGGTCCTCTTCTGTATCAGCCATGCAGGCACTGATAAAGAAATAGTCAAAAAGTTGATTGTAAAACGACGGAGTCTACGCAGCCTTATCTGTGGAAAGCAGACACATCTTCAGCGCAGATAGCAGCATAATAGGTGGCATACACACACAGAAGCACCTTATCAAAATACTAACACTGTGTCAGTGAGTAAACTACATGTCAGTTTCCTAACAGAAGTAGCCTACAGTACAAACTGTAGAGTACTAACTGGAATAATTTGGCTAGATTCAGTTACAACATTAAAAACATTTATTGTATCTGTATTGCATGGTTACAGTGTTTGTTGTTATGGCAAAATACACTCAAAATATAACTGATGTTTCACATACTTTCCCCCTCATTGTGTGACAAACTTCCTGTAATGGTATCGAAATGAATCATCAGGGCTGTGGTCAAAAAGAGGCCCAAGACTTAGTTCAATTACTGAGTTTTCTTTTTCAATTAACTTTGTTTATAAGATGGAGGATAAATACTCCTTCCTGACCTATACAGTAGAGTAGAGTTTCCTGGTAGGGGCACTTATTGACTGACTGCATACACATTTATGTATCTAGTATTTTGTTATGATGATTATATTAATTGTAAATTGTAATTAAAAGAGGAAGAGAAGTACATATTTGTGAATTTCTATGGATGACAATCATAAAACAGGTGCTGTGATGCTGCTTTAAATGTTGCTGCTCCAAAGAGTTGCAGAACATTATTATCTCCTTCCCTTGCAGAATATCTTATGCCAAAAGCAGATAAGATAGAGAGCTGACTGCCACTCAGATACGTCCAGATCATTGTAGAGGATTTTATCAGGTAACTTTGAGTGCACTAAGGAGTTTTTTCTTTAAATTTGAGAAGATCAGGAACATAAAGAGAGTTTTTAGTGCATTAACACATTAGAAACTTAGGCTACATTTTAACCTTTCCATAGGACTGCTTCCAGCTTCTTTAGAGTGAGTTCAAGCTGTTGGAAATCCTCTAACCTTTGCAGCTGCAAGATGATCATGGTGAAAACAGTCCAGTCAGAGACTGGTGGTTCATAATATTAGAATATCTGGTTTGTAATGTTACAAATTGTTTGTTCTGCCCTCCACCTGTCTGGACTAAGGTCTCACATGTGCTGTATTTTAGCTTTGAAAATCTCATGCTGCAAAATGATGATGACAATAAAATAAAAAAAAATCTTGCATGGTGCATCATCAAATCACGAACGAAGAAATGAAATAAAATGCTACAACAATTTATCATACTTCTTTTTTTTCTTCAAAATGTCGATGTATTCACTATTTTCTTTACGTAATAATTGTAGGCCTATATGTTTTATACTACAGACCTGTTTCCAGTCATACAGATGCTCACATTGTCTAAAGAAACTCCACTGAGTTCAAAAGATGATGCTGATTAGAAACTGTTCATACACAGTAAATGCGCCTTGTGTGAGTGGCTTTCAGTTTCCTGTTTGATCATCACATGATTCTAGTGACATTTACTGTAGTTTACTGTACAGCTCAAACTGACACATCTGCACAATCTTATGAGATTTCTCTTGTTTCTCTATTTAGCCTTAAACAGCCATGAAAACACGGTAATCAGCTAATAAATTAATTTGGATAGATAACAGTAAGTGCTAACTGTCAACAGTAAAAGTGTTGCATCAGAGTGAAAGGGAAGAGATGAAGTTAGAAAACAGGAAGAGACGAGAGCGGATGAGTGTGTGCAGTGGCATCATATTGTGCTGTTGGCCTCTGGATGTCCACTCGTACATCCTGCCCTGCAACTCTGCAGCGTGCAGCTTTTCCTGTCTGGATTTCCACTCAATGAATGATTTGGCTCATACTTTTAAATCATCCTCTTTTTAATAGCTGACACTGAAAACCACTGAAAGGATCACAACAGTTGATCCTCAGATGTCCGGCAAGTGATTTGGTGTACTGTTACATTTTGGATGTGAGGTTAATAGTGCGAGTGCGAGTAAATGGAAAGTTAACAACTTAGTATAGCAATGCACCTGATAAATGGTTTTGCAGCATGTTACACCCTGACAACTGCAGATCTGTCCACTCCTAAAGTAAGGAGGAGGGAGAGGTGACACAGTCCTGGGATTATAAAATGTTATCCCTCAGGCCAGGAAAGACAAAGAGGCCCAGCAGTTTCATTGTACTGCTTTTGAATTCATTTTAGACAAGTAAACTGTTGTCTAATTGGTTCCCAACCTGGGGTCTGGGCCCTCCTCAGGGGGGCGCCAGAGATCTCAGGGGGTCCACAGGGCTTTGTCTGTTCTGGTGTTACATTTTTGCATATCAAAATTAAAAAATCCCAATAACACATTCTATCACATAATTCAAATTATGTATAAAAAAAAGAGAATAGGAACAAAACACCTACAACTGCTGTTTATTTTTTGAAATAAAAGTGTCTAACTAATCACTTTATACTTTTAATACGTCTGTGCAGGCAGTGGTTGTGGATGAGGGGGCCTGGCTTGTCTTGGACACAAGCTAGGGGGACTTCAAGGTAAAAGATTTGGGAACTACAATAGCCCTGTGTTATGTTTTTAACCTAAATTTAGCAACAAACATATGAAGTGGAAATCCACACTCAGTGACCATGTGCCTGATTTCTTGACATTTCCAAGGTCAAGAGTTAATTTAAAACTTAACAAAATGCACATTTACCTTTTGAAATAACCAGCAAAAGAGATTTCTGAGCAGGGCCGACAATGGTTAGGGTTTGGTTTGGTTAATGGTGCTTTGCCAACATGCGATCATTAAACACTGTAATACTTTTAACAAGCTGTCTACATGAGGATGTGTAGTTCATACTGAGTAATAATCAGCGTGCATGTGTCCTCTTTGAAAGAGGAGGATATATGGATCACAGCAGTGAGGGACCGCTGTAAACTGTCACTGTGCCTATTCTTCTCTCCATGTGCTCTTCCTGTCCGTGCTCTGTCAGCTTCCTGTCAGCTTCCTGAGTCTGTCTGCAGTCAGGCTGCTATAGAACTGCTGACCTCCATTGTAAGTTACACTCCAAACAAATAGCACCGAAGGACATCCGGGAATGGGATGGGGACAGTCCACTGCCGAAGCCAGGGAGGTTGTCCAGATGTTTCAGGCAAGGCCAGGGGAACCACTGGATCAAATGAACGTCTCAGTATGTGATACAGTACTTTGACAACAAAATGAGAATGCCTCCTGGGTGGGTTCATTCCTGTTTAGTAGCAAGGACTGGAAGCAGGGATGAATGTTGTGTTATATTACACGAGGAATTACATGAGGCCATCTGACTCCATGTCCTTGTTAGAATAATACAGGTGGAGGGTTAGGGTGGAGATAAAAGAAGGGTGAAGCAGTGTTTAAAATCTGGATGGTCAGATTTTATCCAACCAATTCAAACCAGTAGAGAAACAGCTGACACGTGCATTGGTGTAATGCAGTATAAACAGTTCAAACTTCACCCTGCAACATGACCACATGCAAACTGAACATTGGAGCCAAAAGAGCAGATTTATAACAGGACTGTTGGATGATGGTCTATGGAAGGGGTCTTCAACGTTTTTCAGGTCAGGGACCCACAAACTGATGGAGACATGGAGCAGAGACCCCTACTATATTTTATTGTATATATTATATATAAACTGTACTAGGCCCAGTACAGTATGTATAAACGTAGCTTGATATTGTGCATTCAATACTAAGCTTTTGAAATAACACACAGGTTGATTCATGTTTTTTCTAAACATGTACAATGTACAATGAGTAGAGTAGCTGTTCCTCTGCCATTTATAAACAGACCTTGTTCACTGATACCAATACCAATATAACAATGTCTGTCAACTGCATGGTGATCATGCATACAAGCTATTCAAAATGAGGTTTTTATTTGAAACATAAATGTGGAAACTAAAAGATATAAAACATTGCCTAATCAACCAAAAATTCCACGACCCTCCTCCCTGTTGAACACCTCTTGTCTATATGAATTAGTATAATATAGGCAAGTATATTATACATTAGGATAATACAGTAGTGGTAAATTGTGGTTGCAGTAAAGGATCATTTCCACTTTCACTTGCCAATCATCTGTCAGTCCCTATGCTGCGATGTATCACTAGGAGCCTGTCATTCTGTATCACCATCTTCACACTACTCTTTCCTCATATGCTGCATGTAGTTCTCCAACACTACCAGCGTTTACCATCAGCATCATTGTGTTTATCACATAGCTACACTCTCAGCTCAGATGACTGATGTTGACCTGCAGAGGGAGCCATAGAGAGCCTGTGGAATACACTGGCCTATACCAGCTTGAAACCATGTAAGCACACAGATAGTTTCCCTATGTTTCTATGTTTATACATCACTATTCTTTAGTCATAAGTATGTTTAATTACAATGTAGTAACAGTGTTAATGCATCATTTTGTGCCTCAGCTGGCTGTAGCCTTATTGATAGCACATGTGAAAACTGATGGGTTAAAAAGTGATTGTAATTGTGGAAATCAACATCACTCCAGAGTAGCTGCCTCTGTCTGTCTGTCTCAGTCATGGGCAGTGGGGCTTGGACTTTGAAAAGGTTGCTGAAGGTGGATGTGTGTCTCTGTAGAGGGCTCTTGTCAGCAGGACAAAAAGCTCTGAGGGGTGTATGAGTGTCTCTCTCAGTGTCTGGTTTACTCAGCGACACACACACACACACACACACACACACACACCAGACGTGCATGATTATTGCTCAGCAGACATAAACCTCTCAGGGGCTGTCAGCGCTCTCTCCTGTCTCCTTCAAGTGGACAGGTTTTATGGATAACAAGGCCGAATGTTAACATGTGTACACACACTTCTCCCTTTTATCCATCTTCTCTCTTTCTTTCTTTTTTCGTTCTTTCTTTCTTTTTTCTTTTCTTCATGCTTATACACATGAGGTTTATAGGATGTTATCTCAAAGTTTCGTTGGATGATTTCTACAAAGTTAATCATGTTGCACATGTCTTGTTCTCATATTACTGTTATGATCATTATAATATTACTGGTTGTTCATTTTTTTCACCATCACTGATTTTGTTTTCCACTGTTGTTTTTTATGTCACGTACAGTTTGTCTTGCACTGGCTATGTGTTGTTTTTGTGTGCGTGTGTGCATGTATTTGGTTATATACCAAAAATAAAAAAAATAAAAAAATAATAATACATTTCTTGATTTATGTAACTGTATTGAATTGAATTGAGAAAATGTGTTTCCAACTCCAAGGCTTATAGGAAGTTATAAGTGACTGACACACTGACTTTCATTGGCGGATAAACATCAGGCTATGGACGGAGATCTTTTCCCCACACGTCTCCGGACACACAGTGGAGCTGCAGCTCCTGCTGAAGCGCAGCACCTGTCCACTCTGGGACTGTTTGCAGTGCAGTCTCTCTGTCTGCTCACTTGTGGACTCCTCTTCACCTCTGTTCCCCTGAAAGAAGAGGTCAAGCTCATCCTGTCACACAGGTTTATCAAACACTAAGAGGAGGAAGTCAAACAGAGACAATGGTCTTCCTCTCGCTTGTGTGGAATTAAGACACACAGGCTCTCAACCAGTAGAAGGATGTTCAGATTCAGTGGTATATCACTGATATTGATCCTATAATAAACTTTTATCCCAATATAAAATAATTTGCGAACGGAGGGATTTACAAAAAATAACGCATGCAATTTTCAGGTTGTACATATGAAAAAAGATAAATTTATTAGCAGTTATTGAGCATTTTACAATTTTTATCAGCTGATGCAAGAGTATTATGGAACATAATTAAAAGCTCCAGACAGCTACTACGTAAACTTTAAGACAAGATTCTGTTTTGTTTTGTTTTTTATTCCAAGGAAACTGAAATGAAACAGACTTTTGTGAATATTTGAGTTCAGGTTCAAAGAATAAAAATTGGTCACCATTTGACTGTTAGATACCATACTGATGCTCTCCATGACAGTCCTTTAAAATAAAGATGAAATATTAACAGAGCTCCCCGATCTGGATTCATAGATTGTGAATGACCATAACTGTAACAGGTGTGTATTTATGGACCCGAGAGCAGTTTAGGCGCTTTATTAGATAATAAATCTATTGTACATTTAATAAGGCGTGGGTGGACAGTATATATTCAAACTAGGATAAACCGGTGAACCACCAAAACAGTTAAAATATTTTGCATAAAAAGTTTCCACTCCAGACAATCCTGCAGACCTAAAAAATGGCTATGTGTGATTTCATAGAACTTACTGCAGGGTCTGACACTGCATATACAATAGACATGGCACTGTAGTGCTGAGGTGGAAGGGGCTCTGACACACTTTTTCACTCGTCTCTCTTTCTTTTCCCTTTTTCTCCTGATGGTCAGCTGGCAGTTGGCCGCAGTCTCTGTTGTCTTGTTCTTTGAGGTGTTCCTCGTGTGTCAAGCCTTTCAGAGTGTGTTCCCCCGTCAGATTCTAGGGTTTAATGTATTTGTTGGGAACCAATTAGACAACAGTTTGCTAGGTTATATATTTTGCAACATGTCTAAAATGAAATAAAACTGCTGGGCCTCTTTGTCTTTCCTGACCTGATGGATAACATTTTATAATCTCAGGACTGTGTCACGTCTCCCTCCACCTTACTCTTCTAGGAGTGTGTTGCATTGTGTTACACTGGAATACAGTCTCAGTCATAAGACAAAAGTCGTATTTTGACAAAATAAACATCATCATTTGAGGAAAATGTACACGACAAACATTTTTCAATAAATGTGTAACTGTTAGAATATTTTTCTGTATCAAAACCATCTGAGATTTTTCTCGAGTTTAGATTTAAATCTGGTTTGATTGACTTTAAAGGCTCAATGTGTTGTTGTTAAGGTCTTAACCTTGTCAGCGTGTGCATTTGTGTGTCTGACAATATGTGCAAGCTAATCCAGTCTGTCATTGTTGTGAAATTGGCCCAGCGTTCCTCCAGAATGGGGAAGTGAAAGAGAAGCACAGATATGCATAAAACACACACACATAAATATATCTACACACACACACACACACAAGGTGCTCAGTAAAGCAGCGCAGTCAAACAGCCTGCAAACACATGTGTGCTCTTAGATAGCCGGTTGTTTTTGAACAGAAGAACATGTGCTGTTGCTGATAGGCAAATCCTCTGGGTCCCATCACTGACTTCAGACCGCTGCAGACTGGAGGAAGAACTTCCACATGACTCAACAGACACAGACACACTAGGAACCTGAGAGGACACCAGGCCAATAAAAACAAAAGAATTGTCTGCATTACTTGAGTGGAAAATAATTTATATTAAATTTCTTTTGATAACATGATCCTATTCACTGGTACCCACCACTAAAGAAATGGATGTCTATGTAGATGGACCCTCTCTTACTGTAATGCATCCATAGACTGCACAAGCACAAATGTGTTATGACTGCTGAGTAGGCTGAGGAACAATCTGATATTTAAAGGACAAAAACAAATTTCTATTAGGTTTTCATTTTTCATTTTTTTTCTTCAATGCAGTTGTCTTACAAACCAATGGTGAAACTTGTTATCCATCATTGGAGGTGTTCAGAGTCCGGCACACATGTTTGTAAAATACAGAAAATGGATGTAATGCAGCAACACCAAGTGCCAAAAACTTGGCAACAAACAGCCACTGGAGTCTGGCTTCACTGAGTCAATCCTTATAGACGCCCATGTTAAATTATCCAACTTTACACCAGAAATAAACATGCTCACAGCCTAATATTAAAGGTCCAGTGTGTAAAGCGGAAAACAGTCACATCTAGCATTCCGATACTATTATTTATCTATTAAATAATTCTATTGTTTATTTATGAATGTGAAACTCTTGAAACGTGCTCTCTGGTTGGCTGGATTTTCCATTCCGTACAAACATGGCGGCGCAAGATGGCGACACTCTCTAAGCAAGACCCTTGATATATGTATACTGTATATAAAAGAAGAATTATAAGGCTATGAAAACGAAACAGATTTTATTTTATAGCGATTATACACTTATACAAATATATTGATGGGTAGTATATTCAGATTTGGCCAATAAACCTTGACAAATATTAGGCTACACACTGGACCTTTAAGGTTACAGTGAAATTCTAGTATAATTGTGTGCACTCAATGGAAGCTATTGTCTCTGCATCCACCATTCTTGGCTTGTTACCGTTGTCAACCAGCTAAATAAGCAGCAAATGAATTAACCCTGGGGTAGACCCAACCTCAGGGTTAGCAAGTTCCCCCAGAAGCCCAGATGTGCAAACTGGAATTGACTTACTATGGGACATGATACAGGTGACATCATTTGAACATGAAAAAGTATATTTCCATATTGCTCAGAAAAATAGAAACACTGATAGAATTTTTGAAAATGAAAAACTTTTCATTGTCTGTGACCACTCCAGCCCATCTGCAATACCTTCTCGGCCCATCAGGGGTCATGGCCCACACATTAGGAAACACTGGTCCAGACAATTTATATTTTTTCTACACAATATGATATCAGAGTCTCCTCCTCTCCAGCCCACTGGAGCTGTTCTGGCTCAGTGTAACAGTGTCATCACAGTCATCATCAGGGTCTGAGCGAGAAGCTTGGCATCAATCACCCACAGAATGCACTTCAAAGCTTCATAACTTTATTTTCTACAGTGATGAAGTTTCTTTTTTTCTTTCTTCAGGGGTGTTAGCTCAGGAGATGTAGGAAGTGAGTGTCGTTCACCGTGTACTCCAGATGGGACGTGTGTTAATCACTCTTAATCACTTTTCAGTCCAGAGCGATGTTGCTAACGCACCACCCTCAGACTTTCTCTCTCTTTGTCCGACATTCTCCAACATGGACATTGCCCAGCACCCCCCACCCCCAGCATTCCTTCATCTATTAATGTCCTTTCCTGTCTCTGTGGCCATCACTGTTTTCACAGTCCTTAGCCGGAAACCAAACAAATTAACACTGCATTGTTCTGCCAGTAACATTATAGCTGGAAACATCAGCGCAGCAATAGTTTCCTGAAACCCCACATTAATAAGCAAAGGCCAGTGGTCATATGTGTGTGTGTGTGTTGTTTGAACTTGTCTGGATGAGGTCTGGTAAAGGACTTGCAGCTCAAAGCTCCCTGTCCTCCTCCTTGGCTTTCTTGGATTGTGGCTGGCTTTACATTCACTACAGCTGATCACTCCTAATGAGGTGCTTGAAACATTTTTTTCTGTCTGTATCCTGAAGCATTTTTTTCAAATGTGATACAATCTAGTTAAATGTAACTCCTCTTAAATGCCTTCAGGATTTGACTGCAGACTCCAGAGTTTTACCCCGTTTCTTATTTCAGTCGAGGGCCAGAGGCATAAAACTCTGTGTAGATTGAAGCTAAACAGCACATCCATAGAAAACCAATGTGCCTAAATGTTCCGAGGAAGGGAGCATGGATGAAGTAAAAGGGAAACATCAACATCAACTCACCTATTTCCTGCAAACCTCTGTTCATGTCCCACAAGAGTATGACTGAATGAAACCAGTGACCAAGTGGTGGAGTCATGGCTTTAGGGCAAATTGACCCTACGATTACTGTAAGACAACTCAGACAGAATTTTAGTTTTTTTTTTTGTTTTGTTTATTGTTTAACCTGCACTTTTCTGATGCAATATGATAAAAACACATATTTCCTCGAATTTTCTGTATGGTCATCTAACTAACAACAACGTAAAGAAACACCCCTTTTGAATGGTTTACAATCACCTCTGGATGGTTGGTAGGCCTATTGTTTTTTTGTGATGGTTCTGGGACAGTGGTGAAAGTTCACTTGGAACCCTGACATGACCCATATCTAAACCTGCCACTGATTAGCACAACCGCTAACGCTGTAGCTGCCACAGCCACTGTTACAAGCTTACAAATAGCATAAATGAATAAAAACCATTTCGATGCATCTTTTAATCTCTGACCCTGGTCTCCACAGACAGGCTCCTCGTCTGAGTCTCTCTGACATTTCCTCCTCTAACCATTCTGATGCTCTTTTCTCTTTCACCTCTCACCCTAGCAAAGGCCGTATCCAGGTTTCTCAGTGAGAAAGGAAGTGTAGATGAGGTTCAGACCCAGTTTTTTCTTTTCCATTTCAGGCAGGAAAACAACGTTTAACACTCAGACATTACAGCACTGGTAGTATGTAGCTGAGAAACAGAAAGACATCTGTGGTTTGACATGTTTTCTGTGGTATCTCTGGCCTTATTTATGGTACAGTTTTCTCACAGGTTGTGGTGCCACGTACTTGGCTATTGGTATAAATCCAGTGGTGTGAATTGAAATGTCAACTGGTGATCTGTTAGATTTGAAATCTGATATCTGCATGTGTGTGTGTGTGTGTGTGTGTGTGTGTGTGTGTGTGTGTGTGTGTGTGTGTGTGTGTGTGTGTGTGTGTGTGTGTGTGTGTGTGTGTGTGTGTGTGTGTGTGTGTGTGTGTGGAGGGGATGTCTCACTGTGGTTTGTGTATGTACTGTATGCTGCAAATAGGGAGTGATGAGGCACTTGCATGAGAGTGGGCTGAGACACTTCATAGTGTTGTTGTTGTTACCACAGCCACTGTGATACATGGGTTAATTCGACATGGAGTTGTGTGAGGTACTTATCTATAGGCAGTGTGTTACGTGCAGTAGATTTAGATCGGTGTGCTACCAATTTAGAGAAGCTGAGTGAAGAGGGTGGCAGAAAAACATCTCTCCACTGTTTTATCTCACATTCATTAGGAACAATATATGTTCAGCTATTGTACATACAAGTGCAGTGACACTTATGAAATGCAAAAGTTCAACGGTTCACAGGATAAAGATTCATTATCCAAAATAACATTTGATATAATAAAATATTCCAAATTGATTATAATGTTCCAATTAAGTTAGGTACACTTTAATAAGATCTTTTGTTCTGTTCTGTTTACAGGTTTACATGGTTAAAACACATTTTTCTTGTCCTCGTCCTCAGCAGCTCATCACTCACCTCCTGCTGCTTTTTTTGAACTGGCAGCTCATTGATCTGAATCTACGGCATTATTTAAAAATACATCAGTGAAAAGATTCACTTTATAAGTGCAAAGAAATGTTGAATATCAACTTTGGAATAATGTGTCCATGCTTCCTAAAAGTTTTTAATACATTTACCACAAACTAACTAGCAAGCAACTGATGAAGGTGTCGTGTATCTGTCCTGCAGAGAGGCCAGTAAACATGGGACATTTTAAAATGATGTAAATCGATGCCTAATATGTTGATTTTTATGACATCTTGCTAAGTTGAGCTCTTGCATGTGTTTTATATATTCACAGTTTTAAGAGTTTGTGATAAAAACGTGTATCTTGCCTCAGTTTTGTATGCACATAATATATCAGGTCTAAAGCTCTGAGACGACTTTCCCAATGGGAAACTACTGCAATACAAACACACATACACACACACACAGATATATAAAACTGTTTATATATAAACAGGATTCACAAGATTAAAACAGGTAAGTGGTCTCAACATTGTTGATCAGTGTGGGAGGATTGTAATGGAACACTTATCCCATACACCTTGTTAACAGCTTTTCATGCTTTTATCGTGGTGGAAAATTCAACAAGTCCCTTGTTTCCCAGCGTACGCTCGCCTCCGTTTGGAGATATCCTTTTATATTGTTCCTAAAATGTCACTTGTGCCCTAATAGCACCTTAATTCAGTCGGATGTTTGCAACATTTGGCCATAGCTATTTATTATCAGTGTGTGTGCCCTGCTCCGGCAGCTTGTTTGAGCAGCTAATTGTTCAGATGGACTCTATCTAAATTGGATGGTGAGGCAGAAAATCCTGTACTCTTTTGACTAGCATGGGAATACTTTTAAAACCTCGCTATCCTCCATTTGGATATGGCCTAATTGAAAAGCAAATAGTACACTTGAGTGCACCCATGAATCGGTGAGTGATATCTCCTTAGCTGCCGGAGGAATGAATCTCTCCTGCCAGACCTCTCTCCTGTTTTCCATTGCTTCAAATGGGCTCCCTCACGCATTATCTATTGGAACATTGTTTTGGGGATTAATGTCTCGATGTGGATCCTTTTCACACACACAGTAAGTGGTTTCTGGGACAACTCCAGTCCTCACTGTTGACTCACCATATGGGACGCTGAACAGATACACACGACCTGCAAAGTGGATGTGAAGAGGACTTTAACAAAATGAGAAATTGGTGATGATGACTGATCAATAAAATAATACTAAAATGTTTTCTATGCTTTGAAGGATTTGAAGTCACAGTAGTGCTTGGTTCTGTGCAGTCTTTATTAGTTAAATAGTTTTTGGAGTATTTTTCCAGAATAGGTTTGAGCTGATACTGACAAATCATGACTAACTTTTCTTTTCTTTCACAAATACAGAGTCTCCAATCTCTTTTATTCTGAGAGCTTGCTTTACTTTTAAAATAAAAGGCGGGCTTTACATTATTTGTTACATGTATTTTTTTTTATTTTTTTTTTAAACACTCAAACTGACCTCCAAACCAAATCAGATGAATGAGATAAACTCACAAGTCATCAAGTATCAAAATTAAAACTTTATGCGAATAGATATGGCAACACAATTGCAAACATAAACCTGTTTAGAAATTGCACAAATTTCCCATTTGTTGGAAAAGTTTAGTTCATTACTCTTCTTTTTTCAGAAGAGTTTCCCTGCGCCGCCCTTTGAAAGACTGACGTAAATGAACTTGAACTTGAAGACAAGGGTGTGTCTTTGCATTCAGAATAAATTTACTGATATAAATTGTGTTGTTTAAATTTGGACCCCCACTATGCATCGATGGTTCTCACAGACTATAATCTCTGGACCCTCCCTAAAACATGTGAGCTTCTCTAAAGCAGGGAGTAAACAAGTGGTTGCTTGTGAGCGGCTGAAGGCCTAATGGTCTAATGTCTTTGTTGCTGTTATCTGTCCAGATGTGTAGTGGAGACAGAAGAAAAGGGAATGATAACAGTATACAAGAAAACTAATCTCTATATGTTAAATGTTAAATGATTCAAAATACTGAAAAATAAAGGAGGACATACGAAGGCGCTCTAGAACAACAGGCTGTGGAGCCAATGAGAAGAGAGGGGGCTCTGGGTCCCACCTCTGATTGGCTGACTGTTTTAAGGGGTTTATATCAGAATTCATATAAGCACACAGACAGACTAAATCTTGCAAAGTTGGATGATTATGGTGCGTTCCAGGCAACCCGTAACTCGTGTTTTTCCGACCTGTGAAGTTCACAGGTTGGTGAACGAGTTTGACGGCCGTTATAGTGCACTTTCACGGGTAACAGGTCGGAAAAACACGAGTTACGGGTTGCCTGGAACGCTACATTAGTTCAGGTGGGCGGGGCTTGTGGCATGCTTTGTTGTGACATCACAAAGTTACAGAAGTCCTGGCAGCTGGTTTTAAGGCTCAGATTCTGAATATGATGCTGTTTGCTTCTTTTCTGTGGACGGAAGCTTTGATACTTTTATAAACCTAGACCTGCATAATAAATACCACAAACATCTACTCTTATTGAAACTTTTGATCTTTAACATTACAGTCATTACAGTGACAATTAAGACAAGGAGGGACAAACTTTAGCCTAATAAGTTATTTCCTGTGTGTATTTTATATTTCTCAATTAACACTTTGTTTCCTCCTTGATCCACCTACCTGTGTGTCATCATTGATATCTTCCACTGATATCTCCATGTCTGTCTCTATTTCCTCCTCTCCCTTTCTCCCCCGCCTCCTCCTCCTCCTCCTCCTCCTCCTCCTCCTCCTCCTCCTCCTCCTCCTCCTCCTCCTCCTCTCAGTGTCTGTGTGGCTGCTGGCGACACGAGTATCGATGTAAGTGATGTTTTCTCTCATTAATTTATCAGCTCAGCGGAGGAGGGAGGCCTCGGCAGGGGGAGATAATGGCTTCCATTTGGCCAAGGTCAACAGTCAACACATTCCTCAGTCGTTCAAATATAACCACACATTAACTTGTGTGCACCAATACCACAAGACGCGCACACACACTCACGCACGGCTAATAGATTGTAGAAACACAGTCTTGTCTATGAGGGTTCCATCCTATTAAAGAGCTAATACTTGGATCTGTGATCAGAAAATCAGCTGACTATCAGAGTGGTTAAGTTCAGATAACAGCCACAGACAAATAAAATACTTTACCCAATCAGCACTCATGACCTGAGATATCCATATCTGTGTGGAACTGAAGCTTTTTTTTTTTTTACAAAGGTCGTGCCCAGTTCTTCAGGGCTGTGATTAGGTCACAATGATTTTATAGTATTTTATCATAGTGTTTGTGGGTCATGTAAGGGTCAGGCTTCTGTCGTAGTTTCACTTCATTCCAAGAAGAAATCACATGCTCTGCAATTATTTGTACATATGAAACTGGTTTTATCTTCATATTCCTCTGTTTCCTAATCAAAACACATCAGAACACATCAGCGAGTCCCACTGTTGCACTGGCTGACGTGCTCCTTCATCACCATCAACACACACACACTAGTTTGTTTTGGCTTGGTCCCGCACACAATGTCCTGCTGCCCCACACACCCACTGCCGCAGAAAATGATTCTGAACAAATGTACTATTTCTGTTTGTCTGGTAGAAAAAGTCCAGTCGTTGTTTAAGAAAGACTTTTAGTGACTCTGTGGTCTTTTTTTAATAGATTTTTTTTTATTGTCAGAATGGAGTCGAGGCAGAGAGCCACAGACAGAGGAGGGAAGTCATAGGGTGTTGAGAGATGCACTCACTCAATGTTTGCAGCTTTACGTGGATTTATTTGACGATGAGAAAACAAATAGAGTAAAGATGTCACTTCATGGCAGAGCAACATCAGTGGCCCTCTAAAAGTGTTGAATGATCCTCAGAGGTCAGAGATTTCAGTCCACATCAGATCTTTGAAAGTCCCTTCACCTTCAAATCGGCCTTAAATAGGCTACTAAACTGCCATTATGGTGAAAACCTAATTGCTTGTTTTAATCAATATTATTTTCCATATTTTCCAGTCCAGCAAGCGTTTCAAACATCCCAGAATGCATCCTGTGAGTGCTAAACCATAGCTATACTGTTACATTCAGGCAATTATAATTTGCTTCAAGTTAGTGGTGGAATTTTTTCAGACTTTCCCCAACCTGAGACAATTACCTTGATATTATAGGAAAAGTGAAATTACTATTACTGTTTACATACAGTATGTACATTCATAATAACTACATTGCAGATACAAAACATACCCTTTTGAATACACTTGTGTATAATTATCATTTGTGATTTGTGATTTGTGTGACGTGCGATGTACTGATTACACATCTTGCCTAAAATGACCTGTGATTTTTGAGAACATGTCACTTACACAAGGAACAAATGTGATTCCTGAAAAGATAAAATGTTATCTGTGGGCACATAAAACAAAGTTGTATATATACGGTATATTGCTAAGTATGTGTGTGTGTGTGTGTGCGTGTCTGTGTGTGAATTGACCTGATCAGACAGGCACTCTGGAACCAGCCGTCTATTTGCTGAACATTTTACCCACCAACTGTGTGCGCTATTCCTCCAGTTGTTGACTTTACCCAGCACAATTTGTGAACCATTACACAATACAGAGGCCGAGATCAATGTGCATACTGTTGGTTTTGGAATAGTCTTGTACGTGTGAGGCCGTTGAACTTCGCCAAATGTAGCTCAAACAAGGTTATGAGAGCGATGAGCTTCAATCTGTACAGAACACCCCACATGGTTAAGAATGATTTCTCAACTACTTCCACATATCCTGAGTGTGAATGTTCATATCAATGACTCTAATCATCTCATATATTAAAAAGTACTGTGAACTTATTGTATGACTATCAATCAATCCCCTGCTATCTGTGTGCTGTCCCTGCTCCTCTGAGGTTCACTCAATCATTAACCTAATCTACTTACTGAAAACTCCCACTCAGTGTGTGTGCATGAGAGCTCAATGATAAGCTATTTGAAGATGAAGGTGGTGATGGGACAACGATTGACATGGACCAAACTGTTTGCTAATCTGTGGCTGCCTTTGATTCCTGGGGACATCAGGGAGGTAGTGAAACAGCAGAATGAAGAGCAGTGGTCTGCAGGTCATTTATTTATCCAAAAGCAAACTTTTATATTAGTGCACACAATTAAATATCTTTAATGGAAAATATGAGAATATTTAAGTCGTTTAAAGTTTAAAAGCATATGATTACAAAACTTGATGAACTTGATAAACATTACCCCCACCTACACCTAAAAGCATTCATGTGCCAGTAATTTTCACATTATATAAAATAAATATTATAGCCTATAATATATACTTAGATAAATGATATAATATGTCACTAAACTGAACTTTAAATGTTGTTTGTTGTTCTTTATTTTGATTGAGGTTTTTTCAAATGTGGCACTTAAACCTTTCATTTTTTTTCTATTTGATATTACTTATTACTTTTACCTAAGGAAAGAACTTAATCATTTTTTTTATATCATCAGGCCGTTTTATTTAGACTATTATTATACAAGCAGCATAAAAAAAACTAAAACATTGTGTTTATAAAATGATTGCATTGTTTAAATGAATCTGGTAAATTAGTAAAATGGGATGAAGCAATAGAAACTGGTTCAGGCTCTGGGTTAAACCAGGGGAAAGAAGAAAAACAACATATCACACCAACATGTGAGAAATACTTTTACTGAATTCAAGCAAAGAGTCCAAGGAATGATTATGTTTCATCAGGTCACAAGATACCAGACTAGAAAAATCTCAGATCTTAGTTTACAAAAAATGTAAAAATGTATCAGACTGAACTTTGGGAAATTCAGGTGACCACGGTATGGATGTTCCCACAGTCATTAAATCCCCAGATTCCCCCTTTAAAACTCAAACATTTTGGTTATTTACATGTAGACTATTGAATTTGCTTCATTAATGACCCCGTTTGTTCGAGTTATTTTTCGTTTTATTGATTAGTTTTAATAAACCTAATAGACCTTTTCTTGACTGATCTGTAATTTTTTAAAAAATCTTATTTTTTACTTTCTTTCTTCAGGGGAATATTTTAGGGAATAAAACATGAAACACAATCAAATTCCAACTACGTCCAAGAACACGAATTCTTATTTAAAAAAAATAACTGAGCTGAAAAATTGTCATTCGCTCTATTGATTATCAAACGGAATGTGATATTTGAAGAGAATTAATGCCTAAGAGCGTTCATCATGTAAAACGACGTTCAGCAGCCGACAGAGGAACTCGTCTATCATTTACAGTGGTGGACAGAACACACAACAACCAATACAGGTGCAGCAGGATACGTCGCTTATGTACAACGACTGGAGGGAGGACTGATCAACCTGTGTGAAGGTGAAGGAGTCCGGTGTCCTTCTTCTTCATCATCATCATCATCATCTTCATCTTCATCATCCGGCTCCAATTGTCTCAGTGGGTCAGTGTCAGTGTGGAGCCTGCACGCGCGCCTCACAAGCTGGGCCTCCGCGTGAACTGGTCGTCGTCGTCGTCGTCCTCTATGTCCAGCTCCTGGTCCGAGTCGTCGGACACAGAGTCAGAGTCCAGCTCCGTGTGAGGCCGCTGCGGGGACCCGGAGCTCCCACCGCGGGCCCCAGGCTGCGCTGGCTCGCTGGCCAGGACTGTCAGTCTCTGCTCCGGGCTCTCGTGGGCTCCGGTCGGACTCGGCTCGGTGGTCTCGTCCCTTTTGTTGCCGCTCCTCCCGGTGGAACCGTCATCCTCCACCTCCCGCTTCCCTCCCTGGGGGTTCTCCTGGAGAGCACGGAGGAGGTTTTATTAGACACAATGGCCCGAACAGCTGTAGGCCTATATGTTAATGCAGCCTATAGACACTATAGGCTACAACTGGGTTATAAGAACATTTCAATATTATAATGACTGTATAAAAACTCACCTGTTTCAGTCTGCGCCACTTCGCGCGTCGATTCTGGAACCAGGTTTTCACCTACAAGACAAAATTAAGAGGAGCGGATTTAGGATTTTTATTTAAACTGCACAAAACTACATTCACAAACAGGTCAAATGGACGCGCTGTTTGTAATAGCTACAGATGATTATAAAGTAGACGGTGTCGTCTCATGTCTAATCAAATAAAAGTCTAAAATCCTACTCTGCTCCTGATGAATTTGTCGTTGTGATGCTGATCAGAATTTTTTTTAAGTTACAGAAGTAGTCTAAAGTCAGAATTTAAACGTGTTAACATGAGTTTTTCCTGCACTTTGTCCTACCGTGAAAAATGTACCTATGGGTGAGCATAATCATAATAACAGCAATAATGATAATAATGCCAAATATTACGACTAGTACTACTACTAATGATAATAATTATGAATCATATCAGCTATAATTTTACCACACAGGTGGAAGCACACACGCACATTTCTAATCTAATGGTCTTGACTGCCTAAACAACATTTAAATCATGTTCCAGTATTTTGTCTAGTATTTCTATTAATAGTGCTGATAGGAAAAATAGGGAAGTGATGTGGTGGCCTGAGTCCCCCAGTCAAAATATTACAAGATAGGGCATCAGTGGGAGAATAACAGTAAATGGATGAAAAGTGGGTCCAGTGTGTGTGTGTGTGTGTGTGTGTGTGTGTGTGTGTGTGCGGACTCACCTGTCTCTCGCTGAGCTGCAGCATCTTGGCCAGCCGCTTCCTCTCTGGGGGGGACAGGTACTTCTGGGTCTCGAACTTCTTCTCCAGCTCGATGGTCTGGTCGTTAGAGAACCGGACCTGTCCGCCTTTTCGTTTGTGCAGCGGCCGCTGGATGAAGGGGGTCCACAGCAGAGGTTTCCCTGTGGAGGAGGAAAGTCATTAAATAAAGATCCAACATAAAGCCGCGCAGGCCTCGTGTCTGCGGACATCCGCTGTTATTTCAAATTGGTGAGCCAACTTTTTAAACAGGTCTATTACACTTTTAAAAAAGAAAATCCCATAGGAGGTGCATGAAAGCTCCGGAATTTTAATACATATAGCTGAAGAAATGTCGAAAGAAAGAAAGAAAGAAAGAAAGAAAGAAAGAAAGAAAGAAAGAAAGAAAAGATAAATAGAAATAAATGAAATTAACCCCGCATGATCTAAATCGTGACTTCCTCTATCTGGTGTTTTTTCTGCCTTGATAATACAGATTCCTCTGATAAGGATAACACTGTACTTTATCAGCAGCTGTTAAATAAGATAGCCTATTAGTAGGCTACAACAGAACATTTAGAGTTCAAATAAATAAGGAAATTGAATGACTGGTGGATTCAATGGTCTTTAATGAGTCCACATGTTGTCTGATTTATTGGGAGAAAGGACACGCAGTGCAATCAGAGTGTTTTGCTCTGGTTTCCTCTCCTCTTAATGGCCGGGAACAAACAATGGCCGAGGCTGCGGCCGCCACCCCGGCCTGCTGCACGCTGTCTTTTAAGGAAGGTCGTGACGGAGTGAAAACTATGGCCAAATATCCGCTTCATGTGCTTCCTGCTTTGCGGTGTGATTATAGGCGATGGCATCCACCAGCAGACACCCAGTGTCCTCCTCTCTGTTGCAGCTCTGCACTGACACAATATATAAATCTGTTGTGGTCGAAACTGCTGTCAAAGACCTTCTTATTGCTGCTCCTTTCCAAAGGAAGTTAGCTAATCCAGTCCCATGAGATGCGTTTCTCAAAACAGAAGAGTCATGAGGTGAAAGACTGAGTAGAATAAAGATTTTAAAGTTTTTCACAGAGACTGGCTTTTCATAGCTGTTAAAGCATAGGAGCCAAAGACTGAGCCTGGAGCTGCTCTTGTTTTTTTTCCTAATCATAATTAACTTCACTTTCATGTCAATGAAAAAAGAGAGATGTGATTAAATAAATAATCAATTCACATCAAGACTGGATCCATCGCATCACTTTGTTAATCTATCTTCAGTCTGTTTTCAGCCTCTGCCCAGATGTGTGTGTGTGTGTGTTTTTTTTACTGAACACGAAACGTCACTCCAGCCTTTCCTTTTTATTTATTTATTTATTATTTATGTTTTATTATTTTATTGTGGTCTACTTTAAACTCTGGTAAATGAGACTTTATCTTTTCTCTAAGATCCCATTAGGCCCTGACGTGCTGCTCTGTTTGCTTTATTTTCTTCTCGCCGCCAACCATAAAGAAAGTCAGCCACATCCTCGCTGGCCAGGCAGAGGAAGTGCAACAATATGTGAAAAACGGATCCCGGGCTATCAGAGGCCGAGTGTTTCCTGAATATGTCTGTATTGAGGATGTCGATAAAATAATCAGCAGCGTGCAGCGGGCTCCCGAGGAAGCGGCTGGCCGGGGTGAGCCAGGAAAACATTTAACAGCTTCTGAAACCAGATTTACTCCTATCGACAGGCTCACGGCTTCCGCCATGAACGGAAAAAGCCGGGCTTGTTCAGCGCAACACAAAGCCAGGCGGCCTGCTTGTCACACTATACTTGAGAGCACCGCGGGGGTAATGGGGATACAAATAACACAACTCCATCCAAAGCAGTCAACACGACCTCCTGACTCCAGAGTCCATGAGCCCTTCTTATTATGTCACATACTCTATGATGCTTTAATTATTTATCAGAGTATGTGTTTTTCTTTTCTTTTTATTTTTTATTAAAGTTACATAGATGACATCTTTTGTTCACCAGAGTTTTCTTTAAAACAACTCCTGAGTTTGGCACTTATTGGCGCGCAACATGTGCGTAACCGCATCCCACCCGCCCACACATCCCATGATGTTCATCCCCAGAGGAGCAGTAGGCTGCTATTGTGCAAAAAAAAAAAAAAGGGGGGGGGGGGGGGGGACACCTGGTGCTCACAGGTAACCTATATTTATATAAATACATTTATATTATCGCGCGCGCGCACAGAACGCAGTGAAAAATAACAAGTGATTTAGAGCCCAGATATGTTTTAGTCACCGGGTGACTCTCTGATGTTTCAGAACAATGGGAGTCAGGAAAACGAGTCAAGGTTGCCATGCACCCCCCCTCCCCACCCCCCTTTCCCCTCTCCCACTCCACTACCACCACGAACAGACTGAATGGAATTGGATAAGCCTGTTGCTATTGTGCCCCCCCCCCCCCCCCCCCCCCCCTCCCTCTCCCCCACTCCTCCTCCACAGAATATGTCTGTCAATGTAACAATGTGACTCATGTGTCCAGAAAATGTTGTTCTTCAGGACTCAGAGGAGCTGAAGACTATAACGGGAAGCATGGTCTCTGCCTAACAGTCTGTTTACGTGGGCCACATGTCTTAAGTTCGATATGCATGCATGACCAAGCGTGTTATACTTATGCAAAATGAGTTTCGCTGTCAGTGAAACGGGGTTTATGAAGGTTGTGAACAAGTTTTAATGCAGGGTGAAAAGTGCTCTCTTTGCCACTTCACAGATAGTAAACTCTGGACCTCTTTTTCTTTTTGCGCTGGAATTGAAAAAAAAAAAGTTCAAAGAATAAAATGAAAGGCGAGAAAAGATTAAATCTAAGGCGTGATTAATATGTGGGCTGACATGACAAATGCACATATGAGAAGTGAGAAGATTTGTCATGAAGGCTGATTGCACAAACACAACAGAGTCTGTCAGTGTCACAAGGGCAACAGTCGAGACCAGAGAGCTGAGGTTAGGAAACACAGAGGATATGGTGGCAGGCTGTCCTCTGTGATTCCGTCTGTTGCATTCACTAATGAGAAATCATGTCTACACTCCTCATGCAGTTTTTTAAACATCATCCAAAGAGTTTTTTGTTTTTTTTTACGCATCACGCAAAGCTGCCCAAACTCACCGAGAGGGTCGCGCCTCAGCAGCGCCTGTGCGTACTCCCCCATGGAGCGGTGGTGCTGGTGGTGGAACGGGTAGATGGGGCCGGCGAAAGCCCCGGCGGAGGCGTAGGTCGCCGTCAACGTCGCGGCGGCGTGGTGTGACAGCGCCGGGTGGATCGGCGTGGGTTCGTAAATCGGCGTCCTGTACGGCGAGATGAGACTGGTGAAGGAAGAGTTGGGCGACGCGAGAGTCGGCGTGGGGATGACCGGCGTGGAGCAGGAGGAGGATGAACAGGCGGAGGAGGAAGAAGAAGAAGAAGAGGAGGGAGAGAAGACGGTGGAGGCAGTCCTCCCCAAAATGTCCTCGATGTAGAAGGGGGTCGGGTGCGCCGGCTGGATGGGAGTCGGTGCGTAAAGCGGGACACTCATGGTGCCGTTGTCGCCGTGGCCGTGGCCGCGCGCTGGAGCTGGGTTAACGGAAAGCTGCGTTCCTCCCTTCTCTCCCCTCAGCCTTCCTCTTTAGCGGCAGAGTCTCACACAAAGTTTGTACATACTAACAACTTCTCCAAGTCTCAGCGCAACCTTCACTCCGCTGCCAAACTCTCTCTCTCTTTCTTTTTTCTTCCCCAAAAAAAACAAATAGAGTCGTTGTGGAGACCGTTAGAGCGACTCAGTGTCCATCAGGCTGCGGTGGTGATCAGGCTGGTACTTGACCCAACTGTTGGGTCTGTTATCTGGCTGCAGGCGGAGGAGGGAGGAGATAAGTGGACGGCCAACTTCCTGCAGGTGGCCAGCGGCTATTTCTGATTGGCTAACCCGGAGCTCCAATCGAGCCTCAGCGATCAGATGACAGGAGGGGAGAGGTGATTGTATTTCGGGAGAATCACTTCACGGCCGCAACAGAGACACAAACAAGACAATGAAATGAGGAATATTTAGAGTGTCTAAAGTTTGCTGTCACTGAAAGTCATAGAAGTATCAGAAAAACCCATATAGATATCATGACTTTTCAGACTTTCTATTTAAAACAAGATTCTTATGCAAATGAAATATGACGATTTAACACGTCTCAGGTGCGTCAAAAATAACCAGAAGAAGCTAATTGTTTCCGTGTCCTTTACTTTGAAAGCATGAATAAAAGTGATATTTCAAGTAAAAATCATTGCGTTAAAAATAGTATGTGTCAAGCATAGGCGCATTATCAGCAAATACAGTTATTATACTGAAGCAGAATACTTGTATTGTTAGTGCAGGGTCATCTGTGGTCTGCGTGTTTGTCGGTACATATGATTATGCAAAATGTAGGCTGCTCAACCTATTTGCACCAAACCTGGTGGGGAGGTGTAAGGGGGGAGGAGGGGAGGATTCATTTGATTTGGGCGCGGAGCCGGTTAGTGATAGTGCGTCATGTTTACATTGTGCACATGTTATTTAGGCTACACTCTGTTTTCCTAGTTCCAGAGTATCGGGATGTGTAAAACAGCTCTAATGTTGGATGAAGATCACGCAGTTTTCAGTTTCTGTATTGAAGCGTCAGTTTTTTTTTTTTTAATAAAAGGATCATTTGTTTCATGTGTAAAAATGTTAATCCGCAAAACCGGTCAGTTGAGTGCGTGTATGAGTAAACAAAATAAAAATGATCACATAGGCTAAAAAAAACTTCTCAAAGCGCATAAATATTAAACAAACATGTTGAAGAAATTATGAATTATTGTGTTTTATCGTTGGTCTTATTATAATGCCATAGCCTCTCTAATTTAAAATAGGGCCTAATGCTTCTCGGACATGTCTATAATGTGTGATGAGGTGTCACATTATAAGTACTGATGTATTTATGTGGTTAGTCTGTATCTGTTACCCTGCAAACTTAAAAAAAAAAAAAAAAAAAAAACTATAATAGATTTGGATTATCAGATAATGGGCCCCTGACAAGTAAAGACAAATAAAAGCCTCCGTCTTCCCCACTGCGTTGCTCTTCTCTGCTGCTTCGCCACCTTATTACCCCTAACTTGCATTGTTTGGTTGGTACTATTTTGTCAGAATCCTCGATAGGCGAACGGGAAGAAACCTGTGATACACCTAAAGTAGCTGTTCTGCAGCTGAAGGGAAAAGACGAATTAAAAATAATCAGACACATTTCTTATTATTCTTACTGTATAAGCAGCATTTTCTTATTAAGGAATCAGAATCAATAAACTATGGGACCATATGAACAAATTATTACAGTAAGCGACTTCGTCAGCCTTTTGACCAGGAGTCTCATTCGGACCCACAGCCTCACAGATGGCTAATTCTGAGTTCAACAAATCTTGACTGACATGAATAAGCTAGTGGACTGTTATTGCCACAGTGGTTTGCTAATTAATTGATCTACTCTAATAAGCCTATAACTAAATAAAATATAAGTGGATGCTTCACATTTGGATTCCAATGTGTTGAAGGTTTACATTGTAGAACCTCTCCTTGCTCTATGCACATTTAAATACCGCCCCTCCTTCATAACTTCATAAACTCCGGATCGTGCCTGTTTCTCTTTTTCAATCGTCTTTTAATAGAAATTTCAGGGTATGTGTAAGTTTGAGGTGTGTAGAAACAACTCTCCCAGATTCCCATTAAACAGATTCAGATGACCTGACCCCACGCTTTGTGTTTACTCTCGGCCTATGTGCTTGGTAAACGACGCTTTGACTAATCACACAGCGTGGCCTGTTATCTGACAAAGCAATACACAGGTTAACTGCAATCCACATCCCTAACGGTGCAGCTGAACGGCGAGTGATTAACTCATGATTTAAGTGTTTGGAGTTTTCCTATGAAATCCACCTATCAGCGCTGCTGAGGTGATACATTTATGATAATGACTATCGGCTACACGCAAATGGCTTCAATTGCTCACTGAGCGCACGTTTATCCCCTCACACAGATTAAAAACAATAGGCCCATAACTGATAGATAACTCTGCGCGTGCTTCTGTTACCGTGCGCGCACACAGGAGCTGCCTTCCACGTGCCACGGTCATTTGGAGATTTTTGTTTTCTTTTTTTACTACCAGCTGGGTTCATTAGTGGTGTGGGCACAGGTCAGAGGGGAGGGGGGCAGGAGGGGCAGGAGGGGCAGCAGGAGCCTGTTGCCCCGTGCGCGCAAACACAATCCGATGGTTCGATTTTGTGATGCGTCTTTAAAGCGCGCTCCGCTGACTGCCAACTTTCTACGGCCGCAATTTAGATAAAGCGGACTAAGAGAGCAAACAGGGCTATGATCAGCCTTGAAGACATGAAAGAAAGCACCAAACGGCCAATATTTGGACCGAGACAATGATTACAGCGCATTGATCCAGGAGGCTTCCCGTGGCGGCAGACTCCTCCTGACCGACCAACCACCGCTGATAACTTCACAGCCCGAGCTGCTGCTGCTGCTGCTGCCGCCTGCGCCTCTGCCGCTCCTTGGCAGCTGGCGCCATATATCTTCCTATTAACTCCCAGAGAGGAGACACCGCGCCACGGTTACATATTATCTTATACCAAATGACAGCAGAGCAAACTTAATGTGATGGTAATGTTCAGTCATGTGGGACATGGCGGTGTCATAAAAACGACAGCGACTGGTAGATTACCCTCATTTATCCAAACTCGTGTGTTTCAATTGGAAGGGTGGTTATTTCTATTTGACTAATAGAGCCACAGTAGAGCCACAGCTGCTTCTCTAACTTTTTACATGTCAAGGAAACTAACTTAATCTAGACCACTGAATAGGAACAATTCACCACATCTTTAGTCTAACTATGGATATAGTTATGGATATAGTTAGACTAAAGATGTGGTGAATTGTTCCTCCTTTTTTTTTTTTTGCTGAGGATCAAGAAAAAGAAAATAAAATCAAAAATTTCCTTAAAAAAAAGACCAAGATCTCTCCTTGATCCTAACCAAATACAAGAGTCCAAACACAACATATGTCACAAGTATATATTTTTTCATACTGTCACAGAAAAAATAGAGTCATGAGTGGCAAATGGACAATACACTGTCCATTTGCCACTGTATAAAATCATCATTGTCCATTTATGAAATTGAAAAGTTAATCATTATGCATGAAAGTTATATAATTATAAAACAAAGTAATAACTTGTGTCATAATTATGTACCAAGCTGAAATGTACACACATCTTAAAGCCCTTATAGTATATTCGCCAGTCACTTCTGTTGTCAGGACTCAGAGTGACTTTTAACAAATTCAACAGTTTCACGTTTAAAAAAAAAAGGTCAAATCTAAACTGGTATGAAATCAGATGTTTAAAACCTCAGCATCCAGTGACGCGAGTCTGGATAAAAATGATGCATCCGTCTTTCACACCGAGATGTGATGAAGACTGCACTTGATTGACAGCTGTCGCTCTCTCTCGTTACACCAGGACAACTGACATCATATTCATTTTATTTGATAGTTTGGTGTTCTCCTGTGATTCCAACTCCATCGTCCTGTAACAGGTCTCATGACCCAGACTCACCTAAGGCGAATCAGGCCTTTCTCATCTGTACATTACAACCTGTGAGGAGAGACACTGGTGTAATGAATAACATTAATAATGCCTCAGCTCCATGAATAACACTTAGTGAGTGTGCTCAACACCAGAAGCCTGGAAATGGCTCACATACATGGAATGCACCCATTGTTAACGTTACTGATTAAACCTCTGCTTTTATGGCCCGTTTAAGCGTCTGCTGTGAAAAAGGGTTCACTGTGGGATACAGGGACTAAATGATTATGTCATAACACATACTGTATATATACTTTTTACATGGCATCTACTGAAACTGAAACTGAAACTTACTAGAGCCGCAGTTATGATTTGAACACAAACAATTTGGAGGAATACTTTCCTTATGAAAATGACAAAATGATGAGTCAATATTTTGATTTATCTTATGTACAGTTTATTTTTCATTTTCAAGTCTGTCAGGTGACCAGACAGCATCATTATCACCTTCAATACAGACCTGATAACACCACTCTGCTGCTTCCTGTGCTGTACTCAACAGCAGACATAAAGCATGATTGGCTGAAGTTGGTACTTTCATTTCAAACTGTTTCATTAAAAGAAAGAATGAAGTAAAAAAATAAAATAAAATAAAAACTGGGTTACCCTGACAACCAGCGAGAAATAACATAAAAAAGAGTATTTAACAAAGTAAAAATGTTAGTTTCACTTCAATATTTACTTAAACTGCAAATGCAGAACAAATGAAGTCAGAAACAGTGCTGATGTAGCAGCACTCGAGGTGCATGAAACTCTGAAAAAGCAACACACCACTCTATCAGAGGAAGCCATTCATTCATTTGCATATTGTATAAGCAGTGAGAGCAGCCACCTGGGCCTTTCAACAAGTACATCTGTGCATTCACTGTTTCACATATTTCACCTGCTTTTCAATGATGATAACACCGAGACCAGAACAGCTCCTTCCACATCATTTAATATCATTATAGCCTTATGGTATAACTGGTCAATATTCCTGCTGATCTGAGACTCTCAAACTGAAAATCTTTTTAATACATTAATGATGCAAAAAAAAGGAGTCAGATTTAAAATCTGAATAAATCTTGGGGTGCAAAATGTTTTTTGCATAATACCCACAGAGTTTGTTTCATATTAGACTGTGATGTCAAAAAACTGAAAGTGCATTCAATCAAGTTGTCTCCCCCCCACACAGCCCTTAAACTGTGATAACTATACAGTACATTTGTTGCATCCATCCAGTTCTATAGTAACTGCGAGACTGCTGGAAATGAAATAAGACGAAGCCTTGGGCTGGAGTGGGGCTCACAAACTTAAAATACTAATTATTCACAAACTTGACCAAATTAGAAATCCATTTGAAATGGAGATGAGACATAAACCTCCAAATCTGGAGTCCAGTGCAGAATAATGACACTGGACCAGTGAGTTCCAACGAAACAGGGTTTGGTGATCGTTGCAATTTACATACACAAGTTGAAATATCCAGGGGAAAAAAAGACACAACGACACCTGGTGTTGTTGTCATTGAAAAGCCAAGCGGGGGTCTGTCGTGATGACTGACCATTCACCAGGCGGCAGGTCCAGCCCCTCCCCCTCAGACCGGGTCCTGTTCAGAGTGTGCTCACTCCTCAGGTGTCGGCCTCTGGTGGCTTGGCACAGTCTACCTGCTGCTCCGACTCTGAGCAGGTCTGCAGAGAGCGCAGGACGTGCTCCAGCGTCCACTGCTCCTCGTGCAGGGCGTGCTCCTCCAGCGTGAACTGGCCCTGCTTGGTCCGGGTCAGGTCCTTCACGTGAGCACATGACGACAGGGCTGCAGGACACACACACACAGACTCTGATTTACTCTCTGATCCGTCGTGACTTTGTCATAAATGTTAAAGGGATAGTTCAACATTTTGGCAAATTGGCCCATTGCCATAATCCCTATAGTTTTAGGAGTAGGTTTGTTACCTTTAATTGTCGGTGCAAGCTATTTTTTGGACGGCAGAGTAGAGCCACGAGCTGCTCAGAGCTACGCTACGGAGGTTAATGGAATTTCTTGGTTTCCCCCATCAAACTCATCAAATACACAATCCAACAACTCCAGAACTCCAAAAGACTGCCCCTGACGGGAACGTGCATCAGCGGTTTTGCATGAATTTACCTCGAAAACAACTCAGTTTCATAACATGCCGTTATTATCTCATAGCGTGGCGAATGTGCAGGTCACAACTTGTCTACGAGAGCATTTTGGAGTTGTTGGATTGTGTATTTGATGAGTTTGATGAGGGAAACAAGAAATCCCATGAGCCTCCTTAGTGTCGCTCTGAGCAGCTCACAGCTCTGTTCCGCCGTTCTAAAAATAGCTTGCACCGACAATTAAAGGTAACGAACCTACTCCTAAAACTATTGGGATTATGGCAATGGGCCAATTTGCCAAAATGTTGAACTATCCCTTTAAGGAGGAAAATGTGAAATAGAATGAAGTGATCTCACCTTTTCCCAGGTCGTCCACCAGGCTCCTGACATAAAATCCACCACCACACTCAATATCTGCAATTGAAACACATCTGATGTGATTCTTTCCTGAATGTGTAGCCTATTTCCACATTCGAAGAATACAGATACGGCCGGAAATGACAGTAATAGCTCTGTATTACACAGAGGGAGAAGGAAATACTTCATTATGCAACATGTGCTCACCCAGAGTGAAGAGAGGAGGCTTGAACTCCTGCAGGGTCAGGTTGTACACGGTGACAGCTCTGGCAGGTTTGGCCTCCACACTGTGACCTTTCTTCAGCAGGACCGACAGACGCTGGCCGTCCTTCTTCAGAGCGGAGTAGCTACAATGAGAAGAGTCAACACGTCACATCACACTCAAGCTGTCTGCATGTGGTTTTCATTGAAAAGAAAGCTGCACCAAGTGAAACTGCTGCAGGAGAAAGACCCTCTCCCATTCTTCGATTACTTGTAGATTTACTTCAAAGCTGCAGGGAAGTTTCTCCTCAAGAGAAGTCACACAAGTATTATTTGAAGTCTAAGTCCTGCTAGCGACCTCTAGAGGACGCAAGGCTCACTGCACTGCAAAAAAAAAAAAAAAAAAAGGATGATGTTTTTATTATTTTACTACTGGTAGATTGATGATAAGGTTCTGCAGAAGGGCAACATTAATTTTATTCGCTTCAGAATCAGTTGGCTCCTGTTTTGCCTGTGACAAATGTTTTTATGGCTACTACTTGACCAGTGGTCGTTTGGGCTATAAAATATTATAATAACTTAATTCACAAAGCTTTTCCTCAGAAGAGAGTTATAAAGTGCTGTACTAATACAATGTGAAGAGAAATAGAGGGCACAGGGAAGATATGCAAAGTGTCGTTTGCAAGGCAACAGGTGGAATAAACAAATGTGTGAAACCATTGAGATTAAAAAGACAGATAGAAGAAAATAAAACTAGAAATGGAAACCTGAAGCTAAAAGCAAGTATTAAACACAGCTTTTCTGAATTAACTGAGGCAATGACTTGGTGTCACAACAAGCAACATCACACATGGCAGAGGCTAAAAGATGATGTAAGAACAGCAGATCACCTTGTTGTTCAAGCGGCAGCTCTCAACACTTTGAGCAGCGTTAAGGAAATGCTCAGCTCCTACACGTTGTGTGTTTTAACAAAGAAGTGCTGCAACATGATATCAAAGCTGTGGAGACTCATAACCAGGCTGTTGTCACATGTGAGCCACAACTACCGGTACCTTATTTTGTATGACACACAAAGCCACATTAACACTCTATGCCAGTGATCCTCACTATTTTTTTCACAAGAGCCACATTGGCAGTGCAAAATCAAGGGGAGAGCCACTTTTGCGACAACATACTAAGTCACCTTTGCAAATGTGCATTTCTACATATAAATTGGACATCCCACAAAAAAAGAAATAGGGAACACAGCCAATACATTTTCATTTAAGACCATATTTACCTTAATACTGGGATGAGCGGAAGCTGGGCATGCATGTCCTTGACTTTCTTAATGTTAGTTTGTTGTTGCAATCACAGTGAGGGTTTGTTAGGGTTCATGCCATACAGAACAAATAAAAATTCGTCTGTCCACTTGTCTTGAAATTTTCTGTGCTCATCTTGTATGCTTCTTATATTACACCTGCCGTTTGCCTGCTCGTCCCCTCTCTGGTGTCTTCGTGCTGATTTTTGTTTGCTGCTTCCTCAGACTCGTTTTCCTCACCCACTCCACTATTCGTTACAACACTGTGTGTCTGTCCGTCTGGTTTTTGAGCTGGTTTCTGTCCCTTTTCTTGTTAAAAACGGACCATCACGCTGGCTAGCGGAGCTAACGGAGCTAACGGAGCCTGCCTGCAAACGTGCGCTGCGGTCAAGTTTTGTAAACAATGCCACATGGCTTGCGGGCTGCGTTGCCAGGTTTGACAATGCCCCCTTTAGGGATGACCATTAAGGCTTAAAATACTTACTTTCACCTTCATTATTTGGGTGAAGGCAGGGAGAAGTATAATTCGGATGTTTGCGTTTTTGTAGTCCAGTGTTGTATGTTTATGTAGCACATTTGAAAAAATGTATTGGCTGTGTTGCCACATAGGAAGCTACCATGCGAGCCACCAATTATAGCTTGACGAGCCGCATGTGGCTCGCGAGCCGCGCAATGAGTAACACTGCTCTATGCCAACTACGTGCATCCAGACCAACTCTGTCATGTGTCTGTGTCGAGGCAACAGCAAGATTAAGGAGACTGTGAGAAGACCGAGTGATGGATGAAAGTATGTTTTCTGTCTTAATTCACTATATTAGGAGATCAGCTGATACACATTCAGTGACCACAAATAAAGATGAAAACACTGACAGTTTATTTGTTTTAATAAGCAGATCCAGTCTTTGGATCTCTGCTGTTATTTCATTTAATCAGCTGAAGAGTAAAAGTGACGGAGTTTCGTCCCAGTGCTCTCCCACAGCTATGACTAACAAACCTCTGTTTCTGTCAATTTAGGAAAGCCTGACCAACATAAGATGCATCACTCATTTTTAAAGGACTTTCAGGAGATTCAATAAATGGCTTCCATTCCTAAACTGTCTGAACAGGAACTCTAAGTGAAGGTTTTTTTCATTATAATTATAATTTTTTTTACTGCTGGAATAATAAAAGGCCAGAGTGTAAAGGCTGGTGCTGATAATAAGCAGCCTGTTCCAATACACACTCTCATTTCCACAAATGGGATATTGGGTAGGAAAGTCCAGAGTTCCCTAAAATATAGGTTTATTCCTATGAACTATAAATATGTCTAGAAAACTGAAAATTTGTCTGAGGATAGTGTGAGAGGTTTCATATGCTTTATTTATTTAATAATGGATCCCCATTAGCTGATGCTGTAGCATTCAGCTAATCTTCCTGGGCCTCCCACGAAATATAAAAAAGCATATACAATATAAAAACCTAATAGCCAGAATCCATCAACCATAATATAACAAAAAAAACAAAAACAAAAACAATTGACTTTTCCATTAAAGTTTAAGTTTCTTATTAAAGACCGATTTCTTGTGCTATGATACCTCTGAGGTATGGAGGTAGGTCATTCCATAATGATATAGCTTTGTAAATAAAAGATCTCTGTAGAGACTTGGTTTTTGTTGAGGTCATCTAAACTGATCATTGCTGGACCCTATTGTATTATATATATATATATATATATATGCACTGTTACTGTATAGAACTTGTTTCATCAGAAAAACAGGATTATTACACGAAATGGCTGTTCAGTTTTACACATCTGCTTTTAGTCAATTATATTTTTTTTATGTGTGACACTTTGACCTGATTGGTATTACTTGGAAATCAGATTGTTTATTTTCACATACACAAGTTTTATCATCATAGAAACACATTCTCAGATTGGAGGCCTTACTCACAGAGGAGGAACTTGCATGATGTCACCAGTGAAAGTTTTCAGCTTCTCCTCAATTTCCACCCTGGTGATGTGCTCTGAGGGGTGAAGAACAAACATCACAAACACACTATGACATGTCTTCCTCTGATTCGTGTCTTCCAGCAGACGCCTTGGGCATAAACTGCTCAGGGTCAAATTAACTGATTGGTGGTGTTTGCTGTTTTACCAAAGTTTTTCTCCAAAACCACACTGCCAGTAGCATCCAGGGTGTCTGTAGCTTTCCCCAGCTCCCCCACAGCAAGGTATTTCTGAAAACACAGACACACATTTGTTTGGCCTTGTACAGACCAGAATCTATAAACACATCTCTCACAAGACGATAAGAATAGGGTTGCATCAGTCGGTCAAAAAATACAGTCAGTACAGAAACACATATCACATCTTGGTTGTTAAGGAAACAGTCAGTATTACACAGTAAATCACAATTCTCTTTTGGGGATTTATGTTTAATAACATCAGATGACGCAGATACGCGTTAATCTCTAAACCATTAATTTAAAAAAAAGTCAAAACTACTGATATTAAAAATGTCTCAAAAATTCAGTACGTGCAGCCAATTCAAACCAGCACTGATTAAAGCACTGCAGAATAGTTTTGTTCCCACCACTGTGTCTTACAGTACACAAACAGCACCAGGTCGTGACTGATACACACTGATTGAGAGTTGCGATGATGAAGATCCAATCAACTTTTATGATAAGTAGCATGCTTTTCTTGCTACTGTAGTTCATAGCTCAATCTCACGGTTCACCATAAACAGACTCACCTTTGAGCCAGTTAACATAGTGCTGAGCATTTTTGTTCCATTCCCAACACCAACAACTGAAAGAAAACACAGATCCTGTTAGAATAGAATCCTAAATTCTATTTGCGCTCCCTCAGAGGAGGCTATGTTCATTACACCCAATGGTAATATTACAGTGGTGTGCGAGTGCATCCCATTGGTTCATCTTTTTTTGTGTGTCCACTGTCCACTTGCATGGTAGCCTGTGTGGCAGGCAGCAGGTTCAGCAAGGATTGTGTCCTTAGTGTATTTGCAGTGGTTTGTGTATTTGGTTGTACTGATTGTATTTGCAGTGGTTTGTGTATTTGGTTGTACTGATTGTATTTGCAGCACATATGCTGACAAATGCATGATGTTCCCTGAATGTTTGTTTTTCTTAACTTGCGTTGTGTTGAGCCCTCACGGCCACCGTAGTTTTGGGACAACACACTGACACAAGTTTTTTTTTTGAAGTTGTAAAATTTTTGTAGCTACTCAAATAAATCTCCCCTTCTTTCATTAGCGAGATGCTATCAAGAGACCTTACACAGACTTAAAGGGATTGTTCCAACATTCTGGCAAATTCACCTATTGCCGTAATCCCTATAGTCGGAGTAGGAGTAGGTTCATTCCCTTTAATTATCGGTGCATGTAGTTTTGAGATCCGCGGGGCAGAGACGCAAGCTGCTCAGCGAACACAATGGAGGTGAATGGTACAGGTCCCCTGTCCCTCATCAAACTCATCAAATACACAATCCAACAACTCCAAAACTCTCTTGTGGAGAAGTTGTGACCTGCACACGTGTCATGCTATGAATGATCAATAATTATGTAACATTAAGACACCCGAAGCAAATAATCGTAACTACTTTCTTGAGTAAAAGGGAACAAAACAGCTGCACTAGACGTGCGCTTTTGAAATCACTCCGCCCAGCAGCCATAGACCAGAGCGGCTGGGTAATTTAGGGGCAGCGCCCGGCATCCCTCCATTGAAAAGTTCAGCCTAACTGGCTTGACAAACTAACTAACAAATAATGGCTATTAACAGGCTATTTACAGAGAACTCTTAGCCAAAACCTACCTGGTGATTTGACCAAATACGTGTAGATGTCCGGGTAAGACATTTCTGGCCACTGTGTGTGGGGTCACTGATCCAGTTAGACTGTGGGAGGCTAATTGCAATTTTTCAAGATAGCATGAACGCTCGGTTTCAGGGAGGGTGTCAAAATAATTACAAGACATAGTGCTATAAAAGAAACAAAAAATAAAACATTCAAACTGATTGTTAGTTAGTCTCAATCCATCAAAACAGGAAAAGCCACTGAGTGCAGACCTGAAAGAATTTAAAAATGCGGGCGCTGCCCCTAAATTACCCAGGATGCCTCAGTCATTCTCATTTGCATAAAGATGCCGCTCTGGTCTACTGTATGTCTGGAATGTAGTTCCAGCTATGCATTTGCCTAAAAAACAACTCTGTCTCGTAATGGTACATGATTATTTCATAGTGTGGCGGATGTGCAGGTCACAACTTCTCCACAAGAGCGTTTTGAGTTGTTAGATTGTGTTTTTGATGAGTTTGATGAGGGATGAGGGACAGGGGACCTGTACCGTTCACTTCCATTGCGTTCGCTTAGCTTGCGTCTCTCCCCCGCGGATCTCAAAACAACATGCACTGATAATTAAAAGTAAGGAACCTACTGCTGTGACTATAGGGATTATGGCAATAGGTCAATTCGCCAAAATGTTGAACTTTAACCCCTTTAAAATTTGACATGTTTGGTTCTAAGACCTGCATTAGCTGTTTACATCACAGTGTATGTGACAACTGCCGCACGTGCACCGCCCCTGCACCTGGGTGTAGGTGTAGCGTCTCCATGGTGCTCTCCTCCTCTTACCTAGCACCCCGCTAGCAGCGCTGTCCAGGGTCCCTCCATGCCCCATCTTCAGGCTCTGCTTCTTTCTTTTTCGCGGGTTTGGGTTTTCTACTCCAGCCTCTAAAAACAACACAACACAAAAACATTTCACTTGGTTCAGCTGTTGAGAAGAGAGTCATATCTCGGCGCTGCCCTGTCGCATAATTATTTACCTCTGAGTAAAGCTTCTTTTAGCGAGTTTAACACGTCTGCAGACGTAGGTCCTTGTTTTTTGTAAATGGCAAACAACCCATTTAGAGCCTGCAGTTTAGACAGAGAACTTGCTATCGGAGCTGCTGAGTTAGTTATGTTTCCAGCCATGCTTGTTTGGTCCTCCACGGTCGACACTCTTCTTCTTCTGCAAACTATTGCTGCGCAACGACTCGTTGCACTTTTACCGCCATCTACTGGTTCAATTTGGCAACGACGTCTTTGACCCCATCAAGTCAAAATAATAAGACACTGTTTTAAATGAAAGTGTAATTTCTCTCACTTTTTGACCAGTAAAGTGTGTTTAAGTACATTTTAGTTGTTTTTTAGTTATCCTCCCCGAGAACGAAAGCAGACGACTCGAGAATGTTTTTCAAAACTACAGTGACCAGGATGCTTTGCGCGGAAATACACTTCCTGGCTGCTTCCTAGTTACTTTGTCGCTTGGCTTCCCTCGCCTGTCAGCTGTGTTGTCTACAACAACAACAACCGCCAGAAAGATATGTGCTTTAGCCACTGAGGTCTGTGGGTTTCTTCTGTTTGAATGTAAGGTCATTAATAATCGGGGAAACATATTTGCCTGTCGGTTAACCATTTTCCAGCCTATGGCTCGTGTGGAGACATAATGATAACAACGTTACGCGACGCCCCCATTCAAAATTTGGTTGGTGCCTAATATTTAAATAGACTTCTTCAGTCACCAATTTATGTTGTAAAATACGAGACGCAGCCTTTATTTTGAATCAAGATAAACCACACTCTGACCCGGCAAACAAACGATATGACATTATTGTTTATGTGTGTAAGTCTCACCGCTTCCTTCCGCCAGCTAACTTTACTGGAACATCAACACTGAACGTTATGCCGAATTGAAAAGTTAGTTCTTGAAATATTTCCTTGAATTTAAGCTTGGTGTGCTTTGTTGAAATCACGATGCACGCTATAAGGCTATAACAATTGTATGCAAGCTCTAAGACTTGGCTGTTACTTGGAGCAGCTGGTTAAGACGTTGGTGTTGATCTCACTGGCGCACAGTGTTTGTGTATGAGTGGATCTTAGCACTGTAGTTTCCTCTGGGTTAGAACAGAGATGGTGGGGAAACTGCAAGTCCAGCCTTACAGAGCAGCTGATTACAACTGTTTGACCCATGTTCCTGTGCTGCAGTCCTCCTGTATTCATTTCCATCTGCTGCTACATGATAAAACACATCTTATAGAGGGAGTCCTCTTTGGACTGTATTTGATGGAGGGCAGAGGAAATCTCTCTCTCTCTCTCTGAACACCTGTCCAAGACCCACAATTTCACACAGTACTTTGTTGGTAATTGTTATTTTATCTTTTAATAGTCAACCTAATCAGCATCATGATCTCCTTAAGGCTATGTTTGACCTTGGGTTCTTGAAAGGCGCCAACAAATAAAATGTATTATTATTATTATGTTTAAAACTTAGGTACATTAACTATACAGTCACAAGTGTTAAAAAGCAGGAAATCCTCACATTTTAACAGTTAAAACACTGGAATATTTGCTGGATAGTTGCTGACTACATTTCTGTTAATCAATGAATCAACTGATCATCTGTCAACAGGTCAAGTCCCTGATGAAAGACAGCACATAGTATCTCAGATGAAAAGGAGGCACTCGTGACCCACGATGGAGGATTTCAGACGGAAGTACTTGCGTCTGTGTAAGGAGGGAGGTGTGGAGCCCCAGGAGAGTGTTGTGGCACAGCTTCAGGAGGGCAGGGCCGCTCAGGGCTCCAGACTGGACCTGAATGGACAGAGTCTGTCTGTGGACACCTGCTCTGTGCTGGCCAGGGCCTTCCACAAAGACACCATCTTTAGCGAGGTGCTGCTCAGTGACTGCATGCTCACTGAAGAAGGTACTGGGATTTGTGAGACAAACATGCTGTTTATGTGTAGTCTGCTATAAAACATTGTTGAGTTTCATAATACAGCAGGTCAATAAGCTCAACTAACTGACATTTTATTGGTAAAGCTGATCATGTTTTCCATTCCTCCTATGATAAAATATGCTGCTAAGACATACATTTTTGAAAGCATCTCACCATTTATGTCATTGTCAACGCTCAGTACCGGTAATTACAGAAAACAGCTGCACCTACATCAAACTTGCAGTTGCACAATTTGCAGTCTGCACCTGCAGATTAATCCAAATTCGTCTTAACTGCAGTGTGGGAATGAGCCAAACGGTTTGTGTGTTCAGAATGAACATGTCACTCAGTGTAACAGTTAAGCTCACTGATGTGTTTTTGATAAGCTCAATGATTCAGGAAAAAGACACATCACTCTGACATTTATTGCTTTTGCTAATAACAGTGTCTGTCTGTGTTTATTTTGCATGTAACTTGCAGGCGCAAAAGTTCTCCTGACTGGACTGATTGGTAACAACACCGTGAAAATCCTCGATCTCAAGGTTATCACCTGCGTAATCCTGACTGTTTTCATTTCACTAGATGTTTATCGTTTGTTGGCTGATGCAAATTGTTGTTCCCAGGGAAATAACCTGAGGTCATCAGGGGCTGAGGTGTTGGGAAAGTTGCTGGCTCACAACAAGACTCTGCGGAGGTGAGAATGCTGTTTGTTGTTGCTGTAAGACAGTGTTTTCACAGCAGTTTTCTTTATTAATTAGTCATAACATGAAAAATGAAACTGCTCCTCACCTGATGAGGATCTAAACTGTGTAACTCTTTCCAGCTTTATACAATCAACAAATCTTGATCCAATGTTTTCTGTGATTCCTTTATTAATTATTGTTATTTATTTAAATTTTCTTACATAAAATACAAAATCAATCTCATGAATTCCAACAGAATAATAACTCCAGGTCCAGATCCTGTCTATTTCAGAGTTTTCATCCATGTTGCATGGGCTTCATCAGCAGATGTTTTCTCGGTTGTCATCATCTGACCAAAGTGTGAACCTTTTTTTAGGACACTTTAACACACCCCACCCACTGATTAAAACACTGATGGGGTTGAAAGTATTGGTAACTTGAAAGTAAAAGGAACTTGAGTCAAGCACTTATTCCTAAAGTAAAAAAAAAATCTTTCTTTATCATTTATGCTTGACAGATGCACCGTGTAGGCTATAATCAAAATAAAAAAACAAAATTATTACGAACTCATTGAAAATGCCCGAGCATGTTGTGCACCTGTTTACATTTATTTGTATCTGCTGAAAAATGTTCGTACATTTCACGTCAACATTCCTTGTTTGAGCGAATCCATGGCTGGATAAACATGTGGGAGGAAGGGCCTCACTGGAAAAAGTTGCTGTTACACCTCATCACCTGCCTTTTTTTTAAATAGTTACTATCATTATCTGGTTAATAGCCCAGCCTAGTCACATACAGCTCTGGAAAAAAATTGAGACCACTTCAAAATGATCAGTGTCCCTGGTTTTATTATTCATAGGGATGTGTTTCAGTAAAATTAATACGTTTGTTTTATTCTATAAACTACTGATGACATGTGAGACATGTGAGAGCGTTTATTTGCAGAAATTGACATCTGGTCAAAATCACAAAAAAGATGCACTGTTGTCAGACCTTGAATAATGCAAAGAAAACAAGTTTATATTCATTTTAATACAACACAACGCTTATTTTCTAAAAGTTCAGAAATCAACATTGGTGGAAAAACCCCAATTTTTAATCACAGCAGTGATTGTTTTTCTTATAATGTACCCTCATTAAATTAGAAGTGCTGGATTGGCCTTCTATTCACCAAGTTACCTGAGAATCATCTGAGTAACTGCTTTAATGAGGCTTGATAAGTCTTGTGTCAAATATTGTTTGTCTACATATGTTTTCACATGCTTTTTATTTTATTCTGCAGAACTATGTGCCCGAGACAAATTTCCCTGTCGGGACAGAAAAGTTTATTTTATTGATTTGATATTAAGCCACTAATCTGTCAGAGAAATGATTCTCAACCAGGACATAAACCTTTAAAAGCCCTTTAATTCCCTTTAATCAACACAAACTTGTAACTGCTGTCTGCAGGCTGGTGCTGGAGTGGAATGCGTTGGGAGTGTGGGACGAGGCCTTCTCACTCTTCTGTGAGGGTTTGGCCTCCAACAGCGCCCTGACACACCTGGACCTACGCAACAACCAGATCAACCATCATGGGGCATCTGAGCTGGCACTAGCGCTTAAACACAACGCAGCCCTGGAAGTGCTAGGTGATTCACAGAGAACTGAAATATGACACTGTCAGTTTGTCTGTACTGCATCACAAGCTGATCACGATGTTCCACTTGTAGGTTTTTCTGGTTTCCTGGGGGCACAGTGGTTGTCGGGCTTTGTTGTGATATAACACGCACGGTGTAAACTCCCCTGTCAATCATTTTCATAATTTAGTAGCTCAAACTGTAGTTTAGTTTAGTTTAGTCAGCATTTGAATAGAATAACATTTGCCATGGGTATTCCTCAAATCAGGTTGCTGGCACAGTGGTTACCGGTTGGCCTCACAGTTTGAATGTGTCCCCTGCCTATGTGGGTCATTCATGCATATGAATTGAAGATAACAGTCCTCATTTTGGCTGCTGTGTGTGAGTGTATACGTTTTTTATCTGTTTCAGTCAGCCTGATATTGTCCTCTTGTCCACTGTTACAGATCTGAGGTGGAACAACATTGGTCTGCTGGGCGGCAGGTCCCTGTTAGAGGCTCTGCAGAAGAATAAGAGCATAATGCAGCTGGAGATGGCAGGAAACAACATACCCAGTGATACACTCAAAGCACTTGGTAAATATTTCATTCAGAGGAGGTATAGTCATTAAAATTACACTTGTGAATCCAAGTCTAACAGTAACAGTCTTCTCTTTTTAAATAGTGATTTATGACATGATGACTATAATGTTGACTGATTGAATCATGCATGCTGTCCCCTTTGTTAAATTTTTCCTTTGCCATTTGCGCTTGTTGTTTCACCACTTCAGAGCAGACCACAGGGCACAACTCAGACAGACAGTCGACTCTGAGAGAGAGCCGCAGCAGGACCCAGGTCCTCAGCATGGAGATCCAGAATCTCAAAGACTTGAAGGGCCGCCAGGTAACCCTTAAACTGAAGTATGGAATGATTCTGATAGGTCGCTATCTCACCTGTACTTTGATTTATTTCATCCAAACCAAGGAATTGGTTTATTCATTTATAAATGATCTCATTAGCACAAACTCACATGGTGAACTCATATTCCAGCGACTGACAGCAGGTCATGTGGTACATTACAAAACCTAATGTGTTTCTTAATCTTCTCAATAATCTTTTATGATTTGTGTAATTAGTACAAATAGACATCACAATCACAAATGTTAATAATGTGAGTGGTACAGTTGGTATTGTCACAGTTTTTCAGATTAATGACAAAGTTTGTAGGCATCACTCTGGTTGTTACTCTTCTCTTTCAGTTCTTAAACCTGATGGAAACCATAGACAGGCAGAGGGAGGAGCTAGGACGCTCTAACAGGTAAACAGAGTAAATTAATATGTTGCTGCAACCATAAGTGGGAATCATCAGTGTGTTATCCTTTATATTTGTGCTGGAAAGGAAACGCACCATGATATATATAGGTGGTTAACAATCACCATGCATCTTCAAACAAACATATTTAAAGAAAATCAGATTAAGTAACCATGACCTCATTACCTCCTTTCTGTTCGACCAGGTCCACTTCCATTCAGATAAGCCAACTCCAGGAAGCCCTGAATGAGAGGAAGTCAGCTGTCAACTCTCTCACTGCCAAGTAAGCATTAGCACCCTCCTTTATTCCAAATTTACCATATGAAGAACAGCGCAGTCTGTGTGGGTGCTGTGTGTAAGGCTCAGTCAGGTAAGGACTGCAGTAAAACCTACAGTGTACACTCTGTCTAATGAGAGGTCATGTACTCTGCCCTCCTGAAATAGTCACACATGATGAATATTTGATCATGTGACCTCAGCCTGAAACCCTGTCTTGACCCTGTCATGTTGTCTCTCAGTTTTTAACTAATCGCTATACAGCTGATCACGTGACTATTCGATGTGCAGGCTGCAGATGACGGAGGCGGCCCTCGCCCTCTCTGAGCAAAAGAATCACAACATGGCAGAACTTCTGACTCGAGTGAAGGCCGAGAAAGAAGAGCTGAGGGATCGACAGAGCAGAGAGAGACAGAAAGAGCAAGAGGTGGGGAAACGATATAAAATCAAGTTTGACAGTTATTATTTACATTTTTCTGACCATCATGATCTGCTGTGCTCTTTGAAACATCAACAGCCTACACACGTGAGTGTCAGACAGGAACTGTGTTAAGGGATTATTAACCATCAGTTCTAAAGAAGTCCTTTCCTCTTATTCTTGGTATTTTCCCATTACAAACTGTAATAGGCTGTAAACTGCATGTTAATGCAAATTTCTGACACGCTCCCTTTATTATTTGTAGACTGTATTTACAGTCCACCGCTGCTTTCCATATTATGGCGAAGCATGTTTAACCTCTGCTGACTTTTATCTACAGAATCATTATTTGTAACTGTTGCTCATATAAGGCCCCGCCCCTTTGCAGTGGGTGAGCTCGCAGCAGCTGGATGGATGACCCCGGGGTGATCCCAGCCAGGTGGTTGTGCAAGGTCACCAGCGTCAGTAGTGGCTTGAAATTGCTCTGTGAGGGTGAAATAAATGAGACCAACCATGTAATATCAATAATCTACCAACAGCTTAACATCAAGGTCATGTTCAGTGTTGCGACAAAATTGACTCAAATTTTCTGTTTCCAGCTACAGCCTGCTCAGAGTCAGTAACATGACAAGCACACACACACATAATCACAATCAATTACACCCAGGAAGAGATATGACTGTTATGAATGTGTGTTTTCCATCCTATAGGACTGTGCACTCAGAGAGGGGAAACTCCACAGAGAGATCCAGGACCAGAACCAAACCAACACCCAACTCAGAAGCAAAGTAAGAGAACAGTGTGTAACTGGCAGGGTTGAGAGGAGGGAAATGAGAAAGAGTCATGGGAATTCCTCCATCAGTCAGCGCCTAAATCAGCATAACTAAGGGATGGTTCAGGGCTCAGCTGCGGCAGTAGAAGCTGTAAAACTATAAGCTTTATTAAAGAGGATGGTTTTATGCCTAATTATAATTGTAGAGAGCTTGTCTGTCACCTGTAGCCGGACTGAGAGCTGGTTCTGCAGGAGAGGAGCTTCATACTTAGGTGAAGTCTCCCCTTCCTGTTCTACTGCAACATTAAAAGCCTGCAGTATGTAGTCTGTCAACAATAAAGTAATACGATCAGACAATAAAGTGTTAATAAAAGGTAAACCACCTTCAAGCTTCCTCACTGTACAGGGTCTGTAAGACACATTAAAGGGATAGTTCAACATTTTGGCAAATTGGCCCATTGCCATAATCCCTATAGTTTTAGGAGTAGGTTTGTTACCTTTAATTGTCGGTGCAAGCTATTTTTAGAACGGCAAAGCAGAGACGCGAGCTGCTCAGAGCTATGCTACAGAGGCTAATGGAATTTGTGGTTTCCCTCATCAAATGCAAAGGCAAATGCAGAGACTGCTTGCCGAAAAACTGCCCCAAACGGGAACACACATCAGCGGTTTTGCATGAATTTAGCTCAAAAACAACTCTGTCTCGTAACTTTCCATTATTATCTCATAGTGTGGTGAATGCGCAGGTCACCAGAGCGTTTTGGAGTTGTTGGATTGTGTATTTGATGAGTTTGCTCTGCCGTTCTAAAAATAGCTTGCACCGACAACTAAGGGTAATTAACCTACTCTAAAACTGTAGGGATTGTGGCAATGGGCCAATTGTATGCTGTATATAAATCAGGTGTTGACACTAAGGCTGCTCTCTTGAGTAATACATCTGTGCCAGATGTGGCAGCTGTGGTAGATGTGAGCCTAACTTTTTTTTTGTGTGTGTGTGTGTGTGTGTGAAAGCTGGAAGAGATGGAGCGCAGGTGTAAGTCTCAGCAGAACCAGATATTCGACCTGAAGCAAGAACTGACCAATAGCACAGCTGAGCTCAAGCTGCGACTGGCACAGGCAGAAGGTAACACACTCTGAACACTCACACCTACACACACACGCACACACACACTCTGAACACTCACACCCACACACACACAGTGACTCTTTTTCACAAAGATTTCCTGTGTCACCCTCCAACAGACCGTCTGGAAACAGAGAAACGGAGATCCAAACAAGCCCTAGAGGACCTGGACGCCCTCCGACAGAAAGAGGTGCTTCCATGAAATCCCTTGAACAGAATGAAATTATATTTTTAAGGGGATATTTCAACATTTTGGGGCGCACAGTATTTCCACGTTTCCCTCATCAAACTCATCAAATACACAATCCAACAACTCCAAAACACTCTCGTGGACAAGTTGTGACCTGCACATTCATCATGCTATGAAATAATAACGTATAATTTTGTGACATTACGACACATGAAGCACATACTCGGAACTACGGTACTTTCGCTTCTGAAGTCACTCTGCCGAGCAGCCGTGTATGGGATGTAGTTCTGGCTACACATTTGCCTCGAAAACAACTCAGTCTCGTAATGTTACATGATTATTTCATAGCATGGTGAATGTGCAGGTCACAACTTGTCCACCAGTATGTTTTGGAGTTGTTGGATTGTGTATTTGATGAGTTTGATGAGGGAAAGCCGCAAATACAGCGCCGTGCAGAGCTCACATCTCTGCCCTGCACTGACAATTAAAGGTAATGAACCATCACAGTGATCAGACCCATGTGCTCACTTTCAGTTTGACCTTCACATGTAGTGGCCTACACAATCTGAATCGTATGATTTGTGTTCAGACTTGTTTTGAGGGATGACCCCACATTTCCAGTATGCCTCACAGGAAACATAGCTATTGTTTTTCATGGAAACCCTACAAGGCAACTTAAATGGAAAAATGAGTGATGTGACGTCATAACACGTAGTTCCCAGAAGTCTGAAATCTTTTTGTCACCATGTTTCTAAGGAATTTATGACACCCGATCAAGAAAAAGTCCTTTTCAGACTCCCCTGTGCAGGTTTCTGTGCTGATCACTCAGACATGATTTGTGTCTTCATTGCGCTTTAAAGGTGTTGTATGATTTATTAAAACTGAGTATTCTAATCTAAATTATTAGATCATCCGAAATGTGATTTTCTGTCCAGGTGGATCATATGAATCGTCACCTGGAAGAGAGTGAGAGAGCTCTGCAAGAACGCATCTTCAAACTAGAGGGACAGCGGATACAGCTGGAAGAGGTGAGAGCTCAGCATGGACATGTTTAAATCGAGCAGAGTCTGGGATGTCCTGATTACTGCACACCGCAGTCACTGTAATGCCATTCAAGCTGGGATCTAATCACGTTTTTAGTATTTCAGTATTAGTATATAGAGAAGATCTCTGCACCAGTTAGCATAAGATGCTACTGCCGTGCTGTTAAATCTTGTTTTGAAAACAAAAACCATGCAACATTAATTTCTCCTCAGCCGTTATATTTAGCACTTTAACATGGATTCCTATATTATTTTGTCTGTGTTGCAAAGTGACTGGTGTGATTCCAGTGACCTTTGCCGCTTCCATCACAGTGGAGGTTTTGTATCAGTAGAGGTTGACACACATGCTACATGAGATATTTTGTTCCATCAAACTACTGTCTTTTTAAACCAAATGTGACTCAGTTTGTGAGAGGTCTGTAGAGAACGGTGTCCCTTAGCTTCTATTTTGCTTTCTCTGATGGTTTGGACACGGGTGTCAGCGACGACCACCACCTAGTGTTATTTTGTCATGTATGTATGCAACTACAGTATTGTCCGCTTCTTTAATTAATCATTGTGTTGTTTCCGTCTAAACTATGATTTATCTGTAATGCTTACTTCCTCTACATGGCGGCTCCGTAGTCATACAACGGTCATGGTGAGCTGCACCTGTGTAGTGCTGCTGCGGTGCTATCAACAGAGCAAATCTGGCACTGAAAAAAAAAAATCAAAGCAGCTCTAGTTCATTTCCAAATAGTGGATGATGAATTTATTGAATGTAGGTGATTATTACTTTCCCTAACTGTATAACTGTATATTTCCAGGGAGTTCAGTTATTCAAATACAATACATACAAGTTGACTGGTGTTTGCGAGCTGGGGATTTCCCTCCACTCTGATCAAACACTGTGCGCATTGTCAGCGAGGAGGCACAGTTGATGGGCACAGGTAAATAAAGACATGTATATCTGTTCTATGATGTCCTGTGTACGTGTTACAGGAGCTGACTAAAGCCAAAGCAGCGTGTGTGACAGAGAGGGCGCAGGCAGAGGAGGAACTAGGAAGAGTGCGAGCTCAAGTGCGCCTGGAAGAGGTGGGTTAGAAAATCTGCATCCCAGATCTGTTATCGATATCGTGTTATCGTGACCTCCAACTGTCTAGTGAATGGAAAAACTGATTAACCAAACGTCCATTTTACAGAAGCTCTTTATTCTAACTGGCCCATTGATTATAATGCTCAGCCCCCTGAACCTTTCTGCAGCTCCACCTTCACACCCAGAATAAATGACATTACATCTGTCACAACCGTTCACTTATTATTCAGTGCTGTAACTAAGGAAGGGGAAGTTGTGACTTTCTTAGCTGGTTGGCCGAGGTGTACAACTAAAATAGGCTTTAATTCTACCAAGTATAAGAAAATAAAATACAGTTATACAAGATACAATGGTTGAACAATATTTGCTTCCAAGAGGCACTAAGGTGAATTACCCAGCTATAGTTATGACAGTTACAGTTACTGATTTGTTTGGATGATTTAAGCTGCAGTAGCAAGTCATAGCATTATGGTGAATGGTTATTTTTTCAATATTAAGAAATTATGTGGCCCTAACAAAACTCAGCTCGTGTCTATGCTTGCTTCACTTGGTTGTTGCAGTCAACTGGGCAGGTGCCCTATTTTCAGTTTGCGGTTTACTGCAGTTAATGCCAGTTCATCTAGATTAACGAAGAGATGAAAGCAACACACCGCTGTCATGCTTCTGTACCTCTATTGTGACTGTCACGCATGATAAAAAAGCTCTGTAGTTATCCACAACAAGACGTTGGATGTTGTCCTAAAATGACTTTGTAGATATTTTACATGTACGCAATGATGGATAAAAGACACAAAACGATGCAGCCTGCCATGTACAGGGCTGTCCTTTCTTCAGTTCCTTCATCACCTTCCTCCTTCTCCCCGTCTCCTCTGAGCAGCAGGAGCATTTGTCCGCTGTAGAGGAGAAGCTCCGCTCGGCCCGCTCCTCCCTGCAGGAGGTGCACATCCACTGCTCCCAGCAGAAGCAGACCATCTCCGAGCTGCAGGCCAAGACCAGCCAGCAGAGCGCGGAGACGGACGGACTGCGGCGCAGGATCGAGGACCTACAGCAGGTCAGGACCCACCAACACCGACCCGTTGCATGCAGAACACTCATCTAGGCTCAGGATGTGTAGGCGTCATCGTAATCCCTGTGTTGACACTTCGTACATTACGGTTGAACCAGTGATCCAGGGATCATCGCATGCAAATCAATACAATTTATCTGATCTGCACAGTCAGTCACAGTTTCGGATACATGATTTGTTGTTGAATGCGGCTTTTCCACTGAAGTCCCCGTGGTTCGGCGGTAGAACTGTCACCTCCACGGGCTTGAAGCCAGCTGAGGCTTGTCTGAGAGGACTTTGCATGTTTGTCTGTGTGGGTAAGAGATATAAGGAAAAGAAAAGTATCACACACTGTTGATAAGAAAGTTGTTTTTGGTATTGTTATCAAGATGGGTAACAGGTGGAGGTGCAGCAGTGGCTGGAGCCTGCTATTAGATATTCAAATCTTTTTAAAATCAAATACTACAGTAATTCTACTCAAGTAAGTGACATTTCACCAGCAGTATCTATACTTGTATATTCTGTCCACCTTTGACCATGTATCTACTCTAATGTCATGTGACCATGACTCCAGCAGCTATGACACAGCTGGACCACTAAGCAGCCGTCACAAATTCAGAACGCTAAAACACAGAAGAACCCAAGCTCCTCAAACACAAACTCAAAATCCAAAGAAACTTATTCGTGCAGAGAATATTATAAAGGTCTCTACAGTCATTTTTATCTTCTGCTTATTATCAGTGGCTCATACAACCGAGTGTTCAGCTTTCAGGTGATTGTCACAGTTGTTTTCTCTCCTCAGGCTTGAATATTCAACATTTTATCAATGAACGAGACATTTTCCCTTTTGTTTCTCAGTTTTCACAGTTCTGCACTGTTTGTACTCATGATCCAAGCAGGAGAACTCCCAACAAACAAAGAAAACAAACAGCAAACAGCACTTATACTAGACACGTACTGGATGCCAAAGTAATGCCGCCTGCTTTGCAACTCAATGACAGATTACCAACTGTCCAAGTCGCACCTCATCTATTACCTATGCTGAGATAAACGCAAACTGCCACTAAAGGCACCTGCACTGTGTGCATCTGAAATATCTCCAGAAGTGATCATAAAAAATATAAAAGGTGTTTGTTAGCATCAATGTGCTCTGGGAGTTGAACGTGTGCTGTGTTGTTCCAGGAGCTGTCGGGTAAGGACCAGGAGAAGGTGGCTGAGGTGAGCCGGGTCAGGGTGGAGCTGCAGGAGCAGATTGGACACTTACAGGCAGAGAGGACGGCCCAGGCAGGACTCAAAGAGAAGATCAATGCTCTGGAGAGAGAGCTTAAAGGTTACACTAATTTGAGGATTTATTAGTTTCTTAGTATGTCTGTTTGTCTCATTTGTTTCATGTCTATTTTTCTCAAATTAAAATAAAATTTCAATCTGCAGGAACATTTTAGAAAAACAGTGCAGCCAAAGCATCAAAACACAGAATCAATGATCAACACTAAGATCGATTACACATGCAGTATGTATTAATGATATGCAGAGGAGTAATTCCCCTTGGAGTATTTGTCAGATCTTATTCGGCTCATTCAAATTTTGAACAACTAAGCTGAATTCATTTTAGTAAATGTTCCTCATTTCATTGAATTATTTTACATTTTAGGAGGAAGTCCACCTCTATCTCATTGTCACCTGTGGATCATTGACCACATGCTATGTTCTCATTGCCATGTTTTTCTTTTATCTTTTTTCATCCTCAGGCAGGATCTGCCTCTGCTTTCTATCTATGACAGTTAAAACCTATGACATGTATAATCTCTGTTCAGGAACAGATAAGATTCTAATCTACTTTAGCCTCTAGTTTCCTCTTTCCAGTGTTTAACAGGAGCTTATTTTCATTGTTTTATAGCGTGGTTTACTCTGATTGGTCTTTGGAGAGCAGTGTTGTTGTGAGACCGGCCTCACTCTGTTGAAGGGGGGGTGGGGTATCTGTGGTGTCTGGATTTAATTTGCCTAAAAGATGTGGCTTTATCCCTTGCAGTACTGAGCAGTAACCACAGGGAGGCGCTCCTCGACAAAGAGAGTGAGATGTCTTCCATGCTGGAGAAGCTGCGGCTGAAGGAGGCAGAGATCCAGCGGATGAGGGAGGACGAGGCCAACAGAGCCAGCTACCTGCAGAGCGCCATCCTCACCTACGTTCAGGGCTCTCCTCTGGGACAGTACGGCAGCCCCAAGAAATGACCAGGAGATCTCTGCACCGTGGCTGTATAAGCTCTGAGCCCCCAGCGGGATCCTGCGCAGGTCAGGAGAGCGTGCATAATGAAAGAATCATGAGTGTAACAGTAGTTTGGGAGATCACTGTTGCACGGGCGGGGGCGGCACAACAAAACGTGCAGATAAAGACAAAAAACAAGGTTTCAAAAACTGCTGGCAGCCTTGTTTTCTTACTTCCGGTTACTGCACCTCACAGTGCTTTACTAAATGGCTTAATCCCAACACATATGCAAAATTTACAGTTGGAATTAGGAATTTAATCTAGTTTTGTCCCAGTATAGACGGCAGTTCTGCTCAGTAAATCAACATTGAAAACATGAAATGAAATTATGGTTTATGACAGTTTGAGTCTCATTTTATTATCACCACACTCTCTCTCTGTTATGATAAGAGATTTGGGAGTACAGCATCCTCAGGAAGTCACACAAGAAGCACAAGTGTTCTGACGATCAGACGGGTTGGAAGCAGGAGGATAGTTTTTTTTTTTTTCCAGATTAACTAAACCACTTTATTTTGAAGTGAGAACACGAGCAATGTGATAACCCTTCATCGTCAAAGTTAACGCAAGAAGTGAGTTTGTCAAAATGCGTTGGTCATTAACAATAGACTGCCCCAAATACGTTGGGCTGAGCTGGTTCCAGACCTCTGCATCATCACAGTAGCATCAGTGATGATACTGGTGTTTGTGCCCAATGATGACTGTTTTCCATTGTTGGGAGAAAACAGACCAGTCATGGGAATGTCATCTTCCTACATGGAAGGCTTTATTACATTTACTAAAGTCTGCAGGTCTCTCTGCTGCTCTGTCTGTCCATCCATCCAGTCCTACCTCCAGTAGACCTGAGGCTGTAGGCAGCAAGCTTTAAGTGAAATACTAATGTTATCCTCATAGTGACAACATGCTGATATCAAGATAATATCTGATCCATATTAGCACGTTTTATAACACGTTCACCATTTTATTTTAACATGTGCTACCAGTAAACACAGCACCGATGGAATGTCATCTGGTTTGCAGCTTTCTCTATAGATATACATGGTAGATATGTATTCACCATTTGATTTATCGTGTAGATAAAGTGAACTTTTCATCCGGTGATGGTGGTAGATGAAACGGCAGGATCATCAAAGGGCTAATCACATACCTTGGGGGGGCGAGTGAAATGTGTTCAGCAGGTTTTGTGTAAATGAATACAACAATTGTTAAGACACCTCCCACAAAACCATAAATATCAACCTCATGACTCTAGAGGAAGAGTCAGGGATGAAGGTTCATCACCAGGAAACCGTGACCGTCTGCACAAGATTTCATAGCAACTCCCCCAACAGATATTTCAGTCTGGACCAAACAGCAAAGTGACATCTCCATCTGTAGAGCCACACCGTAAACTACCGGCCTGACACCCGTGACACCAGCGCTACACATTCATGGCCTCCCTCGCATTTTTAAAAGCCTTAATTAAATGAAGGATTTAGCACAGTCATTCTCCTGTGTCAGTGAACCTTTCATGTGTCGCCACCCTCAGGGCTAGATGTACATCTTACCCCCACTTCTGTACCCCACTAAACAATATGTTGTTTATTCAGTGCGTGGCTTCTAGACTGTGGGCTGCACTCAACACTTCAGCCTCTAGGGTTTTCCACTAGAGAGTCAGACTCATACTCTTGTTTGTTTGTTTACCCGCTGGAGGAGATTATTAGCAGTTTCGAAACCATATGTTTCATCCTTCCTTGTGGTCAACTTGGTTTTATTACATATCAATGGAGTGATAGTCCAAATTCTGTTTCCACATGTGCATTACCTTTTCAATTATTCAGTCAATCACATCCAACGTGTTCTATACTCAAAGGATGGAATAAGAAGTGTTGTTGCACCTACATTGTAATTTGTCTCATTTTAAAGAAATATTTAACTGAGCCCAAACTCAGCCCCTGTCTTAATGCTTTATTCACAGCTCAGATCTTCGACAGCTGAGCCCACTCTTATGTCAGGAGCTCTCACTGTAACTGAGATGAGCTGTGCTTGAAATTAATTGCAAGTGATCATTTATATCTGTTCGGGCCATCCAGCTCCACTCTGCTGAACCCACTCTGTCTGGTCTTTGTCTCCTGCAGTCCTGATGAATCCAAGGCAGCGTTAAAGAGTTTACATGCTGAATGAGATTTGGTTAAAATATGCCTTAATATTGTATCTGTCAAACCAGACGGCTGCCCCCACCACCCTTCACCCTCACCTTTCAGTTCAGATGCAGAAAGCAGAAAAATTATTCACAAAATGCTTTTTTTTTTTTTTTTTCTACAAAGGGCATTTTCTCTTGTAACAGAAACTGCTGTTTTATGAGGTGATATGTTTCCAGATGTGGGCCAGATGTGGGATGGATCTTTTATTTGGATGTGTAAATGTTTTTTTAAAACCATTTTTGCTCAGTTTTTTGACGACACGTGTTTTTGTAACAGCAAAATGAAATGATTTTTCTGAAATAATAATAATAATTAAAAAAAAAAAACAGTGTGATTTTTCTATATGTGTGAATGTGTTATTGGTTGGTATCAATCTATATCACTGGGTACAATGTTCAGTGTGTGTAATGTGCTGGTGGGGTGGGGATGTATGAGGTCACTGGGTCTTCAAACTGCAGCCGAAGAGCTTTTATTTTCAAGATAATTCAACCCTCTGTTTGCTGTTCTGTGGTTCAACTTTGATATGAGCTGATTACAACCACAAAGAACCAAAAGCCTATCTCATAGAGTAAATAGCACCTGGTTAAAACAAAAATGATATAATAGAGTAGCAAAAGAAAATAAATCACATTCAGCAAATAATATTTTAATGTGAAAGGAGATTAATGTTGTGCAATGAAAGATGAGCAGTTTAAAGATTCAAGAGCCATCTTGAGTCTATTCTTAGAAAAATGAAGTAATGCCAAACATGATTGACAGAATGATGAGAAATTAATCTTTTACTTTTTTTTTTTTTTTTGCCTTTTTTGTATTGTCTTAACATTCAATAGGCTATTTTTGTTTCTGGCAGAAATGGTCTTTGGCTCGGTTGTTAGTCTATTTTATGTGATTTATCAGCAGCATCACTTTCAAACAGGCGCTGCAAAGGTGCAATAGAACAGGATGGATGTGTTGGTACCATTGAATTATTCTTCTAATAGCTCATGGTTAACACACGCTACTGTAGCTAGGAAACAATAGTGAACGAAGGCGGAAGTGGAAGGACGTGAATCATCCCTTCCTTTCGACGGGATGCCTCAATTTTGCGACATGTCCCTTTAAACGCGCTCGGCACTTTCCGGACTCACTCGGCGCTGCTCGTCATCGTCCCCTTTCACTGCGGCTCCATCGCCGAGCGGACTGGCCCGCTGCTCTCATCCGAGACCTCAGCGCAGACTGTCGGATCTATTGAACCACCATCGGCGGCTCCCTCACAGCCTCCAGCTCGTGTCCAAATGCAGGCGATCAAATGCGTGGTAGTCGGCGACGGGTAAGAGCTCCAACACGCCGAGCACCAGCACATTTTTTTTTTTTTTTTTTTTACCCCCCTCTTGTGAGATTCAGTGATGCGTCCACGGACGGATGGATGATGGGAGGATGCTATGTAGGAAAAGGAGCTGGGGGGGCTCACCGAGCCGTCGGTCGGTCGGTCGGTCCGTCGCCCCGCTTTTTCCGCGCTGCTGCCGCCGCCGCTCCCCGATGCTCGACACGTTCTCCTCGATCGTGCGCTTTGCGGGCGCGTCGGCTCCGTTCCCGTCGTGCTCTCCGGTTCATTGTGACGGTGGGAGCGGTGCGCCTCGGGATGCTATGCGGGAACACCTACACGCCTCGCACTGCTCGCAGGCCACTGGAGGCAGGCTGAAGTGCTGATGCACGCTAAGGAATTTGTGGCCCTGTCAGTGGCAAACAGGCCCCGCTGCCCTAATTCTGCTCTGTGAGCCTTTTCTTACCCGCATCCACAGCCCACTCGGCTCCACGCACTGACATCTGTGGGTGGATTTGATGCACTGATGGTGTAAATTCATGATATCGTTGCTAGGTGCAGATTGAGAGCAGGAAAATGTGTCCTTACATTAATGCCAGCTTTTAGAAAAAAAACAAGAATAGGCCTCTGATTGGAGACATATTCACACAATTCAAGTCTAAATGTTGAAATTAAACCATTGTGGCTTTTAATTCAATTTGAAAATGCTCCTATTTTTTTCTTTTTGCAAATTTTGACTTCTCTCTGGGATTAATCTCAGATCTCTGAGGAAAAAGTTTGTGACCTTAATCCTGCACTGTACTAGAGGAAATGATACCGTGTGTTACATATGTCCATAAAAAAAAAGATATTCATAGGCTACAGCAATTTTCAAAGGTCATTAGCCTGCTGCTGATTTCACACACCAAGCTCAGTTTATGGGTCATGAGGAGAAGCTCCGGCTCAGAGGAGAATAACCAGGATTGTGTGAGTGTGAGGGGAGAAAACCACATGTTTATAGGAGACAGAGAGAGAGAGAGAGGAGAGAAGGCTGGAGGTGTGTGAAAGGTGTGGGTGTTACCAGGCAGAGAGTGTGTTAAGGTGTGGCCAGGCTGAGTTCAAGGAGATTTTTTTTTTTTTTGCTTTGCTTTGCCTCTTTCCTACAAATGTGTGTTTTGCAGTCAGTTTTTGATCACCAGGAATTGTCATAGTACACAGTGTACCGATGCCTTGTAACCAGCCAGCCAGCCAGTGTGTGTGTGCATGTGTGTGTGTGTGTGTAACATAGTGATCTGTGTTCAGCTGTGCTCATTTGGACCATTTTTATTTTACCTGTCACACTGTCATCACTGACTGGGGCTGCACTGTTATACAACAGAGCTATTTAATTAATGCTATATAACTATTCCATCTAAATCCAAATGTCTGCTTTGTAAAGGACCAGCAGCTGCACAGACACCAGCTCATGAATGTATTATAACAACTGGAGAGTGGTGGGACTCAAACATGGCTCCCGTTCACCTGAATGAACATCTCCAGCCAAAAAAAACACGTTCTGCCTTTCACATTTGCTTCTGTGTTACGTGGCTCATTAGTGTGTCTCCCACTGGCTCCGCCTTCACATTCCAGCTCAATCTATAGACCATACATTGTGTTGATGTCACACACAGGACCAATGCTTTTCTAGGCCATGGGAAAGTTGCACAGATATAGCCTACAAATATAAAACTGTGAAGGACTAAAAACCGATAATACCAAGAGTTGGAGGAGGTGACCTTCTATTTTACCATGCTGGAGTGTGTTTGTCTCCATTTTTACTTCATGTGTTAGAGTTGTAAATGTGGTAGGCTACATGTGAGTCAACTTAAACCGGTTCAACTCACATGATGGATTTCTCTACTTGTTTGTGTCCTCCAAAACAATTTCACACCGCTTGCTCTCTTTTTTTTTATTGACAAACTGTCTGTCGATCTATTGTATCAATAGAGTCACAGCTGGGACGAGTGATCCTTTGGCTGTGCTCATTTCACAGACAGGATTGGGCGCACATGAAAAACAGTTTTAGAAAAACCGTTTCATGAAAAAGTCAAAGACAGTTTCGCTTTACGACAAGCAGATTAGGCTTTTAGACACAACTGATAACATCGTTTTAAATGAATTCGGTTTTGGATGAAATCTCACAGTGTTTTGGTTCCACCTGGAAACCACAGAGTGCTTTTCAATTTTTGCACCAGCTCTGATTCCCACCCAATTTCTCTCCTTTTCCATGGCAACCTCAGCTGAGGCTCATGTGTATTGTAGTGGAGCCCAGCAATCGTGACACAGTGATGTATGAAACATGAATTATTCAAAGCGATGATGGCCATAACGTAAAGCTTGCTGTATGCTCTCGTCTTCCTTATATGAAATGTAAAAAATTAATTGAAGCTGTCAGTATCAGTAATTTTAACTCCCTCCCTCTTGTTATTTACTCATCCTCTATATTTCATTGGGAGCCACTGTGTCCCTCAGGCAATATGAATGTAGGCCAGTGTCTGTGTGTGGCACTCAGGGAAGGGGAGTAGCAGCCTGCTTTTACACACACACACACACACACACACACACACACGTACACACACAGCCATGCATACACTATTCCATACAATTTATATAGATCTGGTTTTTGTACTGGTGTGTGTGGAGCTGTATTGAAACGTTGCTGTGCCTTCTTCCCTCCTCAGGGCTGTGGGTAAGACCTGTCTGCTGATTAGCTACACCACCAATGCCTTCCCCGGTGAATACATCCCCACTGTGTGAGTACACACCACACACTGCCACACACGTTCACACACTTATTTGACGTAAGCGGTGGCTTGATGTTGTAGGACCGGCGCTGTGACAATACACTGTATGACATGAGATGATTGTGGGACTAATATAGGCTATGTCAGCCATGAGATAGATTTGCAATATTGGTAGCCCTTGCTGTGCTAGCACTTATATTTTATGTATTAGATCTTAGCTTTTAATAATCCAAACCAATGAACGTGACTGATCTACAGTATATTGATATTGTTTGTAGCCTATCTGGTTTTTTTTTTTATTGCTTTGGCCTATTCAGACTTGCCACATAAAAAAACAGATCCAGGTTGTTTATCTAGTTTATTCTCGACCCTGGGAGGAAAAAAAAGGAGTTTCGCAATAGAAAACTAAATAAATGTCTCAGTTTGACGAGCTAGCTCTTTGCTGAAATGTCAGCCCAACCCATCCTGTTAGTTTAGCTTAGCATAGGCTAAGCTAAGAGCAGAGGGAAACAACTAGCCCGACTCTGTCCCCAGTTCCTGTAGAGCTCATCAATTAATAATGTTCATGTTAATAATGTACAAGTTGTGGTTTTGCTGTGGGTTATGGTTGGACTATATCTTGACTGGGATCAGTAACTGGTGAGATTTCATGGTGTGTATGCATGGGCGTTGCCAGTTACAGTTAGGCCTATATGTAGCACATTCAGTTTTTTTTATCTTTAGGGGTGTGGGTAGATGTACTGTAGGCTATTCTGAGTCAAGTTTGTAGTTTCCCCCGGTCTTTAGGTCTTTATGCTAAAATAAGCTAAGCTAAACTAAGCTAACATGGTAGATATTAGACTGATATCAATTTTCTTCTAATCTAGGTCTAAGCATAATGGGTATTTTAGGGTTTATCAAAATGTTGAATGCTTTAAATATACTGTTATAAGTATGCCTATTTATAATAATATACCAAATTGTTCCTTTAAAACACTCTCTCCTTGGTAAATGCCTCCATATTTTCTAGGGGTTAAGTTTGAGGGCTGCCTTTTTTTCATTGTGGTTTACAATGTGTTTTTTCTTGAATTCCATTGAATTCACTTCTAACTAAATCACCCATGTGAATGCAGCGTGTCCCGTCACTGTGTGTAACTCAGTGTTGTGTCCCTCCTGCAGCTTTGACAACTACTCCGCCAATGTTATGGTGGATGGGAAACCAGTGAATCTGGGCCTTTGGGATACAGCAGGACAGGAGGACTACGATAGGCTCAGACCACTGTCCTACCCACAGACGGTATTCATACTCTTTCCCCTCCGAACCCACACACACACAAAGGGAGACTCAGGAAGAAGAACTCTACAGTGTGCTGCACCAATCAAACTACTTCTAACCTAGAAGTCAATGGTTACACAATGTTAAAATACAGTATAGCCTATCTATGCAAAGATTTAAGAGTAGGCTAAAGACATGGAATGTATGGTGGACATACAAACAGTAGCAACAATAACCTTTATTTAGATCATATCTTGGTTTATCTAAATTTTTAATTGCATGTCACAAAACCTCAGTTTATAAAAACACTATACAGTTTGGTTACATGCAGGATCAGATAATGCCATTGGCTCTAAATGACATTAATTCTACTATGTTAGAAACACATTTCTACATCTAAACAACTGAAACATGTTCTTCCAACAATTACTGTAGATATCATATGGAACTATTTTGTTATGAAGTGAAATCCATTTTTCTCAAGTATTTTTGGGCCATTTTATGACTTTATTGATAGTGGAGATTGACAGGAAGTCGGGGAAATGACATGCAGTAAATAATCAACATGGCCAGGGGTCAAACTCTCGATCAGCTGATCTCTAAACACTCGCCTACCAGAGCACCCCACTTATCCTTATTTAATTAAAACAGAAAATTAATTAAGGAATTCTATTTGAGCAAGACTTTCTTTGATAGTGGCCCTTAAATAGAGAAGTATTAGTGGCTTTTAAGGGGAAAAAAAAGACATATATATCAGAGCAAAATGAGGGATTATGTTTATGGTTGTAACTCACACACACATACGCTGGAACACACACACTCCGATGTTGATCTCAACTAGCAATCTCTCTGGTTCTCTCCCAGGATGTGTTCTTGATATGCTTCTCCCTGGTCAGTCCGGCCTCCTTTGAGAACGTCCGAGCTAAGGTCAGTACGCTGACTGACCACCCCCACCCACCCCATCCCCCATCCCCCATCCCCCATCCCCCACCATGCCGAGTCTGACCACAAGGAGGCACATCTTTTGCTCCACCTGGCTTATTGCGCCGCCGCCACCTATCCAGACCTCGCCTTAGAACGGTCTGGATTTGAACTCAGCACTGAGACACGTTGTAAGACGAGGTCTGAATGAGTCCAGATGCTCTGCAGGGGGAGGGAGGGGGGGTCCGGCTGTGGTTTGGTCTGCTGAGCATCATGAGACGCTCTCATATGAAATCACACTCTGCTTACGGTCCGACCTCCCTCTGCAGAGCCCCTGGTCTGTCGGGATCGGTTCTCTCATCATGTGATGAAGTGAAGTGATTGGAGGTTTGCTCGGCCTGAGGATGTGTTGTGTTGTGTTCGCACAGCCACGCTACCTTTCAGACTGATGTATTAAAAACATTTCCTCTTATTTTCACAACTCACAGAGTCTGTTGAATGTCATCGTGGAAAGGCGCTCGACGCTCTCCCTCTGTATCCGGCTAACTCTTCTCTCTCTCCTCTCTCATCGACTCTGTCCTCCGTATATGCATATTCCTGTGTGTGCGTGTGTGTTGCGGTGCCCCAGTGGTACCCTGAGGTGAGACACCATTGCCCCAACACGCCCATCATCCTGGTGGGCACTAAGCTGGATTTGCGAGATGACAAGGACACCATTGAGAGGCTGCGCGACAAGAAGCTCTCCCCCATCACCTACCCGCAGGGCCTGGCCATGGCGAGAGAGATTGGTAAGGCGTGTGTGGCATGTGCACAGCTGGATACAGTCGGCATGGCGATCAGTCATTTGTTATTATTTATTTCTTTACTTCAAATGGTGAGTGACGGTGAAGATGTAGCCTTGTGTTTAATAATGCAAATACAGGAAGGGAGGTATTTCTTCAAATCAGGTTAAAGGGATACTTCACCCAAAATCAATAATTCACCATTTTCTACTCACCGTCATGCCAAGGAAGGGTTTGGAGAACTTTCAGAGTCATCAAAACGCTTTTCATCCTACTGGCAACGGATTTTCATATAATGGCGGCAGATAGAGCTCAGTTTTGAATCGTCCAAAACACACTATGAAACATCCAAATACCTCCATACTGCTCGTCCGTACTGACCCAAGAATGTCCTGAAGTCGCGACGTGAAAAAGTTGTTTGGGAAAAATTATTTGATCTCTGTTTTTAGCCTTGTTGTGAGATTTGCTGCGAGATGTTCTTCCGTGTTTACATCATTCATCCAATGGTTTACAACGAAGAACGAACATCTCACAGCAAATATTGCGCATGCGCACAAACATCAACAGAATTATCCATTTTGGGTGAAGTATCCCTTTAAGCAGTGAAGCAGGAAGCTGCCAGGAATTCACTGCAGTCACCTTTAAGCCAAGTTTAATGGAGGAAGCACACTCAGTAAACCAAGGCGAGAATTGTTGGTTGCACAAAAACCCTTAAGGTTCCTACCAGTGACGGACTGGCCATTGGGCAATATGGGCAAATGCCACAACGGCCGTGTAATGATGTGGCTGAGGCGGCCGCGTAAAGATGCAGCCATGTTGATGTGGCCGCGAAAAAAATAAAGAAATGGTGGGCTGGGGCTGGCTGGTTTATGGCCGGCCAACTCAGAAAGACTGAAGACTCAATCTCTTGCTTGAATATGGACAGCTTATAGCTTATTCGGTAGCCCAGTCCCCTAATGCAATCTGGGTTTGATTCCTTCCTTCATCACTGAATGATGTGGCCTCTCTGTCAAAAATGCCAGGGTCTCTTTTTGGTGCCAATCCATCACTGGCTTCTACTTAAATATGACACAGGTTTAATTTCTACTTAGCTAAAGGGTTTTCTTAGTTAAGCTCTTAAATTAATAACAGGAATTTTACACTGGTAAAATACTACAGTTTCCATGGAGACCCTTAGTCTTCATTAGCACATCAGGGCTTGTGGTATCCATTATCACCTCACCTGCTATTGTCTGTAGAAAAAAGACGGCTGAAGAAAATACGGCAAGAAAATCTTATTGACTGTCAAACAGATCTATGTGGCAAAAGAAATTTCTCGCCATTAAGTGTGTCCATCAGGAAAACTCCTTCTTCTCTTAACTTTGTCTTTGAATCTCCCTGCTACACATGAGCACTAGAGGCAGTGCTGCTGAGAACTGTTTCCCATCATGCCCTCTTCCTGGTCCTCAGGGGCTGTGAAGTACCTGGAGTGCTCCGCGCTGACCCAGCGAGGCCTGAAGACAGTATTCGACGAGGCCATCCGAGCCGTGCTCTGCCCTCCGCCCGTGAAGAAGAGGGGGAAAAGGTGCACCATGTTCTGAGGAGGAAACACTGCTATAACCCCACACACTGCATCACCATGAACAACAACCACTACTTCTCTGAGAGGATGAGAGAAAACTAGTGCGAGTGAGTGTGCACTGCTGAGATTGCTTTCTTTATATTGATGTTTTTTCAAAACGATATTGGTAACCAGGCCAATATTTACTCTGATTTTTTTTTTTTTTTTACCATTACTGAATAGTTGAATAGGTTCTGAAAGACAGTGACTGTCCACTTACTTTGTACTCATAGAACCACATCAAGTTGCCATGAGGGCTGACAAAGGTTTCTATTACTCGTCTTCATACTGTAACATCTCTTCTTTCTCAGCCATGCTTGCTTGAATTAATGCAGTGTTGACTAGATAGAAAGTGAACTATGAATACGCCTTCGGGTCGGAAGTTACCCTTAGCTTCTGATCTAAGATCAGCATTTGGAAAAACAAAATAATACTGCCCGCATTTATATTGGAGTCTACAAAAGACAGTCAGTGTGGGTTTATGAAATGAGATACAACAAAGCCTCAGGTCGTTGTCATAGTTTCAGATGGCCTTGTGCTCACCAAACCAGTTGCTGAGATTTTTTCAAAGCAAACCTCCAGTCTAGTCAGCCCTGTTTATAACCCCCCCTATAACAGCCTTAAGGTGGTCTTGATGCTCAAGGTGTCAAGACCTACATTATGTTCCATATTCCCTGATCAATGTGTTACATTAAATTACCACACAGAAACTCTGAGGCCAGGTAGTGCTGTGGTTTAGAGTGAGGAGGAGAGGAGAGGAGAAGAGAGGAGAGGAGAGGAGAGGAGAGGAGAGGAGAGGAGAGGAGAGGAGAGGAGAGGAGAGGAGAGCTCAGTGGGACCCAGCAGCTCATATTCTCCCATGGTAACAGCTGTGTAATGCTCCTGTTTCTTTCCCTATTGAACATTTCAGCAAAAACCTTTGATGAGTACAACCTTGTTAGTACTGATAGGAATGATGGATAAAACTAAAATGATTATATGAAGGTACCTGTAATATTGAAAAAGCAACGAAGAGTAAAAGCAGAGACTCACATTTTTTTCTTTTCTGTTTTAGCCTTGCACACATTTGTAAAGGCTGATTCCTGACCATTGGAATTATATTATATAATAAAGTCATCAGTTTACTACTGTAAAGATGAGTTTAAACCTGAACAATGCTGTTCACAAGGTTAAGAATTGATATTCAACAGTAAGAACGGTTTGACAAAATAATCTCAATTTAAGTTCCACTTACTATCTCCTTCACAATAGTTTAATTTCATGGCATGGTCTTCATCAGCAAAGACACAGTGATGTGATGAATCCTACTCCAGGTCAGTCACTTTGTTGGCTTTGTCTTTGCAAATGAAAACCAAAAAGCTCTGGAGAGCAAGTGGTCTTTGAATTCAGATTTTTAGCTGTTTATTTTATTTATTTGTTTTTTAATGAAACCTTTCACTGTTAGCAAAGTGTAAAAGGTGTATGCAGTATCTTTTTTTTTTAACGCTTGTGTTCTTACTTTGGACAAAAATCTGATCTTAGTCAAGTGTCTTTGGGTAACTTTATCTAACTGTGAAAACGTGACAGACGAGCATGCCAAACATGGGGGCTGTACAACCTTGCTGCCTGAGTTCTGCCTCTGGGGGTGGAGGAGCTTGCATGGGTCTTAAAATATTCTGTCTTAATTTATCCCATTGTTTAGATCTTGTCCATGTTCCTCTGTGTGTGTGTGTGTGTGTGTGTGTGTGTATGTACGAATGTATGTATGAATGATTGAGTGAGTGTATGTATATGATCGCTGGTGTTTGTGTGTGTGTGTGTGTGTGTGTGGACAAGCACGTGTCGGTATCAGTGAGACGGTGTTGTTTGACAGTTTGGGATAGCGCATAAAAGACAGTATTGTTTTAAGCCAAGTTTTTAGTGTCCAGTTTTTGGTACTATTTCATATTGTATTGTAGAAATACACAAGACTTTTCAACACTCTGTGGACATAAAGAAAGAAAAAATGGGTATCAATGACATCTAGTGATGTACAGAATAATCCTTAGAAGAGGAATGCGTTATGAATATCTATCTACATGTACCTGAATATTTAGCTCTTAAAACTAAAACAATTCAAACTAAAGGGATTCTAGTTGCTCATGTCGAAGTTAGAAGTGTCGCTAACAGTGTACAATAAAGGAGCCAATCTTTGTGGGGTTTGTCATGGTGGCAAACAGCGCAGATTGCACCTTTATGACATGCATTTCTGTATGGTTGCAGGCCTGCGAGTGTATGCGCGTCTCCCCCTCGCGGCGAGACGCAGCACTGCAGTCCACTCTGTCATGCTGTCTTTGGTTGGCATAGCAAAACTGTGTGGTTGAATCATGTCATGTGGTCCTGCCTAGCTAAGGTGTTGAGATGTAGCTGAGAAATGCAGCAAAAAGTTCTAATCTACTATTGCATGGAAGTTCTCTGGTTATTTGCCCCACTGTAATTCTTAGGAGAGGTTGTATGATGAAATGCATTGGCCATGTACGTATGTAATGTAAGATGACTTGTATACTTGTTTTAACTGTTTGTCTTATTTTTTATTACTTCACGTTTGTGTGGTGAAATATTTCAATTTTTTGTATACTAAATACAAATGTATATGTAAAGTAGTCTGCTGTCAGTCGTGACTTTGTCTCTGTCTCTTTCTCTTTGTTCCACCACAGCCACATGATGAGGTCCTGTATTAGTTACACATAATAACATCAAAGAAACACAAGTCTAGGAAATGGTCAGTGACAGTGAAGATAATATGTGGTGTTGCCAGTCCACTATTAGATACACTGTTATAACATATCGAATACCCAGAGTGAAATTTGTATGAATTGATTTAATTTTAATCAGATATAATTGTGTTTGTTCACAATGTATATTTATAGGTTAATTAACAGGTGTGTTAAACCAACAGACTATATGTTTTCCTTATTAAAATCTTTCTTCTCTAAATTTTAAACATCTTTATTCCCATTCTGGTAAAACGGTCTCAGACTACTATGCTTAAATAATAACAACATATATTGACAGGCTTTGGATATATACTGTATTCATCTCATGTATTTCAAATTCAAGGCAGAAAGTAGCTAAGAACACATCAAAAAACAAAACCAACACCCAGTACAAGAGATACTAATAATTTATAAGGTGCATTTCTTATAAGTTTGTTTGCTGCATCAGTGCTTTTACTGGTGTGTATATGTCTACAATAAAAGGAAACATACATTTTTGGGCTAGACATATATTTTCATAAATTAACTTTTTTTTAAATTTTTTTTTATTATTATAGATATCTGTTTGTATATCATATGTAATTTCTATATCTTCCATATATAGAAAATCATTATATGTTACATATATTATATTAGTGGTTTTATTATTATTATTATTATTATTATTATTATTATTATTATTATTATTTCTTTGTGTTTTTGTAAATTCAAATCATAGATAAATCTGGTTCTCTAATCCTCAAACCAGCACAAACTAATATGGTACTAGTCATTTGGACCTCCTATTTGACAGTGTCTTGGGAGGGTCACCTAAATATCTCTTTTGAAACTAGTACATTATGATTTGTTGAATCTCTAATAAATCATAATACACCCATTGCAATGTATAATAATCATACTCTCAGTCTTCACAGTCACTGCAATAAATAGAGAAGTTGTGATTGATTTCTTAATTTGACAGATTCAAATAAGCACAAGCAAAACAGGAAATTCACTGTTTGTACAGAGGCAGGGTTTATTTAGTGAATAAAGTGGACCTGTGTGTGTGATGCAGTGAAGGTATGAGACAGGTCCTTGTGTTTCCTCTGAGCAGAGGCGGGCAGTGTGCTTGCTCGGGTGTCTCATGTTGGTCAGCACGCCAGAAACCCTCCATCCACCGGCAGAGTGACTCCATTAGTCATGTTGCTCTTATCGCTGAGCAGGAATAAAATACTGTTCACCACGTCCTCCACCTCTGCACACAAACACACGGGGAGCTCAGTTAATATTCAGGTTCACAAATTCATAAAGTGTGATTGTAGAACACGGTTTAGTTTATTCCCATGTGATTGAGAACTGGAAAACCATGAAAACCATCTAAAACCATATGATGAGACTCTCTGTGGAGTCTAAGAGCTTTCTCGGCTTCACTGCAGACAATGTGCACACAGTTCTCGCTCCAGTTATAAGAGGACATATAAGCACAAACACATATAGACTGCATGAGCAGGCAAGGGTGAACAGCTGCTCCATTGTTCCACAACCAGGCTGAAATCCACATTCCTGAATCTGAATCAACCTTTTCAGCTCCTTGGTATGAGCTGAGAGAGGAGGCTGAGCGGTGGGATCACACCCTCCAGGTCCACTTCTTAAAAGTGGACCATCCAAATGTCACCACAAAGTTCAACGTGATGGGAAACATTTATCTGCATTCCTTCTGAGCGTGAAAGGACAAAATATCAGTCTTATGTGTGTATTGTATTAAATAAAAGCATAAAAAGTGTTTTTTATTTGTTATTTGTATTCTTATCCAACTCTTAACATAAAAGTGTGTTTCCTGAAATCTAGGAGTATTCCTTCAAGATGTGAAACAGATTGTTGACCAGTCCAGAGTTTCACCTGGCTCTCACCTAATGCATGCTGGGATAGTCTCAGCACATGATAAGCAGATATAGGAAATGGATGGGTATGGATTCTTATTTTTTATTTTTATTCCTTTTATTTATTTTATTTATTCTTTCTTTTTTCTTTCCCTCTCTCCCCTGTTGTTTATTTTTGCTTTCACCCTTCTTTCTTTTTTTTCTAGCTTTATTCAATCATTCCAGTTTAACCACACACACATACACATATTTATAAACACACATACATACTCACATACATATGCACCTTCAACCACAATATATGTACACTAGCACTGCTAACATCACAGCCCTTGTCTTTGTTATTTTGTCTAAGTTGTCTTGTCAATCCTTGTAATAAGTTGTTTTCTATGTCCCTCTATGTTTGTGTTTTTCCCCACCTGTCTTGTAACCGTAGCACCTAATAAAAAAGAAAAAAAGAAAAGGAAATGGGTGGGTAGACAGATGCGGTGCATTCAGAAGAAGCTGCTGAGTCTGACCTGCGAAGCGGCCCAGGGGGATGCGAGACGTCATGGTCCTGGCTTTTTCAGGGTCGCTCCAGCCCAGGCGACCCATCTCAGTCATCACCACAGTGGGATTTACACTGTTCACACGGATCTGGTCACAACACAACAGTTACAACACTTCACTTAATAGATATTAAATGTCAGACAATGAAGTTGATTTTATTGTGCTCTTTTAATGGGTTTGGTTTAAAAAAGAAAAAGAAAAAAGGCATCATAAGACACAGCAGAGATGCATACAAATATGACTATAATATGAGTATAATGTGATACTAATAAAAATACAATGTTATAACCACCATAACATGGGGTTAGGTGAGTGTGAGATTACATTATAATATAAACTGGGGTTCTATTTCGTGGTCAGTAAAATTAACTCAGTGGAGCCCACTCTAACTGTAACCAGGAACATGTTTAGGCCTTGTTAACTTTACCGGTGTTGTCATTGCAGGATTCAGAGTTTTGACACTAGTTAAAGGGCCCAGTCAGAAACTAGGCATAGCCTACTCAGGCATTTCCATCCCTTTAACAAGAACCACACATGATGTATGTTCTGCTTGGCTCTTTGTGTTTATGTTGAGATTAACCATGGAGCCACACAAGAGATCTTATCACTACAGTTTGGGCTTTTCCTTAAAGCCTACCACACAGATCAAAATCCTCTTCCTGCTGACCTCAGGTGGTTTGACTTCTCCCCTTGGTGCAGTGATGTAGTGTACTTATGACATCAATGATGCATGTGGTTTTAGGGAGAAACAGAGCACCTAAAACCACACCCAGCCACACTGACCCAAATTCAATTCCTCCTTTGGCTTTACCCTTCCATTTCGGTGTCCTGCTTCTTTTAAGGGTTGATAGGTAGTGGTGATAAAGCCTCCAAATGAAGTGTTTTTCAGATGCAAAATCCAGTTGATATAGTAGAGGATAAATCCCAGAATGCTTTGCCCCTTTTAGCTCCATCCTGAGGCAGCACTACCCTTTCAAGAGTCCTCCAAAACTAGGAGTGGGGCCAAAGGGAGGAGCTGGGATTGAGCCACTGATTAGATGAGAGCTAAGTGTGGTCAGAGCTGAAGTAGACTAAATCACTCTAGAGATGTTTAGCCTGCAGTCACTTTACTCTTTAAGCATTCCTGCAGAGGACGACGTCGCCTGGGAATCTGAGAACGTGCAGCTGTGCTGAAATGGGTTCAGACTGACTTCAACTTTCCATCAGGCTCCGACAGACAGACCAGCTGCTGGTCCAGGTGTTTGGATGTGCTGCTGCTGGAGCACAGATCCAGCAGAGCAGCTACTGCTTTGTTATGTGGCAATGTAGCTTGTATTAGTTAAATTGAATAATCTATGTTTTAGCTGTGCTTTTAAAAAGGGGTTTGACAGAATGTTGTCAGGTTTCAGGTATCTTGAAAAAGAGTTAAAAGAGTGATGGTACCTGGTGGGGTCCAAGCTCCAGAGCCATGATTTTAGTCAGCATGTCCAGGGCTGCTTTAGTGGCACCTGAACAGAGATGTGAACAACACAAACAGTTTCCAGTTACTGCCATTCGGCTACTTTCACCATGTAGTCCAGAAACTGAAATCACACATGACTGTTCATCTGTAACTCACAATAGACAGCATGATCTCTGAGGGCACACTGTGAGGCCTGGCTGGACACGTTCACAATGGAGCCTCCTGATCCTCGAGCCTTCATACCACGAGCCACTATCTACAGAGACAGAGCTTCGGTTTTGATTCAATTGATCCAGTTCTATTAAGCAGATATTTGCATTTAATCTAGGCATCTGGGCAGTACTGAGGCATTTCCATTACTCCAACAAGAATGTTAGATGGTGATTTGCCCAGCTCTTTGTGTTTATGTTGAGATTTTTAATGTAAAACATTACCCTCGCACACTCTTTTTCAATTAGACCTTATCCATTTGACATGTTTAGACATCACAGGAAAGCCAGCTTAAGCTTTATTTAAAACCAGATCAGGCGTGGCATCTCGTACCCAAACAGTATTTGTGTCAGCATGTTCAAAAGAGAAAAGAATGGGGCCAAATATTAAACCTTGAGGTACACCACAGAAGTACAATATTAAGTATTTAGTGATATAGATTTGTCTTTAGAAGATCTTTTTACCTGGGACACCTGCAGCACAGCTTTCACATTCACATTGAATGACCTGCAGATAAAAGACATGTTAGAGAATAATCATTACCAGGTTTCTATACAGTGGAACTGTAAATCCTGACTCATGTTCTACATTGTGCTTTTTAGCTGAGGTTCATAAAAGTATCTCATATTTGTCTCACTGGTCAAACTGGTCGGGTGTGACCTCCAGAAACGGCTGCAGGTTGGCACAGGCTGCGTTATTCACCAGCAGATCGATGGGGCCGACGTTCTGCAGCGCTGCCTCCGTGGCCCCCCAGTCTGCCAGGTCCACACACACAGGGGTGATGGACGGGCACTGTGAGGGCAGCCAGAAAAAACAGATATGCTGGATAACAGTAGAAGCAGCAGGAAAAACACAAATGTGTAGATGTAACGTGCTTCGATATTAACCTTTGATAAACAGTAATGATGCATTCTACAGTGAAAACAGCATAATACAGTACATGTCTTGTCTTTTGATTACAAGTGCACTGACACACTAAAACAGTCTACTATGAAAATCAGTGTAAACCAAATGCTGTGATACTCAATATGTAACTCCAGTGTTCTCCACAGGAACAAACAAATCACTTCAGAGGCTGAATTTTCTGATGTTCTTACATCACTAACACCCTGTAGCACTGTAGCACTTTCTCATGTTTTTATGTATTATTTTTATGTATTGTTTTATGGCTTTGTTGTAAAACACTTTGGGTACCTTCTGGCTTTTGTAAAGGGCTATAGGCAAATAAAATTTGATTGATTTGATTGATTGAAACTGCTTCAACTTACAAGATTTCTTCATGATCATCTTCAAAAACTTTCATCCTCTTTTCTTTTACTGTGCTTTTTTGAAATTATTGGGATTTTTCAGATTCTGATTTCCTATTTTTGTACGTTTTTATACATTACTTCGCTATTAACGAATAAAAAGATGATCCGCAAACTTCAAATAATTGTTTCCAGACACATTCATCTCAAGGCAGAGATGGTTTAATCATCATTTTCCAGCATCAACATCCAAGCCTGACTGACACCAAATGACATGGAGGAGTCTGACGATGTAAACTAATATGGATGCTGCATCAGTCCGTTTGTCTTGAGACGAAGATGAGAAAAGGATGACGCAAGAAAAACACAGCAGGGTGGTGGTGAGTGACGTACACCTTGGATGATGATAAGTGGAGAGAGGGAGTGGGGGCACAGTGGGACAGATAAAACAGAGTGGGGGGGTCAGAGGTCGTGGACAGAGGCCTCTCAGATGTGTGTGTGTGTGTGTGTGTAGAGGGGTGAGGGGGGTCGTACCTCCTCCACTAGACTGTTCAGGTCAGCCTGTGTGCGTGTGACCGCCGTGACCTCTGCCCCACAGCGTGCCAGGGCCAGAGCCGTGGCTCTGCCAATCCCTGAGACACAAAACATCCATAAACACAAAGACTTATTACAGAGCGGAGCTGCCACTGTGACACCAGAGCTGACACACACTCACACACACACATTCCACGCATGTCTCAGGCTCCATGAACAAAGCTTTTTTTTATTCCATTTTCTGAGTGTGTTGGAGCTGACAAGACTCTTTGGGCAAATTTATCCAACGCGTTGATCAGTTCACATGCACATTTAGCACAGTTCATCAGCAGCAGCTCTGCTTTTAGCAGCACAATTAAAACATGACATAGTGTTTATTACTGCACAGCAATTATAGCTTCTATGAGGAAATCCTTTATATTATCCCAACTATGTTTTTCTCTATCTTACTTCGTTATCATACATTTGCAGATTGCGTACCTCATTTAAACATTTTTTGTAACTGTTTGTGTTTCTGCAACATTTAACATTTGACAACTTTGGACTCTGAAAAGATTTTTATAGAAAAACATGTTCATACATAGCCTACTACTTAAAGTCTCAGCAGGTGTTCACTGGCCCTGAAGCTACATGTAACTGAGTGAAATGTTTAAACCCAACACTGCTTTCTATGGCTGCAAAATAAATATCCTGATCCTGAATTGTGCTTGGTATCTTTTGAAATTAATGGATCTGAACTGAGTTGAGTTTCAATATTATCTGAAAAACATGAGTATGTAATGATAAACCTGAAGACACTGGGTCCACAAGACAGGATACTGATGTGTGGGAGACCCAAAGACTGTATTTCTTTTTTTTAATTTAGGCTATTTATTTATGTATGTATGTATTTATTTATATTAATTTCATGAAGTCAGCACTGCTGCATTTGTTGGATGCAGGTCAGTAAAACAGTTTTAGATTTGAGAAACTACATAAGTGAATATGTGAGTCCAGTAGTTCTGAGATCAGATTGTCCTGCACCGACCTGTGGTTTTTCAAACAGTCTGCAGGTGTCAGTGTGCGCACTGGAAACGTGCTGTGTAGCCTATCTATTTGTATAAGTTGTTATCTTTACCTTTTCCTGCTCCAGTGACCAGAGCTCGTTTACCCGCAAATGAAATCTCCATGGTCGGTGTGGTTTGCACAGATGAGCCGCAGATTGACCTGCAATATCACTGATTTAACACAACAGGAGAGAGAGGAGCGATCAGTCATGTGACTCGTTCGTGTCTACCGTCAGTATGGAGCTAAACTCAGCCGCCACTTCCTGATCTCTCCTACAATTTCCAAACATTTCCCCCGAACACTCAGACTGATCCGTGTAGGTTTGTGGTTGTATTAACAGCGTGTCAGCAGCATAGCCTATAGGCTACTCACCAGCAGCAGCAGCAGCAGCAGCAGGGGAGGATGTGTCTCTGCTCTGCTCTGTTCCGCTGGGCTCAAAGATTAAACTTCCACTAAGTTAATGGTCAGAACATGTTTGTCTTCCAGGTCAGTCCTGCACAGTCACTGTGAACACGCAGAAACCACCGTAGGCTATGTCAATCATATTCGTGTCTAAGTTGCAGTTTTGGTTTTCAGGTAGGCCTAGCTATTGTCTGATTTCTCTCACCCCAACAACACTGCAGGGCTTTACTGCAGCACAAAAATGCCATTTCATGTATTTGTCCCTCCCCCCATAATCACACAATTCTTCTTATTAATTTCAATAAAATCTTCTGCACACGTAGGCTATTCGTTTATAATAGCCTATAATAATAATATATGGCTGGCCTGAGTTCTGGCCTTGTCTAAGTGAAAATTCTCAATAGGCTACATGCTGTGTCACTGAGATTGCATTTAGCTTCAGTGACTGAAACTCCTCCAGGGTTTTATGCGTAGGCTACAGCTGATTAACACAAACAAAACTCTATGGGCACACTCTGGATCCAAACCAAACTGCTTTTTATTTTCATTATTATTATTATTTATTTATTTTTGTGTTAATATCATCATCATTTTTCCACTATTCCTTCCCGGAAGTTAGGTCATTTTAATTTGTTAACGCTTAGACTCCACCGAAGACATTACTCTCGTCTTTTATTTTGAAAGGGTTGACCGGATCAGAAACGTTACTGCAATGGCTTGGTTCAGCACAGCTCGGCTCGGCCGTCCGGGCTGAGTTCAATCAGTGTTGTGTGGAGTTTTTTGTTAAGTGGACACAGACAGACTGGACGCGGCGACGGCGACTCCGTGTTTGGACACTTTTCTGAGTAAAACTTCCACAACAATAAGACGCAGTGACCCGGTCCTCGAGGACGGAAGAGAAAGCCCCGGGGCTGCTGGGAGTTTAAAGTCACGTCGGGACAAAAACAAGGAGGACAACGAGTCGCGCCGCGGGTCGGTCCGGTAGCTGAACCATTCAGCACCGTCCGAACCGAGCTGCTCCACCGAGCTAGTTGTGTTTCAGTGAGGCGACTTGAAGGCGGCGGCACGGTGGGAGAAAGAAACGAGACCGATGCGTCCTCTGGGTTTTCACGGTGAGTTGCTGCAGTGAAGCTCGGTGCTGTTGTTTCTGAAGCCGCCGCACCACGAACAACTCCACAGGACATCTGTCCATTTATAGAGAGACTTTCTCCGTCTCAGAACATCAACATGGTGGTTAAATGGACAGAGATGGACAGAGAATAGTGCTCACGTTGAAACCAGGTGTAACTTTTCAACCAGCACTGGTGTTTTTTTTTGTTTTTGTTTGTTTAACACACCTTTGTAGTCTACGTCGAACAAATGAAGGTGTAGGATAAATTGAACTGGCTGGTAAATTGTGTGTTTGCCAGTTGCCACAATGAAACTTTATGTATCACTGCCCATAAACAATATAGGCTAATTGCATGTTCTAAACTAAGTGATATGGCAAATCTCAGGTAATCTCCCACAGTGAGTTTTTAGCCTATGCCATTAAACAATTAAAGGTAAGTAGGGGATCAGGTTTTATAAGAAGATTATCAGCACAGCTTTCTTACTTGAGCATGGATTGTAACTTCTACTGAGCTGAGCCACCCTGTGGAGGGGTTTTGGATGTTTTAGGTTAAATCTGTGAAAGCTGAGTCTGATTCATGACAATAAGCAAGGGCGAGTTCACATCTTTATTTCACATTGAAGAAGGCAGGGGCAGATAGCTACATGTAGTCATATCTGGAGGAGTTTGTTCCGGTTTCAGATTCTATTTCTGTAATAAAGACAAAGGTGATTTCACTGCGTTATGAGCATAGACTGTATATAAAAGAGGTTATGAGCTGTGAAGTAGTTACAAGTAGGCTATAGGCCTAAGTAGCATGAATAATGTAATTATTCGGCTACAAAGTTATTGAAGTCCACGTTTTTCTATTTCATTTGTGATTTAACACTCTCTTACTTCAAACATAATAAGTTTGTTGAGTATTTTCATTTGGTTTATTTATTCTTCAAATATACTAAGCAATTGTTCTCTCACCTCTCCTCCATGCTTAGCCTCTCCCTGAGGCCCGCTGGACCATAATTCAGCCATTAGTGTGCTTGCTGTTCACCAATCTGTAGCCTATGTGAAGACATTTTAATGGAAAGCCTTGTGTCAGTATTCATCCTAATAATTATTAACATTTGATTGAGAAATCATTTAATTCATCATGTTTATCTGTCCATCTATCTCTTCTCTTCTACCCACCCAGCAGCCTTTGCCAGCCAGTCTCCTAACAACCATATGTGATCCTCTGTACCCCAGAGGTTATACAGAGGCATCTGTCACACAGCCTGCTGTGGCTCTGAGGTTTTGATCTGAATCTGGTCTGATGTGTGATAAGCAGTGAAATCAGTTTCTTTCTGTTTCACCGATATGTATCTGGCATTTCTTGGAAAATCTCATAAAGATTTGACATGTTTAAGTGTTTTTTTTTATCTGGGCTGAATCCAATATGTTTAGATGCTTAAAAAGCAAAGAAGGACTCTTATTGCTTTTTTATTAGAATAAGGTTTCAAAAGAAAGGTGTTTCAAAAGGCGCTTGTGCTTTATAATATCTAACACCCCTATATAGTGAATAAGTTGTATGCTCTGCATTGTAAATTAAGCTCCATGAGTAACATGATATGTCCTGTGTGTGCACTACTGTGTACACACAGGACATGCTGTTTGAGGTACTTAAGCAAATGAACACACGTCTGAATATGTTCCTGTATCTTGTGTTTTCTGTGCAGGCTTCCTAGTGGTGGTGTGAGGATGGGACAAGGTGGTGCTGGAGGAGACTGCAGCCCTGGAGGCTGATGAATCCACTCCACTGGCCAGCCAGGATGCACATAGCTTCGGTGGGTGTCAGCAAGTTCTGCTTCCTGTTTTCCCTGGCATTCTGCGGCCTCCTGCTCCTGCTCCTCCCCGCCCTCCAGCCCCCGTCCCACCAGGTGGACCTGCCTCAGCCCCGACCCCAAATCAGACCCACACAGGTTGCAGCAGCGCCTGCTCATGCTGAGGAGACTGAGTTGGCCGCAGGGTTGAATGGGAGCTCAGCGGGCCATGGGGGATCCACGGAGACAGAAGCTATCAGGGATGATAAGAGGGGGGTGGAGTCTAAAAAAGGCCAAGGAAGAGGGGCTCTACCTGGAGGAAAGGTTGGTGTTGGACTTTCAGGGTCCAAGTCCCATGACCCATTAGAGCTGAAGGACATTTTTATTGCTGTGAAGACCACCAGGAAGTACCACAAGTCCAGACTGGAGCTGCTGATTCAGACCTGGGTCTCCCAAGCTAAAGAACAGGTGAGCAGACCTGTAGTTGTTGTGGATGAGTTGTTAAAGGGATAATTCACCAATTTTCTACTCACTGTCATGCCAAGGAAGAGTTTGGAGAACTTTCAGAGTTATCAAAATGCTTTTGGAGTTCCAGGGGGGCGCACACACACACACACACACACACACACACACACACACACACACACACACACACACACACACACACACACACACACACACACACACACACACACACACACACACACACACACACACACACACACACACAGAGTCAGACTGTTGTATGGGTTTTCTTATGGATAGATTAATCTGTACTAATTTGTTTCCTGATAATGAAAATAATTGTTAGTTGCAGCCCTGAACTTCTGAGCTTAGCTCAGAGTTTGAGTTCTCAACTTGACATAACAACTTTAAAAACATGCCTCTGCAGTTTCCAGTTCAAAACACTACCTCAACAAACCTGTTAAACCTCTTTGGTCTAGTTAAAAGGTCTAATACACCCCCATAATTCCGGTTTAATCCAAATTTCATCCAGCAGCTGAACTCACAAGTTCTTTTTTTTTCTACAATGGAAAACACTGTTCAGAGAGTTGGTCTCACTTATTTGTGTCACTTGCAGCTTGAATTGTTTTCTGTCCAGCTCCATGAGGTTCAGGTCCACAGACCTCACCATGTGCAGCCTGTTCATGATGTTGTGGCTCACCAACTGGTTGCCTTGCTTTGTTTGTTACTTGTCTCTTTCTTACTGCTTTGACTATACAGTAGTGTACATTATTGACCTGATAAAGCACCAGAGGGTGTACAAACATCATTTGCTTCAACACAGTCAGAGGCTTTATTTACTTCCACTGCTGCAGGAAAGCTGGGACTTCTTCAACTTCTTCATCCATGAATAAGGCCCGTGTGCTATGTTAGATTTTTTAGATTTTGGCGTCCTGATCTTTTTTTGACTGACCTTTGGACTTGCAATGAAAGCGCTCTAAACCTCCGATTGATTGTGTGGAACCGCCCTACATAAACCTTATTACCAAAGATTTGAACAATCCATTATGGTCTGCGATGGTGGGATCTATGAATGCATTAATGAGTGACTTGTGGGCAGTGAAGCTGTCAGCTGTTTACTGAGGCAGGGACATAACATTCAGGGCGGTGGATCCACCAGTGTTTGTTTGGCTTTGGGTGCAGCGCTGATGTTTGTGTGAATGTTATTGGAATTGGCTGTTGACACCCTGAATATTCTCTGATTTGGGTGATTTTCATACTGATGCGGTCAGCGTTTGTCCTCGCTGACATTTAGGCAAACCACAGGGCGTTTATGAGAACATAACATTTGATATCGCCCCCTCATATCCACTGTCCCCTCCCTCAGATCAAATTGTTTATCGAGGTCACTCTTCACTTTATGTTGTTGTCCTCTCCTCTGGATAAGGCCTCATACTTAAAATTCAAGTATGTACAGTGCCTTGTAAAAGTATTCATACCCCTTGAACTTTTCCACATTTTGTCACGTTACAACCACAAACATTTTGGCAAATTGGCCCATTGTCATAATCTCTATAGTCATAGCAGTAGGTTTGTTACTTTTAATTGTCGGTGCAAGCTATTTTTAGAATGGCAGAGCAGAGCCGCAAGCTGCTCAGAGCTATGCTACGGAGGCTAATGGGATTTAGCCTGGGTTTCTGGGTTTCTGTCATCAAACTCATCAAATACACAATCCAACAACTCCAAAACGCTGTTGTGGACAAGTTGTGACCTGCACATTCACCACGCTATGAGATGATAACGGAACGTTATAAGACGGAGTTGTTTTCGGGGTAAATGCAGAGACCACTTGCCCCAGACGGGGACGCGCATCAGCGGTTTTGCATGAATTTACCTCGCAAACAAAGCCAAAATGTAGTACTATCCCTTTAAAATTCAAGTATGTATGGGCTAGCCTAGTGCCATGCAAAAGTATTCATACCCTTTGAACTTTTCCACATTTTGTCACGTTACAACCACAAACTTAAATGTAATTTATGTGATAGACCAACACAGAGTAGTGCATAATTGTGAAGTGGAAGGAAAATGATACATGGTGTTAAAGATTATTTACAAATAACAATCTGAAAAGTGTGGTGTGCGTATGTATTCATCAATACTTTGTTGAACCACCTTTCGCTGCAATTACCACTGCAAGTTTTTTGGGGTTTGTCTCTACCAGCTTTGCACATCTACACACTGCAATTTTTGCCCATTCTTCTTTGAAAAACAGCTCCAGTTGAGTCAGGTTGGATGGAGAGCATCTGTGAACAGCAGTTTGCAAATCTTGCCACAGATTCTCAGTAGGATTTAGGTCTGGACTTTGACTGGGCTGTTCTATCTAACGCATGAATATGCTTTGCTCTAAACCAGTCCATTGTACCTCTGGCTGTGTGTTTAGAGTGGTTGTCCTGCTGGAAGGTGAACTTACATCCCAGTCTCAAGTCTTTTGCTGCCTCTAACAGCTTTTCCTCCAGGATTGTCCTGTATTTAGCTCCATCCATCAAGTCTGGGCAGCTTCCCTGTCCCTGCTGAAGAAAAGCCTCCCCACAGCCTGATGCTGCCACCACCATGTTTCACAGTGGGGATGGTGTGTTCAAAATCTTTACAAATCAAAGACCAAAATTGAACTGTTTGGCCTACATGCAAAACACTACCATTACCAACATAAACCACTTCACAATTTTGCACTACTTTGTGTTGTTCTATCACATAAAATCCCAGTAAAATACATTTCAGTTTGTGGTTATAACATGACAAATGTGAAAAGTTCAAGGGGTATGATGAATACTTTTGCAAGGCACCGTATGTTCCATTGGTGCAGTTTTTCGCTCGTGTCTCCGGAGAGGAAATTCCACAGAAACCTGAAACTGGAAGACCCATGCTGAAACACTTTGCTATGCTTTGGTATCGAACACAGGCATCACTTAGTGCAGATCTGACTCCTCCAACGTGACAGGGTTAACCTCAGCTCCAATGACAACTGAGTAAAGTCTGTTTGCTGATGAAGACCATATGATACAGTTGAAAAATCCCAATTTATAATTGGATTGGACATTGATTTGTCAACCGTCGTTTTTCTGTGAGTGGATGGACTGTGAAGTCAGCTTAAAAACTAGCCTGTGATTTATCAATACAAGTGTATACACAACCAGCGCAGACATTTCCTCTCGTTCTGTTTCAGTCCAGCTCTAAATCAGACTGAACTGCCGTTTGAGGTCTTTGTTGGGAGTGCCGAGCATTTTTCACAACAGTCTCAACATTGTTGGGCTGAACTATGAAGGGAAGTGCTAACTATGTGTAAATATTCCTGCTTTACAAGGAACACAGAGGCCTGATCATGCCAGGACCCAAAGGCAGCAGAGTAACCCACAATAATCTACTGATTTCAAAGGAGTCACCACTGTGCATTTTGACATGTTTGAAACTTATACATTTGGACCATTTAACAACTGCTGACCAGGTTGTGTTCTGCAACCGCAGTGGATACATTCCCTTGAAATAACTGTGTTAATTCTAGGGGTGTATGAAAATATCGATACACTGAAAAATCACAATATTTCATGTAGCGATACTTAAAAGCACAGTATTGATTTTTTATTAACAATTTGTATGCAAACCTTTAAGGCAGTGGTTCATTTTTGTGTTGCATTTGAAACTCTGCTGGTTGGCAGCAGTCAAAAAAAAATCATACGCAATATATTGTTTTGCCTAGTATCCCAATATATCACAATACCCCTTTGTCAATTCACTGTTTTGTTAACTGAGAGCAGAAATTGTGACACACCACTAAGCCTCCAGCACGGCCTGTGTGTTGTGATATTTCCAAAAAGAAACACTGCACAGCCTGAACATAGTCAGTCAGACATCTTAGCCTTGCTGGATCAAAACAGTGGTTCAGTGAAGTCATCTGGCGTCTGCGTGGATTCATAGAGAACACATGTGTTGTGCAATAGTGTTAAAGGTTTTTACTGCGCTGGTCCATTCCATCTGTATGTCTTTGTACTCCATATGCAGGATGAGTTACATCCTGCACTGTTGTGCTGCAGCTGAGAAGCCACTCACTGAAATCAGCTCTGTGATTAACATGATTAATAGAAGGGATAGAATTTTTAATCACATAAATGAATGTACAACTGGGGCGGCGTATAGCTCACTCCATAGAGCAGCTTAAGTTATTTGGATTAATTATTTTGTATGCGCTATTGTACCTAGCTACAATTTGATGACATAATGGCATACAAATTTAGAATATTGAAAATTAATAAATACAATTAAATCAAATCAATTACACAATTTATTTACATGATACACATCTAATCAAATGTCACAAATTATTAGATTTTTTTTACAGAGAAGTCTGGAAATTAGGGTTGGAAAAAAGTATGGAATTTTGACATGTCAAATGTGTAGGAAGGAACCCTGCAAAGTGATAGAGCCTGTTGACTTGTCTAGAAGAGTTCAGATCCACTCTGTGCTCCCAGCTTGTCTCGTTCTGGCCCTTGGGTCCAGGTCTGAGAGTCTGTTCTGTGTTAGCCGTCAGCCCCGACCGACCGCTTACTGTCAGACACAGAGAAGCATTGCAGGCATGCTGCCATGTTTTTTTTTTGTTTTTTTTTACAGCTCTCAGGTCAGCCCCCTTCGTCTTTACTGCTCCTTGTAAAATTAAAAGCTGCTCTTCCTAATGAGTGTTTGGTGTAAATGTGTCAGCGCAGCTCTTCCTCTGTGATCATCCACCACCACGTATACGGAGGTGGTCTCTTTTACGCAAAGACACCGAGGATGGTTATTTATTAGAGGTCAGTGACCTTGTGGTTCATTAGATGCTGTGTGGAGGTTACAGGCTGCCTGCTGGGCTCTGAACAGGCTCAACAGGTCTGTGAGGACGGAAAAACAGCCTCACTATCTGCAGCTGTGATGTAAACTTGGATTTGAGAATAATCTCTATTTTTTTATTTTTTTTACCAAACTGTGACCGCTGTCAGATTGACATGCTGTACCTCTTGTATAATAAGAGCCAGGGTGATGTAATGTGGCAGCAATGAAGCACTGAAACACATCCAAGTCCCTTATGTAAAGCAGCCAGCGTTATCCTCCCTTTTAGGACATTTTTGTGGGCACTTAGACCAAAAACAGCTCTGCATCAAAACACTGCAAGGGGCTGCGTTGGTGTGTGTGTTCAGGGGGGCGGGGGGTTCCTGGTTCAGAGACATAATATGATCCAGAAAGTCGACTTTGAGTAACAGATCCATGACTTTGAATTTGTCATTAGCCAATAGCCAACACACTGCTGGTTTATTGAGAGAATGTGACCTCCTCTAGAAACTCTATCGTTCACTGTGAAGATGAATAGAAGAGACGCAGCTTTAATGTTACTCATTAATCCACCAAGTCAATCCATCAGTAGTTTTGTCTCTGACGTGTGTTCACATATGTAACCTGGGAAAGAAATGCAAGGTGAGGCCTTTATCACAGGAGATGTATCGACTATTAGATAACATTATTATGGGGTGGTTGGTAGTCGAGTGGTGAAAGCACATAAGGAAGTCTTTATAGTGTCTAAATAGTGTTACAGCATAGTGCATAGTGCTTGACAATTATAAGACACAACAGACACTAAGATAAGAGAGAAAGGAAATGACAGCATACTGTACAATGATGACAAAGCCACAATAAATTCTAATACAAAAAGACTCTTGTGGCAACAGTTCCACACACATCCCATGTTGGCATAGTCCGAAGCAGTGATCGCCTGTTCAACCCCTACCCGATCTTTTCTACCAGTCCCTCTTCCTGCTTTCCTGTCTCTCTTCACTTTCCTGTCAAATAAAGGCATAATAAATATCTTAAAACAATAAATAGACAGATAACATTATTACCCGTATTAATGTTATGAGTCACCAGTGTTTTTTCCTCTGCACTGGCCAAGTCTGTCCGCTGGAGAACATTTGGATCTGATTCATTAGGGAATGAGACTCAGGAGGTTGAGCCGGTCGTCCATCCAGTAATCAGAAGGTCGGTGGTTTGATCCCCAGCTCTTCCAGTCGGCTTGTTGAAGTGTCCTTTGGCAAGATGCTGGGCTCCCACACTGATGACTGTGTCCATCATTGTATGAGTGTGTGTGTTAGAAGTGTCACTGTGAGAGTATATTAGTGAAGGGTGAATGTGGTTTGAGCTTTGAGTCCACTCCATTTACCATGAACAAGAGTGCTGTGATGCTCAGAGCTGATGGAGAATCAGACCAGCGAGATCTCTGACAGAAAACTGCCATGAGAAGTAGAGTGTGGACGGACTTTGGACAGGACAACTGATGATGCACTAATATGAAGGAGCAACTGTTTTAAACAAACTGTTTTTAAAAAATATATATTTTAATATTTTATTTCAGTGAAATTGTGTGCTGCTAGCTGCTTGCTCATTGTGATAAAAATGTATGTTTTTCCAGCTGTATCAAGGACTCTTGTGGGTTTGTGTGTGTCTTTCCTCTTCCTCTTTCAACCACGCACACACATCCTCATCAATGAGAGAAAACAATGGAGCACTTCACTGTGTCCTGGTCAAAGCACTGAGTGTGTCTCTCTCTCTGTTTCAGACCTACATGTTCACTGATGGAGAGGACAGGGAGCTGCGCATGAGGACAGGTGAGATGCTTGACTGCTCTTAAAGGAAACGAGAATTAATAACACATACATTATTATTCATGGTCAAATAATGTACCTGTGTAGTAATACATTGTCCACAGCAGCAGGGAACTGAACTGTCCTCTGTTGTTTCTCTCACAGGAGCCAACATCATCAACACTAACTGCTCAGCTGCTCACACCCGACAGGCTCTGTGCTGCAAGATGTCTGTGGAGTACGACAAGTTCATCGAGTCGCAGAAGAAGTGAGTGAGACGTTGGGGCAGCAGGGAGACGATTAGATAGAATAGAGAGAATAGAGAATACTTTATTCATCCCTAGCAGGGAAATTCAAGTTAGTCCAGTAGCTCACACAACAATGACACAAAAAAGATGAACACAAAAAACATTTTAACAAGTGTTATATAAAACGATTGCAGCAGGAACAAATGATCTCTTAAATCTTTCAGTTCTGCAGGTCAGGGAGATGAGCCTTTTGCTTAACAGTCAACAGTTAATTCATATGCCAGGAGCTGATAACAGGGCCATCACCTACATACTCAGAAATCAAATTCTCACTCTGTGTGTGTGTGTGTGTGTGTGTGTATTACAGGTGGTTCTGCCATGTGGACGATGATAACTACGTGATTCTGCCCAGTCTGCTGCGGATGCTCTCCTCCTACCACCACAGCCAGGATGTGTATCTGGGCCGACCCAGCCTGGATCACCCCATAGAGGCTGCAGAGAGAGTCAAGAGTGACGGATCAGTCAGTGGACTTGTATTTCATTTATAATTCCTCAGGGCTCAGTCATTAAAAAAAACACAGCAGCAAGCACTAGAGTGTCAGGAATCTGGCTGATGTAGCAGAAATCTGTTTTTTTTTTTTTCCAAACCCCTCGCTCATCTCTCTGTTTCTGTCTCACTACAGGTGTCGGTCAAGTTCTGGTTCGCCACAGGTGGAGCAGGATTCTGTATCAGCAGAGGTCTGGCTCTGAAAATGAGCCCATGGGCCAGGTAGGTCATGAAATTTCTAGGTCTTTGAACTACGGAAATTCAAACTACTGAACTACTATTTCTGTTACTTATGATCGAAGATCTTTTCCAGGATGAAAACGTGTCCCTCCTCCCTGTGTTACACCCCACTTTCTCTCTGTTTAGTCTGGATGAGGATGAATTAATTGAGAGTCAGTTTGTGTGTGAAAACAGACTTGTCGGCTGAATCTCTGTCTTGCTGTTTCAGTTTGGGGAATTTCATCAGCACGGCAGAGAAGATCCGTCTCCCGGACGACTGCACCATCGGCTACATCATCGAGGCGCTGCTGGAGGTCACGCTGACGCACACATATCTCTTCCATTCTCACCTGGAGAACCTGCAGAAGCTGCCCACAGACACCGTGCTTGAGCAGGTGAGTGTGTGTGTCCCAAGGTACTGGGGTGCAAATCAAACAGAGGCAAAGACACAAACTCTTTATGGAACCATAATTGTGCTGTGTTGTCTTGTAACCTTCCGTTATTATCTCATAGCGCGGTGAATGTGCAGGTCACAACTTGACCACAAGAGCGTTTTTGAGTTGTTGGATTGTGTATTTGAGTTTGATGTGGGAAACCAAGAAATCCCATTAGCCTCCGTAGCGTAGCTCTGAGCAGCTCGCAGCTCTGCTCCGCCGTTCTAAAAATAGCTTGCACCGACAGTTAAAGGTAACAAACCTACTGCTATGACTATAGGGATTATGGCAATGGGCCAATTTGCAAAAATGTTGAACTATCCCTTTAAAGTTTTGCCATTTAAAAGCTGAATAATTTACATTTAAGACTGGATACCGGTAGTTGTACTTTCACTTTAATATTTTATATTGGCCTTTATAGTGTCTTTGTAATCTGCAGCAAGGTCAAAACCAACATGCCATTGGTTTGCTCTCCCACAGGCGACCCTCAGCTACGGAGGCTTCGACAACAGGAGGAACGTGGTCAGCATTGTCGGAGGTTTCTCATTGGCTGAAGACCCCACACGGTAAAGTTCAGACTGCTGCACCGAGATAAATATGGAGGTCTAAACATATACAGTTGATGGTCATGGATGGTGACGTGGTTTTATGTTTGTAACAACCACTCATCAGCTACTGTACACCTGTTCTGCCTATATGCATTGCAGGATATGACCAGTATGTGAACATCTGAACATTTAATCTGGTCGTCTATATTTTCTGACCACATATAGGACTAAATTGAATTGTTTCTGTGCAAACAATTAAGTTCCTTTACGTCTGGAGAGTATGATCTGTCTGCTGGGCCGTCTCTATACCACCACCATGCTTCATTTGTTGCTTGTGACCCATTTTACCTTTTTTATTGAAAAATCTGAAGCTCTTGTGATTTGGAAATTGCCCTTGGCCATATTGTGATACAAAATATTATTATATATCATTATTTTGATCAATAGCTAAGCCCTATAAAATTTCACCCTTAGGAGCATGTGTAAGTGATGTGTGTTGAGTGGAGCTGCAGCAGTACAGATTTAAGCTTAAAATGAGATTTTCTGCTGAAAATCTAGCTGGAACAGGCAATCTGTATGATTATTATTGAATTAATCTTCTGATGATATCAAAGCAGGAAACACTCACAGCTCATATTTTCCCTGACTCTGGTCTCTTTCCTTCCTGCAGGTTTAAGACGGTCCACTGCTTCCTCTACCCAGACACCGACTGGTGTCCGGAGCCCAAACCTCGCCACAAAAACTGAAAGCCACTGTGTTTTCTCCAGCACTGACACCTGGTGAAACCTTCACCCCACTGCCTCACTCTGCCATGCCTGTTCAGCTGCCTGTAGTGCACGTCTTTATATCCAAAGCTGCCTCACCTCACGCTCAGATAGATAGAACCAATCCTGCTCATTCAGTGATATAGGTGGAGCCAAAGAACACAGCATGTGACCAGTGAGTGGAGCTCCTTTCTTCCCAGTGTAGTAGCTAAGTCTAACTAGTATGATGAGCCTCAGCTTTAAACCCATAATGTCTTAAGTGAACATTATGAAGAAACACACATTTAAACAGAGGCTCTGTTTCCTTCTACCAGCAGCAGCTCGCTAACTTCCAAACACACAATTTTCGTTTTTTGATGCACAGCCTTATGGGTAGTGTAGTCTATTTAACCCTCTGATTTACTATCTGTACATCATAGTGACATGTATAAAATGTACAGCCTTATTATGCCACTGTGCAGAGATGTTTCCGTTTTAAGCCTGAATAGTTGTGAGACATGGCGCTAAATGTTACACTGTCAATGAGCAGCCATTGATAGAGATAGAGAAGACTCCATCCTCATTGTATCATGAGGGTAATCACCACTTGTACAGTGGAAAACAGCAGTCACATCAGCCTAATAGTAGAATTACCTCACTATGTTTAGCTAGTGTTACGCCAAGATGGGCAGCTGGAGTGTGATGATGGGATGTTCACAGTCTGTGTCTGCAGTCAGAATCAGCACTGAACCTGGTTTCTTATGTAAGATATACAGATACATTTTCACTCCTGACTCTTGGGATCAACAGTCACCTTACACAGCACACAGAATATACTGCATCTCTCCACGTACAGTACCATAACACTCGGCTGCTGGATTGGTTAAGTTAAATCACAGTGGATGTACCCAACAAACAGACATGAAGTAGGAAAGACAGAATGAAGCTTGCACTCCTCCTATCTTTAGACATGTATTCTAAGTTGAACTCATTGGTGGATCAGTTATGGGTCTGTAATTATCCCTTCACTCCATATCATCTGTGATACAATACTTAAAGGGATAGTTCAACATTTTGGCAAATTGGCCCATTGCCATAATCCCTATAGTTTTAGGAGTAGGTTTGTTACCTTTATTATTTTAAGAACGGCGGAGCAGAGCCGCAAGCTGCTCAGAGCTACGCTACAGAAGCTAATGGAATTTCTTAGTTTCCCTCATCAAACTCATCAAATACACAATCCAACAACTCCAAAACGCTCTCGTGGACAAGTTGTGACCTGCACATTCACCACGCTCTGAGCAGCTCGCAGTTCTGCTCCGCCGTTCTAAAAACAGCTTGCACCAACAATTAAAGGTAACGAACCTACTCCTAAAACTATAGGGATTATGGCAATGGGCTAATTTGCCAAAATTTTAATAAATAAATTTAAATAAAGCAAGCTGCATAGGATTCCAGCCTACATGAGACCAGCATGAGAGAAACCTCTGCTGTGGCTCAGCCGAAACGGTTCTGACTAGAATCAGTTTACACCTCAAATGATGTGTGCATTTTGTCTGCTGTGTTATAGTGAAGTCTGACTATGAATGGATCTCTTCATTGTAAGTGTGGAGGAATAGAAAGACTCAAAAAAGTCTGAAACCATCCTACCAATTTAGTCTTCTCAGGCTGGTCAGCTTGTCTACCACTATAATGAGACTACTTGTTTGATTATTAAAATAACCTTCTGGCATCCACCTTTTCTACTTCCTGCCTTTATCAATTACACAATGATAAAGGTGGAAAGAAGGAAACAGTCTGAGTCTTAAGCTCCATCCACTGTGGTTTCACTTAATCAGCCTATTGGCAAACTGTTATTTTTGTTCCTTTTTTCTTTCTTTTCTTTTCATGGTCCCAAACTGAACTGACCTGAAGCTGGATATGATGAGAAACAGGACTGTAGTTGTCTGTAAGTGTTGTGACGCCCTCATTTCCTCAGCCAAACACCACCTTCTTACCTTCTTCTCACAGGCTCATGTTCATGGTTTTGCACTACTTTTATTGTGTCACTTCTGTAGTTAGATGTTACAGTGTCGGTGTAAATATGAGTTAATGTCTTTTTCTTTTGTTTGTTTGCTCTTATTCTATTCTTTAGGTTGTAGTTGTAGCTCTGCCTATTTGTCTTTAAGGCGGAGCAGTTTGTTGGTTGGAGTTACAATGAAGTAAGGCCAAAAAGAAATATGTCCTCACACTCCATGCAACCATGTTGCTCAGCGGTTTGTACTTTTTCACCTTGTAGTTTCAGTGGGCGGAGCCAAAGAACGACTCAACAACCTTTCCATGAAATGTGGTGTGCAGGGTCAGCACAGGATGGTTCAACTTCCTATCATCCTGGTAATCTGTGGCTTTTTGTTCAACACTACCATGAGTTCAACCTTTACTGTTGAGCAACACTTTGGTCCATGATCAGGAAATAATAAGGTGTCACCACTAGGCTGCACTTTTAACACATTAAGAACATAATCTAATGGTCAGATATTCCTTCTCTGTAAAAGGAAAAACCCTTCCCATTTAGGGTTCACCATTAGCTTGTATCAGCATCAGGAGAAATTTTTAGAAATTTGTACTTCTGTCAATGGTGAAAAAATAGTTTATTTCCATTATTTCAGCATGTATTTTAATGAACACAACAGCCTATAGGGGCTTTATTTTTATCAGCCATGTAACTGCCTGGATTTTAGCCACACTAATGTTAGTCCATCAGTCCACCACTGGCCCAGACTCCAGGAGGCCATGAGGTTTGGGTCAGACATTCATGGTCCCATGAGGATTGACCGTGACTTTTCATCCAACACCATTAAAAAGGTCTAAATGATCCATTATCAAACACTATGGTTAATTGATAACAATCTGCAAAACTAATAGTCTTTGATGTTTTTGTCTTAAGTGATAAATAAGCAAATATGAGCACGCTAACATGCCAAACTAAGACGATACCTGTTTAGAGCACTGCTGTGCTTTGGTGTAGGCTAACAGAGCCATGGAACCTTAGATTGATGGCTGCTCTTCAGGAAATCCTTCACTGGCTACAACAAAAAGTTTCAAAAAGTTGGTCTGCTGACCCTCCAACATTAAACATGGTCCCGTTAAAATGGAGAAAGATCCAATCCTCTGTCCCTTCTTTGCTTCTCTGGCTCCATCCACTCAGCTTCCACATCCCAGCATCTGTATCTCTAACTGTAAAAAGTATTTGTGTGAAACATCCGTCTACCTTTTTGCACACAAGACTAAAATCCAAAATCCAGAGCTCGTGTCCCACTGCAGGTCAGTGGGCCAGTCCAAGGGAGAGATGTGCTTTTGTAAACTGTTTTACCATTGAAGTATTATGTTGTTTCAGGAATAAAGGTTTCTGCATTCTCCAGTGTTTGACTGTCTGATTGTTACGTTGTATTGTCATTGAAGTTTGCACCTGTTTTCTTGGAGTTCACATGTCACCAAGACTCAGCACTGACAATGACATCATGGAGTGACATGGCTGTCATGATGATGAGTTTGTGCCATGCCTCCTCCTTCTGGGAACCGCCTGGTTAATCAGCTCAGCCCCTGTTAGACAGGCTGATGAGCTAATGATGGAGCTGTGGGACTTTCCATATCACAGACTGACTGTGCCTTCATCCATCATTGTGTTTGTCTGTTAACTTCAGTGATCGTCTGGGTGACATGTCATTCTGTGGTTGGGAGGACCATTTTGGATTGAAACCATCCTAGTGAGAAGGTTTTGGCTCCTTGGATCATTACAAAGGACTGTAAAGAGAAGTTTTAAAGCTCACTAAGAATCAGGATAAGGATGATGGATATGGGTATACAGTTAGATTTAGAGATATGTGTTTAAAGTTATGGCTAAAACTCAATGCTGGTTCCAGTTATGTCACTATGATTGGTGGAGCTGATCCAGATCACATCAAAGACTCCTCCCCAAGCCCAGCCCATGATTAGCACATTGTTTTCATGAAGCTTGAGATGCAAATGTTTGAATGTGAGTGGCCACAAGATCATATCCCATATCCATATCAGATCCACAAAGAGGTCAAGGCCTCCAGAAACAAACAAGATGCTTTTTAAGTGCAAAGGAACCCCTCTTTCTCTCCGTCAGCATCTCCTGGCTGCTTCCACCAGTTGCTGTTGTGCTGCCGGTAACTGTGCTTTATGTTTTACTGTGACGAGCATCTGTCTTACTTTCTGAAAAATTACAGTCAAAAAATGTTGGAGGTTCTGTTGGAGGGAGGAGTTCAAGGCATGACGGTATGGCAGCAACTCAGCACTCTACCAGAAACCTGACACGTACGTACATGTGTTTATTTTATTTTATTCCATATTCATTAATGACCCTGTGGAAAAAAAGACCTGTTGTTTATGTTAAAATCTGAATAATGTGACTTTCAGATGACAGTGAAAAAAATCATATCCAACTACTCCTGTTATCTGGTTGTGGCATTTTCTGTTTGTAATGCAGCAGTGGTGACCAGCAGGAGGCAGTGGAGTCGATATCTGCAGCACACATTGGGCATGAAGGTTTTATGGTTTAAACAGTTAATAACCCCAATACAAACTTATGGAGCTTGGCATTTTCCTCTTCCTGAGAGACTGACCTAAAAAAAGAAGTGACAGACTCATTTTTACTGCTGACATTGTGACCTGTCATAGTGAGAAAAGCACAACATAATATGTGCTTGTTGCATCAGAGTGAAGCTGCCATTTGGAAAGTTACTCCCATAAGTCTATTTTGTTCACTATGATTGTCATAATTTGCGCTATGGAGCTGAAAGCACGAGGTTAATCAGTCTGATCTCTGTGACGACTCCCAAAGCTCCAGGTTCATGTTCATAAACATTAGTCTAATGTGAAGTCGTCCATGTAACTGTCAGCAGTGTAAAGAGGCTTTGCTCAAACTCTCCCTCTAAAACAACAGTAATCAGCTGGAGGCAGAAAAACAAACAAACCAAAAACAGCTGATCGAGCTCATCTAATTATATGCACATGTCCCCTTAGCCCCCTGTCTCAGACCGAGAAGCATGAGCTGAACTGATGTGATCAGGACATAAACCTGTGGTGTTCAGGGTCACATGAGGATTAAGGCCTGGAGGATTTTCCTGCTTTTGCTCATACAGTAGACAGACAGACAGAGAGAGAGAGAGAAAAAAACAGGACATAAGATGAACCCCCATGTTTCTGTTTATTACTGACCACAAACACATTATCTTCAATGTCACCAGTCACTGACAACACCAGTTGCAGTTGATGTGTACAGCTTTTCCTCTGAAATCAAATTCAGCATCAATAGCTTTGATTATCATCCAAACACAATTGTTATTGTGTCTCATTCTCAATGGATGAGATGTTTCAGTGCAGAACAGCCAGCTTTATTTAACCCTTTGATACAGTACCAGTTCAGATTTAAAGATATGTAGAGAAAATAAATACACATTTTCCATAAAGGATGAACAAGAGATGACATTATTTCCCACATACTATATGGAACAACTGCAATTGATTTTTTTTTCCATCTAAGGAATGTTTGAACATTTCAGGCTAAATGCACCAGTTCACTTCTTCAGTTGGTTTGCAACAGTTCACACAAGAGGAGCACAAGGAAATCACACATCACAGCACAAGGGGCAACATTTCTTCACTCAGTTGAAAAAAAAAGCTTTGTTCTTCTCATGGTCAGACAGTAACAAATCAGTACACCCATTCAAATCCACTGACTTTAACACTTATATTCAGATGCTGGGATGAATCGTACTGCCTTTCAGTCATGTTACAAATACCACCGAATGTTGAATAATGGCTTAATAACTCCATATCATGAAATTGCGAAAACTACAGTCCACAGCCCATAGTAATGTGTCTCTATGACAGATTTGGAGCCATGCTAAATTAACAGCACAATACAGAACATTTCATAACAGAAATGATTAAGATTTGTGGACCATTTAATTTCTGTATGTCCTAATGGCATTTGATGACTATGCTTTCAAAATATAATCAGGATTTCCTGAACATTTTTTTTTTTTTAACAAAGCGCTTCAAGAGTGAAAACCCTTGTTGGAGGTGAAGGAGATGTTGGGGCAGTGCTGAGCTCTGTGTCACAGCTGTAGAGGCACCAGTGGGAACAGCTTGGTGCTAGTACACTGGGGGTAAAAAGCCTCTGAGAAGTTGTCATTACACTCATTACACACTGAGATTTCACAAATGACCACTAGAGGGTGACAGAGGGCTGTATACGCGCACATTAACATTAACACCATAGAGAGGGGGCGGGCTGGGGACTCATGCTGGAGGGATCGGGGCCCAATCACTCGTCAAATCGGCCCTCCAGGATGCTCTCGAATGAGAAGGGGACGAACTTGAAGCCCTGGCCGCAGTAGAACTTGTTCTGGAACTCCACCCTGAAAGGAAAAGGCCAGACAGGAAGGCGTTAGTGATCATATCTGATAAGTGTGATAACAATGAAAATCTGCTGACAAGATTTTAAACAACTATTTTCCATGTAAAGACACAGTGTTGCCATGGTCACACCGCCTTTGTGCGTTGCAATCCACGTTTCTCTGTTCTCTGTTGCCAGCCTGGTAGTGTGTACATGTGAGTCCATCCAGTTAAACTTTTAGCTGAGTGGTGCTACATAGGTAATTCTTAGAATCGCCTTCTACAGCAACAGTGGCATGGCTAATGGTGGTCATTTTAAAAAAGGGCTTAAAACCTTTTTGTTCAGGCAGGCGTTCTTAAGTTATCCCTAGATTCCTTAGAATTCATCCTGTACTCCAACTCTTCCTTTTAGCAGTTTTTATTCATGTTCTTTTTGTTGTTGATTTTAATGTTTTATTGCTGTCAGTGTTTTGTTACTTTGTTTCTGGTTTCTGTAGCACTTTGAGATTGTTTTATGAAAAGCAGTTTACAAATTAAAGTTATTATTATTATTATAGTTTTGTGTTTGGTGGTCAATGAAATCTTGACCTGATGATGATGTTACAGCTCATCCTGGAAGGAACATGAATGTGTGAACAACATTTCATGATAGTACACCCACGAACAACTCTGTCTCGTATTGTTTCATTATTGAAATCCAATGTTAAAATATCCCTTTAACTGAACAGTGCTGATGATACATTTTAAACGTGGGCGTCACAGATGACACTTGTCGGAAACACGCCAGCAGATGGCCTTAAAGTCCACTAGAAACCAGAACAACTGGAAGATTTGATTGAAGTGTAGTGTTGCACTTGTAGTGATATTCATCTCGTCCTCATGAGGGTGAAAGCAACAAAGTTGATGAAGTTAATTAGGATTTTATGTGTTTAGGGAACGGCACATTCCAGACATACAAGTAAAATGTCAAATCCTCCCTCACAACAGTGGAGTTCATTCTCTGTCCAGCCATATGAAATGTCTGATAAAAATATGAAAAGTAAAGATAAAAACATCTTATCAGCAGCTGACTGAGTTATGATTTTAATTAAATCAAATAGTGGACTGAGCAAACTGTACTGGCTGTAATCCTACCTGAAACCTGTATCAACATCACAAACTGTGTACACTACAGTATCACACAGTACTGGATTATCACGGTAAACAAAGAGTAAACAGTGTTGTTTCAATCTGCTGTCATAAGCTAAAGCTCTGAACCTGCTCACACAGGAATCTGAGCATATTGTTCAATGAAACCTTTTATTTTTTACTAATTAATGTGCCACTTTTTGTATGGTGCCCTCAGTAAGGGGTTCACGATTCAATGAATGAATTCAAAAAGATGAATAATGTACTAAAACTCAATATTATCTCAATCTGATGCAAGTCTGTACCTGAAATCTACTACATTTTTATTTGACTGCTGAGAATAGAGTTGGCCAATCAGAAGACAGGTTCTGAGCCTCCTTGCTTTCTGATTGGTTACCAACCTGTTAAGCTGCACTGACATGAATTTTGGTCACTAAAACCATACATATAGACAGTGAGTGGACCAAAGGCTGAGGTCTCTACCACAGCCTCTTGTTTCCATAGATACAGACATTTGTACCTGTAGAGATGGCAGCAGAGTTGTAGAGATGACTGAGACACTGAGGAGGAATACAGACTTATGGTCTGTACAACCTCAGACTGCTGTGTGACCAAATATGGCTGCTGCGAGCCAGAGCAGTCTGTCAGTGACACCTCCTCTCATATCTCTACCTATAAAACTGGGCCCTGATGTGCTGGCCGCTCATTCTGGAGAGGTTATGTTCACGTCATGACACACTGAGAATGAACTTTTAAACTTGTATTTGTCACAGGGAAGTTGAACAGAGAATAGTGACAGTATTAAAATGTTATGTATGTTTGTTTCTGCTAGAAACAACAAATGTAAAGAACAAATATCTACAGCAACACCACTGGTCCCTTGGGATATGTGCTAGTTCAAAAACACAAGACCACTGGACAAAACCACAGCATGACTGGGAGGTCAAAGGTCATCAAGCAAAGTCAGTTGATGACTGTAGAAATATTCAAACCTGACACCTAGAGATCTACAGTCACCTGTTATCCCCAATGAGTTTAATTTAAAAGTGCTGAGGACAAGGTAGGTCAAAGATGTTTAATTCAGCCAAATAATCTCATTTTCGTAGATTTGTTTCACTCCAAGTATTCATATAATCGGTTGGTTTAAAGACTGCCTTTCGAGAGGAGATAATATGACATGCAATAGTAAGAAGCTTTTCTATTTTGCATGTCGAGTAATTTGTATACATGTAATAGGGGATTTTCAGTGGCTGGCACTGTACAAATGTTCCTGACTGACTGACTGACTGATGGTACTTCTGCCCTATGAAGACCTGAGCCCCTCTGGAATTACAGGGAAGCAGAGGAGCACTTCCAGCACACTGAGGCTCACCTTCATTACAGCTAATAAACTATTGTTATTACATGTGTAATTATAACTTCATTAGGCAGACGAAAAACAAAACACTCTTAGCAGGTGACCCAGGTTCGAGGCCAGTGGGGCCGAGTCTAGTTACTGTAAATACTGACTTCTGGAATGGAAGATTTGAATTTGAGTATTGTGTAATGACACTATCATAAATAACTAGAGTTCATCAGGCTGTTGACTAAATCAGTTAACTACGTTTAATATCAGCAGCCCTGCTTATTCTGTATCTGTATGTTGCAATCCTCACGTCTTGACAACCTCTGACGTCTTCATTTAGGAGAAAAAACTAAGAGTGGATTTTTAGTTCCTGCTGGTTCCTGGCCTCAGAGAGAGAGGGGAGTGTCCAGGAATGTCTCCCGGCTGTGGCAAATATTTGGACTGCCCGAGCTGTGAGAGGGCAACACTTAAAAAGAGGAAAGAAATGAGAGATCCTCTCCTTTGCCTCTCCACACAGCTGTAGAGGTGGAAAAAATGCTTGTAGCTAACACACGCTACGCTCGACTTGCTCTGGTGTGTGTGTGTGTGTGTGTGTGTGTGTGTGTGTGTGTGTGTGTGTGTGTGTGTGTGTGTGTGTGTGTGTCTGTTATTGCAGACAACTCATCAGCATGTGTGTGTGAAGGATGGACTGCAGAGAAGAGGCTCCAGCTTAACTGCTGTTTACATTTAACATGACTATTCCCATTCACTCACCTCTGTGAAAAATACTCTATTACTCTTTTTAACCTTAGCGGACACCTGTTGAGCCGACACACTGCTGCTGTGTTAACGTACAGTCACACACACTGGAGCCACTAAAACCACTGCCTCTTACTGGGATTATGCACCGACTCATTTCAGAATATTTGTTTAAGAAATTGGAAAAGAACTTGATTGAAATGTGTTGATAGTGAGTGATAAAGGAAGATGTCACCCAGTGCAGTATCAGGCTTTGGCTAAATACATCTAATTTCTGATACACTGATTATTGGTTTTGATAAAGAGCGGCCTCCAGGGCTGAAAACAAAAACACCTCCACACTCTCCCCACCTCTTTAAACATTTTGGATTAGTCTGGCGTTAAGGCTGGTGGCAGGTGGAACAGCCCACTCTGAGCTTAGAGTTTAGGACCCTGTGGGTGACATCATGGAGGCTACGTCCATCTTTACATAAGTCTACAATTTCAGTCTGTGAATCAATATACTTTATTGATCCCAAGCTGGGAAATTACAGATAGGATAGGAAATAGGATTTATCAACAAGAAGAAAACACAATATCACCAGTCATATCTTTGACAAATCTGACGATTACTGTACATGTTATCATCCTCACATGGATGTGAACATAATTTCCACTTGGTGTTTGCTCAGTCCACACCCTCTTCCTTTGAACATCAATGGACATTCATGTGAGCCTCACTTTTAGATGTCAGACAGACCACCTCCCTGCTTCTGATCCTCTGTGGACTGGACATTCATAACATGATCAACATCCAGATTTAAGACAGTTTCAGACCAGCTAACCTCTGCAGACCAGTCAATATTTTGTTTTTACATTATCCAGCAACAGGTCCCAGTCTCAAAGATGTGATCACACAGATGTTTGCTATCACCAGGAAACACAGTGGTTCCTTAAAGGTATTTTCCTTGTTGGGTCCACTTGTCTGAGCTGTTAGAATTAAATGTTCTGCAGCTGCTGATACAAAAACATGGATGTGTGGTTTGGCCTGGAGTCAGTCTGACTCTGACCCATTCTACACTAGCTGATTACACCTGCCTCCACAACAACCCATGGTCTGCAGGACAGCTTTAACATGACCTCCTGTCTGGAACGTACAGCTGACCCATATGTGAGACACTATACAACACAACACAACAAGGCCATTGAGGTCTGGACAAGAGACAGCTGTGCTGGTCTTTCAGAGGTGGTCAGATCACTTTCCGCTGGTTTACAGGAACGACAGACAGACACAAGACAGACAGACCGTTTCCACTTAAACCTACTTACAACAATCAGTCCCGAGAACAGCCGTTAAGCATTAACAGCATACCACCGTCCAATAAAAACACACACGATATTCCTCCTTTCATTTGGTCCATCTCAAAGCCATGACATCAAGCTCTATGTTATTATTGGGAGCCGGACCAGAAGGATTAAAGCAAATAAACCTGTTGCTTTCACGTCATATGCTTTAAAGGAATGAGCTGTCAAGCAGAAATGGGTGCGCTTGATAATATCAAATCTAACCTGCCACAAATAAAGGTGATCACCGAGCTGTATATGTCACAGCAGAGAGGCCTGTGAATACCATCAACTCTAATACATCAGTTCATATGTCAACACACTCTGCGTCAACCTGTGTGCTACTGAAAGCTACACAAACAGGGTTCAGGGTTGTAAAGTTGAGATGGTAGCCAAGCTCTCCTGTCGGTTGGTTAATAAACATGTTGTATGTGTAAACAAAGATGGGTGCAGTGAGTTTGTGAGCTTCCTGTGGTCTTCACAGTGAGGTTGCCAGATTTGGTAAAACCAAAAACCAGCATCGAAACCTCTGCTCATGGCAGTGGTAACACACGTCATGGTCTGCGTCCTGTCCCTTCCCTGTTTTATTTTGAAATTCCTGTCTTGTCTTCCTGTGTTCTCCCGCTTGTGATTACCTGATGTGTCTCACCTGGGTTGATTGCACCACCTCTGTCTTCCCTTGTGTATTTATTTTAACCTCAGTGCACATTCCCTTTGTCTTTGTCTGTCTGATTGTCTGTGTTTGTACCTTGTTTTCCGTGCCCTGCGCTTTCCTCCAGTGTTCCTGCTCCTTGAGTTTTTGTCTGTACTGTAAGTTAATAAATATCTTTTGTTCCACCACACCCACTTTTCCGCGTCTGTGTTTGGGTCCAATCTCCTCAACTACCTGACAGTCATGGCCAGAAATTCTGCACTGCAGTGTTGGGCTGATGTAAATAGTGCCGCTTCTTAGTAAAAACTCCAAACATCACAGTGTTAAACTAGAAATTAGGTTCATGTGCAAATAAAAAAATATTCCACATGCTTAATCAGGTAGCTTTGTTTACGCTAAGCTAGGCCAACCACGTCCTGACTCAGGCTCTCTCCTTAAAACACAGACATAAACTTCAAAATGAAATGTGTTTTTTCAAAATTTTGAACTATTCCTTTAATCAGCTTTTATGTCTTATAGCAGCAAAGGATGGTAGCTGTGTTTTCTGATCATCATTATTCAGATATCAGTTTTGTGAGTTCAGCCCACTTGTCACAGAAAGTTGTTACTCCATAACTACTAATACACAACATGTAACACAATATATTCATATGCATCTGCTATTATAACTGTTAGTTTTATTATAGAAATAGTTCTTCCCCTGACCAAACATTGTTCTACGGTGAATTTGGATGTTAGAGAGCTGATTCTCCTCCAGCAGGTTACACAAAATCTCTTTCAACATACCACTGTGAATACATAAATAAATATCTCTTGCAGTTTGGATGGATGGACACACTCTCTCTCCCTCACACCAGGTTGCTGCTTCTCTTGAAAAGCCATCCACCGGAGAAGCCCAGAGTGTGTATGAAACACTCCTTATGTGCTCATAAATCACTGCATGCATATAATTATGTACTCTGTGTTGAACGGGAGGTTTCCCTCTCGGGAACTGAACATTTACCATCTATCACTTTAACAACACCTCCTCCTCCTCCACACAGTTCTCTGCAGTGCTCCATCTGTGTGCACAGCTCAAAACGGCCGTCTATTTAAAATGAATCCATTAATATGATTCATGATGACAGTTACTATCTTCTAACAGATTCTAATTACCTCTACTACCTGTTAATACATATATTTTTATTATGTCAGAGTGGTAATAGCATAATCCATGACTTCTCTGCATTGGAGATCCCCCTACTCCACACTCTCTGTGTGTCAGTGTCAGTGGTGCAGGCTGGACCAGAAGGGTGGAGGTGGTGCAAGGAGGCGATGGATCCTGGGTGTGTGTGTGTGTGTGTGTGTGTGTGTGTGTGTGAGATTAGCTGAAGACCTGCGTGCTCACTGTTTGGTAAACCATCTCCGAGTCAGGAATGTTTCATACTGCTAACATTCCTCTTGTACATTGTGTTAAGAACTGCAGCTTAGGAAGAGATACCTGGTTCAAGAGGTGGGGGATGAAACCTCACTGTGTATATATTATTGTCTATCCATGTGTGATTCACTGTGTGGGCCTATGAGAGTCTGTTGGTGTGGTGTATGCATGATTTCAATAACATGTATGAAGGCTGTTATGTGTGTGTGTGTGTTTGTGTGTCTAACCAGTGCAGACGCAGGGCGTGCAGGAAGGCTGACAGCCCCTCCATGATGAGCAGGATGGCCACCGTGAGCGTGGCGAAGGCCGAGAAGATGATGGCCAGGCCGAAGAACCCGCCCCCGCTCCGGGAAGACAGACCCAGGTGCATCACCATGGTCCACAGAACCTCTGACAGCTCTGCATACACACACACAATGACAGTTAGAACATAGTAGCTATAACAAGAATGGACTGCACTTATATACTGCTTTACATTCACTCCACCCATCACCGTTTTTACACACATGGTATAACTGCCAACTCTCCCTTCTGAGTTACAGCCACTCGTTAATAATGATGACTATAATAATAAATAAAACAGATTGCTCCAAAATAAATACAATAAAAACATTTGAATCCAGTGTCAGTGATGGAGATACTGCAGGAATTCCAGATAAACAAGGTCTTTATCTACACCATAACATTCGACAGATGGTGTGCATGAGTGTTTGTGTTTGTACTCACGTGCATGAGCCAGGCTGAGGGCCCAGAGCCGGAGGTAGGAGGCTGTGTTGGAGATGCATCCCAGACAGTACTCTATGGTATGGATGGCCTGGTGGACAGCTACGTCACCAAAGTCAAACTGTTGTGGAAGTATAAGATGGTTAGAAAACACACCACACAGCACCGGTAGCGCAACAAAAGACCTCAGGTTTACCTTTTATAAGCTGTTTAAAAACACTGAATAAATGGTTTATAGTGAACTATGGTGTAGCAGATATACTGGATAGGCGGGTGGGGTGTTATCAGCCATGTATCAAATATTTTATTAATGCTAAATTGCACATGATTGCATTTGATATTTTTTTGTATAGTGGGGGAGTGACGAATGAGAAGGGATGATTTCAGTATCTTGCTTGCTGTATTTTCAGTTCATATTTTGTAACAATGTGTATATTTATCAAGAAGAAATGAGACTTAAACATACACAAAAAGAAACAAGGTTACTGTACATTGGTTAAGCAGGAAGTTGGATAACATGGTTACTGCACATGCTCTTCAGTAACCTGGTTAATCCACGTGTACATGCAGTGAAAGCACAAGGCAGGGGCCCAACGCCCTTTAACCTTGCTCAAAGGCACCTGAGTAGTGGCACTGAGGCTACCACGGCATCAAACCGTGTCTCAGCTTCAACTCCAATTTTTTTTTGACACTGTATTTCAGCTTATCCCAAAGCAGCTGAATGAAGTCCAGGTCTGGGGACTGTGCTGGTCTTCATCGTCCCTCTGAAGCCTCCTCCTGGTTCTGTTCTTCTCTTCCTTATACTGTGGCTCATTATTTTACTGTAGGATGAACTGACCAACTGTCTGTCCTCTGTTACTTGTCTTTTGCCCATGGCAGTAACAAACACTGATACTGAAGGTGTAGTAACATAGTTTGAAGCTGTAGGAACCATTTGCATCAATTTTCAAGGCTTCATTTACTTCCATTGCTACAGGAGAGCTGGAAGTTCTTCAACTTCTTCATCACTGGAAAAAACAGGTTCACTTTAATATTCGAAAGGATTTTTAAGTTTCTGGGGATCGGTCTTTCTCTGTCAAGCTGCACGAGTCTCCATGAAGACTATAAAAACCAAGTGTCCTCAAACTTTTGACCCGTAGCATAAATTTGTAAAACAAACACTTTATCTACTCAACGTGGAAAAAAGATTATCACCCGGCTCTGTGGTTGAAAATGGGTCCAATAATAACATCTCTACTGTCCATATGGCCTCACCAGTGGAAATGACTTGAACTGGAAATTCTTCCTTATCATCTTAATGAGCGTTTGCTTTGACCTTTGACCCCTGGCTGTGCCATTATCTTTGGTCAGGCAGAAAACAAAGAGCAAAGACTTCTGGCTTGTTTGGGTTTGTTTCGTCTTTTTTTCCCCAGCAGGTCCAGAGTGCAAGGCCTTGTTTGTTCCTCCATTCTCTCCATCCTGGAGCAAGACTAGCCTTTCCTGTACGAAGCGGCCTGGGAGAAAGCGAGGGGAGGGGGGGGTCGTGCGAGTCTATTGCTCTACGTCGCTTTTGTAGGGTTTGGTTTGGCGCTGGTCTGGTTTCCTCTTTCCATGTTTCTCTTTTGTCCTTGGACTCGTGAAACAAGAGTTCACGGAAGCACTGCTCATTGTTCCCATTCAAAGGGTCTCCGACAGAACAGGCTTGTGAAAACAACACTCTATAACATGCCGTAATGGCAAAATACATGGACCCAAGTGGCTTCCATTGGAAAAGTTGTTAACACACTTTGCAACTGAGCGGAGTCATGTGATTCCACCACACTGAACAAGAGGAAAGTATCGAGGAAGAAAGTTCAGAGAAAGAACAAGCACCTTCTTTAAAAGGCACGGACATGTACATCAACAAGACAGCATCCAGACATGCTAAGAAGATACCAAACTCAGGCTCTTACCGGCTCTTCCTCTGAGTGCTTGAAAGCAAACAAAAGTCAAAGGTCAGTGGTGGACTTCAAGAACTGCATCAGTTTAGTAGTTTTATTCACAGTTGGAGTTTGTTGCACATGATATTGGAGTCCTGGTTCCAAAGTCTGAACATGAGTGGCTGTGATTGACAGTAGGCCTGGACACAGGAGTGACTGCGTAATGATATTTAAGACATACAGTATTTAGACGCAAGAGCCTTATATTAGCTACAGTTGAACTATTCTGAGTGTCATGTGTGCTGTATTAGATGGTCTATGGTATACACCTAGATATGGCAGATAACCGTGAAACCAAGGAGCTCAACTCATCCTGTGCAATAAGTCAATATATTTACATTTCCAAATAACCAGCACTGTCAGGAACCACTGATAAGAAGGTGAAATGTCAGAGTATGAGTATGAGTATGACAGCTGCTGATGAGTATAAGAATGGAGTTTGATGATTGAACACAATGTTTATTCTAGACTGGTGAGTGAATAGCTGTTAATGCTAGTATGGAGCAATGACAGAACTTAGAAATAACACAATTAGAAGAAATCTGTCCAGGTTTTGGCAGCTAAGATTCATTTCAATTAATAGATCTCCATAGTGACAATTGAGAAGGCTCACGGGTATTGCAGTTTTAAAAGCCAGTCAATCAAATTGACAGAAGAGGCTCCTTAAAAGTTTCTATGGGGACACAAGTTTCCAAAGTAATTGTACCTGCCAAAACTAAATCAGGTTTCATGTTAGTTTTAATAAAACATGAGAAAGGGCCGAGTATCAATCAAGTGTATGTTTTCTGCAGCATTCAGTCTAAATATTGTTACAGTAACTTCTCAAAGTCTTGAGTTCCATGAACTCTTTATAAGTAATGCTTAAATGTAAAATCACTTGTTTGGAACGATTATGGCAATACGTTGTCTTATTGCATTACAGTTACACAATATGTTGCAAAAACATCAACACTCAGAGATTTATTATCAGGGTGATACCAAACCTCTGAGTCACAGAAAGAGTAGAAAAAAAACAAAATTCACATATTCCACTCGCTGGTTCTCATGAAAACCACCTTTGTGTTTACGTTTCTGGAATGGAAAAATCCATCTCTTATCAGCTCTGATCCATGCCAAGCCCCCCACCCCCTGCCCTCTGCTTGTTACCCCCATCTCTCCTTACTGCCCAGGAACAACTGTGCTCAGATGTGAAGGTACAACAGGCAGCTGGTGGCTGGGCGGACACACCAGGGTTTTTAAAGTTATAAACATTTTCTGCTCTGACTGTGGAACCGCTGTATCTATAATAGGTGAGGTGAACTAACTGAGGAGACCATGTTTGTTGGCAAGCAAAACTTTACTGATGACAAACTGTCAAACAACTTTTAGGCTATTAAGCTGAAATAAAGCAGTTTTGATACTTAATTCATTTGTTTAGGTCATTTAAATTCATGTAATGATCTTAAATGTTTTCCTGTGTCATATCATTAAGACAAGGAACCTCAAGAATTTCTAATGAAGAATTTTCATAACTCTCAAAAGAAAAAGAAAAAAAGAAATGAACTAACGTCCCTGCAGAAATATGCAAAGTACAGTGTATGTGTTTGTATCTAGTCCCACATAAAGGCCAAAAATTAGTCAGAATTTCAAAATCAAGTGAAGCCCGGAGGCCTGGAAGAGGACGGTAGTTTGTAAGTTGGAGGTGTCTGTTAACGTGCTCACCTCATCTCCCTCCTCTGAGTGCTGGGAGAGCTGGTCGTGGTCCATGATGCCAGCCTCGTCCTCCGTGGGCCCGTTACCCACCCGCACTCCTCCGAACTTCTGCGTGCCCTGTTGGGTGAGTCCGGTGCATGATGAGGACACGCCTGTTTGCTCTAAAGACTGCTCTAGATTCTCTGCAGGGGTTTCTTCCCTCTTCTGGGACTAGATACAAAAGCCACAAGAGCTGTGTCTAGCTTAAAGCGGGCCTTAGGTTCAACGCTTTTAATTTACTTCCTTTTTTTTTTTTTTTTTTCTTTCAAGAACACAGGGCACCCAGTACAGCGAGGGGGGCGGGGCTTCCAATCCAAAATGAAATCTATCAAAACATCTCGGAAATGTGACAGTTTACTTTGAAAAAATTTAGAATTGCAGAAGATTAACTTGTCCAGTGATACAGTAAGTATTTTTCTCAGACTTTAAAAGTAAATTATGAGAGTAAGAACACTAAAATTATCCCACTGATTCAGTTAAACCACAAAAACAACTGAAGACTCCATTTGTATGTAAATAACAACGACAACGACAACTGTGAACTTTAAATATCAAAGAGGAAAATTTGCTCTGAATTCAAAGTGTCACATGATCATGTGTTCAAGTTAATTTGACTGATCCAGCCTTTGTCTAAAATAACTAAAATCAACAATAATTACATAGATAATTTAGATAAACTCAATTTACTAATAAAGCAGTAATCAACTTAAAAATAAATATTTGCCATTCAATCGGTTCAACTCAAGAGGACACTGATGATAGACGACTGAAGACAAAAAAAAAATGCTGCTTCATGAAAAATGCTAATGTTCGGCAACCAGAGAGAGCTGTAACTGAAGGGCTTGAACAATGGCTTTTGCTTCTTCTGGTCTGAAAAATGTCCACCTGAGGTAAACTAATGCTACGGCACTAATCTTCATTTTGTTAATGAAGTAATGAAATGATGATCTTTCTGTTCCACAACAGCAAAAAAACTGAGACAAAGTAAAAAGTAACTTGAAAATAAATAACATGACAAAACATATTTGTTTCATCAACAAATAACAGACAGATGATACAGTGATAGATGGATGAATGGATAATCTAACTACTATTCTAATGTTATATGGCGCTCAGTTTCTTTGAGGTTTAACAACCAGTGGCTGCTATACATCACGTATATTGCGGCTAACTTTGGGTGGTAAATATTTGTTTGATATATAGCGTTTTGGCAGAAACTACAGGGGAAAATAAAAATAGTAAAATACGCTGTAAGGGTGCCCTCGTTCTGTGTGTCTTATAAAATTTTCCACCAAGATATCAGCGTTTCTAAGGCAGGCTTTAAGCATTTTTCATGGCAACACAACCAACCACGTTACACAATACAATGAATGGCAGAATAGGAATGAAAAAAAAAAGGTTATATCAAAGGTTATACTTGTTATTCATTCAAAGGCAGTAAGGTTATAGGTGGGGTCAGATCCACATACCAGGTGCTTTTTCCACAGGTGCTGACGCCGAAGCACCATAGTTTTCACAATCAGCATACAGGGTACACATGCAAGGGCAATCAGCACCAACAAAACCTGGATCCCCATCTACAGATTCAAACAGAGACAAGTTAACAAAGTGTTGGCGATGTGCAGCAGTGATCTGAAGAAGGCTAATCCCCTGACACTCCAAAACTACACCAGGGAGTTTTCTGTCTTTTGTCTTTCAGTCTGATGCTACATGAAATTCATCTGAAAGCTACAAGATCCTATAGCATGAGTTAGTTAGCCAAGATGGAGGCTGACTGACTATCTTGACACTACCTCAAGTCTGGTCCTAGACTTTCCTGCTTGAGTGTTTCTACTGGTTTTGATCTACAACTTGAAACTACTCTGGGGGAAAAGTGCAGGAAACTCTAGATACAGCTCCTTCCTCATTTCTGTAATTAGAAAAAAAGAAGGGCTGAGTCATACTAATGTTAATACTGTAGTAAAGCAAATATTAAATGTAGGAGAAAAAAACAGCTTTGATACCATCATTTCTGATATCTTAAACATGTTCTTACTGTAGCTGGTGATCACTATGGAAAACAAAAACAAATAGATTAGTAACTAGCTGTGCAAAAAAGTTCCCCAATAACTAACACCATATGTAACAAGAGCCAGACTGTGCAGGAGTGGAGCCAAAGCTATAAAAACCATACTGTTTCCAAATACTTTGCGACTTCACTGTGGGTCTGACTGACTGTCGTTTGTCTTATGTAAGTATCAGTGCACAAAGTCCCTGTTAGATGCCTGACCTTGGACCTTTCTAAAGTACACTACAAGAAAATGTTAGTGCTAAAAGGGGGGAAGGAAGGTGGGAGAGGCAGAGGGGAGGACGAGGGAGGGAGCACCTGTCCCCTGTAGAGGGGCTTGTTGGTGGGATCGTTGTAGTTGAAGAGACACATGTTGATGAAGTGGATGAGCAGGCTGGGCGCGTCCTTGGAGGTGAAGGCGTCGTAAGCCGTCCACTTGTAGAAGACCAACAGGGCCAGGTAGCCGAACAGGCTGGCCATGAAGACGATCTCTGGGATGAAGCCCAGGAAGATGTTCAGTGGCTTCTTGAAGTACCTGCGGTGCAGTGACATCATCATCATTTGCTGAGTAGGTTTACTTTGATGACTTTGGATTGCAACGGCAATATCGTTAACCAGCGGGCAGTAGAGGTCCGAGCTACAATTCACACATGTGCCCTAAACGCCTCACATGCAAACAATCAGTAGACACTAGCTAAATGCCATGAGGATGAGCTGGAGTTTGTCAGCTCTGGCACTGTCGAGACTAGAAGAGAAGAGCTGCATCTTGAATTCAGCTGAATGTTTCATCACACCCTGACACACAACTAAAATAACTCTATGAACTACTAGATAGCTTGATCGAGTGCTGCAACGTGTCAATGTTCTGCACTTACAGGTGGTTGAAGAGACTGAGGGACACTCCAAACAGCATGTGGATGACGCCCAGGATCACTGACATCTTCATCTTGAACGAGTTGAGGAAAGTCAGCTTGTTGGTGGCCACGTTCCAGATCTGCAAAGACCACACACCAGGTTCACAACACCTTCACAGCCACCTGACTGGTCCTTTCTAATGATCATGTATTTCTATTAGGTTTCCCTGATATAACCACCAACATGCTGTTTATACAGATTATTTATATAGATTATTCGCTCTTTAATATTTGATGTTGTTGCCTCTATGGGGCAAACCTTATACTTAAATTACTGCTTTGAGTTTGTTAAATGGACAGTATACACATGTGAATGAAATTTGGTGGACCCATGTATTCACACAGATACACAAGCTGTATCATCAGTTTTAAAGGACACACACATGTTGGTTTGGGTCTGGTTAGTCTCCTTCCTAATGCAGAATATTCATAATACTCTATCCCATAACAAAGCAAATTAACCTATTACCATAATCCCTATAGTTTTAGGAGTAGGTCCATTACCTTTAATAGTTGGTGCAAGCTGTTTTGAGATTGGCGGGGCAGAGACGCAAGCTGCTCATGGTATTTTCTAATCCCTCATAAAACTAAATACACAATCCAACAACTCCAAAACGCTCTCGTGGACAAGTTGTGACCTGCACATTCGCCACGCTATGAAATAATAACGTATAATTATGTAACATTACGACACATGAAGCAAATACTTGGAACTACTTGCACTTTTGAAGTCACTCCACCGAGCAGCCGTGTCTGGAATATAGTTTCGGCTACACGTTTACCTCAAAAACAACTCTGTCTCGTAACGTTCCATCATTATCTCATAGCGTGGTGAATGTGCAGGTCACAACTTGTCCACGAGAGCGTTTTCAAGTTGTTGGATTGTGTATTTGATGAGTTTGATAAGGGAAAGCCCGGAAATACCATGCACCGTGCAGAGCTCACGTCTCTGCCCCACTGATCTCAAAACATCTTGCACCGACAATTAAAGGTAATGAACCAAACCGAATTTGCCAAAACATTGAAATATCCCTTCAAGTTTACAAGGTGTAGGAAACATTTGCAGTGTGGGGGAGATACTATAACAGTGTGCAGGTTTTACCGGGTCGATTCCTAGTGGATAAGGCCCGTTGAACACACCAGGAACAGCTGGGTCTAACTGTAGAACTCCATTTGTATCAAGCGTCTCAACTCTAGGACAAATCAGAAGCAAACAAAGAAAGCAGGTTAATCACATCCCCTGGGTTTGAGAGGCAAAAACAAAACGCTTAAGAGGATGAATGAAGAAAAATCACACGGCAGTAGCTGAATTAATCTGACTGATCTGAAGAATTTTCATGGTTTATTATTTAAAATTCACTCATCTGCTCTGTATAAATACTGTATATTATTACATTAATTCAAGGAAAGTAATCTAGGATGAGGAAAATCTACAGTATCAGTGATGATGACTTACGACCAGTTGGCTCCTTTGGCGCCAAACATGGGCCTGACACTCCAGCCAGAGCCGAACATGTTGAGTGACTTGGAGAAGCAGTCGTTGTAAATGACGCCGGTGTAGATGGAGAAGACGCCCATCAGGAGGATGATGTATCGGCCGGCAAACACCATGTTAAACATCTACAAGGACACACAGCCACTGGTGTCAGTGCTTCAAAATAAGATGTGCCGTGAAATCAAACTCACTGATTTTTACGTGTCTGACTGTACCTCGTTGTCACTCTTCTGGGAAAGGAGGCGGCTCTCTCTGATGACCAGGTAGAGGGCAGCACAGGTCATCAGCGCGCCGTGACCCATGTCACCAAACATCACGGCAAACAGGAAGGGGAACGTAATGATGGTGTAGGGAGCTGGAACAGGGGACACACAGGGAGGCGGCTCAAACGTCAGTGATGATGTGCTGAACATCTGGTATACAGCTTTGCAATCATATTGCATTCAGACAATGAATTTCAGGAAAATTACGTAACATAATATGAAAGTGATTATATGAAATTGCAGAAATATTTAAGGATCTTGGAGATTATTTCAGTTCTAATTATTTTATAATAAACAAGGAAGGTAAAACAAGAAATGGATGGGGGGTTTTTAGATTGTAAATGCACTTATAGGATGAAATGATAATTCATTCATTATCATAGAGACTAAAGGAATTGCTGTTCAACCTGGATTGATCTCCCTGTAGTTCCCAATGCCGTAGGCATCAACGATGTTCTGGAAGCCTGATGTGAACTTGTTGGTCTTGTTGAAGGTGGGTGGAGTCTGCTTGGTCTGCATCCTGTTGAGGATGGACGGCACCGTCGAGCCGCTTCTCTCCTGGTGAACAAAGCCACACATACCATTGACATACCGTTCATGCTGTAGGTGTAAGACCTGATGACTTACACAGACCTGCATGTGACCTCATGACATGCAGTCACTGCGTGTTTTCACAGTCTGTTCCTTTGCCATCACAACAACATGGGATGGTTAATGTTAGCACTGCAGTACAGGATTCATATATTTCCATATACATCTGTAAATATAGTTTTATCCCCTAATATTCCTGGTATAGTTTCTAATTCCCTACGTAGAATGTTAAACTTCAACTGCTGCTGAAATCAAATCTAGCAGAAAAATAAAAGTCTCGGGCGTAAAAGATGTCAAACTGAACTCACTGTTCCTCTGCGCAGCGCAAACTGGATGGAGTCCAGGTCGGAGACGGGACACCACACCTCAGCGATCAGACACTTCTGGGTGACGTCGATGTTGCAGAGGTTGAGGGTGTGGTAGATTGCCTTCATCTTCCTCACCTTGATGAACCACACCCGCATGGTCTTGGAGGCGGCCTGCAGCACCCGCTGACGGTGGTCCTCCGTCTGGTTCAGCACCTGCAGGGGCAGATAGGACTCAGTCAGCGCGGGATGTGTGGACGGTGTCAGACCTGAGGTGGTATGACTTACAATTTTACTGCACACCCTGACATGAACATACAATGATTACCCACCTTTAAAAAATAAAATGAAAATATATAATATTAAACGTGTATAATATTTAGCTGGAGAAGCAGATAGAGCTTCCTTAGTTGAAATAGAACTGCGTTTTTTGGTCATATCTCAAAGCTCAAGAGCTATAAAACAAGCCTGTCAGTGGACCTCGATTTGAAATTATTTTCTCAGCTGCTGTTTCCCAGATCAATAATGAGATGCAAAACAACTGTGACTTTGTTTGTTGGTCACATGCAGCCAATGACATCATAGCTACATGACAAACTTAACAGCAACCTGTGATGGACACAGTTTTTATTCTCCAGTCTAACTCCATATGCACTTATCTCCCTGTGATTCTAATTTCCACCACAAGGAGCTGAAAATGGAACATGTGAAAATAATATAACTACAGTTTTATTATGAGACTGTGGCTCTTTTTCTGTTGAAATCTGGTATTATTGACACTACATAGTGGCTCTACATTCTATTATCACAGCCAACAATATGCAATATTTTATCCAGAGGACTTTGCAGTGTCATTCTGAGGACACAGCAACACCTACTGTATCTTTTGTTATCATTCTGTGGCCTCTGACTTCTTTAGTATCGACTGCATGCCTCTGTATTCTGTCTCCTATACTGCATGTCTCTGCGTATCACAATGTCAGCTGGGTGTCTAGAATCTATCTGCTCTGTGATGCCGCTCAACTCAGGCCGTGTTTCTGCACAGAATTCGGTTTTCTATACCATTCAGAGTAAATTGCTCTATTGTAGCAGAGTGTAACACATTGTCAGTGGTCGGCCGTCCCAGTGCTGGAGCCGACCTCTCAAGCAGAACACCAGCTTCTTTCCAGGCTTAATAAGGGCAGACTTTGGGGGAGCAAATCACCATCAGACAGGACAAAGGTCTTTCACAGATAAGAACTAATGCACGAGAGAACACAGCCGCCCACACCTTGAGGTCTTTTGTAATTTGATTGGAAATACATTTTTTATCAAGGAAAGCTGAGCGCACACATCCTGCTGTGCAAAGTAAAATTAATGTCTTGTTTTTTAGTGGGCAGCAGTGGAACAAAGACTACAAAGACGCTTTGAAGGAATTTATTCAATCCAAAAAATGAACTGTGCCACTAATGGTAATGCAGCTTAAACAATAAGCAGGCGTCGTCAATCCAAGGCCAACTCACCCTACCTCTACTCTGTTTTTTTTAATGTTCAGGTTGTTCATGTGATTGTGGCTCATCATCTAAAGACACAGTTATTGGATGTAAGGGTTTACAGTGAGGAACGTACCATCTGGAGGTCGTCAATGCGGCTGTTGACTCCAGCCAGCATCTCCTTCCTCTCCTGTGGGGTCTCTGGACACGGGTAGAGAGAGGCACGGAACCTGGAAACATACACATACACACACACCAACAGAGTCAGCTCACTGCACTCTCCCCCACTTTGTAGCATAACACAGGCTTTCTGTTGTAGAAGTGTAACATTTAATCCTGCATGTTGATATAACAGTGGAGCAGCGACCACCAGCTCCCCGGTGCAGGGCCATGACCGGTCGGTCGATATGAGCTGATGGGAAATGTAAAGCAAATCACTTTATGTCTCTCAAAATATTTCACTTCTCTTTGCTTCACTGACTCAAAGCATCATCACTTTCAGCTGTAAAGATTTCTGCTTGGTCATCCAACCTGAGCTGCTCCCTGACTCAAATAAAACAGAATAAAGTCCTGGCTCATCCATCGTTTTCATGTTTACTGGTCCAAGAATACAGCTTTCTTACCAGAAAGATTTTTGGGATGCACATTAATTGAAATAGCAATATGGGTTGCAAAATTGTTCGCTAAAGCATTCCATTGACATTATCAGCCCAACATTATTTGCACACTGTTTACCATTCATTCAAAACAACTGACTGTAATACAGACCTCACAACTACAGGATAACATCTGTCATAGTGTAATGTCTTAAACAGCCGAGTATGTTTCTCATCAGTGAACACAAATTAAATTTGTGCTGTATAGACTAATTTGAAATTCAAAAATTGTTTGCATTCATGTCAGTTCAGACTGATAATAAACTGCTATTTAATAAAATGCATTAACTGCTTTTTGTCATAAGTTGTGAATTCTTGAGTTATGCTCAAACACGTTTGTGATGTCACAGTGACCTTAGAGGGACTACGAGGAGTTTTGGAAAGTGAAGTGTTTTCACACTACATTTCCCATGAGCCTCCGCGCGCACGGTAAAATACTTGGACCGGCGCAAGACGGACGAAAGCGAAAGCATTTGCCAAGAATGTTTTCATTGATCAAGAAGTCGGAGGTTTGAAGATGATCAGATACCATAGTAGTTACGACCATAAACGATGCCAACTAGCGATCCGGCTGCGTTATTCCCATGACCCGCCGGGCAGCGTCCAGGAAACCGAAACTAGGAAATGCTGGGCGAGTCAACCACTAAATAAAAATAACAAAATAACTATAAAGACAAAACGATATATTTATCGAAAATGGACCCATTAACAAGTGTGGGTAATGTAGATTCATCCACATTAATATGAGACTCTTTTATAACCAAAAGCAAACTCCTCTGGGTCTCTTTAACCTTTGACCTTCGCCAAATTAAAAAGAAAACAGTGTTACTGCGATATCACTGTCACAGTAACAGCATGAAAACATTTTTGATATAATGACTAATTCTCTGTGAAGACTGTCTGCAATTCAGAAAGTATCACAGAGCCTCTGAGCAGTGTTGATACCAGGATACAGTTTAGCTACAACTGTGAGAATGAGATCATCACTATGACAACACTTATGTTTCGATCAGATAAGAGGATAAGGCCTGAACCAGGTTGCTAGTGTGGGAATCCTCACAACAAGAAACACTTCAGTTTCTCTTAATGATCAGATGGCAGCAGCAGAGTGTTACAGTGTCTGTTTGGTCACATTGTTGTGCTTGGTTCTGATACAGAGTCTGTGATGAATGTGACACCCACCCCTCACAGATCTTCTTCACCCTGTTCTTCAGCTGGTCGCCTTGGAAGAAGATGATGAACACTGATTTGTGGACCTGGTCTCCCTGTTGGAAAGAAAGAGAAACTTAAACTTATAAATGACTGGTATGTGTGTGTCACCAATGTCTAAATATTCAAATTTGCCAGTTTGCTAGATCATTATATGCTGCTTTGTGCTTATGTATGGGCTATATGGTGTCATTTGTGTTATGTGCGGACCGTGGCGGGGTCCTCCAGAGGGTCCTCGATCTCTGCCTTCCTTAAGAAGACGTTGCCACGGCACACCCTCCACAGCATCCTCTCAAAGGTGGGAATCCTCTCCCTGCTGATCACTCCAGCCACAAACCTGAACACACAACACGCAGGGGCTCAGAGGAGAGGAGCAGTACTAATTCAGGGTAGCTTAGTAGTAGTTTCAAAATAAAGTTCCTAAGTCATGTGACTATTATTACTGTTACTGCTATTTGTCTAAACAAATAGGAAAGGTTTATCAGAGCATGAGCTTTACCCCAGTCTGAGCGGGGCACCACGCCCCCCCTCACTGCCCTCCATCAGGGCTGATGACTCCTCCAGCAGGTTGGGATCCTCCATCTGCCACAGAAAGAATTAGAAAGAGAGACACTTCAATCAGTGATTGTTTTCTGAAACGTTTTTCTGGGTTGGAGCTCAGCAGAGTAGTTAGTCACTGTGTTTGTAACAGCACTGTGCTGGACAGGTGACAGGTCTGACTACAGAGTTGGTACCTTTATCCATTGCCAAAACCTCAAGTTGTTGGGTCTTTTGTTTTGTTGATCGATAGAAAAGAGGCTTCGGAGAAACCAAATGATGGATGGTTTGTCGGAGTGGACTGGGCTTAGCTGTAGCTGGTTTGTTGTGACATCACAAAGTTACAGGAAGTTGTGAATGCTGGTAATCCCTATAGTTTTAGGAGTAGGTTCGTTACCTTTAATTGTCGGTGCAAGCTGTTTTTAGAACAGTGGAGCAGAGCCGCGAGCTGCTCAGAGCTACGCTACGGAGGCTCATGGGATTTCTTGGTTTCCCTCATCAAACTCATCAAATACACAATCCAACAACTCCAAAACGCTCTCGTGGACAAGTTGTGACCTGCACATTCACCACGCTATGAGATAATAACGGGACGTTACGAGACAGAGTTGTTTTCAAGGCAAATGCAGAGACTGCTTGCCGAAAAACTGCCCCTGAAGGGAACGTGCATCAGCGGTTTTGCATGAATTTACCTCGAAAACAACTCTGTCTCGTAACATTCCGTTATTATCTCATAGCGTGGTCTCTCCACCGTTCTAAATAGCTTGCACCGACAATCAAAGGTAACGAACCTATACTCCTAAAACTATAGGGATTATGGCAATGGGCCAATTTGCCAAAGTGTTGAACTGTCCCTTTAAGGCTCAATTTCTGATTGCAGGTTGTATGCATCTCTCTCTGGACAAAACATTTTACTCTTTCACATTGTTAATAATAGAAACTAGACCTGCTTTATAACCAAAGACGACATTGACATCTACTACACAATTTGGCACCTCTGACAACATGAGATGGTCACTAACCCAGGTTCACCAACACACTGTAACAAGATATTTTTTCTGCACTGGTTTAAGTGTGTGTGTGTGTGTGTGTGTGTGTGTGTGTGTGTGTGTGTGTGTGTGTGTGTGTGTGTGTGTGTGTGTGTGTGTGTGTGTGTGTGTGTGTGTGTGTGTGTGTGTGTGTGTGTGTGTGTGTGTGTGTGTGTGTGTTGGAGGGTGAAATAGACAGACCTCATCAAAGAACTGCTGTGTTCGACGGAGAATGTGTTTGAGCTCGGTCAGCTCCAGGAAGTTCTTCTTCAAGGCTTCCTGGTTGGTGTTGATCTCCTTCAGTTCATTCTCCAGTTTCTCAAAGGTGGCCTGACAATCACAAAGCACAATCAGATTTAATGTGAACATGGCAACATACAATTTTGACAAGCATCAAAAATGTGGATTAATGGAACAGTTTCTGTATTTCTGTTTTTATTCCAATGACACTGTAGCACAGCAGAAGTTTGAATGAACTGCTGATTTACCTCCAGATCGATCATGTCCCTGGGAAATGGCACCTCTGGATTTTCTCCAGTGTCCACAGTTGGGATGCTGGCCTTCTTGATCTCCTTCTCGACAAACCCTGTTCAGCAGAGAAAATTCAGATGTGTTCATATAAGCCCAAAACTCTGTTCCTTTGTCCGGGCCTGACTGGCCTCTTACTTGACCCCACTACTTACTCAGCTTCCTGTCCATCTCCTCACATCTCCTCACTTCATTCACAAACTTGCGCTGAAACACGTTCACATCTGGGTTCAGCTGTGAGAGGAAAGAGACCAGACAGAAATATTTAGATACAGTAATCATTATGGTAATGATACCAAGGAAATGAAAGAAGAACTTATAAATATGAATTAGTTATTTATGATATCATACACTTTGTACTTACATCTCTAAACTGGACCATGCCCAGTTCTCCCAGCTCACTGACGCAGCAGTAGGCTGCCTCAGACTGGAGAAAGAGCTGGGCCAGGGTCATCTCCTCACTCCTGAACAGTTCCCCCATGATGACCTCCTCACTCCACCTCAGCTAGAATGAAGAAACACTGCAGGACACAACCAAACATGGATTATTAGATATGAGAACTAGGAGCTTTCAATGGACAAATACAAGAAACACTGCTGTGTAGATGAACTGATGTAATTATTACCTGCCAATCAGAACAATTTAACAGCATAAAAATATACAATTCTGTTTTACACTGTGCACTAGTACCTTGTTCCTATTAGTACAACACAAACAGCCTGCTGTGCTCTTCGTTACATTATGCCACACCCATTACTGCCAAACTTTGAATGAATAACATTAGTTTCTGACGTTTATGATGTTGTTTTGACAGGCAAAAGAAGAATGAGCATGGCCAACAAAATGTTTAAATGATATGAGATATATTTTATAATAATGCACATAAAACAATGATGCTAATAGTGTCCCCTACTCTATGCTACATTATACTAGTGGTGTACAGTAGCTATTGTTGTCAAAGCTAAATTACTATTTGATTGACTGATTGATTAACTGATTAATTTTCATCTACAAAATTTGTCAGTGGTGCAGTCCAGGGTGACATCTTTTAATGTAGGGTTATTTGCTTATTAACTGTCAACTGTTAAATTGGACAAAGAGCAGCAACAAATCAGTTCAGTTATAGACAACCTATCAAATGTGGGTCAAAACATCATGTTTACTCTGTTACCACTGGTTTATGATGACTTGCTGCTGTTAGTTTAGGTTCTGTTGTCAGCCACTAACATGGTGCATATGAATGAAACTGCTTTCAGTTTATAGTGCTTGCACATGTAGCTACCATCCTGCACCTGAAAATTCAGGATTGATCAGAAAAATGAATGATTTGACCAACTGATAATGGAAATTATTACATTCTTACATGCACTCCATTTTCCCCTCATCAGCTGTCCTGGGTTCAGATACAGGATCCAGCACTGATGTATCACTGTACAGTAGAAATATAACCTAATGTACACAGGCTGTTTAAATAGCCTATCCATTAGGCTCCTAATGCAAGGGCAGTGATTGATCAAGGATGGAGGCCTTCATGCATGCATGCATTCATTCATTCATTCATCCATTCATTCATTTAACTGTATTAATTCAACTAGGGCCTATAATAATGAAGACAGACGGTCATATTTATACATTGGGGTGGTGAAATAAGGTAATAACGAAATGAATGAATGAATGAATGAATGAATGAATGGAAATGCAATGGCTTTGGGCGTAACTTCAAATTCTGGATGCTATACAGTGTAAGGCGTTGGGATCAATATTATTTGATTAGAGAGGTCTTAGGAGCCGAGCAGGCTCCAGCAGGAGGACCGGAGCATCGCTGACGTCGCAGCATCCTCCTCCTCCTCCTCCTCCTCTGCATCCGTGCCCTTCACTGCTCAAGGACGCCATGATGCTGCTGGAGTCCGGCCTGCAGCTCTGTGGGAGCATCTGTCAGCTCCGCTCACACACCGACTCTGTTCATCTCTGAACACGACTCACTGTTTAAAGCATTTCGTGTCTTTATCTGTCATTTACAATCATTGCGTCCGCATTGAAATCCCAGCAGGGGAGAATGGTCCAGGGTGAGTCGTTATTAACGCATGTTTTACCCTGATAACGCTGCAGTCAGATTGAGAACGGGACAACTCGGTTCGTATGACAAACGTGTCAAACGTCGACATTTAATATTCGTTTAAAAAAATAAATGTATTACTATTGGTGAACGAGTGGCGCCTTCGTCGGGTTTTCGTTATCACTGTCGTCACAGCCAGTGCATCTAAATATCTACTACAAAACACTGGTGAATTATTCCTCCACTGACACTGAGACCGATATATTTTAATCATCTCATTATACATGAAACATATTTTTTATAATATGACTTTTCCCACCTGTGCTCGCTGCAGTCCGGCCTGTCAGACCTCCTGGATGCTGCTGCTGCTGCTGCTGCTGTGGTCCAGCCTGGAGCATCAAGTTAGACACAGTCGGCCCGGAACTTCACCGGGAGTGGACGACTTCAAAATTAAAGCATAACATCTTTACTTGACGGTTAAGTTTCTACTTTTTCGTGGCATTTCCAAAGATGACAACTGAATGAGTGCATTTTGAATGTGTTCTTTTATAAATGGCTCACCGTGTTGCTTCTTATTATGCAATGTCAGGCTGATGGAGTTGTCATTGTAGTTTTATTTTGAAAATACCAATCGGAAACTTCCCTTAAAAATTCCGTCGATTTTATATGGTTGAGCCAGGATTACTAGTAATGACATGGTGACTCAACTGGAACAGGTCGTCAACACTGGACACATTCATATATCAAAAGGATTTTAAAAAAGACACGTGACACCACGGTACGCGCACATGCACATGCACGCGCACACATGTTGGCCTGAGAGACCGCTAAGAACACAGAGTCAGAGCATAGTTAGTCTTCTTCAAAAAGGTGGGTTTAACTCAATTGTCAATTATCACTGAGGGTCGAACCACTTCAGTTTCAGTAGTAGTAGCCTACATTACATTACAACAGAGCTCAGTATTCAGCAGCTCATCCCCACACTTCTGTTGCATGACCTTTACATTTTAAAGATAGGGTTTATTATTGCTCTGTTCAATATTTAATTATTACCCAAGTTAGATGCATGGCATCATGTACTTTTGCAGCTGGGGCTATACCTTAATTAGCAGGTTATGCCCACCTTGAGCAGAGCTAATCAGGATGAGTGAAAACACCTGTGAGAGAGACCACACACATCATTGTGTCTGACTGGACTCAATTTAGGTTGGGAGGAGTATGCTGGGAATTACATGGAAGAGATCACTGGACTCTGTGATGGTGTGGTGTCTGTGGGGCTTGTGCCATCAAGTTATCAGATCTTTGCATGTAGCATTCAAATCAACATTCATTCAATTACAACTGAATAGATACATTTCTCAGAGCTCTACTAGCCTGAAAACTAAACAAACACGTATTTCTCACATAAGCTGAAGGTCAACCTCACCTCCCCAGTTGTGGTGAATCCAGGGCTTTAATAACAAACTATGTAAGTTTAATTATCATGGTTTCTTACCATGAACAGCTTGACCAGAGCTTTGTCCGTTGTATAAGGATAGAACCGTTGTTATTGCTAACGTTGGCAAGTTAACAATATAAAATGTATTGATAGCCCCCATAAGGTACAGTCTAAGTTTCAAACTCTGATTGATTCTGATCTCTAAAGATGTTTGACTACTGGTCACACTCCATCTGCCAGTAGAGATGTAGTCCATATTTTAAACTCATTTTCTACCAAGCTCTGACCAGATAATTATCATGTGCCTGTTAACTGCTTATGACACTTAATTCCTTGTGAGTAATAGGCTACCTAAAGTAGAGTGCTACCAAAACCCACTCACTAAAAGTCCTGAGAATAAGGTCTACCAGATGTGGTGGAACAGTCCACAACTGGCCAAGTGTTGAGTCAGTCCTAACGAGATACTGTAGAAATTTTCCCCTTTCAAACAGCCACAGAGGAGTTTCACCCGCACTCAGTTCCACATGGAGCAGAGTTTAAACCAGGACACTGGCCGGCTGCCAGGGAGCAATTTTGGAAACATGGAACTCCCATAATATGCATAAATTACTGTGGCAAGACTTCTACGAGAAACAGCTTTTCAAAGATAGCTTTTCTGCCTCATACGGGGTGCCATGTGGTTTTCCTAACCTGAATGCATTCGTGAAGTGTTTGCTCGCTGCGCAGAAGAGAGGACCAGTGAGATGCGCATGAAAAGTAAAATGTGAACGTAATGACTGGAAGAGTCAGTTTGGAAAATTGGTTTCCGTGACAACAGAGCCTTTAAAAGCTTTGGCAAAACACATGCATCTTTCTCTCAGTTGTTGATGACCTTCATCCTCCTGGGCCGTTGTTACTGTAACTAAAATAGCTGCACTGATCGTTTAAGAAAATGACCAGCTTTCAATAAGTGCGTGCAGCTACTGACAGTACTTTCTGAATCAGGGGTTAATTGATGAGGTGTTAATATTTTTTAGCCATAATTGTGTAGTTGTGGAGTCTCAGCCATAATGTTTCATTACTTTATTAGACAATGACTGTAGTGATCTTGATTCCTCTGAGAGGTCTAAATATCTATTTCTTCTGCCTTCTGTGAGTGTCAAACTGTATTTTTAATATGTGCATTACCTACTTTGGGTTTGTTTAAGTGGGATAATTTCATGTTGATGCAATGTCCAGCGCACTCCCGTAGATCAGTGAGTGTCTGGCTGTGAAATTCCCTCTGTCAGTGTGTTTGGTATTTTGGTGCCAAATGCAGAGTGCCATGAAAATAGGACCCTTGAATGCATCTACTGGTTGGAGAGTGTGTAATCTGATTGCTGCGCTTGTTGAGAAAATAGTTTGACTTGTGAACCAATGCCCTTTGTTCTTGGCACCAGAGTACCCCAGAGATGGCCAAAGCTATTTTTTAAGGCCAGGACAATAGGTTACCAAATGGTCAGAAGTTCAATATTCAGTTCATCTCAGTCACGTCAGACAGGAAGGAGAGATGAGATGAGAGGAGATGAGATGAGATGAGATGAATATACCAAAAAATAGCCCCAGATATGTAATATTGTTCTTATCACATTTAATCATTGCACATGATGGACCTTGTGCTAAATATGTCGCTGTAAAATCCACTCATCCATCCATTGGCTATACTGCTTATAAGTGCCAGGGTTGTTGGAAGGCTGGAGCCAATCCCAGCTGGCGTATAGTGAGGGCAGGTTCACCCCGGACAGTCGACATCAGAGACAAACACAGCTTACATTCACATCTACAGGCAATTTAGAGTCTAGTCAACCTAATGTCCACGTCTTTGGACTATAGGAGGAAGGCAGCGATCCCGGAAAGAACCCACACAGGCACATGGGAGGGTCTGGGGATCGAACCAAAAACCCCACACTGTCATCACCCAAGCTGCAAAATACTCATGTAGCCTACTGTATTTACAGATGTGGCATACAAAGTGTTGCCATTTACAACAATACTGCCTAGACTTCACTAAGTAATGATTTAGTGCCCAGTCCTAACTTGTTTACGTCCCAAGTTTTCCTGCCTTTCAACCATTTTAAATCCAGCCCTGCCTTCTTCCATGTTCTTCATAGATGGGAGAAAGGAGTGGAAAAAGGAACGGATCCTGCCTGACATTCCTCCTCTGCTGTGCCTGAGCTTGTATACAAGCAGATCAGCGCAGCTTTGCTCTAACTATTCCAACCACGCTGATGGGACAAGGTTTGACCAAGGGGGTGTGTCACTGAATCATCAAGGGGATGGACCATCCAGCTGTGGGTGGTGTTGTACTGAAGCGTGTGTGTGTATTTAGGGAGGAGATCAGGGAGGGGTTTAAACAGAGGAGGAGAGTCCAGTGGAAAAAAGGGGGGGGCTGGAAAGAAAAAAAAAAACTCTGCCGGCTTTAGCTTGACTGGAGGGTTTTCTCTCCCTGGTGTGGCATTCGCAGTCTAACGCTCATGTGGTAACATCCAGCATTGCTTGGCCTCCTTTGCACACTGGCCTGACTCCAGGGTTTTGAAGAAGACAGGACAGACAGACAGAAAGAAAGAAAGACAAAGTGCATGTATGCTGGAGAGAGATAAGTGAGTTTAGAAGTAGGAGGGAAAAAGAACAGAGGTCCGGTGTAGGAAAGGAAAAGAAAGCAGAAGCAGGTGGGAGAGAAGACAGCTGAGAAAAGGGGGATTTAGAAGAACCAGTGGTGAAGGAAAGTTGATTAGCTGTACACTACAAATCCACCAACATGGCAGCCATGGAAGCACTGGAATCCTCAAGTGCCCAGCTGGAGCCCCAGACCCTCACCGAGATCTCAGACGATGAGGTCAACCTTCCTCCCTCGGACGATGAAGACGATGCCCTCGCCGCAGCCAAGAAAGAGCTGTCCACCATGGGCACGGAGGGGGACGCCGCCGAAGACAAGGACGAGGCGGCGAAGCTGGACCCGCAGGCCAACGGGGTCTTGGTGCTGTCCTTGCTGGACAAGATCATCGGGGCGGTGGACCAGATCCAGCAGACCCAGAACGGGCTGGAGGCCAGGCAGCAGGAGATGGAGCGGTCGGTCACCACCATCCAGGGCGAGCTGACCAAGCTGTCCAAGAGCCACAGCACCACGTCCAACAGCGTCAACAAGATGATGGAGAAGGTGCGCAAGGTGAGCGTCAACGTGAAGACGGTGCGGGCCACCCTGGAGAAGCAAGGAGGCCAGATCAAGAAGCTGGAGAACAACGAGGCCGAGCTGCTCAAGAGACGCAACTTCAAAGTCATGATCTACCAGGTGGGACAGAGTTTACCTATGTACAGTAAATGCATGTATCAGTGTGTGGTTGTGGTTGGTGTTTGAGGTTCGGGTTGTTTATGTAACATACATGACACCTTACTGGTCCAGGGATGGGTGTGGCCCACGGGTAAATGTATCACATCACCTCGTCAAGAAATCCTACTGGAAATGTCTCAGCGATGGTTTTAATACAGATGAATAGGAACGTTTTTGCGCTTTGACAGACATGTTACACTATGTTAGATTGGTGAGAGAGGATTTCAGGGAGTGGTTGAAGGTGAAGTGACAGACTGTGCTATGTCTCATCAGTGAACCTGCACAGCCAGAAGATGATATTTGAATCATAAAAAAGGACTCCTCTTTCTTCTTTATTTTTGAATACAGGCCTATTTGCTGTCAAGGTGCTGTAGCTAATGTAAAACGTACACCTCGATGCTGACCCTACACTGTTTTTTTTTACTGTACAAACCTGAGAAAACAGGTTGGGGACATGAATCTCACTTTCCACCCCGAGCACCTCCCAGAGACTGTGAGTTCATTTTCTTAGCTGGAAAAATCTGTGATCATAATCCATGATGAAATTATGTTTCCCTTCAAATGTTTACGGCAAAACGAATTAGTAGGACGCAAATTTAATTTCCACGAGACAGGTTTGCAACTCAGATACAGAGTGCAGCAGTAGAGAGACAACAAGAAATGTACAAAGATGGGATTTAACTATCATAATGTGCAATGTGACCATCAATAAATATGTATAATATGAGTGAATAAAGCTATGGCAGGTCTAAAGCACCTAATACATATCACTGATAGTTAATGTAAACCAAATTAATTTCATGATAATACCACAAAACATTGCAAAAAATAATTTGTCGTAAGGACAAGACACATCCACACACCTGTGGGAACAATAACCGGATTCATTACTCACACTTCTATCAGAAAACACAGCTTCCAGTCTCATTTCGAGACACTTTTTCCGAGTATTCATAAATGAACTTTCACAAAATTCCTCCAAAACCTCCAAGTAGCAACAACGTGCATGGATCTATAATCAATCTTGTTTATGCTACAGTTAGTTTACAGAAGCACAACTTATTATGTTGGATCAGTGTGTGTGTGTGTGATCTTGACCGACCCCTGCCCCACCCCACGTCTACTGTACGTTGGATCAATAAGCGGTATCCTCCCCAGGTGGCTTCCAGATATTTTCCCCTCACAGCAGACAGTGTATAGGACTGAGGGATACAAGCCCTCACATGTGAAGGCTGCCCAAGTCATACGGAATTAATTCACAAAGTCATTTCACTTATTCCCTTTTTTATACAGAGACGGAAAATACCACAAGTGAGCTCAAGGTCCCGTTTAAGGCCGAGAAATGTTTCATTTAAAGAAAGAGAGCAAGTTTTTTTTCTTTCTTTTTTTTGAGGGGAGTTGAGGGGAGCCCTGTTCTTTTTTTAGCCTTTGAGGCTGCAGTGTGATGTATAATAGCTTGCAGCTTTTTGCACAGTGGTGCGAGCAAGAACATTCAGAGTTTCCAGCACTGACTCAGACATCAGACATGGCTCGGACTAACCTCCCTCTCTGTGTGTTTCTCTCAGTCTCTGTCCAGGGGCTGGGCAAAAAGTTAAATAAGAGCTCCATCTTAGGCAACCCAGACTATTTGACTGTGAATGGTTGTTCATTAGGAGCTATTTTAACGTACTTACACAATATATTTGGCTCCCTCCCGTTGGCATAACAACGCAAGATTTTACATATAATGATGTGCAGATGAGCAAGGCAGAGGTCTCAGCCAACACAGAGCTAATCTCCATCATTGCATCTGAGTGGATTCGATGACTGAACTGTTTCTCAATCGGCAGGGATCGTAAATCAGCTTTTTAATTATAATATACCAATGTCTTGAGGGCTGCGAGTTTCCAATACAAACCACCTGAAATACCACACAGTGAAAAACAAGAGGGTTGGGATTTTGCTAGCATTAGCCAACTTCTTTGGCCCTTTGGCAAGAGAAACTCCCTCTGAAATGCCTATCTCACTAACTCTGTTCTGTTTTCAATTTTCTGTGCTACTCTGTTGCTCCTCAAGAGCGGATTCCTACAAAATCAGCAGTAGACAAAGAGAGACTCCAGCTACACCCCCAGTGAACTGTAACACTGTCAACACATAAATACTTGGCCTTTGTTGGGACTCATTAGTGCTGACGACTTGTTGGTCTGCACTCACAACAACAGCAATCGAAACACAGTGGAGGGATTTCTGCAGCAGCACTGGTAGTAGTGGTGTGGATTTGTACTCTAAAGAACATCATGGAAAAACAAACAAAACTAACTGGGCTGTAGTTTTCATACTGCTGTGAGTGTGTTTCAAGGTGCCAGTACATGCGCAGTATCAGAGCCAAACCGGTCCATTAGCCAGTCAAAATGACCACCCAACATTATTTTGTCACAGGTCAGTACATATTGGTGTATTGATTATGTGTCTATATATCAGTTGGAAAACAGTGTCCCCAGTGCAACAGTTTGTCCACCAGAGAACAATGATAAAGGTTCAGTATGTATCTTGGTTTAATGTAAAGGATGCTAATTAAAAATGTTTATAAGGGTGTGATATGTTTTATCAGACTTTTGTAACTCTTAAGTATCAATCTTGCTATTAGCATATCAACTCAAGTACATACTCTAAGTACATACTAAGTAAATACGCTATCCAAAATACTTTCTTTGAACACGCCTGATTAAAAAAAAAAAAGTAAATGACCCTTTAACATTTTGGCCATTGTCAACACTATTTTTGCTCTTGCTCCAATATTTTTTTATTACCATACCGACACATTAAAGCAGAAGTAAGCGATCCGGTCGTTTTGGCTAATGCTGCGTTCCAGGCAGGCTTTTGAAACCGTAAATTACAGCTTCAAGTCACAACTTACGACTTTGTAGCGTTCCAGGCAACCCACTCGTGTTTTTCTGACCTGTTTTACCTGTGAAAGTCACTATAACGGCCACTCGTAACTTCCGACCCGTGAACTCGTACCAGATCGAACTGGTACGACTTCACAGGTCGGAAAAACACGAGTTACGGGTTGCCCTGAACGCACCATAACGTCTTGTCAGCCGATGGAGTTAGCAGCCCCCGCCCTCATCCCTACGTCACCACATTCAGGCGCATCCCTTGGCTGCACCAGACTGGCTCTGGCTGCACACACAGCCCTTAATGCTGTTCTCTCTCCCCATTGGATAAAACTTGTAGGATACAAGAAAAGTTTTCTCCTCGGCTCAGAGCAGAGCAGAGTGACTGACAGACCCGTGTTTCGGTCCAAACACTCTATGTAAGTGATTGCTGTATTTATGATTTATATTAACACAAAAATATCGCTTACTTCTGCTTTAACATAGAAGGAAATTCAGGTAAAGTACATCAAAAGACTGAAGATTCAAATATATTGCACTGGAATTTTGTTTTATTAATGAGCATATTATAATGTAGCCACATGTACAAGTGTCTAGTGCTGAAGATGTCTGACTGACTAAGATCATGTTTTCTTTGTGTTCCCTAGCATTAACACTAGCGACCTGCACCATCAGCATAACTTTTGTCATCTGATAAAGTATTATCTTTGCTGAGGGCGATAGTACTTGGATGATGTCACAGGTTTATATTTAATATAAATTTTTTCTCTCAGAGGTCTTCATGCCCAAAACAACATGGTTAGAGCAGCATCAGCAAATTATCGACCTGAAAACCGTGTTTAAAAATATGCATATCAACGTCATTTCAAAAACAATAGAAGCATTATATTGCTTTTAGTGCGTTAAGCTGCTGGCCTAACATGAGTATAGGCCTATTTGTTGGTTTGTGGCACATGCAGCCTAGCAACAATAGTGTTTTCACATCTATTCCTGACATTTTTCCAAAATGGTTCTCACTTCTCAGTGTGTGCGAGGTGGGAGTTCAGATTCAGACACTCCTGTTTTGAACGTGTGTTGTTTATGCCCTGAGGAGAAGAGAGGCCCTGACCTGGAGCTCAGCTGATAATAAAACACACAATTGCTGAGTGGTGCTTATGGTTACATTTGGCCAGCTAGCAAGAGGAGGGGGGGCTTTGTAGTGGAGCGTAGGATGTTTAATCTCTGCTTTAGTGGCCCCATAGCTTTAACTCCACTCCTGCAGGGGAGCCCCTTGACAAGTGTGGTCCTAAGATTCATGTTCATCTTGTTTCCTTATGAAGAAGTGATGTCATTGACCTAAAGGAGGGCTTGGTGACCCAATCCTAGACCAAGAGTCTGGTTAATGCCAAGAGCCCAGACAATAACCCATAAATCCATTGGTATGTTGGATGAGCCCTGGCTACTGTATGATGTGTGAGTGGAGACTAATCAGTGGCAGCTCTGTCTGTTTCCCTGTTAGCATGACCAGCTGTCCTCCTCTGGGAGTGAGTGTTTGTGTGCATGTGTGTGTTTGACTCACTGTCCAGTCCTCCCTCACGTCTCTGTTCAGTCCCCTGACAGCTGAGTCCATGTGGTGTCAGAGAGAGAGATTATGACAATAAACCCACAGTGTGAGAGAGTGAGAGTCATGGAAATATTTGCAGATTAAAGCTGCACTGCTCCGTCTTTTTATATTTACTATGTATCAAATTAAAATGTAATCTTAAATAGGTTAGCTCACACCTGTGCTCCCAATGAGCCCATTTTGAGATGCAACAGGCAGCTGATTTCAGCAAACTAAGTTATCAAATGTAGCAGCACATGTGAATATGTTGAATGACAACTGTCTGCTATAACACATTCACCATAAACTACTGTTTGAGCATGTCGGTGTTGTGTTTTCTGCTCGTTCCTCTGTCCCTGAGTGATTAGGAATCACTTGCTGCATCCCTCCAGATAAATAAACAGATAATCTGAAGTGGTAACAACAACACACATTCCAAAGCTGGTTCAAAGAGGCTCCTTACGGGTTGTTTAATGTCTTTATGAAGAGGTCTTACAGTTTTTCGTCAGACTAAATAACTCTAGCAGTCATTTTCAGAAACAGATTATCTTCAGCGCCCATTTCATGCACTGATTGGTGAGATGTTTGAGCTCCCTCATCAACTTGGTTTCTTTTCTTAAACGAGTGCAACACCATGCTTGTTTTTGAAAGGGGTCTGCTTCGAGGTGTGTTTGGTCGTCCAGATCTGTTGAGTTCATTGCACCACCTCAGGGTTTTCTCACTGTTTTCAAGTGCTAGAACGACTTTTGTCATTAGGTTTGACCACATCTTGGTCAATTTAGTTTTAATGCCCTAGATACTGTAGGGCTTTAGCCAATGACTATGAAGAGTAGAGTTGTCCCTCCGTTCCATGAATGTGTGCATATGATTCACTGACCTGAGGAGTTTCCTTAATCGGTGGAATATTATACGTGGGAGAGGAGGAGAGGCAGATAAACTGGAAGAAGAGGGGATGTCCATCCACTTTGTGCAGGGAGTGGACGGGCGTGTTGCAATGAAGAGCAGGGACCATATTTAGACAGCTGATTCATAGCGCAGGCATCCCCAGCTCTCCACACTAACCTCCTCTTGCCTCCACCTCCTAATGTGGAACCAGTCACAGCTCCGTTCCTCCCATTTCCCAGCTCCTCTACGCATCCACGCTGTGTGTCCTCTTCACCCCACCCCGCCCTACACACCATCCCAGTCCCTTACCAGCCATCAGCTCATTGTTTCCTTTTTATTTTCAGGTTGTATAAGAGATTTTAAATAAAAAGATCAGCTTACTTGTGTAAAGTCATTCTGAATAGCGCATATTTTGAAAGTGCCTGGAGTTCATTATTTAAGGTATAAACCTGCAAAAATACAACTAAGATGCATTATTACTATGTTTTTAAGCATTGTTGATTTGGATAATTCTGTGAGTATCAGTCAGTCTTGTGTTGACCAGATGCAAACCATCTTAGAAGAGCTGGCCTTTTAAGGAAAGACTCTCTTACTGTATATAAATCTGCTCTGCTATAAACTCCATGAAAGAAATGTTGCACAGTTTGCAGTCAGTCATGAGACAGCAGTTGATTGAAACACTTCTTGTCTTAGCTAGCTTGCTAATAGGCAGCAAGCATGGCAGGTTAGTGCTACCATGGTTAGCACCGTTTATGACCTCAGCAGGCTGCTTTACATTACTCCACATGACTCTTTCGTTTAAAGTGATAGTTGGGGTAATTTAATGTGAGGTTGTGTGAGGTAACAGTTTATAGGCAGTGGTCTATTCTGCACAGGCACTTCAAAACATGCCCAGAGAGAGAAAAAAGAAACAATCTTATTGAGTAGGAATATGTTTTTCAACTGCTAAGAAAAGCCTCTACCAAAGGAATGGGATGTTTGGCAGCTATATAAAGCTCAGAAAATACTGAAATTAAATCATACATTTAATTTGACTTTAGCTTTTCTCTGTGGACATCTGTGCTCCATCCACAGCAACACAGATCTTGTGCTGGTGCTTTTTTTTTTTTACTGTAAGCCAGGATGAATCTCAGTGTTTCTTCTGAGGCTTAAAGCCAAAGTATGAATGTAAATCTGTATATTTCTTTTAAAGGTGCAGCTTCTGTCTTTTCCCCCTTGACTTTCAAAGACATCAGGATGTTGGGCAAGGGAAGAAAAATCTCACAAACAACTTGTCAGAACAGATTTGGTTCATCTTTTTCTTCTGTCATACTTTTCCAGCACAACCCAAAACACCTGTTGCCTCTGCACCCTTTACATTTCAATCAACGTTATGTCATCAAACTGCCATCTCATTTTATTGTGAGGCTATCACAACTTAATCCAAATAATTTACACATGAGCTTGTCTGGATTTTCTTTTTTCTTCTTTTCAAAGATTTAAATCACATCTGTAACACTGCAAAGTCGAACATTTCACCAACAGCCTGGGAGCGATCAGCCTCCCAATAACGTTTTCCTAGTAAATTCATCAAGATTGAACCCCGTCTTCTCCCACAGGTCGATCCAGGTCCTTATATGGACATGTGAGCCAGAAATGTTCCCAGCTCCGTTTACGGGCCAGATTGTGTCTAACACTGTTTCAGCTGGGAGCAGGGCTTTTTGGTGCAGTGTGTTTTTTTCTTCTCTTTGGTACAGTACATAAGGGGCGGTGTGCATGTCAGGCCACATGGTCAAAACACTGATGTGAGCTTATGTTGACAAAACGGGTAGGAAGGGTAAGAGAGAGGAGGGGGGCGGGGGACAATAAAGGAAACAGAGCGAGGTATCAGAGGGCTCATGGAGGCAGAGAAAGAGAAGGGGAGAGCCGTCTAAAAATAGCAACTATCGCATACTTGTTTGATTGTGAGAAGGAAAGGACCTTTTGGAGATTGTGTTCCTGTTTGGTTTTTAAGATCCGACGCTGGGCTCAGACCACTGCTGCTTGTTTATTACGTAGATATATCATCAATCATTTTTCTTCCTGGCTTTGACATCCCTGCTGCAGCGTGCTGTAAAGACCTCTGTCAACTTCAATGCTTCAGTGTTGCTGAAACAGAGTGTTGTTGCTATAGCGGTGATCCAGCTCATCTCTCTGCTCAGCTTCCCTCTTGGTTCTTACAGTATATTATTCATCTTATGTCAGCAGTTGACTCCTAGTACCCATAAACCCTTTCGCTTTGAGGTCATTTCCCGTATTTGCTTTGGATTATTTTCATGCTGCAGGCAAACCCGCCCGTGGGTGATGCATTGTTCAGACATCTCAATCAAGCCACAGTCACCGCAACAGTGCATGTGTTTAAGGCTGCATGTCATCAATGTGCATGTTTATTCCTGTTAGCTAATAGCTCCTGTTACTAAAGAGCAATCAGACACACACAAACAAATGTGTTCGTTTTGTTAATACATTTAATACAGAGAATTATTATCCACCCAGCCATGCAGATAAAAACTCAGCTTTAGGGCGTTAAAGATTCCTGTCTCTGGAAAATGAACCACTGTTAACAACTTTATGATTATTATTTATTGATCTATTTATTATTTACAAGTGTTTTTCTTACTCAGTCTCCCTGGATACGACCTTCTCCTCCACAAAGACACAACAACTAACAAGACTGAGTTGATAGTGTTATGATATGGCTTCCCAGTCCTCCCACTCCAAACACTGCATATGCTTCATGGTGCACAGGTCAAGAAGAGTCTAATCCACAGAGCTGCAGGCAGGTCCAGCTGCTTCCTTTTAAAATCGTATCAACTTCTGGAAAAGACTTAAGCAGAAGTGCAGTCCCTGGGTTTCTTTTTTGAGTTCATGCGAACAGCCTGCTGTCTTTTTTCTGCAGTGCACTGTCCTCCAAGCATCAACTAATATACTTTAAGTGTAAAAATACGCCTCAGGTCACAAATTTGAACTATTATTATTCAAAACGGAGCAGTCTACCTCTGCCAGATGCTTCAGGGTTTCAGTCACAAACCTTACATAAAAACATAATCATAATTTTTCTGCTGTGGGGAAACTCATAATGAGTCTGCTCTAATGCAGCTCAGTTGACATCAATACAGAAATTATCTTTCAGATCCAGATTATTATTTATTTCTATGGAGAAGCTTTTCCACATGAGTCAGACGGTGGATGACTCATAGTCAAAAGCTGTGGTTATTGAAAAGATTACTTTGCTTCCTCATATGACCCAAACCATCATATGATTCTAGCCTTGGATCCTCTCATAGCCATTCAGTTAAAGCCTTGGCCAAGAACAGAGGAGCGCTTGTGATAAGCTAGCATACTATCTAGTTCTATGATGTCTTAGATATTAGGAATTTCTTTGTGCCCAAGCTGTGTGGAATGATGCCATGGTGAAACTCACTTAGACTGCAAAGTACAGAAGTCTGGTATCCTGCCATCATGTCACACAGAGGTTATGATTATGGGAGAAAATAAGACAAGATGTTTGCAAAAGGACAGCATCTCTTGATGCTATCTAGAGATAAACAAAGTCGTTATCACATTATAGTCAGCAGTTAGGTTTTTCCCTTTCAGTCAGATGATGACACCTATTATAAATTATTATGAAGAAAACAATACTGACAACATTAAGGAGGTTAATGATTCAAAGTGCAAATATGAATCCAGCTGATTAATCAATGGTCTGTTTGACTGTTTATTTAGGTAATTGCAGTGTGGAGGTATTTTCATGGTTATGAGCACATGCAAATATACTGTATGTGGTTATGGCATTAGAAGTGGTGGTCTTTTAATCTCATTATGAGTACAATATTTCATGGGTTTCCCTATTACAAAGTTGTCCTCCATGGTTCACGCTCATATTTTTTGTTTTGAAATACTCAGTACTTGGTGACATCCTTTTCGTACTGATGCAGTGCACACAAAGGTCTTTATGGCAGACTCTGATTTTCTGTAACGCTATTTTTATCCTGTTAGTCCAGCGTGGAGATTTTGCCTTTTGGATTCAAAAGTGGAAATGAGTACTTGCAACTGCATTTCTTTCTCTTTTCTTTTTTTTCATAGCTTTGTAGGTCCTCAGGTCTCTGACTGGTGAGTGTGAAACATTCAAACTGTCTACTTTCTGGAGACATTTCATTTTCCTCAATGAGCCAGAGAGATGTAATGTTATTATCCAGTTGGAGCACAGTGTCGGCCTTGTCAGAGCTGGTTACTGTGGATTTATTGTGCAAATTGCAGCAGCTTTCAGGTACTTCAAGATATATATCCATTGAAAGACAGTACCAGGTTGCATTATGGGATATGCAACATTTTCAGCCTTACACCATTTTACTTCTATTGTACATAACTGTGCCCATCAGTAACCTCGCATTTCTATGAAACTTAAGGGAAAACTCACATTGCACAGAGAGAAAGGCAGGAGCAAACAGTAGAAGAAGAGGAAGCTCCATAAATCTCTTCATAAACACCAACCTCCCCCATTGTTATTGGAAAGAGTAACATGAGGTGGCCATGGGAACGACCACTGTCATCCCTCAGTGTCCAGGTCCCTTTTAGTCAAGCGTGGGGAACTGTTCTTAGACTCCGAGGGGCGAGGAGGAGGAGGAGGAGGAGGAGAGAGGAGGGGGGCAGGGCTGCCAAGCTTCAGCTGCTCGTCCCATCATAATAATAATTAGATCCCTTCATTCAGCCGAAGCTTGTGATGTGATCTTCAAAGTGTGTGAGTAAAATGGAAAATTCATGAATGGTGGACGACGTCTTGTGTGTTTGAATGAAGTTGTCATTGGATATGACAATGGAATGGTACACTCACCCATGAAATGTGGATGTCATCACTCAGGAATCATTAATGATGGGTTCTGAGTGTACTTGTGTTTACAAAGGACTGTGTGTCTATGAGACTTCATTTACGTGTGTGCATGTGAATGTGTGTGTGTGTGTGTGTGTGTGTGTGTGTGTGTGTGTGTGTGTGTGTGTGTGTGTGTGTGTGTGTGTGTGTGTGTTTCGTTATGCTCCTGCATGAGAGTACATGATCAGAATGCCCACCAACCAAAGTATGTCGTAAAAACAACCTCCAATGAGAGTCGACAATGGCAAGCTGTGTCTTGCAGTGAGAACTGAAAGGAGTGAGAATGAAAACAGCACGGAGCTGCCTGACACACACGTGTTTGCAGCCTTGGAAACACTTCAAGAAATCCTTATTCGTGCTTCATTCATGTATCCTTCCTTACAAAACGCCAATGTCTAGGGTCCATATATGATGCAAACTGTTGTGGTTCCTCATCCTGAGTAAACAATCAGATTTGTTGTACTTCCCTTACGTACTGTAGGAAATATTATCATCACATGTTTACAACACAATAACACAACCAGGAAACACATTTGACCAGAGGAGAGGGCGGCAGGATGTAGGGAAGGAAAATTTGAATAATGGCTGTGATTAAATGTATTTAAAGGAATATTTCAGCATTTTATGAAAACAAAAAACTGCTTTTATAAAGGAGGCCTATGCTCTTTTATACCTTGAAAGTATCAAAGCCTCAGACCATAGAGTAATACACACAGCCTGTATTCAGAAACTGAACCTTAAAACCAGCTCTCAGGACATCTGTGACTTTGTGATGTCACAACTGCACAGTCACTGCTCTCAGTCACGCCCAAGCCACACCCATCTGGACCCACCTGGACCCACCATCCAGACTTGCGGATTTGGTTTATCTAAGTTTGAACATGAAATCTGCAAAAAAAAAATAAAAAGAAAAGAAAAGAAAAGAATAAAAAATTATAAGCCAAGGCTCAGGGCCTCTTCTCTTTAAGAATTAGGTGAACCCCAAAGCCCACAATCTTCTCTATCCAAAAAGCATGACCTATATCTGTAAAGCTCAACTGTATCACACAGTACTTACATAACTTAAGGCTGCACTTCCATTTATGGCATTTGGTTTGATAACATATAAAAAACACATTTTTTCTGTCAGACTTTAGTGAGTTACCAGGATAACTGATTCAGTCATACAGTATATGTTTGATCAACACTGGTGTTCAAAGACTAATGCTAAAAAAGAATGAAGGAACAGTTAACGATTATTTTCTACCTCATTCCAGATGAGTATATTGCTAAATCTGATGCACAAATGGGACAACTCGTAGATCAAGTGTTTTTTTTTAAGTCCCTGCCACCGGGGAAGTCTGTCCACACTCACTTGTTTCATGCTATTGGGCAACGACCACCAGAACAATTGACACAGAATCAAAAACAAGTGAGAATATCTGGCATACATCTGGCACAGGAATATTTATCCCGTTGCCATGGAGCTGCCCACGCGATCTCTTCCATTTCTCAGTGACTCGTAGAATCGGTGTTTACTCAACTTTACCACAAACTGTCAGGATACCAGGGGAGGTAGAAACCAGGGAGGCTGGAAAGAAACAAAGAAAGGGATGAGGAGATGAACAGAGAATGGAAGGAAGTAAAAGAGGCAAAAAGTAAGAGAAAGGACAGAAAAGAGAGCTGCAGCAGCGCTCCGATGCAACAATGGGCTCGGTGACTCATCCCTCTCTCTCCGCCCTCAGGGACCTACGGCATGCCATCACTTTATATAGCAATCTCTCTCTCTCTCTCTCCCTGGTCCCATGTCTCTGATTAAAGGGGACGAGTGGAAAACAGGAGGAAAGTAGAGAGTTCTCTCCCCAGAGTTTTATACTGTGTGACCATTACACTCTTTCCCATGGTGCTCACATGAGAAACGCACTCACACAAACACACGCACAGAGTCTCTTGACTGGTTGGAGCCATGTATAACCACACATCCATCACCTCAAGGACCCGGCAGTCTCACAGGGTGGGCATTAAGATATTGGTTATCGTATCATTACATAGCCAGACTATGTAGTAACACATTTCTCTGAATTGAATTTTCCACTCCCCCATGCAGGTTCTGTTTCTACAAACTGTACCTGATCTGGTCTTTAATTTATGGCGGCTAATGTAATGTTAGTTAGTTTTATCAGACATTACATAGATATAAGGACTTCTGTATTTGTGAAACTTAACTTTTGTCCCAGTTCAGCATTTCAACATTTAACAAAGACTTGTCTCAATGTGTGAAAGGGTTCCTGCTTGCAGACAGTGACCTCACAAATGTTATTGTGTCATCCCATTTTCAGGTTTGAGATGATTGTACATCCCCACATGTCAATGGGACAGATCTGTGTGTGTGTGTCTCTTGTCCATATACAGTATAGAGCTGGTTGAAAGAGTTAAGCTCTAAAGTTCATGGGTTAATTGAGTTGATTCTTGACCTTGAAAGCAGCAGTTGAGAAAATAATCTCACCACAAAGTCCATTCAGTAGCTGCTCCTCAGCTGTCCGTCATATTACATAACATGGTCTTACAGGGGATATATGTGAGTTTTCTGTGTTGCCAAGGTACTTAGGATTTATGAACAGTGCTAGCTCTTCGGGGCAGAGGGGAAGCCTCGGTGACTCACTATCAGCACGCCACGAGACGGTCCAGCTGGACTGAGGCTAGCAGGATAGCATGAGAACTTCACATGAAGGAGGGATGTTTCAGAGGTAGAAGTGTTAACATTGGCATTGCTTTCTCTTCAAGGCTACTTACATTAAAAAAATATATGGCTATAAAGCAATGACAGAAACTTCCATATAGCATCTGTAAAGTTTTCAGAAACAGAGGCTTCAACATTTCCATGACATCTGATATGATCAAAGGTTGCATAGCAGCTACTGAATGAACCGTGATCTGAAGCTGTTTTCTTAGCCTAAGTGGGATTGTGATTTAAAAGCTCAGGAAAAAGAAAGTGTCTTTATTTGCTTCTTAAAATGCGTGAAGTTCTTTCTTAAATCTGCAGCCGTATCATGAGCATTTGACATTTTCCTGGATTTACTGGAACATCCCCTCATTACGTGTGTGTGTGTGTGTGTGTGTGTGTGTGTGTGTGTGTGTGTGTAATGGAAGGCACGCTCATACAGCTCATACAGTATAGTAAGCATATTGCACACCCAGGTACAGTACGCACAAACACACACACACACACACACATCTGGCGTTTCCACAGCAGAGGGGAGTTCTCAGTGGTTTGAGTTTAAACAGGAAAACAGAAACAGAGAGGGGTGTGTTACAGCGGGATTCCTCTCTCTCTCCCTACTTTGGGCTGATGAGTGGTTGCAGTGTGGGCTGAGAGTGGAAAGCTTCCATCGTGTGCTTCACATCCCACAGACACACACGCACACACACACCGACGGACACACGCTCTCCGACGGCAGACTCACACAAACACAGTCACACATTTGAACATTTGTATAAGCATGTATGTTCATACACTTACTAAAGTTTTACACACAGACACACATCTGTGTTTTTTCCCTACACATAGACTAATTGGGCACACACACCTCCTGCAGCAGTAACCCTCTGACTCAACTGTTTTCTAGTGAAAATCTTTTTCCTTTCATCTGGAAGCATTATAGTTCCAGTCAGGCTCACCACTGTTACCATGGAGACACAAGTCTACAACTAAATGTTTTTGACTGCAGAATGAAGTCATGATTTTTATTTATAGATTTTATACAAAACAGTTGCTAGTAGAGACTATGCTGTAATAGCGAGGATATGGAGTACACAAACACAGATTTGGCAGGAAAATGAAACACATAGGCTATATGAAACAGTTTTCAGTTTGAGGCAGGAACTGTTTGCACACACTTGGCTGAGGTAAATGCTTTGGCATTGTTGTTGCTGCCATGGTTCCCCTGTGCAGCAGCTCTACTGCCTGTGCCCAGAAACATCCCCGACATCTTTGATATGAGTCTTTCAGGAAATAGAGACATCAAGTTACACAGAAATAATGATGTTAAACAAGTAAATAATAGGCAAATAGGAAAAAACACAGAGATCAGAGTCAACCATTATTTAATGTCCTTCTAGGAAGGGCAGCACTGCTTGGTCCACCAGCTTTGTTGAGATTGAAATATCAGAATAAATGTATTGTTAGGAGATTCTTTTTTAATAGTGGTTATTGATTAGGCTACACATGTATTTACATAGTTTGAGCATAGATTTCACTGTTATAATATCCGTAAAGATAAACTAATATTAGCCTATTTTACTTCCTATTAAAATGAGCTCTTCAGTTTCACATAGGTTAACATAAACCACCTGGCTTTAGACCCTTATCCTATGTTATTCCAAGCATATGTGCATTTATAATTGTAAATCAAGTCAAAAGTAAAAGAAAAATCAAAGGTTAAAGCATGAGAAATGTCTGAGCTCAGGTCAGAAAGCTTGTGCTGTCCACAGCAGAGTGGACAGCACACATCATGAGAGAGAAACACTGCGTTGTGCTGACAACACAGAGCACTAGCCAGCTGATCTCAGCAACTGACACACACACACAGAGATAGAGAGAGGCTTTTCTAAGGACTATAGGCTTCATATTGTTATCAACCTCGTATCTCTTTACTTCCGTTTAAACTTGCTCTGCTTCCCAGTTTGAGGGTTTATTATTTGGGCTAAGCAGGGATTCGGCTTTTCAGTATGGTGCAATGTTCATATGGTTTGCTATTTCCAATTAGAAGATGAATAAAAACATTGATATTGTTATTGCAGACATAACAGCTCTTTATTGAACTATAACCATAACTGTGGAATCACTGGTTAAGATCAGGAATGTGGAGTATCTTGGTTATGTGTTGTGTAAAAACATCACAAAGTTTCGCAGAGCTCCAGACATGGTGTGGCTTCTAACCCTGGCTTGGGTAACCCCTATTCATTTTAGAATCATGACAAATTTCTGCCATAGGCGTTTCATCCAAGCTTTGACACAGTTTGAGGTCACATGGATCAAATTCCTCAACAAGGCATGGACCTATTGTTTCTGACAAGTCATACATTTTGGTTGGCGACTGTAGTTTGTGTAGCTGAAATGTCCTGAATGAAACTGTGCTTTATGACATTGAATAGATTTACAGTGGAGAAACTCCATCATGGTAGAATTGTACAGATGTGGTCCACATCATTGTAATTCTCAATGGACAAAACTGTGAGGGTTACACACCTACACTTCCATTCATTGTGACCAGTCAATAGATCTGTACAGTGAGTCTAGAAGTGCAGGAAGGCCAAAAAAAAGGGGGTGGTCTGATTTAAAAGAGAAAACAAGATTAAGATTAAGAGATTAACAAAAGACACAAAGCAAGCAAAACAAATTATGACAATGAAGTGCAGAGCAGAGTGTTAGATTCAGCAAAGTTGTGGCAGCCAGAAACCAAAGTGTTGAGATAAGTAAGTCCAGAAATAGAGACTATCAGGAACCTGGATCAAGTCCAAATCAAATGTTAAGTCTGACTAATAACACATTCCATGTAAAAGTCTGGCATCTATACCATACTTTTTTATCATGTTGCTATACAATAGTTAGTTGCCAGATCTCAGTTACAAATAAAAGAATGTAGAAGAGTGATGCTGCACATATACAGTGTTTCATTGAATATACAGCTGTCAGGTGAGGACCAGTCCTAAAGGATGATGTTTATCAGCTGGATTGTGATACATATACAGCACATTATACCCCGGAGCTAAAAAGTGTGAGTCCTCATGCGTCGGTGCACGCACACATAGTGAGTGGTGGGTCTTTAGAGGAAGGGAGCCAAAGTAAAAGCACTGTAAATGCCTCTCAGATGAATGACTTTTCCACCAGCCATGAGTCACTGCAGCGATCTGTCCACCACTGTCAGACGGAAAAAAAAGGAAAGAGAGAAATAAAGAAACAAAGAAAAGGGGGGAAGACTAGCCTAGAAATCTAGACGCACCCTAGCGGCAGCAAAAATATTTGCTATACATTTTAATGATATAGTCTGGCTTGTCAGGCTAGGGGAAGACAGGAATGAAGTACAGATGTTACTGGTTCAAATTTGCGGGGTTTGTCCTGCACTGCAGGATCGCGTGATCGCGTGACTTTTCACCACAACTGTTTTCCTCTAGGTGGCAGCACCGTACTAAATACTGCTCAGACGTTTTGGGGACAATGCTGACAGCCTGATAGCCGCGATTAGGAGTGGCGCTGTTCATGATACAGAATACAAGAGGATGAAAGGAGAACTAGCTGCAGACAGTAAATAATATAGTAGCCTATTTTTTCAATGACAAAATGTAACGACGGCAGCTACAGTAGACTATAGCCCACGTCTCACTCTCTTTTTTCGGTCATCTGTCTCGTCATCTCCAAAATGTGTTTTTAAAATGAGCCAACTACAGTACTGTGCAGTAGTGCCGCAGATTTCTCACTCCGCACCTTGTTTGAGAGTGCAGCTGGATGATTTCTTGTGAATGAACGGGTCTGTGTCACTTTGGGGCTGGGCGATAAAACATAGGATAAATAACTTTCCCTCGATAGAAGACGCGGCCGATACAAAGTGACACCGTCAGCCATGCAGCCGGCCTGGACTTTTTATTTTTAATTATCATCTGCGCAAGGCAAAGATGATAGCATCAACAAAACACGGCGTAACACACGCGGCTGTATGGGACAGGCTTTTATTTAATTCAGAACAAACCGCTTAGCAAAAATGGAAAATATAGTCTATAATAATTAATTGATCTGTTGTTTGGCCACTGTTTGAAAATAACCCGAATTATGAGCAAATAATCTGATCCAGAACAGCAGTCATAATCAGACTTCTTCTAAATAAACCTAAACATTAAATAACTGGGTCAGGTCGGACCATGGGGTTATTTTTTCTCTTCTTCTTCACAGGAGAAGAGGAGGCTATGTGCAAAGTACCACATTAACATCTCTATTCATATAACGCCCATCGAAACAGCTGATTTACATGTCGGCCGTTAAGGCAAGGCAAGGCAAGGCAATTTTATTTGTATAGCCCGTTTTTACAAACAGTTTGTCTCAAAGGGCTTCACATGGCATCGTAGCAACATCCTCTGTCCTTAGACCCTCACATCGACTGAGGAAAAACTCCATGGAAACCCTTTTAACAGGGAAAAACAGGAGAAACCTCAGGGTGAGCAACAGAGGAGGGATCCCTCACCCAGGACGGACAGACGTGCAATAGATGTTGTTACAGACAAGAAAACAGTTTACAGTTTGTCACAGAATGTGCGGAATATGGAAATGTTAACACATGGCGATTGGCCATTCACGCGGCTTTGTTCTTGGTTTCGGCCAATCAGCTTATAAGCACATGGCTAATTATCAGCTTTCAACCAATCGCACTGTTTTAATGTGTGTGTGTGAAAGTTATTTTCTTTAGTTCATTTTCGTTTCTTTTGGATTTTTTTTACAACAATGTATCAATATAATATTGTTTTCGTTTCATTTCGTTATAAAAATCAATCCCTTTTCTTTGAAACAATGAGATTGAGCAGCTAAAACTCAATAAACTCAACCATGGCTTGTCTTAATGTTAATCTGAACGCACATGTATAAAGGGCAGAGTCAAGGCAGCAGATAAATCACAAAACATCAACGCGTCCGTGAGCGCAGCGCACCTCCTCTTCTCCTGTGAAGAAGAAGAGAAAAAATAACCCCATGGTCCGACCTGACCCAGTTATTTAATGTTTAGGTTTATTTAGAAGAAGTCTGATTATGACTGCTGTTCTGGATCAGATTATTTGCTCATAATTCGGGTTATTTTCAAACAGTGGCCAAACAACAGATCAATTAATTATTATAGACTATATTTTCCATTTTTGCTAAGCGGTTTGTTCTGAATTAAATAAAAGCCTGTCCCATACAGCCGCGTGTGTTACGCCGTGTTTTGTTGATGCTATCATCTTTGCCTTGCGCAGATGATCCTTCATAATTAAAAATAAAAAGTCCAGGCCGGCTGCATGGCTGACGGTGTCACTTTGTATCGGCCGCGTCTTCTATCGAGGGAAAGTTATTTATCCTATGTTTTATCGCCCAGCCCCAAAGTGACACAGACCCGTTCATTCACAAGAAATCATCCAGCTGCACTCTCAAACAAGGTGCGGAGTGAGAAATCTGCGGCACTACTGCACAGTACTGTAGTTGGCTCATTTTAAAAACACATTTTGGAGATGACGAGACAGATGACCGAAAAAAGAGAGTGAGACGTGGGCTATAGTCTACTGTAGCTGCCGTCGTTACATTTTGTCATTGAAAAACTAGGCTACTATATTATTTACTGTCTGCAGCTAGTTCTCCTTTCATCCTCTTGTATTCTGTATCATGAACAGCGCCACTCCTAATCGCGGCGATATGTGATACATAATCATCAAGTCATAAAGCAAGACAGGCTTTATCATATTACAATAGTTTCTGTGATTTAGGCAGTGTATACAGTAGTTAGTTCTAGTTTAATAGCCTAGAGTTTAAGCTGTGGATTACTGCACAGATCACTGAGTCATCCGCCTGTCGTCCTCCGTTCTCACAGATGCCACCTGGCGGTTGTTTTGGCACATTGAGGCTTTTCATTAAAACCTCTTGTCTCGCCAAAGAAAAAAAATGCATGAGTCTTGTGCCGTCTCGCGTGGACCACGCGTGAAGTCCGCAAATTTGAACCAGTAACATCTGTAGGAAAACTCAAGTCAGTTGTGCAGTGATGTAGGTTGTGTAAGTGATGGGAGAGTGGAACGCACCAGTGGTTACTGAAGTCCAATGCATTGTGTACACACACACACACACACACACACACACACACACACACACACACACACACACACACACACACACACACACACACACACACACACACACACACACACAGATGAAGGCCTAACAAGGGCTAAAGAGCAAAGTGGGAAGCCCCATATTGTGATGAAACAAATCATGAGCCGACTACTCCCTTTGCTTCAGGACACACTGACATTATGTCTCTCTCTCTCTCTGTCTGTGTGTGTGTCTCTCTCTCTCTCTCACACACACACACACACACTTTTTAGTACAGTGTGTTTTGCAACTAACTTCCCTCTTAACTGTCATTTTGTAATTGAAGTGCAATGCAGATATGAAAAATAAAGTGAAATGTAAAAATGCATATTTTGCAAGAGCACAGGGCAAAATGTAGTCTCACTACTTTGCCTAGAAAACCACGCACACACTTACTCGCAGAACCATTACATACCTCATTCATCTATTTCTATTTTCCATGGCTCTGAGTGCACCTTCCTGTCTTTGGCCCAGCAGCCTCATGGAGAACAATGTCCTATTAAATTAGGAGGGTCAGGAAGTCAACACACCAAGGTGAATGCCTGAACTTCCCCATACACTCTTTCCATGTACTTTGGACACACACACACGCATACTGTACACACACACACACACACACACACACACACACACACACACACACACACACACACACACACACACACATGTACGCAGCAAAGAGTTCCCTCCTGTACCCCAGGCTTCTGCTGAATCCATCTTGTGCAAACACATCAACATGTGACCTCATACACCCTGAGCTGAGCTGACAGACTGGGTTTTCCCAGGCACGCACTGTTTGTATGCACAGGTTCCTCCACGATAATGGAACAGTCCTGCTACGCCTCATTTTAAAAGCTAATAGGGTTTGGCTATATTTTCATTCGTCCGCTTTGCACAGGATGTTAATGAATATATTCCACGCGGCTTAAAATGACTCCAGAATAGTCAGACTGGGCTCCATTTATTCAAAGTTTTATTCTCTTCCATCAAAGATATCCATCGTTTGAACATCTGACCTTGAGAGATTGCACAACGTCAGTGAAAGCGAACCACCACATTGGCCCCAGCACCAATGCACCCAAAATACCACAGGTTCACTGCATGCATGTGCTACCTACTGTGTGAACTGGTGTGCAAGATGGTCCATAGGGGGCATCGTATAGCTCAGTGGGTAGAGCAGGCACCCCATGTGCAGAGGCTATCATCCTTGCCGCTGTGGCCCTGGTTCGATTCCACCGCCAATGCATTACAGGCCTAAAAAGCAAAGAGAGAGAGAGAGAGAAAAAGGTCCATAACAAAAGGCCCAGACAAGAGTGTGGATTTGAGGTTAATAGGGGTGCGGCCGTGATGATGCTACTTTTTGGAGGCTAATGGGAGTTCTTGGTTTCCCTCATCAAACTCATCAAATACACAATCCAACGACTCCAAAGCGCTTTCGTGGACAAGTTGTGACCTGCACATTCACCACGCTATGAGATAATAACGGAACGTTACGAGATGGAGTTGTTTTCGAGGCAAATGCAGAGACTGCTTGCCGAAAAACTGCCCCCGACAGGAACGCACATCAGCGGTTAACCAAGAAATTCCATTAGCCTCTGTAGCGTAGCTCTGAGCAGCTCGCTGTTCTAAAAATAGCTTGCACCGGCAATTAAAGGTAACAAACCTACTCTTAAAACTATAGGGATTATAGCAATGGGACAATTTGCCAAAATGTTGTGCTATCCCTTTAAGTTTATTTGTATGGTATTTCCCGGACACCTTCATGATCCCCAGAGGGTAAACTAATTCACTTTTGGGCCAGTACTGTTTTTTCTAGCATTATCTGAATGCTCTGAATGCTGTCAGAGCATATTGAAGTAGGCTATTCCTTACAGATAAAGAAGGGAACCCGATTCTCCAGATACAGTCCTACAGGACAAATCAGTAGCCTACACATGCATTCATCCTAAAATCCACCTAGAATAAGCCGTGACAGACCGTGAGGCTGTCGCTCAAGCAATTTACACTACTCACTCTATTGTCCTTGAGATTAAAACAAAATGTAATGAATCTGAGCAGCACAGGTATTTTCCATCACCCCGGTCTGTCAACACAGCTGCTCGGGCCAAGAATCCACATCCAGGGTCAAGTTTACCCAAGATACTGCAACACAATACCTTCATAAAACTGCCATCACACTGAACAGCAACTGAATACAATAGACGCTAGGCCACCACTCACCCCCCCTCCCCGCCTCTCATACCTCCACCTTCCAGCCAACACTTTGATGCTATCATCTTCCTGCTGAGCAGATGGTTTTCCAAGACTCCAAAAGCATCATCCCATTTGTGCTATTACTCAGTGCATACGACAGCAGCGAACTATCTTTCCTTTCCACACCTTACAGCTGCCCCCCCTCCAACCCCCCCAAACCCTGTGGTCCTTTGTTCTGGCTATGCTGTGTTCCTGTTTTGACCATAAAGGCATGTAGAGGGAGAGGAAAAGACAATACGTACAAGTATTGGCCCTGATGCAGACATCCAGGAGCCCAATTGGATGAGGATTTGCCGTGATGGAAAACGGAAGACCTCCCTCCCCTCACCCCTTCTTCCCATCCCTTCATTAACAAGTCAGAGTATTGTATTCACGAGGTGAAGGGGTCACAAGAGAGAAAGGGAAAGAAAGGCTCCCTCATCTGGAATGCAAATGGGCGAAAGGCAAGAAAAAAAGGTGGGTGGGAGATGGAGGGGCCATGGGAATGGAGGGAGATGATGGGAGAAGGAGAGGAGAATGAAGTGGTGCTGCGCAGGAATGCTTTATCAGGGTGGGTCCAGATTAGGTGGAGTCAGGTCATACTTACTTGGGTGTTGAGATGTGAATGGTGTTCTGCACAGGAGGTGGACTGAGACATTTATGTAACAAGTGTAAACACCCAAAACCAAACTAGAAGGCCCTGGAGGCTGCAAGGTTCATTACATCCAGATTGACTGAACCGATTTAAAGGGCTTGCCCATTGTGGAGTTACTTTGTCCTTGTGGGAGTGCCAGAACAAAGCTTATAATGTTCACTAAAGTCAAATTATGAGCAAATTGCTTGGAAATCTTGTGGCAGCCAGGATGCCACACATATGTCTGAAGAGCAGACTTGAATCTCAGAGTGAGCTGCTCCACCGTCACCACCTTGGCAGTACTGAGTCTCCAGTGCATGCAAACACCCTTCTAATTTCTGATACAATTCAAACAGTTGAGCTCACCTTTTTTTTATACCAGGCTGTACGATTATTTCTACTATAGATGTTGGGTATTTTAACATGGGAGTCTATGGGGACTAACTCACTTTTAGAGCAGCCTCAAGTGGTCGTTTGAGGAGCTGCAGGTTTTTGGCTGTTAGGTGTTGGCTTCACTTTTTAGCCCTGGAGGTTGCTGCTTGGTAGATATTTGTTGATCTGGACAATTGGAAGAAACAGTCAGTGTGCGTATAACAGTTATAATAGAAAGAAAAAAACATAACTTTGACTTTGAGTACTGTAACCTGATGTCCACAAAAACCCAAATGTAAATTCAACCATGCCCTCAACAGAAAAGTACATAGGAAACACTGCACCATCTCTCCCTCCCCTGCTGTAATTGCTCATGTCTCTGTCAGCAGGTGATGCAGTGTTTCTGGGTGAACACAACATTAAAGAGAGTCTGAGCATGTGTCAGCCTGCAGAGAAAAACATGATTAGACCGAACTTCAACTGATCCTGATCCTGATCCTGATGAGAATCCCCCGGAGACACACCACAGGCTATTTCCATTTCCATGTTTCCATTACTTTGTCTCTGAGTCAGTTACATTTTTCTCTGTCACACCTTCCCTCTGATATGACATAAATACTTGAATCCCGGAGTCCTGTTACAGATTCCACTCGTCTGCTAAGTGTAATCAGCCCTCATCTCTGTTTCCTCTAATGGACGTACTGTAAATCCATTTAATGATAATAAAGACATTCCAGACTTTTTTACAATCCTTAAAATACTCATACAAGATCCAACCTAAAAATACTCAAGTCATAATCTAACCCTCCTGCTTCACCACAGCCACACTGATATAATAATAATAATACAATAAGCCTATTTTTAGTTTAAACTAAATCTATTTTTAACCACAACTCTGTTATAATCAATTGTTTTATATCAATTATGTATGAAACTATGTACTATAACACAAACGCTTTGGCTGATAGAACAACCTGACTCTACAAAGAGTTATAGCATCTTCTCAGTCATTGCTGCTTTTTTACAGCCACTCTCACTGACCAGCTGGCACCTGCTTTCAATGGCTCTCTGATAAACCCACTGTAGACTGACATAGTTAGCATCTGGCTAATGACCAGAGTGAAGCGTTTGGCAGGTTGTGTTGTTCTCAGGAGCTGGAGTGGAGAAAAGAGACAACAAATATTGGGTTGACATTTGCCAGCTGGAAACAGACTCGACTTCATCTGCTGCTTGATTACACAAATATAATGTAATGAAGCCACCACGTGATCCAGTGTGTCTGCACTGTGCTGCTATATGTGTCACCAGGCAGCCATATCAACTTTAAGAGATAAAATGTCAACGTTCTATTTACAGCTTATTCTGCTGCTCTTTAATGGTTAACACATTATTTCTGCTTAATCATGGACACTGGCAAATTCTTCTAAGATTTCTCAGCCAAACTCTGAAAACCATCAAACATATGACCTACTATGCAACCTGTACACAAGTTATATGTATGGTGTCATCTCCTAGTTGAAAGTAGGATCTAACAATAATTATGGGCCATATCCAGCCTGTGAAACCAGGTGTATAAGGGGTCATGAGCATAATGGGTTTATTTTGCTTTCTAGGATGATTTTCTTCTTTGAGATTTTATGCTAAACCTTATCTTTTTCCTTAATGTTTCTGTGTCACATTTGAAAACTTGAACAAAGTATTCAACCTAAACTTTGAGAAACAATTACCTCTCACATTAACCATGCATTAACAGTCCTTATCTCCTCTTCTCCACAGGATGAAGTGAAGATGCCCTCAAAACTCAGCGTCTCTAAATCCATGAGGGTCTCTGAGTCTGTGTCAGGAAGTAGAGGAGGCAGCATGCTAGAGCTGAAGGAAGGTGATGAGCCAGGAGAGGAGGGAGAAGGAGAGAAGGCAGACAAACCCCACATAGATCTCTCATCAGACGAGGAGGGCGTGGAGATCGAGGAGACCATTGAGGAGTCTCGTGCTGAACGCATTAAGCGCAGCAGCCTGCAGCGCGTACAAACCCTGAAGGGAGTCTTCTCAAAGGAGAAGATGGATAAGACCAGGGCAAAGACCAAAGAGAACCTGGAGAAGACCAAACAAAAAACCAAGGATAACTTGGAGAAGACAAAGCAGAAGACAAAGGAGAACTTGGAAAAGACCAAGCAGAAAACCAAGGAGAACTTAGAGAAGACCAAGCAGAAGACAAAAGAGAACCTGGAGAAGACACGTCACAACATCGAGAAGAAGATGGGCAAACTTGGAACACGCATGAGCGTCAACCCTGAGCGCAAACAGAAGATGCAGACATCCCGTGAGAAGGTGAAGAAGTCCTTCACGCCAGACCATACCGTTTATGCCCGGTCCAAGACTGCCGTGTACAAGGTGCCCCCCTTCACCTTCCACGTCAAGAAAATCCGCGAGGGTGCCGTCGAGGTGGTCCAGGGCACCGAGATGGTGGAAGTGTCCCAGGATGTTGACCCCTTCAGTGGAGTTGACGGGGAAGTTGAGGAAGGAGCAGTGGAGGTTGAGATGGAGATGATGAATGGAGGAGATGATGAAGAGGCTGAGGGGGATGAAGAGGAGGACAGCCACGAGGCCCTGGACGAGAATGAAGAAGACAGAGATAGAGACAGTGATTAGATAAAGAGTGAGGAATTTGCCAAGATCCTAACAACATCCTCTGCACCAACCCTGAGTGTTCTGTAAAAAACTGAATAAATTGTGGGGATCAAGAAGATTGCTAAGAAGTAATTACAGTTGATTACAAGTTGGGTTTTATTTTGATTATTTTGGCCATTTTTCCTATTAGGTATAATGACTTACTCAGCAAAGAAACTGTTGAGATCCTGAATTGATATCTTGTATCCTAACAGGATGCGAGAAACCAGAAAGAAAAGCATAACACTGCCAGTTTAGATTGGATAGTACTCCCATTTTACAATGACATGATTTGTTTGTACAATTTGATTGGAGTCACTGAGCGTTAAAATCACAGTGTTTCTAACTGCAGATCACTTGGCTAGATCTGATCCACAACGAAGGATGAGGCAACGTCCTGATCCTGCCGAGACCTGTTGAGTGAATTTTCCAATTAGAAGCTGGCAAAGTGCTACAGTGTTGATGAGAGGGCGTGGTTGGAGATTAAAAAAAAAAAGTTGTATTGAAGTTTTTACCTCTCAGACTTACTACAGAAAAACCATCCAACAACAACAATCCATCCAATCCAACAACTGGCAGGACGAGCAAATGCCCCAGCTCCAGCTGAAGCTCCAGGATAAATATGTCTGAATTGATTTGTGCTAGTTTTTCTTGACATGGTGATTTAAAAAAAGGTCTTACAGTACTTTATTATTTAATCACAAGGGCCCTGACAATGTAGAGAATTATCATCTGCTCTGTAGTATGCATCCTTTAGCTCACTGTTTGCCTCCTGCCTAGAACCAAACAGCTGATAGACAATGTTAGCAACTTGCTAGTATAGAAACCAAGAGGGCAGATATTTTTCTCAGGAGTTGGTGGAGAACAAAACAGAGCTTAAAGGAACTGTATATCTGCTTCATGTTAAATGCGAAACTTTTCACCTAAAATGTACAGAACGCAGACAGTGGTAGAAACACGAAGTCACAAGGTGCTAATTTTCCCCTGGCGTCCCCTAGCTGTGTAATCTAACCATGGGTTGCCATGTTATCAGGCCTTAGCAGTTTATTTGGTCAGGAACAATGTTATTATTACCAATATCAATGATGGCCAATATGACAAAAATAAGACCCAAGTTGAAATAAACACAGTTGTCATTTAACAATGTAGGTTTTACTTTATTTGACTTCAGGCTGTGTGCTTAAAACTAAAATGAAATGAAATGAATGAATGAAAATCTTGTCATATTTACAAAAGCACATCAGGGTTTGTTTAGAGTCCCTTTGTGTGTGGTTGGTGTAGATGATCACTAAAAGACAAAGAAGAAAACAGGAAATGGAAATATCAGAACATTTATTAAGAGACAGTCATTGAGTGATCATTAGGAGGGGACACCATTACTCCCTTTGTAAAGCAGTATATATTGTCAGCATTTCATTTCTTGTTTAATTTTTGAAATCAACACAATAACCACTCGCGAGATGAATGAGCCCATGGAAATGACTCATCTCCTGCCCAGTGGATTTCAATTGTGTTCTCACGGCCAAATTATTCATAAACACGCTGAGAACACTTATCCAGACATTTCCTGGTGTGTGTTAAATATCCCAAATCACACATGCAAAAACTATTATTTCCACCCCCATTGTTGTCCAGTTGTTTTAAATATTGAGGTGTTATCATACTCTGTTTAATGTACCTAAAGAGAAACAATCTGATGCTGTTGTTTCTAGGTTTTCATGAGCTCGCAGTTGAGTATTTGTGAAAGAATTTTGTATGTAATCACACTTTACATTAGGCTGATGTCATCTCCTTCTCATAACTGACAGAATGCAGCCTAATCACTGTCTATTCAATGCACCTTGTTTCATCTTCTTATAGCATTTTTCTGTCAGTGTTCCCAAAGAACATCCTGCTCCCATGAAAATGAAGTTCATACAGCTCATCCACAGGTCCATTACTATTCACTTGAATGATTTCTCCTGAGAATCTTCCACTTATAAACCTGTCATGTGTTATTTATAAATAAACTGAGATAAGGACCAATACATTAAGAAAGTCTTGCAGGTCTCTGGTTGAACCAGTTTAGACTCAGTCCACTCCTACAACCTGCCTTTTCCCAGGACTAAGTTTGTGTTGTTGCTGCAGTCTGACACTGACCCCTAGTGTTCAGTCATCTCACTCTCATGATTTTTTTTTCTCCCTCTCATCCAGTTTATGGCGCATTTCAGAAGAGTTTCCATCTGTTCTCTTTCCTCAAATGACCATTTCATTTAAATATTCTCAGATAGGTTTTCTTTACTGTCCACATTTACCTTTTTGTAAAAACATGCTTTGTATATTCACCACAACTGGTGGTTCATTCCTAAATGTTCTGCTCTGACTGAATCTCTTCGAGTTTGTTCAAGATAAATTTCAGTCCCATGTTTTTTCAAAACTGTTCCTGGTCAGGCTTCAGGGGCTGGAGCCTATCTTGACATACTTCCACTGAAGGGGCGTAAGACCCAGTTTATTAAAGGGCTAACACAGAGACAGACACAAAATACATTTATCAATCCAAAGTAAGAGACTATAGAGTTTCATATACCTGCTGCCAAGGTATCCCACATGGCCATAGTATTTGTACTGTCTACTAGTTTATTGTCTAGCTCTGACAAATCACAGTTTTATTTGTGTTCATTTTGTGTATATAATGTGAATCACTGCCAATGCAGATCACAATGCATTTTGATTTTATTTACTATAAAGCCTCTTGCCTACTGTCGCCTGCACTTCTTCAGCATTTAGAACAACTTCTCCTTGGGCCAAATCATTTTTGATGTTTGCACGGATTCCACGGTGCAACAAGTGACACTGGCGCTCTATGTCAGCAAGGATAAAAAAAAAACAAAGCAAAAAACCAAACATTCTTTTCAATGCACAGTTGTGATAGAGACGTTCAAAGGTTTAGGCTCAGTCCTTCACAGTGGATTTACGATGCCATCATGTCTTTCAAAGCAGTAACAACATGCAGCTATGCTCAATGAAACACAAAATGTAGTTCACACGTAACTGTTTCCTTGCTTTTGTTTTGTCATTAACTGATTCCTGCATAATGTTTAATGTTTCATTTCTTAACCACTAATGATTTAATTAATAAAAACTATTTGGTTCACATTTGCTGTGTTTTTATTTAATGATGCCATAAAGGTGAAGGTCTGGATACAAAACACCAGCTCATTAGAAACACATTCACAGCAGACCTACCTCATTGGATACAATAGGTTGTTTTTGGTTGTTCTTGGCTTATTTTAGTGATTTGGCAAATTTCAGCTCAGGGCAAATAGCTGTGGTTGGTCCACCAGTTGCACATAGAAATGCAGCCATTTTAAGGGTGAAGCCCATCTTTTCTTAATAAAACCAATTATTACTGTCACATGTTTTGATCTCAATCATAAATATGTTCTGCAAGAACCACAAAAACCTCTATGTGTTGGCTATAGAAGGTCACAAAAACAGGCTATATAGGCCTAGCTGTGGCAGAGTCCAACATTAGCCCCCAAATCGCATCCCCTAATCAATTTGAATAAATAAATAAATAAATTCCCCCCCAAAAAAATATTTTAAAAAGCATGATAATTTAGAAAAAGAAGTTTTCTCATTTCCTCACCCTTTTCACATTACTTTTAACTATTGTATTTAATCCCCACTCCTCATCCAAGGCTGTCTAGAGCTCATTAGCTGTGCTTCTACACATTATAATAAAAGTTTACACGCAAACGCGACCACACACAGATTTGTTTTTGACACACAGCTGGGCGCGGGATGGAGGTGGGGCTCTCGGCGGAAACAGGAGAGCTGGCAACGCTGCACCAAGTTACCTGAAGTTAGCACCAACCCGCCCGGATATACAGCTCCTCCGCCGCTCGACCAAAATTATTGTCACGATTACTTAGCGAAATCAACACCAGAGTTCAAATGACTTCAATTTGTGTGTTATATTATATACAGATAAGCTACAGAAACAAAACAGCTTGCATATTTAGACCCACTGTTGCACTGTTGTGGTTTAGTAATGCTTTTATTTTGAAACTAAAAGCGGAAGCTGGCCTTAATGTCGGCTCTTGACTCGATGCAACAACAGCTGCTTTACCAGAAACCAGAGAGCGTTATAGGAGTTGGCGATGTGACATGCACGTCAACCAACTGTAAGCTACAGGAGTTGTATACGCGCGCGTGTGTGTATGTGTATGTGTATGTGTGTGTGTGTGCTGTCCCTCTTGGCCCGTGGTGTTTCTGTGAGGCGTGCTGCTGCAGTCACTTAAAGGTGAGTGAAAGACGTGGCTGTTAACCACTTGTGGAGCATGAAAGTGAAGTTGTTTTATCAGTCAGCTAGCTCGTAGAGTAACGTAGCACTCCTCCTCCGCTAACTTAGCTAGCTAACGTAACGCTGCATCGTCCCAACAAAGTAGTAAACGTAACTTCAACTCACCGCCTCACCACTCAGTGTGTGTGTACATGTGTTCAGCAAAACTCCGTGGACGCCATTTACAAGTTCCGCCATACAGTCTGTGTTTACCAACGAGCCCGTATCCACGCAGAGTAACGTTAGCAGCAGGCTAGGCTACTGTATGTCTCAAAGTTGCTGGGAGTGAAAGCTTCCTTGCTGCTGTTGCCCCGATGAGTCCCGCTGTCCTACAGTGCAGCTGAATGAACCACGACTGGTCCTCTTCTAATGTGTCCTCTTCTCACTGCCAAGTTATTTGTACTTTTCAACATTTTCACATTTTTCAACAGTAGTTAGATTCGCACGTAGCTACAGCCAGTTTGTGAAGTCTTATTACTCAAGCACAGGAGGAGGAAGGTGGTGCTGTTTACTGCGGATGAGTGCACAGATAATGATAATACAAGCGGGTTAGTGTTAAATGTTGCTGTGTAATGTAACAGAGTAATGCACCTCTGGTTGAAATGAAGTTTTATTGCCCAGCTAGGAAGTAGGAGGAAATCTGCAGGACGTGGTTGATGGTTTAAAAATAATTCATAAGTCTCTGCTTCTTGTTTCAGGGTGTCAGATGGAAGAGGAGGTGTCTGAAATGATCTGAAGTGGGAGGTGCAGTCTTTTTGCCATGTTGAATCAGGAGCGCTTCTGGAAGCATTTCAGGGTTTTGTCAGGACTGTAGCCGTAGGAGCTTATAAAAGAGATCATCAAGAAGACTTGCATCCCATTGGAACTGCGCAACACTTGAGGTATTGGTTTGTGCTTGCTTTTCTGACAAGCTCTGTCTACGATTCCCGTCACTAATAACACATCATGATTACTCATCTCTTACTGATCTCATTTCCCTGCCATCCTCCTCCTCCTTCCACCACAGCAGCACCATGGCAATGTGGATACAGGCCCAGCAGCTGCAGGGGGATGCCTTGCACCAGATGCAGGCACTGTATGGCCAGCACTTCCCCATTGAGGTGCGACACTACCTGGCCCAGTGGATTGAGAGCCAGCTTTGGTACGTAATAGAACTTTATTATTTAGTTTTTCCTCAGTCAATGTGAGGGTCTAAGGGCAGAGGATGTTGTTATGATGCCATGTAAAGCCCTTTGAGGCAAACTGTTTGTAAAAACGGGATATACAAATAAAATGACCTTGCCTTGCTTATTGTGGTGGCATCTGGCCAGTGGGTTGGATCATGGATTTTTCCATGGTATTATCAGTCTGCTTGTATACAAGATCCTAATTCTATGATTCATCACACGTATTCTCTAATATAATATGATATAATACAGTATAATGTGTTGGTCACATATTCATAAGGTTGTAGCCTTTCTATATGCATTTCATTTAAAGTAAAGATGGCAATGCCTCTCTAATGTGACTGAGTTAAAAGATGCAGAGATGGATGGGCCTGTCATAGTTATAAATGTTTATTGTTTATTTTCATAGATTGGACTAAATAACACACTACAGTGTATTTAGATTTATTGCATGAGTTTCTAAATACACAATTGGAAACAAATAATACATATCTTTAAATTAAACCATGTTACTGACGTGGCAATACTGAGTGAATTTTACAAAGAACATTGTGACTGTGTTTTGAGTTGCATGCAGAGTTGAATTTACTATCAGAATGTTGGATTGATTATAAAGCTATAAACATAATTGCTTCTCAGGGATTCAGTGGAGCTGGACAACCCAGCAGAGGAAGCCAAAGCCAAGCGTCTGTTGGACAACTTGGTGGCGGAACTGCAGAGGAAAGCCCAGCTTCAGGGAGGAGAGGACGGCTTTCTGCTCAAGATCAAGCTGGGCCACTATGCCACCCAGCTCAAGGTACCAGTCAGTCAGCTGCTGTGGGACAGAAGAGAATGAGTCAATGGAAAGTTACGTAGGTGCAGTGAAAGTGAAGCAGGTCTCAGGCGATGCCCACTGAACCAAAAAACCCCCCCTGATGAACAGTTGCTTCTCACGGTCACCATGCCTAATACACTCTGATTGCTGACGACAATGACACAATGATCAGAGTGGTGAAATCAATTCAACCTGCTATGACTCTTGATTGCCTCATCCTATTACAACAAATTGAGTGTACAGAGAGCGATCATGAGTTAGACCAATGATTTATGACTGAATAGTAGGGATGCACCGATTGTGAAATTCTGGGCCGATGCCGATACCGATGTTTAAAATAACAACTTGGCCGATGCCGATGTTTTTTCTTTTTGTTATTTATTCCGTCTTTGGTGCCACAGAAACATTACTGAACTATTTTAAAAGTCTTTCAGCTCTTCATCATATTATTATTTAATGAGCACAAATTCAGTTAGACAAATTTATGAAACAATTTTTAGTTGACATAACCTTAAAACACTTACAGTGGCCTAGAGTTAGTAGGCTATTAGAGTTGCTTTATGGTAAAAGTAGTTACCAGGAAAACCTAACTATAGCATTACTTTTTTTTAATATATATAAAATGCTCAAATATGTCAAATTACTTAGACTTCTCTCCCTAACCCCTTTATCTGCAGTAACACAGAGACAGAATGATGAAAGGTTTTTTTTTCCAAACGGTTGATGAACTAAAACTTATCTGTATACACTGAAAGAGGAACTAAGCAGGATTTCTCCCGTGGCTGCGCTACCTTTTTACCTCAATTAAAAAGCCCCAGAGTAATTGTGATAGTTAACTACATGACTTGTGACTGGTTAAGAGTGAGAACGGAGGCTCTCTGCCTTCACCTGGCGAGTGTGTTTATTAAACATGCGCGCAACTCTTTTTTCAAAAATCAATCCGCGGATCACATGTGTGCCGAACTAAAGATATTGATCCGAACAGATCAGGGATCAATGATGATCCGTTGCACCGCTAATATCTTCCCCCCCAAAAAAAGGAAAAAAGAAAGGTTCCTCCCGAGCACAGCGTTCATGCCACATTTAAACCAACATAAACATCGGCCACTGCCATAGGTGAATGTCATCTTTTTTTGCCGATGGCCGATGGCAGTCAACGAGCCGAACATCGGCCGATGTCGATGTTCAGCCGATGCATCGGTGCATCCCTACTGAATAGTGAAGATATATGAGAACTGTTTGATGTAAATCAACACGAATTCCAGACAGTAATAGGTCTTTAAAATGTCAAGAATGATTAGGCCATATCAGCTTTTAAGCAACTTGTCAATATCTCTTATAATAAAGAGTTTTTTTCTTTTCATGAGAAATGTGAAATCTCTAATATCTTAATAATTTTTAATTATGTAACAATTACTGTAACTCAGGGCCCACAGGAAGGAAGACTAGCTGGATGTCCAATGACATCAGCTAATGGGGATCCTGTAATAGATAAACAAATAATTAGATGCTAGTTTTATGCTGCTATCTAACTGTAAAGGCCAGAGACTTGAAAACTGACCGAAAGACTGATTTATCCCTCCGCATACAGATGATTTCCTTTAGGTCAAATGTCCACTGCTTTTGTGGCTGAAACACTGAGTGATTAAGAGAAATAAATCTCATGTTGTGCCAGTTTCAAGGTAATTAAATAATCTGTAATAGACAGTCTATATTAGAAAGTCATAAGTATTTAAACCTTTCTGAGAAATGTGTTGCAATAATAACAAAAAGCATCGTCTCACTTTATTAAGAGCAGGAGCTGGACAGAAAGAACTCTCTCATTACTGGCCACATTGTTGGCATTCTATCGAGTTTTCCTAATTGATTTGATTAATGATTTGTGTGCGTGTGTGTGTGTGTCTGCAGAGCACTTATGACCGCTGTCCTTTGGAGTTGGTGCGCTGCATTAAACACATCCTGCACTCAGAACAGAGGCTGGTTCAAGAAGCTACGAATGTAAGTTGTTGCTGATGTCTCTTCATTTGCAGGAATCCTATAAATCCTAATAATCAAAATATTAATCCTAATTATCATGATAGTAATAATAAGAGCAGAGGATGGTATTCATGAATACTAAATGACTCATAACAGCCAAAAAAATTGTGATGTTTTATTTCTGTGTAGGCCAGCTGCGGGACTGGGAGCCAAGCCATGGACACCCTGTCACAGCGCCACCAGCAGATCAACCAGGCCTTCGAGGAGCTGCGCTTGGCCACGCAGGAGACTGAGAATGAGCTGAGAAAGCTGCAGCACAGCCAGGAGTACTTCATCATCCAGTACCAGGAGAACCTGCGCATCCAGGGTGAGGACAAGGGACAAACACACACTGATACCACTGGACAAAAGCTACACTGCACGCTAAAGTACGGTGCTTAGGATGCACTCATAAAGAGGTGGCCCAAAAATGAGTTTCTACCCAACATTTTATTGCATCTCTAAGCAGGATTGAACTCACTGGGCATCAGAGGTGGGTAGTAACGCGCTACATTTACTCCGTTACATTTACTTGAGTAACTTTTTAGTCATAGATCTTTCATAGATAGGCCTATGTAAGTTATTGTGGCTGAATTTGTCTTAATTTATGTTACTTTGTAAAAAATGTCATTTAGGCTATTGTCTTAGTAAATGTTCTTCTTTTATTTGGCAATATCTGAATTTTGTCATTGCTATTAGCCTATATTTTTGTGTATTTGATTAGGCCTACATTTACGCGCTGATCATTAAACGAACAAATCAGAGGTTACTCAGCAGTGAATGGCTACTTTTTACTTATACTTGAGTAACATTATTCTAAAGTAACTATACTCTTACTTGAGTACAATTTTTGGCTACTCTACCCACCTCTGCTGGGCATTCATCAGCCATGGATGTAAAGTAAATTCACTTCATAAGTAAGATGGAAACATTTTTCTGTTTGAATCAGAGAAAAACAACTGAAGATGTGATAGTAACCAAAGACTCAGCTTTGTTGCTCTGTCTGTCACCAGCCTGTTTGACTCACATGTTTCCTTGTGGGGCTGCTGAAAAGTTCATTTAGTCATTCAAAAGTTCACAGCATGTTTCTAATGTCTCTGTCTTTCCCCTGCTTCCTGCTCTGTCAGCCCAGCTGAGCAGCCTGTCATCGCTGCCTCCGGCTGAGCGCACCCAGCGGGAGACCACCCTGCAGAGCAAGAGGGCCACTGTGGAGGCCTGGCTCGCCAGAGAGGCCAGCACACTACAGAAATACAGGCTTGTAGGAAGACATTACACGGACACACACACACACACACACACACAAACACACACCATGTGCTGTATACTGTAGCTTTGCAATGATACACAACTTTGATCTATTTGAAACAGATACATATTTTGCACCACTTTCATTTCTGTTTACCTGTATGCAGTCTTCTTCATCACTGCCTTTGATGGCGCATTGCCTTGTTTCATAGTGTCATACTGCCTCCTGTGCAAGATTTTGACTCTTGGTGTGTGCAGTATGTGTGTGTTGACAAAGAAGGTGGGGGCCAACTCATAAAAGCATTAATCTATAATGCCACAGATAGTTAGAAACTCCTGAGGGAACTCTTTGAATAAAACAATATGATTGTCACTCATATTCTACTTAACTGGTATGTTTCACTTTCCGTTTAATTGGATGTCATTTAATTTCACTTTCACTTGTATCGTGGATCACAAATCAGGCACTGAACCAAATTAATAAATTTTATTTTTGCCTTTTGAAATTTTGAGTTTATTCTAATGAACAGTAACTAAACTAGGACAGATTTCCGCTCATGTAAATAATGTGGAGAAATATTTCATGATCTCATTCATGTGTTCGTCAGTTGAAGTGCAGTAAGTTGAAGGAGAGGCTTAGAGATGGGTTTTCACAGCAGCACTGCCATCATTTTGAAACACAATCAGCCAATAGGGAAGCTTGACTTTTGTTGTACTTCAGTACTTTCTGCACAAGAGGAAAAGTTACTGACCTCACTATAATTTTCCCAACAAGTTTGATGAATAGCTAAATCAAAATCTCCACTGCTGAGATGCACACATGCCGAAAATATAGATTTTGCGGTAATTGGGTTACTCCACTATTCAGAAACAATTTCCCGCTCACTGTGTCCGTTTTTCCTTTGGTGGGTGTTAACAAACTGAATGTCACGCATGCAAATGTTCCTCAGCATGTGGCTGGTGGTGTTCTTTCAGGACCTGTCAGAGCAGCACCAGAAGACCCTGGGCCTCCTGAGGAAGCAGCAGACTCTCATCCTGGATGAGGAGCTCATCCAGTGGAAGAGGAGGCAGCAGCTGGCAGGAAATGGGGGGCCACATGAGGGAGGACTGGACGTCCTCCAGTCCTGGTACATACTACTGAACTACATATCATATTTGAGCATGGAGTTTTTATTTAATGTTTAAAATGTTTTTTTGATATGCATATGTCTACGCATGAAAATACTTACATGTAGGGATTTTCTCCTCATCTCCTTTGCCTCCATGCTGTGGTGATGTCTTCACCTCCTCTCTATGTCCTCGAGGTGTGAGAAGCTGGCTGACATGATCTGGCAGAACCGGCAGCAGATCCGGCGGTGTGAGCATCTCACCCAGCAGCTTCCTCTGCCGGGCCCCATGGAAGAGCTGCTGAGCAAACTCAACAGCGACATCACTGATATCATCTCTGCCCTGGTTACCAGGTGAGACCTGGTTGCTGAGAGTGCCTGTGGTGGAGCTTTGTGAATTTGGATAAGATATGAGAGTACAGGGTTCCACAGCTCTGACTATGGAGCAGCTTTGTAAAACTGATCTCAATTTGTTTAGAGCCCAGCTAGTTTTGATATTTTTGTCTTTTTGTGGCCACTGTGTCAGAACTGCTATCTTAACTTAGCTATTTTTTTTATTACATCACTGTGATCAAGTACTTCCTCTTGTCAGATGTTTTAAACACAGAGGCAGTGAAAGTATTTTGTTTTACTTTACCCAATACATTGCAAGTACTGTACTGGGCATTGGCCAGTATTGTTTTAGTGGTCTATTTATTGTGTCCAGAGCGTGAAGCTGTTTGCCCTTTTCATACAGGAGATACAGGGCCAATGAATTGACGCTCACCCTCAGTAATGTCTGGTTGTCACCTTTATCAATGCCCCTGTCTGCAGAGTATTTTGCATATTTCCAGTGCAACATAACCACAGAATTACACCAGAATTACATTGCACAATTAATAAAGTTAAGTTTCAGTTTTACTTCTCTCTCTACTTCACTCTCTCTCTTTACACTGCTAGTAAGGGCACTGCGTCCAGTCCATGTTTTATTTGTGGACTGGATGATCCTCGGTGGGGAATATGCGATTGGCTTCTTGAGTATAGAGGTCTAAGACTTACATTATAGGCTAACTTTGTCCCTGTTGAACCAGAGTGAGAACTGTATTTGTCTTCATGACAAGAAGCATATTGTTATGTCATAACACTACTCCCCCCTCATAAGACCAGCTCATTATTTCATTGTCTCCTCCTCTCTTCAGCACCTTCATCATTGAAAAGCAGCCGCCCCAGGTGTTGAAAACCCAGACCAAGTTTGCAGCCACTGTGCGCCTCCTGGTGGGCGGAAAACTCAATGTCCACATGAACCCACCGCAGGTCAAGGCTGTCATTGTCAGCGAGCAGCAGGCCAAAGCTCTGCTGAAGAATGAGAGCACACACAGGTGAGCTGGCACTGACTTGTCCATGAATACTAAAGGATCTCAAATGCATTGGTAATTGATTAATTGAATGTTACACTGTGGTTTGGTCAGCATGTGAGATTAAAAGCTTATACCGTTATTAAAGAGATACAGTAAATGAGAATGTATGACAATATTGTACATGTTAAGAAATTAAAAAAGTGCATCTTTCTTTTGCCCGGGTAGTGAAAGCAGTGGAGAAATCCTCAACAACAACTGTGTGATGGAGTATCACCAGGCCACTGGCACTCTCAGTGCACACTTCAGAAACATGGTAAGTGTACTGTATGTCAGCTAGAGTGATAACGAAAGGTCTTTGCGTAAATGTCCACCACCAGTATAACATTTTTATAGTAATAATAGAATTGTGTTGCAATTAACTTCCTATTTACATTTGTTTAGTTTGGTTGGTTAGAAACCTCATGTATGATTACGACATAAAACTTCATCAAAGAGTGTCCGAAAGCGTCTTGTCTTCTGATTGGCTGAAGAGATGCTTAATCCTCTCTTTTAATTGGCCTACTGATCTGTTGTTACTAGAGCTCTAAAGAGAAGCCAGAGAGAGGAGACGCACAACAAAACTGAGATGGTGTATGGTTGTTAAAACCTCAAAAATATCTTCCTATGGATCAACCCTTCAAATGAATTACCAGACTGGTCTAAAATATGGGTGTGTTAGTGATTCAGTTGTATCTGATACGCCATATTGCGTAAAGCAGCTCTAATTTACTCAACAACCTTTAATTTCATCAACATTAATTATGAGTTGTTTTGTTTCACAACTAACCTGTAAAACTGTGGGATGTTCACACAGACTGACATGTTAGTCATGTTTATGAGACTGTTTCAAGGTAGCGCATAGCAGTGTCATATTTTTTAATTTCTTTTTTTTAAACTTCAGCAAAGTAAAGTTAGACATCTTTACTAAGATATGGCATGAATGTACATTTCAAGAATCTGTCAATTTTATCCAGTATTATTATTGTATTGATTCCTGCTGCTAACAAGTATTGTGCGTGCATCCAAAGCCTGTAGTCCAGGCAATTTAGCTCATTTTGGACCCAAAAAGGGAACTAATTGTCACAGAAGGTTTTTCACCATACATCATTTCTATGAGGTGTCTAGAACAACATACTAAAAGTCCTAAGAAATCCTAGTTGGGGAAATATGTTTAATTTGCATCATTATTTACTGTATAAAGTCTATGGTGCCGACAACAATACACCCCAATGGGGCAATTTTTTTCCTTTACCCCTATCACAATGAAACTTTACATGATGAAAGTATCCATGAAATGTAACATTTCTTGTATTACAAGTTTCTTTGAAAATGAATTTGAATATGCAAATTAGCCTTACACTAATCAAACATGCCCAAAATACACCCGAATAGGCTTCTTTTTTTCCTTTACTCCTACCACAATGAAACTTTACACAATGAAAGTAGACATTAAAAGTAAAATTTTTTGTGTTACAAGTTTCTTGGAAAATGAATTTGAATATGCAAATGAGCAATACACTAATGGAATATGCCCAAAATACACCCGAATAGGCTTATTTTCTTCCTTTACTCCTACCACAATCACACTTCACACAATAAAAGTATACATGAAAAGTAACATTTCTGTATTTCAAGTTTCTTGGAAAATTAATTTTAAATATGTAAATGAGCTAAACACTAATTGACTTATGGTCAAGAAGCCATAAAGCCACAAGCAGCAACAGGGGCCAAATAACTTTCTTAGTCCCGCTCATATGTTGTTGAACATAACAGCATATTTAATATAACATCACACACAGTCGTTGAAACGACTTTGATGAATTCTGACTTTCTTCTGATGTTCTCTGCAAACTGGGAGGAAAGTCGTTAGGTAAGGCTTGTTCGCTAATAATAATAAAAAGAATTTAGAAAGCAACTGGAGACAAGACTGTGCAATTAATTCTTAAGGTCAATATAGGTCTTTTAAGTGTGGCAAGTGACATGTGTGTATGCATAAAAGTCAAGTGTGGCAAGTGACAGCACTCAGTGCATAGGTTACCTTATTGAATGGACATGAATGTGTTAGTTATTTGGCCCCTGTTGTTGCTTGTGGCTTTATGGCTTCTTGACCATAGGTCAATTAGTGTTGAGCTCATTTACATATTTAAAATTAATTTTCCAAGAAACTTGAAATACAGAAATGTTACTTTTCATGTACTACTTTCATTGTGTGAAGTGTGATTGTGGTAGGAGTAAAGGAAGCAAATAAGCCTATTCGGGTGTATTTTGGGCATATTCCATTAGTGTATTGCTCATTTGCATATTCAAATTCATTTTCCAAGAAACTTGTAATACAAAAAATGTTACTTTTAATGTCTATTTTAATTGTGTAAAGTTTCATTGTGGTAGGAGTAAAGGAAAAAAAGAAGTCTATTCGGGTGTATTTTGGGCATATTTGATTAGTGTAAGGCTCATTTGCATACTCAAATTCATTTTCAAAGAAACTTGTAATACAAAAAATGTTACATTTCATGGATACTTTCATTGTGTAAAGTTTCATTGTGATGGGAGTAAAGGGAAAAAATAGCCCCATTGAGGTGTATTGTTGTCGGCACCATAGACTTTATACAGTAAATAATGATGCAAATTAAACATATTTCCCCAACTAGGATTTCTTAGGACTTTTAGTATGTTGTTCTAGACACCTCATAGAAATGATGTATGGTGAAAAACCTTCTGTGACAATTAGTCTGTCGTAAAACGCTATTTTGCCTGGACTACTGATATAGTTTATTTCTCTCTGAGCTTTGAAAGTGCAGTCGCACTGTTTTCTCAGAATGTTTTACACTTACTACGTTTTTCAGAATGAAGCAACATGTCTCATATGTTTGCTGTGTGTGTGTGTGTGTTTGCAGTCACTGAAACGGATCAAGCGTTCTGACCGTCGAGGCGCAGAGTCGGTGACGGAGGAGAAGTTCACAGTCCTGTTTGAATCACAGTTCAGTGTCGGGGGCAACGAGCTGGTCTTCCATGTCAAAGTAATCAGATGGGACATTTTATTTCCTGTTACAGTTAAAAGCAGCTAAAGGACTCCTATCTTGTTTGATTATTGAGTGGTTGGCTTTACTCTGTGGCCTTTCGCTCCTGATGTCATCTTCACTGTGTCTGAGAAAGAAACGCCACATACTATTATGGCTTTGTCTACATTTGATCTAAATGCTCTCTAGCGATAAATTGGCCCAAGAGTCTGTTCTTCTTGATTTTATAACTGTCCCTCCTGTTGTGCTTGTAACTTTCAGACCTTATCGCTGCCTGTTGTAGTTATAGTCCACGGCAGTCAGGACAACAACGCCACAGCAACAGTCCTGTGGGACAACGCCTTTGCTGAACCTGTAAGTTGGCTGCTCCATGACTCCACAGTGGCTCCTTTATACTTCACTATATCAAGTAATATTTCCCTACTGCTCACAGTATCAGCTTGTCAGGGGTTAGGTAGCAACATGGTTGGTTAAAGGGATAGTTCAACATTTTGGCAAATTGGCCCATTGCCATAATCCCTATAGTTTTAGGAGTAGGTTTGTTACCTTTAATTGTCAGTGCAAGCTGTTTTTAGAATGGTGGAGCAGAGACGTGAGCTGCTCAGAGCTACACTATGGAGGCTCATGGAATTTCTTGGTTTCCCTTGGTTTCCCTCATTTTCCCTCAGTTTTTGAGGCAAATTTCGTAACGTTCCGTTATTATCTCATAGCGTGATGAATGTGCAGGTCACAACTTGTCCACCACAGATGAGTTTGATGAGGGAAACCAAGAAATTCCATGAGCCTTCGTAGTGTAGCTCTGAGTAGCTGACAATTAAAGGTAATGAATCTACTCCTAAAACTATAGGGATTATGGCAATGGGCCAATTTGCCAAAATGTTGAACTATCCCTTTAAAGTAAGTGTGGTTATACTCTATATTTTCTGATTTCAACAAATGCATTTGTTGAGAATAAGAAACAAAAACATCAGACTGACAGGAGTAAAGCTGCAGACTGTGCCACATCGTCGACCTCCCTTCAGTTTCATTTCAAATCATTTGAAAAGAACAGATTGTTATTGGTGTCATTTTGGTGTTTTGTTAAAGCAAGTAAGTCAATAATGCATCCTGCCAGAAGGTGGCAGTCAGAATCTGAACTGCTGGGCATCTTTACTCACTGCTGTCTGTTGTGTCCTCAGGGCAGGGTGCCATTCATCGTACCAGACAAGGTGCTGTGGCCCCAGCTGTGCGAGGCCCTGGATATGAAGTACAAGGCGGAGATGAGCAGTGGGCGTGGCCTGTCGGAGGATAACCTAGTCTTCTTGGCACAAAAGGCTTTCACAAGCAGCAGCAACAATCCTGAGGATTACCTCAACATGACCATATCCTGGGCCCAGTTCAACCGGGTGAGGCCAGACTACTGACTGAACTCCAGACCAGGCTACACTGTACTGTCACTACAGCAAGTCAGCAGCAGCTTCACATCACTAAGACTAGAACCACTCAGGACACCATGTTGGCTCAGCTAGTAGAGCGCTCATCTTTAAGGCTTATTATCACCACACTGGCACTGGTCCAAGTCCAACCTGTTGCCATCTGTTGCATATCATCCTCTCTCTGTCTTGCCAAATTTCTCTCCTCTCTCTCACTGAAGCAACAATAAAGTCATAAAAAGCCCCAAGAATTACCAAAGAAAAAGCTAAACCACAGCCGCTAAATAACCCTGCTATGTGATAGTGTGTTTTTACGGTAACCAAGTTACTGCAGTGCTTTTAATACATGTTCTGATGAGCCTGAATTCACAGGCTAATCTGTTTTCTTGTGAGCTTATAAGCACACTGATGGAACATGTTTTATTTGTGCAGGAGAGTTTACCTGGACGCAACTTCACCTTCTGGCAGTGGTTTGATGGAGTTGTGGAGCTCATGAAGAAACATCTCAAGCCTCACTGGAATGATGGGTAATGACTCACGCCTGACTCTGTTTCGCGAGAAAATGGTTTTATGTTCACTACAAAGACAACGGTTTGTTATTTAAGGTAAAACAATTAACAAACCTTTACCAAGGAGCAACTATACTACTACAGATATTCTGGTAACACTTTATAATAAGTTCACACTATTAAGCGTTAGTTAAGCATTAAATACTGAATTCATCCATATACACTATATTACCAAAAGTATTCGCTCACCCATTCAAATGATCAGAATCAGGTGTCCTAATCACTTGGCCTGGCCCCAGGTGTATAAATTCCCTTAGTTCCAGTGAAAGGAACTTTGAATGCTTCAGGTTACCAAAACATTTTGGACGATTCCATGCTCCCAACCTTGTGGGAACAGTTTGGAGCGGGCCCCTTCCTCTTCCAACATGACTGTGCACCAGTGCACAAAGCAAGGTCCATAAAGACGTGGATGACAGAGTCAGGTGTGGATGAACTTGACTGGCCTGCACAGAGTCCTGACCTGAACCCGATAGAACACCTTTGGGATGAATTAGAGCGGAGACTGAGAGCCAGGCCTTCTCGACCAACATCAGTGTGTGACCTCACCAATGCGCTTTTGGAAGAATGGTCAAAAATTCCTATAAACACTCTCCTCAACCTTGTGGACAGTCTTCCCAGAAGAGTTGAAGCTGTAATAGCTGCAAAAGGTGGACCGACATCATATTGAATTCTATGAGTTAGGAATGGGATGGCACTTCAGTTCATAGAATGAGTAAAGGCAGGTGAGCGAATACTTTTGGTAATATAGTGTATAACACATGAATACTCATTAGTATGTAGTTTATAAACACAGTTAAAAGTGTTTTACTCATCATTGATAAGCACTAACTGTATTTATAAACTACATACTACTGAGTGTTCATGTGTTATAAATGAAGAATTCAGTATTTATTAAGGCTTAACTAATGCTTAATAGTGTGTGCTTATTATAAAGTTTTGTGTTTACTGAGCAGGAACCGTCATGTTTTTCTACCAGTTGTAAGAATGAATTCAAACGTTCAGCTGCTAATGACAAAGAAGGTGGAGGGAGTGTCGCCAGTACAGTAAAGAGTTGATGTGTAAATACCCATGTGTCTGTGTTCTGTTTGCAGGGCCATCTTGGGCTTTGTGAACAAGCAGCAGGCACAGGACATGCTGCTGTCCAAACCCAACGGCACCTTCCTGCTGCGCTTCAGTGACTCTGAGATCGGAGGCATCACCATAGCCTGGGTGGCTGAGAATCCCAACAAACAAGGTGCTGAACTTTGCTTTGCTTTTCAAGAAAATGATCATACTGTATATACGTAGAGCAGTGATTGAGTCTTTGGTTGCTCCTGTCTTTGGAAAGGTGAGAGGCTGGTCTGGAATCTTTTGCCTTACACCACCAAGGACTTCTCCATCCGCTCCCTGGCTGATCGCATCAGTGACCTGAACCACCTCCTGTTCCTCTACCCCGACCGGCCCAAAGATGAGGTTTTTGCCAAGTACTACACCCCTCCACTCTGTATGTATCAGCACTACATACATCTTTTCACATCAATACATCACTTCTTTGAGATATATATATATATACACACGTTTCAATCACCCTAAAGTACAGTTTTGGCATTATGTCTCTCTTGCAGCAAAAGCAGTGGATGGATACGTAAAACCACAAATTAAACAAGTTGTGCCAGAGTAAGTTGTATACACACATGCAAACACACACTCTCACACATATGGAGTAAGTTTCCAAGGTTTAAAACACATGTGGTGGCAGGTTCAGGAGCCATCAGACTCCTACATGGTACAGTGTGGCAGATACGAGCCTAACACTTTCAGAACGTTCTGTATTTGTCATTAAAACCGTCATTGAATGAAGTAATGTGTTGCGCGTGTCTCTGGCAGGTTTACCACCCCTAACCCTGAACCCAGCGGAGGAACTCCGACATTCATGGACCAGACAGCTTCTCCCTCTGTGAGCCACCCCAACAACTTCAGTGTTTATCCTCCCATGTAAGAACACTGCTTTACTGCATTTACACACTACACTGTCTGATAATGCACCTTTCCCTTCATTAACAATTCTTTTATACATGACTCTTGAAATACATGCACATCCCTGCCTGTGCAATCAATGCAACAACTGTACATAAATAAATATGTCCACAATCCCAGCTCAATGTTGTACAAAGTATTTCCAGTGAACGTCCTTCTGCTGCTCTGGTCTTGTCAGGAGCGACAGCATGTTGGATGCAGACGGAGACTTTGACCTGGAGGACACGATGGACGTGGCGCGTCATGTGGAGGAGCTGCTCCGCAGGCCCATGGCCAACCAGTGGAGCAGCCAGCAGTCCTGAACCAGAACCCTGAATCCTGCTGCCCAACTTCAGGTCTTCTCCATCTAATCCAACAGCAACACACACCTGTAATTCTCTCTCACCGGACTGCAAGATATTTCCTGTTTTTTATCAGTCCTTCTGCCAGAGCCACATTACCATTCACCATGTATCTTCAGCTTTAGTTGCCCCTCGTGCTTTGGAAACGGACAGGTCCGGTAATGATGAGCCGTCCAAATGCCTCTGTGGAGGCAGCAGACCATTTTTTTCCAAGTCAGTGTTACTTGCATTCGACAGAAACTGGTGTTAATGTCCTCTCCCACTTCTCGGAGCTTCTCAGAGCGGTCGTGTGGAGCTGGTTTGGGACAAAATGTTGAACTACAGTTAGCTCTTATGTAAGCTTCGCATTCACATGTGCCTGAATAGTTTTATCCAGCACCACAAGACTTTTGCATAAAGTTTCACAGCAAACTAGCTTCTCTTTAAAATTCATCTCACAGACAACATTGATCAGATTTATGAAATATTGACATTGAATCTCTTTCATTTAACATATATGTTAATAATTTTTAGTATTATGTTTGAAAATCTCATATAAAAGTCCTGAAGTGAGACTATGTAACTTTTGCTGAGCATCAACCACTGTGAAGACCACAAGTATTTACAGCATGGTGGCAGACTGAATTTTCCTTCATATCCTAAGTTTCTGGTGAGTCAGTAGATCCACAAACAGAGCTGCTGCTTTGACGTTACCTCCAGCTTTAAAACGGGTATAAACCTGTACTGTCATAAACTGAATGGTTTCCTCAATGCCACGACTGTGTCCTCAGAAGCTGCAGCTTCAGCTTCACCTGTGGTGTAGCTGCTGTGTCCTGTAGAAACCATCTAACAACACTAGAGGTCAGTGAAAGTTTCTGTGCAGAAACTATGTACGAATTCACACACCAACAGAAGGTGTCAGACAGTTGAGCCTCTGTGTTGTCACCTGAGACTGTGATTGTTACAAAAAACACAGAATCAAAGATGCAAAGATGCATTTTAAGAGCACTTAGAATATAAACGGGTATTTGACAGGTTGCTGATCTTGCCACAAATTTCAAAGGAACAGTTATTATCATACAGGCCAGATGTTTACCTACTATATAATATGCTTCTATGTTGACAGTCAAGTGTGTGATGTTATTTTGTGATGATCAGATACACAGTTTATTCCTACAGTGACATTACTGAATCATCTGATCGGCAGTAATTATAAAATCAGCAGTAACTGAGGCTGTTTTCAAACCTGCGCTGAGCTAATGAGCATCACTACTATACTAATACAGCCTCCATGTGTTTACACCGAGTGTTTCAGTTTCCTGTATCATGATAATAATCAAGCAGTTGGAGCACAAGTAATGACAAAGTCACAAAGTCAGCAAGCTGACACGGTACACAGTAATGTTAATCCTAAATTTGCGAACATTAGCCTTGATAAGCTACTGGTGAGGTAACACAGTGAGGTAAGACTGCAGCAGCTGAACCTGGATTCTACTGAACTCGACACACACACACACACACACACAACCAGCTTTTAATAATACAAGGATTTGTTTTATTTATTTATTTTACTTCAAAGGTTACATAGTCCAACTTTAAGGACCAGAGCTAGGTTTTAAATCTGTTCCTGCTTTCATTTGGTGATTTTGTAAAATTTTAGAAATTGATTTTTCTATTACAGCTGTTCTCTGAGGATCTGGTGCTACAGCAAAATGTTCAAACAGCCTCAGGTGTTACGGATTAGGTGCTTTGGTCACACAAAGTCTTTAATTTTTCATCTGGACACTTTGACAAGACATGTTTCAGTGCAGAAAACAGATGTTGTAGACTGCAGTTGGTAAATGCTCAGCACCTTGATGAATGATGAACTCATAATTTAAAGATTTGTTTTTATACAGCTCTTCTCACAGGTTGTCAAAGGGTAGAAAACAAACACATGCGCACAGATCGCTACGTCACAGAGAAGGGATGATTAAACTGAGGCTGCCTACACATATACGTATGTAACGTTATCCACCACTCCATGTATTGTTTTTTCGCCAACTTCGTTAAAAACAAATGCACATGACCAGGTGGAAGGTTAGCAAAACAGCGGAAATGCCACCGGATTTGCATAGTTCCTCTTTAACAAGTTTATTTTGATGCTTAATGTCAGATTCCAGGGGTTCAAATCTGCTGTTGAACTACTAAATTTTACTTAAATAATTTGACAGTTTATTCATCTCTTCTCTGACTGTAGCAGTCTGTAAACATCATATTATTGTTTTCTACTCTGTGACGCCCTGCAGTCTCCTTAGAGCTGCCCAATCCTCCCAACGATCAGAGGAGGTTCCCTGCAACTGTGGACGTCAGTGTTGATCCTCCTCTCTCTCCTACTGTATCAGGTGTGTCTGTCCAAACCTAAAACGAACGAGTGCTTTTAAACGCGACTCCAGCTCGACCACCAATGACACGAGTCAGTGTCGCTTCGTGGAAGTGGGACTGAGGCATTTACAGTGAATGAATCTCCCGCGTATGAGCATATGTAGTGAGGATGGACCCGTGGTTGGATGTATGTGCTGTATTTTACAAGCTAACTTTAGTTATCTGTCGGTGGACTCTTTGGGAAAATACCCATACCTCACACTTCAGCTAGGATAATCAGGACAGCAGCTCCTCAAAGCTGCAACTAACAATTCTTCTCATTATTAATCTGGCAGTTGTTGTTTTGAGGAAGAAAAAAATGGGAAACAATTGTTTGTTTGTTTTACAATCAGAATTCCCCAAAGTGATATCATCACATCACTTTATTTTCCAAAATGCGAAAATATTCAGTTTACTATGACGTTTGAGATGCTTGAACTATAAAATTTATTGTTTTTCATTGTTCACACATTTTGCATGAAAAGGGACTTAAACAAATAATCAATTATGAAGATATGATTCATTTCTCTCTCTGAAATAATCACTGCAGCTTCACAGCTCAATCATGCAGCATTGCTTCTGTAACAAGAAGACTACAATCAACCTCAGCTAGAGTCTGTCAAATCTGCACCGTCGTGATGGTGGTGATGATGATTCTGCATTGAAAGCTTTTATAAAGATTCTCATTTATCCCGAAATAACCCTCAGTTCAAATCTTGTCTGTGGAGACTCAAGCCGTGTCACAGTTCAGGGGCTGATTCCTCCAGAGGATGGAGAACGGAGGCGTGGCCTCAAGAGGCTTTTCTCAGCTGTGCCTGCCTCTACCATTGCGTAACAAGGTGCAGCTCCTGCCACCTAGCAACTTTGACAACATGTACCCTTTTTTTCCCATGAGGACTTGAGGCTTTAACAGCTGCTGAACTGATCTGGCACATTTTAAAATGTAACCCTCCTGCTCTCTGTTGGTGTTTGCCATCATATTGTTTTAATTACCGGCACGCAATGAATCTTGGGATAGGTTGGGCCAACGAGGATCTACTCATTTCAGTCCAGTGTTCAAAATGCAGCCCCTGAACCGGGACACAGCTGGAGTCTCTGTAGATCTGTCTGTGCCTTGTGGATAGTTAAGGGACAACACTGTCTATACAGGACATGTTGAAGCCATTGTCATTAACGCTGCACTAATACCAGCGTCAACCAGGAATGCTGAATTCCTTCACCCAGAATGAAAGTACACACAGCAAACCTCAGGAAAAGTCACTGTGAACTAAAAGTAGAAGAGTCCAAACAAAAACCAAATAACAGCCGGCGACTCAAGTGGAGATGCTTTTCTAACTCTCGAGCTACTTTTGCCTCTTTCTACGCTTGTCTTTAGATCGTTAATTAAACGTCGAAACACGAACTTTGATCATGTTAAATCAAGAAAAGCGAACAAGCACTTTGTTGCTCACACCAGCAGTTATTTGATGTTTTTTTTTTTTTTAATAATGCAGAACTTCTCCTGTTTGTCCTTGAATCAACTCAGTGTTTGTGCGTCCATGCTGCCATGTGTCCTCTGGCTTCTGTAGAGTCTGTGGCCTGTTTTGCAGATTTCTTGTTTACTTCCATATTGTGCTACATTTTGCTGGAAGTTTGATGTTTTCGGATTAGGGACATGGAAATAAAGTTTTTTTAAGTAATTGAATTACATTGTGGTTTATTGGCATTTTCCTAATCTTTAGTAGAATATTTTAGTATAATCATTAAATGGCTGCAATGGTGACGGTAACATTTAGGCAGTCCACTTTGGTGATGTCACCTACAGATTGACATTTTTGTTTGGCAAAAAATATATGAATGTAACTATGATTTAAGTGTTGGATCCTTCATAACTAATCGGCCAGATAGATAGATAGATAGATAGATAGATAGATAGATAGATAGATAGATAGATAGATAGATAGATAGATACTTTATTGTCATTGTCATTTCCACTACAACGAAATTGAAGTGCATCTCCTGCAGTGCAAAGTCATAAAAACATTAAAAACACATAAAACACACACAAAAGAAACATACAATATACTGTCCTTTTACCTACATCTGAGCACCTTCTATTTTCACATCCCCATAGCACTGAGTGCAATTAGTGCTTTGGGGTGAAGGCGCTTTTTAATCTGTTTGTACTGGCTTTGACTGTCCTGTATCTCCTGCCGGAGGACAGTAGCTCAAAAAGACAGTGACCTGGATGTGTTTTGTCTTTGAGGATTTTTGTTTTTGTGAGACAACGGGAGCCATAAAGTTCATCACAAGATATAATATGCCCTCTTCTGGAATCCACAAGGGAAAACGGAAAGAGACAGACCAAGAAACACATGGTGCCGTGACTGGCAGGTCTGGCCATACATGGGGACAGTTAAGAAATTGGCCCAGGACTCAGGGCGCCTGGAGGGCTCTTGTTCGTGGCCTATGCCCAAAGTTGGGGAAGTAGGCATAAGTAAGTGCTTTTATTTCACCAAAATTTCAAAACAGAAATTATAATAGGCCAAAAGTCGGGTGTGTGAAGGATATGAAAATGGATGTTAAAACAACTATGGAGCCACATTGAGCACATTTCTTATGGGTAACTAGTGATCGATCACAAAATGATGAGTATTTCACAGTCTGACTCCAGTGCTTCATATTGGAGCTGAGCAATTGCATGAGCTGAATTTTCATTAATTAAAGACAAATGTCACTTGAAAGCAGCAGTGAGTGTCTCTGCATTCCAGTGTTTTCTGAGCGGGAGCTTTCCCATTGACCCACTGCGCCCCACGTACAGCAGACAGGGCTCCACTCATCTGTGTCATCAGGCAGCCCAGTGACATCACAGAGCTGTGACGTGCTCCCTGTACACACCAGCAACAGAGAGCTTGAAGAGCAGGAGAGCACTGGCCTGAGACTGGACCTCCATATACCAGAGATACCAGGATACCAGAAGGTTTAACAGACAAAGCTTTGCTGAGCTGAACTTACAGTTTCTCTTCTTCAATCGATCTGCAGGGACATATTAGGAGAGAAAAGTGATTGGGGTGGAGGCAGAGCTGTGGGATGATAAGGCTGCCCCTCTGGATCTTGCTTATTTTCAACATTCTCTCTACACATCCAACTTCTGAATCCTGTGGCTTTTACTGGTTCCTGGTGAGGACCTCAATCTTCAAAAGACACAGTTTCTGAAGGCATATACATAGTTTTTAAATATTCATCGTTCTAAAGCTGTATGACACTGTAGTTTTTAGAATTGCCATATATAAATAAAGAAAATGCAGGACAGCCACTGGGTCACTGTCTATATCTGAGATGTGATACGTTATGTTATACTTTAGGCCAATAAGGATTTAGGGAATAAATATGGTCCTTTTAAAAACAGATCTTACACCTGACTCGGAATGAGCATTTCTTAACCTGAAACCAGTGTGACATAGAAAACTGACTGGTCTCATTCTGTTTTGTGCGTGTCGTTGGGTAAATCATTGAAATGTGTTCATTTGTGTCATGGACACAGTGTGGTGCCCTGTCAGGTGTGTGTGTTTAAAAGTGCTAGTCTTATATTTAATCCAGCACAAACTCACAGCCCATACAGATGGAGTGAGTCCAAGAGTCCAACACAAACTAGAGATATGAATGTTATTATTGTAACATGGCTCCAGTCTGAGCCTTTCATGTGCTGTTCAATGCAAACAACAAGAAAATATCCTTTTTTTTAAAGGAAAAAAAAAGTATGTTCTCAATCAGTATAAAAGTACATTCTGTTTGTGAGCTCAGCTAAAAAGTAATTTGTAGTGCTGGAGAAAGTTTAACTTGATCCTTATCTTCCTTGCTGAAGACTTCAGAACTCTTTGACATGGTGGTAAACACATCAGGTCTTCAGTATAGAGGAAAAAATAGACCAGGATATAAACTGGGAAGTAAGTGGGTAATGAGGGACAGGTATGCAGGTGGGCAGGGGTTGTATGGCAGTACTTAAATGTAGAAATACCAAAATGTAAAATTGTGCAATTACATGGAAAACTCCTGTATTTGTTTTTGTTTTTTTAATGGAAAGTATCATCACCAAATATAAGAACCTCAAAACTGTGACATCTGTTCAGGACCAGAGTAAACATACCATAGTTGATTTGACTCTGCTACCTCAGTAAAGAGCTTTATTGATACTGATGGTTGGTCACACTGTGTGACTATCAGATGTTATGTAAGAGATGTCACTTGACAGGGTTTTGGCTTATTGAGCAGATGTCTTGTGATGACAGTTTGCAGTTTGCAGCGGCAGCAGCTTGTCAGCAGCCAATCAGCTTCATGCAGCTCCAAACACATCAGTTCTCTTGACATAGAGTTTGTTTTCAGCCTGAAAAAGCATGAAGTCAGTGCGTTACCATTAGCCAACTAAAAAAAGAGCTCCTCTGTACATTTTATTCACTTTTTATTCTTTTAAATAAAGTGAGGTCTGTCTACTTTGATTTCAAGATTTGACAATAGAGCAGGTCTGTTACTATGAAAGTAATGTGCTCAGAGAAACCGTGTCTGAAAACCAGCCAGCAGGACATCTGTTACTTTGTGATGTCAGTCACCACTCTCGTCCAACCCTCACCCACCTGAATCCACCATCCACACTTGCAGGATTTGGTTTCCCTATTAATTTTCCTGATCTACAAAATTTTGATTTTATCTCTCAGAAAACAATCAACCAATAAGAAGAGAGGATCCAGTCCTGTTATTGGCTTTGATCCTAGTTTCAGAGACAAGCCAGAAATGACATGAAAGACCTGTATGAGAGCCAGCTGCTTCAACTAATCTAGCACAGTGGTTAATCACTCCACGACTAAAAGCTTCTGTATGGGCCTGGGTTCATTGACACTGTGCTGAATGGTGAATATGGTAGAACAGGGAGTCTGTTTGTGATTTCAGATCTCCATCAAACACTGAACAACAGGCTGATAAGACTTTACAGCCACGACCCACTTGTCCTGGTTATCTATCTCGAACCTTGTTTTTCATGACAAAGCAGGTGGAGGAGTTTTTTCCGGCATCGTGTGTTTATAACATGATCACATGACTCCACCTGGAATCAGGTCACCTCTGTGATATTACCATCACATGACAGTGTCATCACAGGACGAGCAGTTCACCCCTTCACACACTGTGTTTCTGCAGACGCGATTGGCTGTGAGCGGGGCCGGAGGCGGATCCCCGCGCTCTGATTGGTCCGCAGCTTCTCAAGTTAGAGCGGCGCTTCCTGGTTTTTCAGCCATTGGAGAAAACAACTTGTTTTTAAACCTGTGTCCCGGTGGGAAAGTCCGGATCCCCCCCAGCAGCAGCAGCAGCAGCAGCACCGGTATCAGCATCAGCATGTCGTCCGGAAGCGGCCGCAGCCTGGTGCTGGTCGTGGCGCTGTGTCTGTTCGTGACGGCCCACTGTGACTTCCCCACGCTGGAGCACCTGAAGCCCCGAGCCAGCGGCAAGGCGCAGGGCAGAGCCGTGGCCGAGCTGCTGCGCCGCCTGATCGGCAACAGATCCACAGAGTTCATCGTGTCGGTCAACAGGAGCCTCTCCAACGACAGCCTGGACGTGTGCGAGCTCAAGTCCACCAAGAACAACAAGATCGTGGCCACGGGCAGCTCCGGCGTGGCCCTGGCCTCCGGCATCTACAACTACCTGAAGTATTTCTGCAACTGCCATGTTTCCTGGTCCGGGGACCAGCTGGACCTGCCCCGTCCTCTGCCCAAGCTCACCGGCGTCCTGCGCATCAACACCCCGCACAGGTCAGTGGCCGCCACGGTGTAGCCTACTCAGGTGGAAGAGCCGCTGAAGATCACAGGTTTTAGATGTTTGATTGAGCAGAGGTCATCTCTACAGGACAGAGGTTCACTCAGGACTGAATGTGGGCGGCTGTCAGACTCTCACTTCATTACTGCGGTTGTTTCAGTTCTCTCCTTAGGCTAGTTTATATCCATTATGCAAATAGTAAAACGCTTCCCAAATTATTTGCACAACAATATAGAAATGAAAACCGAGGATGTAAAATAATAATAAAACACAGGAAAAAGAAAATAAATGTCATAATCGAAAAGGAGTGTGAAGAAGCATCTTCTAGCCTGTTTTAGGCTTAATCCTCACCACTAGTTACTTTTGAGGTCAAAAATTAATATAGATTAAATCAGTGATTCACACAGAGGGGCCCAGGGGCCCCCGGGGGTCAGTAAAGGGGTCACCAGTCAAAGGAAGAACCATTTATTTTCACAATAATAAACAGAGAGCACAGCAGATTGAATGACAATTCAGGTCAAGAGTTTCAGAGACATCCTGTAAAAACAAAAATCTTGTCAGATGATCGTCTGTGGTTTGTGTCACTGACATGAAAAACTTCATTAAACAATCAGCAGTCTATATAAAGAAACTTCACTGCAACTAGAGATAACCTCACTATATGTCACTGATAATTAAGACTGCACTAACGATGTAGTAATGAAATATTTTTACACGAGCTGTTGAGGTGTTGCTACTTCTAAGTGAATAAATTGTTTTATATGGAAAAGGTTACTCAAGGAGGGTGAAGCTAATAGGTCATAAAATATGATCTAGAAAATAAATAATAATGACCTGTCAGACTGTATGTTCTGTGATCTTTATCATGGTGCCATTTGTGTTTTATATACTCAAGTGTAGGCTTGTAGTTTCCCTTCCTTATTTATAGCCCATGTGTTTGAACGGTAGAAACCACCGATGGGTCATAGCCTACTGTATTTTACTGACATCAGCGAAACAGCATCTTTTGAAATATTGTTTTGCCATCCAAATCCTTTTCACTCTGCTGCGGCCGACAGTGTGTTCTTCCTCCCTCCACGAGCAGAAGGAGAACTTCACCAATAGAGGAACCACTTCTGCTAAAATCACAGTTTATGACTGATCAGCTTTTTCTCTCAGTCGTAGAGCTGCAGACGCAGTTCAAACCTTATGATAAAACCTGCCATGATATGTCTATGTGTTTGTGTTCTGTCATTACAGTGTTTTGGGTTTGGGGGGCATGTCACCCCCCGCCCCTTCCTCTGCAACGCAGCACAACAAAACCTATGGGTGCATGACAAATGGAGCGTTGTTACACATTACTTTTCATTGTTTACTATGCACACTTGTACCATGGCCGGGCCCTTTAAAGGACCCTTCCTTTCAATTATCTGTTGTGCATTAGACCCGCATCAGCTCACCCCAGTTATGTCATGTGCACAGTAGTTAGATTGAAAAAGCCATGGCACACATGGCACAGTCTGGTTTTCCCATGACGATAACTTAGCGGTGGAGGCCAGCTCATAGCCACTTCAGATCATCGTTTATTATTTATGATTATTCAGACATACAACAGACAAAAAGGCTCAACTACAGCACATGGCTGGTGCAAAGAGTGGCTCCTCTGATGTGTGTTACAGCCTACAAGGTAAAGGTTAGGATGGAGGTGTGTGCGTCCATGCATCCAATGTAAATAGTCTGTGTGAAGCCCGGTCAGATGTGTGTAGGTGCTAGTCAGATATTTAATCCAGCACTAACTATGAATATCTCTGAATGTTATTATTGCAACATGGCTCCAGTCTGAGCCTCTTGTGTGCTGTTGAATGCAAACAACAGGGAATCTTTTATATCCATAAGTTATCTAAAAATACCTAAAATAAATAAATAAAGCATCTTTTTTCATTTTCTTTCAGCAAAAAATAATTTGTAGTGCTAGACACAGACTGGAAAAGGAGCAGTGTAAAGTTTAAGGCAAGGCAAAGCAAGGCAATTTTGCCTTCAATTCAATTTATTTGAGGTGGGACAGTGCATGTTCATGAACAAAGTATAAAATCATAAACAAGCCGGATTGTAGCCACAGGCTAATTTCCATCCATTGTCCCATACATAGATGTTCCCTAGTACAAATACAATAAATACAAACAAAAGCATGTTATAAAATAGCAGCATTCAGTTTACAGTACAGTAGAATAATAATAATAATAATAATAATAATAATAATAATAATAATAATAATAATAATAATAATAATAATAATAATAATAATAATAATACAGATTCAGTACCGTAGTACGACAGTAGTACAAAAGTGCAACCGTGCCCGGGCAGGGGATAAAGTACTTACAATCATCAAAGTGCTTGGAAAGTCCTGGTAGTAATATCTAGTGGAAGCTGTGTTACAATGATAGGCCTAGGGATATAGGCCTTGCTGCAACAGTTTGTCTCAAAGGGATTTACAGAGCATCATAACAACATCCTCTGGTAAAAACCCTTTTACCAGGGAAAAAGGAAGGAGGAACTTAACTTAAGTTAACTTGCTGCACATCCGTACTTGAAGTGATGGTAAACGCATCAGATCTCCAGTACAGAGGAAAAAATATATGTCCAAACAAAGGCCCCAAACTTTTCACACTTGCTGCTGAGAACCTGACACACTCAGCAACAGAAAGGAAATTATATGATATTTATATAAAGACTAAAAAGCAGAACTGAATCGATAGACCTCTGTGTAAGTACATAGTTGACTGTAATTATGTGTTAACTGTCGCCTATCACAGTGTAATTTATCTACTTGCTGCCTCTGTCTTTACATGCTTCAGAAGTGCATGTGTATTATAGTAACTGATCTCAGTGTACTAGCAGCTGACAACACTGTAATCAGTAGAAACCTGTGTGTAAACAGCTCGTCAACTGTCAAAGTCTGTCCAGAAAATGCGACAACGTCCTCGCCTCCTCTTGACAGGCCCCAGTCTGTCAGTGGGACGCGATGACACCCAGGACAATGAGAGAAAAAACAGGTGTGACAGCTGGAAGTTAAACCTCCACAGGCCCTGTTGAAAATTAGCAGTAAATTACATGATGATTGCAAACAAGCAATTGATATTTAATTGGACAGAATGCTGTCCTGAGATCAGATGTTAGAAGAGATATCACTTTTACTTCAGTATCTTTCTAATCTTTCTGTCTTCTAGCTTTAAGATGTTTAACACTGCTTCCTTTGCTTGACGACACACCACTGGTGTGCTGACAGGACAGCAGCAGTGACACAACACAATGAATATAAAACATCACAACACTTTAAAGTAAGCACAGCACTGGGCATAAAAGGTTAAGATAAAGATGATCCGTAAGTCAGAAGTTCAATGATAAATGCTGTTAGATGATGATGGATGAAAATACATTGATATGACCGTTGAATATATGACATGTGGAAATTATGGACAACATAATTGATAAAAGCATTGAGCCTGAAGATAAAATATGTTCCATATGCGATGTGCCATTTGCTTAATATACCAATGACTGATTGATTTAGGCCATAGCATCAAAGGTTAGAAATTATGGAGCTCATGGAGTAAATTTCAGAGGGTCAGATGCATCTATGATCTGTGACCTAAATCCATGATAATACATGAAAGGCGCAAACCGGCTCTAGATGGCACAGTGACAAAATGTAAAGGAGAATATCTGCACTGAATGCATTCAACTGAACTTTGAATGAAAGTTCAGTGACACTGCTTGTCGTTCTCAGCCAAATGCAACAAGGCCTGTTTTTATCATTTAGTTTCTTTTTCCTATCTTGTAGCTTCAGTTTTAAAATTTGCATACGCGGCATGGCAGATCACCTATAAACAGCACGTCTACGTCTTTGCGTCTAGATTCCGGTATTACCAGAACGTCTGCACCTTCAGCTACTCCTCTGTGTGGTGGGACTGGACGAGATGGGAGAGGGAGATCGACTGGATGGCGCTCAATGGGATCAACCTGCCGCTGGCTTTCACTGGCCAAGAAGCCCTGTGGCAAGAGGTTAGAGTAAACCTGTCCACCTGAAACTGTCTATGTTAAATCTATGTTAAAGCACAGTTCAAACAGACCTTAGTATCAGTGAAAGCTTCATTACTGGCTCCTTTAAAGCCACTTTTGAATATATTTTTATTATTATATTTTATTATATCCATTATAATTCAGTATGATTCGGTATCTATGACTTTTCTGGCAGAAAAGTGATAGATACTGTATTCGGTCCATTAGAAACAGATCCATGACAAAGACCTTGAACTGTGCCGTAGCATGTGAACATCTGCTCATCAACTTATTCTGTGGTGTTCAGGTTTACCAAGCCCTTGGGTTAAACCAGACGGAGATTGAGGATTTCTTCTCAGGTCCGGCGTTTCTGGCCTGGAACCGGATGGGGAACATGTTCAGGTTCGGCGGTCCTCTGCCACAGTCCTGGCACGTGAACCAGCTCATCCTCCAGGTACTGAAACACATTTACTAATGGCTACAATGTGCAGAATCAGAACATTTCTCACTTTGGTGCCCCCTAGTGGTCGTAGTAAACACTTAGAATAATAAAGAATGAGATAAAAGCAGAAAGTAGTGTGTAAAGATAGTTTTTGACTGCCATCCAAGTTTAAATTTAACTCGTAGTTCATTACATGCTGGGTCTTAGTTTAGATCGATAGATGGTCTTTACTGTCCTCAGAGGCCTGTACACCTGTATTACATGGTAACAGACAAGACTATGTACAATAAACACAGGTGTTCCTGCATGGGAGAAACTACAGGTTTTTCTAGTTTTGCCAACATTTTTTTTATGAGAACATAATACAAAGCAAATGCTGAAACTCTCAAGTGGCAGGGTACGGTATATGTATTTAAGTAAATAATATAAGATAAGAAAAAAGCAACAGTAAGTAAGTGGACTGGTCAGTTTCAGCTGATACCAGTCTCCTCTTCAGTTAGCTTTTTACATGGAACTGCACTGGCACAGTAAACCAGGCCAGAATATCACCTGAAGCAGGAAGCAGGAAGTGGGTGATGACAACAGACAGTTTGAGTCAGTTACTGTTCCCCTTTGTTTTCTCTTCTGGTTCATCATCTGTTGTTTCATGTTCTTTGGCCTTAGTGAGAAGGAGCGACAGCCAAAACTTCAATAATAAAAAACAGCTTGTTGTAAAGCAGGGGTGTCGTTGAAGGGCTCAGTGTTTGTGATGTTTATGATAAAAGTTCATTCATTTCTCTTTGCAGTATAAAATCTTGGAGCGAATGAGATCGTTTGGTATGGTTCCTGTGCTGCCGGCCTTCTCTGGGAACATCCCCAAGGGAATCCTCAGGTGACTCAGCGTTTTATGGCACAGCAACACAGACAACATCTAAGACTGGTTATTTGTGTTCTTCAATGAACAGACTTTATAATTGACCTCTAACGTACAGTACCTTTCTCATATCTTTGGTGTTTCTGTTCTCTATTTCTCCATTTATCAACTAACATATAGTATATGGTGCAACTGATGCATCTGTGGCTTGTTTACAAGAGGTCAACATCTTAAAAGGAAGTTATTGAGTGTGATGTTCTCAATCTCTGTTAATTGAGCCTCTTTTTGACTCTGAAGGACCTTTTAATATTTTTATACCGGTCCTTTAAGTAACAAAGTGTTAGTATTTTCAGCAAAATCTGCGTAAGTATTAAAAGTAAAAAGAAATGGCCAATCAGACTGTTCTACTTGTGTATATTATCTTATTGGTTTATCATTTCTGATGCACTAATTTGGAAGTTGAACTTAACTTTTAAAGTCAGTAAAAACTGAGTAACTTTGAGCTACTCTCTATATTTTTGGGTAGTTTTAAAGTCCCATATACTGTAAATGTAGATGTCTATGTGTCTAGGTGTGTGTTCTATATTAATACTGTGAAAATATCAAAGTCTCAGTCCACAGGAAAAAGCCCAAAAAAGCATCCGGTATTCAGAAACTGAGCTTTAAAACAAGCTGTTAGGACTTCTGTAACTTTGTGATGTCACAGTGAAACTTTGAATTAATCACTGAAGTGTTTGCTGTATTTCAGGTTGTATCCAGCAGCCAATGTAACCAGACTGGGGCCTTGGGCTCAGTTCAACTGCAGCTTCTCATGCTCCTATGTCCTGGACCCTCGGGATCCACTGTTCCTCAAGATCGGCGCCATGTATCTGTCCCAGGTGGTGAAGATGTTTGGGACAGATCACATCTACAACACTGACACCTTCAATGAGATGATCCCTCCTTCCTCTGACCCGGAGTACCTGTCTGCAGTCAGTCGCTCTGTCTTTGCCTCGATGACTGCAGGTGAGTGCACTAGTAAACAGAGCCTGACAGAGCCTGTAAGTTTTCCTGGGTGCTGATATTTCAGGATACAAGTCCAGTAATTGCCCTAGTTTGCTGACCCATGGATGACCTGTTGTACAACACTTATGCAGACAGCCCCCCCCTCGAGATCCCCCCTGGTTTTCTGCCATGTTTGATAACTGTCCCCTTTTTGTCCCTTAACCAAATCTAATTTTTTTTTTCTCCCCAGTTGATCCTCATGCAATTTGGCTGATGCAAGGCTGGCTGTTCTTCAGTGCCGCATCCTTCTGGCAGCCAGAACAGATTCAGGCCCTGCTACACGGGGTGCCGCTTGGACGAATGATCGTGCTGGACCTGTTCGCAGAGACTGAACCGATATTCAACTACACAGAGTCTTTCTACGGGCAGCCCTTTATCTGGTGCATGCTGAACAACTTTGGCGGTAACAGCGGTTTCTTTGGGACTGTGGAGAGCATCAACACGGGTCCCTTTGAAGCCTCGAATTTCCCAAACTCCACCATGGTGGGCATCGGCATGACACCCGAGGGTATCGAGCAAAACCCCGTGATGTACGAGCTGATGAGCGAGCTGGCTTGGCGCAAAGAGCCGGTGAACTTGGCCAAGTGGGCGTCCTTGTACGCAATCCGCCGTTACGGCAGCACGGACGAGAAGCTGACGGCTGCGTGGGTGCTCCTGTTCGGCAGTGTCTACAACTGCACCGTGCCACACTACAGAAACCACAACCACAGCCCGCTGGTGCGCAGGCCTTCCTTTCGCTTGAACACCGGCAGTTGGTACGACCCCGCAGACCTGATCAAAGCCTGGAAACTGATCATGGAGGCGGCTCCCCCTCTGATGTCCAAGGAGACCTTCCGGTACGACCTTGTTGATGTGACTCGGCAGGTCCTTCAAGATCTAACGACGTCCTTCTATCAGGATATCGCAGGAGCCTTTGCGCTACAAAAGATGCCCGAACTGCTGGTTGCAGGCGGCGTGCTGGTCTACGACGTGCTGCCTGAGCTCAATCGTTTGCTGAACAGCGATCGCAATTTCCTGTTGGGGACGTGGCTGGAACGGGCAAGATCCTTAGGCCTGGATGAGAAAGAAGCAGATCTGTATGAAGTAAATGCCAGAAACCAGCTCACGTTGTGGGGTCCCAGCGGCGAGATCCTCGACTATGCAAGTAAGGAGTGGGGAGGCCTCATGGAAGACTACTACGCCCAACGCTGGGGGCTGTTTGTCAACACGCTGGTGGAATGTCTGGACAGCGGGCGACCGTTCAAGCAGGACACCTTCAACCAGATGGTTTTCCAGGTAGAAAAGGGATTCGTTTACAACGGTAGGAAGTACCCGACCAAGCCTCAGGGAGACACCTACGAGATCGCCTACAGGATCTTCCTCAAGTACTACCCGCAGGCCTTAAAGAGACTATAGTGAGCAGAGACCACCACACTGTGGAAAAAACTTGTCTCAAGTCACAGCGTGAAGAATGTCTTCCTCCACCTCCAGTCATGCAGGGTGATCCCAAAACATTGTGATGTAGGAAATCGGAACAGCCTGAATCACAGGAATTTACATGAACTGTTTTGCAGATGTACTAAAATCGCTTTTGTACATTGACACCGATCAGGCCTTATAAAAGAGGAGAAAGCAAAAACGAATGACTCAGTAATGGTAATGACTTAGTTAAAGGGATAGTTCAACATTTTTGCAAATTGGCCCATTGCCAGAGCTGCGAGCTTCTCAGAGCTACGCTACAGAGGCTCATTGAAAGTTGTATGGAGTTGTTTTCGAGGCAAATGCAGAGACTGCTTGCCGAAAAATTGCCCCGATAGCAACACGCATCAACGGTTTTGCATGAATTTACCTCGAAAACATCTCCGTCTCATAACGTTCCGTTATTATCTCATAGTATGGTGAATGTGCATGTCACAACTTGTCCACGAGAGCGTTTTGAGGTTGTGGGACTGTGTATTTGATGAGTTTGATGAGGGAAACCAAGAAATTCCATTAGCCTCCGTAGCGTAGCTCTGTGCAGCTCGCGGCTCTGCTCCACCATTCTAAAAATAGCTTGCACCGACAATTAAAGGTAATGAACCTACTGCTATGATGGGTATTATGGCAATGGGCCAAGTTGCCCAAATGTCCAACTTTCCCTTTAAGAAGGTGATTTGAGGCTGTTGTGTGTGGTTTGTTTGTCTGTTCATACGATTATTGATTCCACTATTAATGAAGAAATATTTCAGCGTTTTTAGAAAGATGCATTCTTTTTCACAGTGAGGTATTTCAAAGGAGCTGGGATGTGGTTAGCCTAGCTTAGCACTCTGAAGGGAAGGAAAGGGAAAAGCAGCCTGACTGTCCAAAGTGAAAACAACACTAAAGCTGTGTAGACGTTTTGTTTAACCTGTAAACACACATGAAAATGACATCCATATTTCTGCAGGGTCTTCAGATGTAGCACAGGTAACAGGTGAGGTTCTGGTGTCTCCACAGCCACAATAGTATCAAACCTGGCAACCTCACTCACTTCAGGAAGTAGCACACAGTCCAGGTGCTTGGCTTGTTGTTCACAAATCATAGTTTGAGTGCAAAACTCCCCCAGTGAAACCACAAACTGTTTATATTTACATTTCAGTTCATCATCCATCCCTTTGCTTGCACTCTTTATGCTAAGCTAGGCTAACCATATCCCGATTCAGGCTCTTAACACACAGACTGCCTGCTTCTTTAAATCACATGTACCACACAGTGACAGACGGGTATTCTAATGAATTTACTGTCACTCATCAGAGTTAAGCGAATTTGAACCTTGTGCCTTATTTGGAGCAAAGTGCCGACACGACCGTTTGCCTCATAGACCTGAAGCAGCATCAGAGCACGTAGGCTGGTAACAGTTACCAGACAGACTCTCATGTTGCACAACAATTTTTCTGTTTCACTTACAGTTTCATGCTACTGTGGTTAGAGAGTCTGGACTGCTCCACTCTGAGTCTGTGGAGAGAAAGTAGTCTAATTCTGAAAAGTAGCTCTACCAAACCGGTTCATGATGCACCTTAGCAGATAACCCCATGTCCTCGGTTCCTAGATGGCCTTTAACTCTTACAGATTATATATACTGTATATACTGAGTCACACTGGTTTCCTCTGGGATCACTGCAGTGTAGATGACATATTTCCCCCCCCCTTTTTCATAAATGTATTCTTAGCTAAAGGTGATTTTTAATATTCTGGGAGAATAGTGATGATTTTCAGTTTTTTAATTTTTTTTTTATCAGTCACTATGGGAACAGATGATAAGCAGATAACAAGCATTCCAAGTTGCACAGTGTTTTAGTTTCTGTTTTGTATAAATTTTTGTGTTTATTTTTGTATTTTGATGAGTTCAACTTGTTGTGATTCTTCTACTCAGGCATGTCATAAAAGTCTTAAGGCTGTGTGACTAATACATTGATTTCATTCTTGACCTGTGTGTGTGCTCAGTTACCACATCATCTCCACACATGAATCTTAACATTGTACAGTACATTTCAATCTCTATTCTCAACTAGGGAGGACTGGGTAGGATCATGTCCCAGCATGCTTTGGGGAAAAAGCAGGGCACATCCCAGCAGGTCATCAGTCTTTACATACACACAACTATTCATACTCCGAATTCAGCCCTTTACCCTAACCTTAACCATCCAAAACAAATGCCTAAACTTAACCATTTCTCTAAACCTAATTTAAACCTACCGTAATTATAACCTAATGTCTTAACCCAAGTCTTAACCCTCTAACAGCCCTTGGAAAAAGTGAGGACCGGCCAAAATGTCCTCACTCTGTTGGTTAAAAACTCGTTCCAGTCCTCACAACGTAGCATGTACAAGAACACACACACACATCCTTGTAAATCTATCTTTGTGAGGACATGTCATGTATTCCCTAGCCCCGTACCCTAACCTTAACCATCCAAAACAAATGCCTAAACTTAACCATTACTCTAAACCTAATTATAACCTAACAACTTAACCCTTAACACAGTGATTAATTGAGTGTCTGATCCATGAGTCGACCACTAAATTAAAAGTTCTGCTTTAATGACAGTTTGTATAACAGTCCTCTTCATCATGCTTTTCACATTCTGGCATCAGTACCTGAACATGTGGAGGCTTCAGATGATGGGATGTTGTCAGAGGGAAGTGTCTCACCACCAGGTTGCAACAGACGTTTTGTTGTGGTACTGTATAACCACCACTGCTGTTAGCTTTTGTTTCAACACATTGTTTGAGATGAAGAAATTATTATTCCGTACTTCTACTTAAATGCCCTACTTTCATGATATAATGTCACTGTCGCATGAACTTTTTACACTTTCCATACATTTCACCCAAAAGTCGAATATCCCTAACTTTTTGTGAGTAGTGTATATTACAGTTCTATATCGTTTTTCCTACTGCTGTTTTTTGTTTGGACACCACAGTGAAGACAAAGTGATGAGTTTGTTGAAGGCAAAGTTCTTCTTCATCATCAACATATAAAAAACGTAACCTAATGACTATATTTAGTAAATGCCTCATGTCTTTAAATTGAATATGATTTCCATGTAGTTTCCCTTCAGGCTCATTTACTGTGATTATTATAGGACAATTAACCACATTAATCTAAATCTAATCTTGTTATGCTACTTTTTCACATTCTCATTTTACTGACCAATGATTTTAACTTTGATACAAAAAGTAGTTATTAAAGTTGAGATTAATTAGTATGTTTGTAAAACAACATACTTCATGATATGTTCATTTTGCAACATTCAGCATTGTTCCTCCTGATCTGATGAATGGAAGAGGAGAGCATGGCTCACAGAATGACATAGCCTTTTCAATATTTAATGTTAATATTGTTGCTCTTTGCAGCAGTGTTTTGAAAGAGCATGTGTTAGTTAGCGATGACTGTACAAATGAAACACAAGGCGACCGACACAGTCTGATTAATAGTTTTATTGTTGAAAAAATAATGATTATCAGGTTTGTAGTTGTAGAGGGACTTGAACTGTTTGAGTTCCTCTCCTTATGTACACTGATGACATGTTCTGTTCTGTTTTAGGCTCATTTTATAACATGTTAAATCCAGTATATCAAAATTCAAACACTCAAAATCCACATTGAGGAGTTTTAAGAGCTCAGTTTCCACGACAGGGTTCAGCAGAGCGGAGGCAGCTTCAGCTCCTCTCTGGCCGACACTGGCCAGAGAAGCTGACCTGCTCTCACTCACACCGTCTATCCATCAATAGCTTTTGTTTCCATGACGACAGCGCAGCTACAGCATTCACACTGTTAAACTTTTGACACCACACCAATGGTACTGGCAGTCAGCCGAGCTAACTGCGGGTTCACGCCTGAACGTTTCCGTCAGGCGACACATGAAGACACTTGAGTGGATTGAAAGTCATCGCCTGGAAGAAAAAAGGCCGAAGAACGTCTCAGCCAATCAGGAGCAGAGAGTTTTGTCTTTCCTCAGCGCTGCATCTGTGCAGACTGTGCAGAGGTTTCAAAAATGCAGCTTAGCTTATTAAACATCTGTGATGTGGGATGAGAGAGATATGACTCATTCAACTGGTTCAAACCTTATGACATGAATGCAGCATCACAAACCAAATGGAGGAGGCCAAGTCTGAGAGCAAATGATTCTGATTGGCTGAGAAGATGCTACTTTTTTTCTTCCTGGAGCCCATTAAGGAACCATACAGCTGGTTTTGCATATTTCTGGCCCTGTACAGTGTGACTACTTGATTTAAACACCACTGCTCTGCATCTTCCAAAGCATCTAATAAGATTTTAGTTTTTTGTTGAAGAGATTTCACATCTTTGTGTTGAACTTCTTGCATTATCTACTTCGTAGAATTTAAATAGTGATAAAGTGGAAATATATATGTTTTGGAAAACATTTAAATTTGGTTGTTTCTTCAAAATGATTTTAAAATGGAGACAAGAACTCTATAAACATAAACAGTCACAATGAAAAAGTGAAGGATAAGGTTATATATTTAAAAGCAAAAAGTTCATCAAGTTATAAGTTAACTATAAAATAAGGCAATTCAACTTAATGTTTCCTCTTTGACTTTTTCTCAATTTCCATTAACTTCCTCTAATAACAATAATTTACAGATTTACATAGTTGCAGCTTTGAATGTTGCTGAGTTTTTAACTCAGACATTCTGAAAAATCTTGAAGCAAATAAATCTCAACTCATTCTAACTGAGGCAACTTAACTCATTTTAAGTTGTGAATGTGATTTAACTGGAACTAATCTGCCAATTTCTCCAATTACAGCAACAGTGAGAGTAGCTTTAACTGAACTGATGATGAGCTTATCCAGCTACCAAGTGATCGACTGTACACATCACTTGTGGTTAATGTGACACACCAGCTTTATGGTCCTTTAATGCAGAGTGACTGGTTAGGTACTTTGTTCACAGGAGAGAGAAATGAGTAAAAACATAATGTGGTAAACTGGCTGTTCCATTAGTCTGCAGAGCAGAGACAGATAAAAACTACAGAGACGGTCTCAGCCAGAACTCAACACCCTGTTCGAGTCCTGGAGCTAAAGAACAGAAATGATGCTCTGGCCCATGGCTGACGTCTCCTGGTCACACGCAACTGAAATGTAAACAAATGAGTAGAGCGTTCACAGAGAGCAACGCGGAGCCAGAACAAACCCAGGTTCACCTTCATCTGATCACTGTCATCCTCAGTCTGACAGATCACACCTTCATCATCATCAGTGGGGACAAGTCAGACAAGCAGATTAAACTTGCACTAACCACAGATGGACTGAGACACTAGATTCACATGTGTGGTCCACTCTGATAAGACAGATGTGACAGATGAGCAGTAAACCTCCTCCGACACGACTCCTGCTGTCACGTTAAGTCCTGAAGACTAAACTGAGACGGGGTCATATTTATTTCCAGTATGGCTGAAGGTGCATCCAGAGATGACCCTGCATTATTCTGAGGCAGTAGAGGTGAGTGGTGTTTGCCAGGTCCAGGACCAGACTGTTCACTGATTGGACAGAAACATCAGTCCTAACACGCAACCAAACATGCTGCGTCCACTTTCTGCACCGCTCTGGTTTTGCTTGGCTTCAAATATTCCTTTTAAAATTGGTTTCAGCTCAGTGAAGTGAAGGTCTAAATGACTACATTAGTTTTGAATGCATGTTTAAACTCATTTACCACAAACTGCATATCATCTATTTAACTCAAGTATTTTGTCTTCGTCCTTCCAGGCGTCACTTGTCTCCATTTCACTGTGGTTTAAAGAAAAATCAACCTGCAGACTTAAAGGGAACTTTAGAGAAATTATTCATCACACTGAAGTGTGCACTGGAAAAATTACAGACCCCACAGTGTTTCGTTAGAATCAATTCATAAATGTCTTCTTTATTATAATTTGATTTGCATAAAATTTTAAAACATCATGTAAAAAAAATACAATTTAATAGTTTTTTTTAATCATATTCTGGAATTATGAATAAATGATTAATTGGAATTACAACAAATACATGATAGATATCAGAAAGTGAGCAGCAGCTCTGTTGGCCGGATCTCTGCAACACTCCACAGCTCTTAAAATAATTAATTTCATTTAAATGGTAGAAAAATACATATTTAAATGGAACACAAAAACATTGATTTTAATATTCATGGTGGAATTTCATTTGAAAATTCAATAATTATTACTTTAAGAACTATTAACCAACAAACCTTTAAATTAAATGTTTCCATTAATTTTATATTGCACCATTTAAATGTAAACATAATCAATTTATAATAAGAAAAACAATCATTTTACTGTGTGATAAGATTATAATTCAGGTTGATATAGCGTTACACTGTAAAAGTCTGTAATTAGTCCTGGCTCCACACAGAGCATCCTGTCTGCTTTTAACTTTGTTATGTTACATTATGTTCAGTTATGGTTATTAACACAAGCTTTCTGTCTGAGAGCTTTATCTCTTTGAGATGCATTTTATGGATGAAAGATTTCCATTGTTTTCTCTACATTAGTTGATTTCACCTCCACTGTGGTGATTAGAAATGCCCGTAAACCAGTAAAGGCAGAAACAATAGGAAATGGAAACCAGTGCCTGCCTGGAAGGTGTCAGCTGATCGGCTTTTTTGTAAAAAGAAAAAAAGAAAAAAAAAGAAATGATAAGTCATAAGTGGGATCAATGCATAAAAACCCTTCTGTGTGAACCGCAGCTGCTTGTAAATCTCTGAACATTCAGTGTAAGTGTGTGTGTGCTGCCGAAACCAACACTGTCTGATTATTCCACTGACTGCAGGGAGTTTAAGTGAAGGGTTGCATCACCGTGACTCAGTCAACAATCAAACCATTTCAGATCAACAATGCCCTGTATGCAAATGCATGATATGCTTTTTGTTAGTTAGCCATAATACAACAGGCTAGAAACACAGAGGAGATTCACAAAGCTGCCAGAATGATCAATAATCAATATTTAAAACACACAGAGAGACAACATGGAGACATGAACAGAAAATAAGGCAGTGATTAAAAAAAAGAAAGAAAAAAGAATCGATTCTTCTAACTCCTGTAAATGTCCCTTCAGACTCCTAAACTTTCACATTGATTATTTCAAAGAAAATATCTAGTTTATTAAAAAGAAACGACGATAGAGAAAATATATTCTAATAGATCGCAGTCTCTTCAGCTTCTGATTAAAATCATTATACATCTAATCAAGCTCATTGACTTTCATTATGTTCGTTATATTCATATATTACAAGCTGAAGAGGCCTGTGCATATTACTGGTTAAAATCAAAGTGTGTTTGTTGGTGTACTTTGGCAGTGAGATTTAGCATTACACTTTTTTTATTTAAAGCAGCTCCATTGTTAGTGTGGAGAGCAGAGGGTGGAGTCAGTAAACCCACACAGAGACCTTTAAGACCACACAGTCTGCTGCGAGGCGTTCAGGGATCGATGAGTAAAAAGTAGTTCCATCTTTAAAAAAAAAAAAAACACCCTCCGGCGCTGAGCTGAGACGCTGAACATTTCATTCGCTGTCATCACACTGGAAGGTAGAGTCAGACTAATACAGAGGTCAACATCTGTACAACCCCCACTGAGAGCTTCAGTCTGTCACTTTTACCTTTCTATTGTGCTTTAAAAAGGTGCATATTATGAAACATATTTGGATTTGAAATTCTTCCAATTACTACAAACTCCCGGGAGTCCGGGGCCTCATTGGTTAATCCTGCCTCGTCTCTGATGTCAAGCTCATTCTTTACAGTCTATCCAGGGTTATTTCCTCACCGTGACCACGACACATCCAACTCAAGATAAACATCTTAATAAATATTTGCACAGCTTCATAGGATTAGAGGGGAAAAGGAAGGTGTCGTTAGGTCGACTTGCTGGGCTCTACAATCTGCTAATGAAGGCCATGGTATGTGGCTGAAATCTCTGGATAAAGTTTTTTTATATATATATCAAACTAATGTTACTTCCTGGAGAAAAGGAGATAATTAAGTCATGACTGCAAGAAAACACAAGCTGTGTTGTGTTTGATCTCTCGACGGGACAAAACTAACTAAACGACAAAGGCAGCTTCCAGAAATCTATCACAGCTCCAGGAATTACACTGGTTCAGAGGACAGTACTGGTCCCAATAGAAACATGACCATCTCCTGGATCAGCATATTTCCTACCAATGTATCAGATTTAAAAACAACATTAACCGGTGAAGCCACTGGCTCCAGCTTAAATTAGTGTAAAATTACATTTGTGGATTTCTGTCCATCTGCACTGGATCAAAAACATGGGAAGGGAACAGTGGAGGTGGATTTTTCCAACTGTTACCTTCTATAAAAAATAAAAATAAAAAAATCAATCCATTACATCACAATAACTTGAAATCACAAAGCAACTCCTGGTTAATGTTAGACCAATGGCACTGAAGTCCACAGCAAACAGCACAGCAAAGAGCACAGGCTTCAGAGAGAAGAGGTGATTTAGCAGCCGCACATGTACAACAACAATTAAAATAGCCATGGTAAAAGACAACACAACGTGTGTAAGGTCGTCGTAAGGTTAAGAGGTAAAAAAAAAGAAAAAAGAGAGAGAGCAAACAAACAAGTAAAAGAGTCAAGGTCAACACTGATGAGATAAGCTGAATCATGAGATAAGACTCTATAAAACAATCATTTAGAGCTGAACAACCAGACAGCATGAGGATCATCTTGTAGGACAATAGTAGTAATATTAAACATTTTTTTCTTTTACAGTAAATTTACCTGAGTTAGAAACCTGTAGACAGTGGTTCAAACAAAAACACAAAATGACAACCCGCTTCGACCTCAACACCCCAGACTCTTGTTTTACCTGATGCTCACAAACCTACAGTGGATCTGTGCCAGTTAACTCTGATGATGCTGCTACTTATTTCATTTCATATTGGTTTGAATAGACAACTATCAGGGGACGTCTGCTTCCCAGCTGCAGTCTGTTAGTTTGTAATGTACGGTAAACCTACATGAACCAAATCCAGGTGACCACTGTGGATAAAATTACATTTTTCAGTGCTCACTGAAATTTGACTTGAAGTCACTGGGTCTGAGGAATCAGTTTTCTGTATATCGCTTTAAAATCCTGTGGATCGGGCCAAATCCCGATCTTCAGCTGTTAGAAGCGTAGATATAGAAACAGGATTCATAACGTTTCTATATCTATGGTTAGAAGTTTTAATGGTGAACTCAAAACTGCTACAGAGCTCACATGTAAACACTATCTATTTCCATGACAACGTAGCAACCCTCAGTGATTGAAAACGTTTAGAGCAGGTGATGGAAAGCCAATCCACTGGGATCGGGAGTGTTCCTGATCCATGAAGTCTTGAATGAATTATATGAACGTCCAATCCTTAGCTCGCTCCTAAGATGTGAGATGTCAACAATCCTGTGTTTGAAGATGTCGTTTAAGGTCAGATCAGTGCATCAAAGTCATCCTGCTGATGTAATGCTTCACACCACTACATCACACACCACCAACTACAGGAATTATTGTGTTATTAGTGTTTATTGCCTGAATCTAATAGACTTTGACAGGTCAGGACCTGGTAGCATCTCCCGGCACATTAGGGATTGTTTTATAGAAACACATCTGTAGTATGGGTGGGCAGCGTGGATGAAATCTTCCATCACAGTATAACTGTATTTTGAAATACTGACATGCAGTATAACAGAATGTAGCCTATTGTAACTGGGATGATGTTTAAATGTTTGCATTTGGCAATCAAGAGAAGAGGACATCTGATAACACAGCTGTTGTAAAACATCTGTAAACACAATATTTATTTGAAGCAAGCCTCATTAGAGATGAATAAATTTAAAATCAATGTGATTTAAATGTATTATAAGAGTGGACCTGGAGGTCAGGCGACCCGGAGCTTGTGTGAGCATCAGTAAAGCGTTGAGCTGGAGGTGTTGTGTTCAAGTGCAGGGCTGTAATGCCTTCATGGACTGATTAGTGCATGTAGTGCTGCTGAGCACAGGGAGAACACAGCTCTACCACCTCCACAGACACACACATGCACAAACACACACACGCACACACACACACACACACACACGCACACACACATGACTGACAGACCATCACAATCAGGTGAGATGACGACGACGATGATGATGATGCTTCATTATTCACTTCTTTGATTCAGCCCTCTCTCCTCTGAAGGCGTCGGTCTTTTGAGAGGAAAAGAGGAGAGCGGTGGGGAGGGGGCAGTGGTTCATTCTGAGCGGGTCAGGAGGTGGAGGTGGGATGGGACGGGGTGGGCGGGGGCTCTAGGCAGCGTCACAGAGGATCTGCTCCAGCACCGTCAGCAGGTGTTTGAGGCCGTAGATGTAGCCGCGATCGTGGCTCTCGCTCGGGAAAACGTGGGCAAAGTCGATCATCCTGACCTCCACCTCTTTGTCTCCTCCGCCCACCTCTGTCGCGTCATCTCCTTGTCCCTCCTCCCCCTCCTCCTCCTCCTCCTCTCTCCTCCTCCTCATGCCTCCGTCCTCCCCCTCTCCTTCCTCGCTCTTTCTTTCCAGTTGCGTTTTGTTTCCGTTTCCGTTCGGCGGCTGCTGCGACTCACCTGTTCGTTTCCACGCCGAGTTGTCTTCTTGACACAGTACCGAGTTGTTATCTCCGGGTACCGAGCTCGCCGTGGTCTCCACGGATGCGTCGGCGCCGCTGTTGCCGTGGAGATGGCCCTTGGCGCAGTAGTGGTGGCCGTGTTTCCTGTGGTTGGTGTAGATGGTGGTCAGGCTGCAGTCCCAGGGCGAGACCACCTGGATGTTGTTGTTGTTGTACTCGGCCACCTCCTCCTCTTGCCCCGCCCCTTCCTGTCTGGACTTCCCCTCCGCCCTCTGACGGCCGTCAGCCGCCGATGACAGCGTGGCGCTTTTCACCATGGTCGGGCTGATTGACGGGGTGCTGAGGAGGGAAGAAAGAGACGAGGAGGAGGAGGAAGAGGAGGGGAGACCCTCGTAGACGAAGAGGAGGGAGCTGGCGTAAAAGGCCAGCTGCTGCTGAGACTCAAACCAGTGGAGGATCTGCTGCACCCTGTGGATACTGGCCGACACCGCATCCTTCCTCAGACTCACACCGTTGTGGAAGAATTTAGCCAGGCCTGGAGGAGAGGAGAGGAGAGGAGAGGAGGGGAGGGGAGGGGAGGGGAGAGGAGAGGAGAGGAGAGGAGAGGAGAGGAAAAAGAGAAGAGGAGGAAGATGAAGAGGAAGAAGAGAGGAGAGGCGAGGATGAGGAGAAAGAAGAGAGGAGAGGAGAGGAGGAGGAAGAAGAAAAGAAGAGGAGAGGAGGAAGATGAAGAGGAAGAAGAGAGGAGAGGAGAGGAGAGGAGAGGAGAGGAGAGGAGAGGAGAGGAGAGGAAAAAGAGAAGAGAGGAGAGGAGGAGGAAGATGAAGAGGAGAGGCGAGGATGAGGAGAAAGAAGAGAGGAGAGGAGAGGAGGAGGAAGAAGAAAAGAAGAGGAGAGGAGGAAGATGAAGAGGAAGAAGAGAGGAGAGGAAGAAGAGAGGAGAGGAGAGGAGAGGAGAGGAGAGGAGAGGAGAGGAGAGGCATTAACACGTTTAAATCATAGTTGAGTTTAAAGTTAAGCAAGTGTTGCTCAGAGAAAAACAAGATTTCGATTGTACCATATGTATCAATAATATATGAGCTGAGGAAACGTTTCTTTTCAAGGACAGTTTTGTAGCAGACCAGTCAAAGCTGCTGTTGTGTTGTAAGCTACAGTTTTGATGGGACATGAATTATTTATCCGGCATTATTGCAACAAGCAGTGATTGATTTTTTTAATGCATTCCAGTGCATCTTTATTGTCTGCACTTATTATTATCTGATGTACATTGTGTTACAGAAACAATATTTTACTTTATTCTCTTATTAGTTTCCTTTACAGCAAGTTTCCTCATTATTATTCATGTACGTTTGAAAATATCTTTATTTTCATATTTCTACATGTAAAGATGTCCAGTTGTCCTTGTGTCTGATTGGCTGTTTTTATTCTACTCAGCATATTGTAAATATGATTGTAATCATCTGAAAGTTATTATGAAAGGTACACACACACACACACACACACACACACACACACACACACACACACACACACACATACGCACCATCTTTAATAGTGTCCTTCACCAGTCCTCTTCCATAGTGCTGGTCATAGGAGTCAAACGTGTCACTGCAGACTTTATACACCTGCAATACAAGAACATACATGTACATCACAATCAATAGAGTTTATAAACGACATAAGCTATTGAATTCATACAGAAAATAGATTTTCTCTCCGACTAGAGATGAGTCAGTGATGGTTCTGTCACTCTCTTCCTCCACCTGCTGGTCCTCACCTACACTCACATCTACCCTCCTTCTATAACTGTAGATGAAACCATACACCTTCATGCTGCTGAGCTATACAAAGGCTGATACAATTAGGATTTCACACATTAGAGCGAGAGTTATTGAAAATTATCTATCCAATTCCAACAGAATCACTTTGCTACTACTATTACTGCTACTACCACCGACTGAATATGACGTATGCCCATGAATCTAATGCCCCAGTGCCTGCTGGGAAAGTTCCAAACATTCCTCATAACTGCAATCACATGATCAGCACTTGGCCAGTCACATGACTGCTGATCGTGGTTTTAAATCTATATCTTTATTTCTAAACAAGAGTGCATTGTTGTTTAGGTTAACTCAACTGGAACCCAATCATGTGGGTGAGAATGAACAAGATCTGTTAGGCCTGATAAAGCAGGTTAGACTGGATTCAATCAGCCACAGTCGAAGATTGAACTTTATACGAAGGGCTTCAGGTTTTATATTTAGACCAGGGAGTGTCTCTCCTTAATCACCTCTTGTTATCTTTCCTTTCAGTCTTTCTTAAACTCTCTCTTACCCCGCTATCGCTCCATTGGGAGGAAGATCATTACCACTAATTAGTCTCTTCTCTATCTAAACAAACACAGGACAGAGATAAGTGCAGGGAACTTCTCAGCTCACTGACAGGCACATCCTGTACTAAACTTACGTCCAACTCTGCAGGTTGCAGGTTGGGTTAGTTCTGCCCCTTGTCACGGTGAGCAAACACTATCAGGCCTCTCAGGATCAGCCATCAATCACAGGCCTGTTTCCTCCTCTACACAATGACTGGCACTTTCAAAAATATTAATCATTTTCTCAAAAAGAAAAAGAAAAAAAACAGTTTATGACCTCCTCGCTGCTGAAACACACCCACCCCCCTTCCATATCTGCAGCTCTTCTCACACTGAGGATATGTGACCGGGATAAATAGACATTCACATGCTTTATAGTGTAGGAGTTCAGGACTGGTTTGTCCAACACACTGGGTTTGATGGTTCACTTTCTGAAGACAGGATTGGAGTTTATTCTGCCATTTATTTTCTGATGCTGAACCGTGGCACTGTTTCTTTTCATTTTCACTTTTAGTTTCCACATTGTGCATTTTTAAATATGGTGACAGACATTCTGCTGTGGCATATAAGCTTTCATTATAGTAATGGGAGTAATTAGATTTAAAGATGAATGGTGTAATTCTGTGCTTATGAAAAATGAACTAGATGGTTCTGTCTCAAATTCAATATAGTTCAATAATTAAACCAGCTTCTGTTTCCTCCTTGAATTATGGTCAGTTTTAACCGGTTTTGTTTGTTTCTTGCTGCAGCAGGAAACCAGGACACTTAGAGAAGATGACACCAACTGTAGGTTGTGATGGAAACTGATCAGACCGATAAAAAGGTTTCGCTATTTGACTCTCTTCCTTTCCAACAGATAAGAAGTTCTCTCGCTGTCTTTCCTGTCATCTGTCTGCCTCGCTGCCGTGACAGGACAAGAAGACACTGTATGTGTGTGTGTGTGTGTGTGTGTGTGTGTGTGTGTGTGTGTGTGTGTTAGAAATTAAGATATTATCAACCAGCATCTGTTATAATTATTAACTTCCTGACTTTAAAGTAACTTATGTCTGATCGTGCAGGGAGCTGAGGGGAGATGGTGTGAGATACAGGACACATCAATACAACTTGCACAGGGCAGGTCATGTGACTCACACAGGCAGAAAGACCCACTAGAGAAATTTATTCTGCAAAATTCTGAGAGTAAAGTCTGTTATCGTTTACCTCTATTCACATTAAAAACTAAATCTGACATTGTATTCAATATTTTTAAAATTAAAAATTTTCCAATATATTTTTCAATTCCTCTGCAGAAGGCAAACACCAAACAGTAAAGATAGTGCATGTGAAACATCTGTTCAGTGAATGAAAAGTTTTATTGAAGTGGACGAGTATGAATAAATTAACTTGTAAATTGTTGTAAAATACAAATCTTAACTACTATCATCAAGTCTAATGGATGCACCCAAGAGCAAAAGGGGCCACTGCAAAAACAGTTTCTTCTATGGTCATTCCTCTCTGCCACATTTTTTGATAAAGTACAAAATTGTATTTTTCCTCTAACACAGATGTTAATTTGCTTCTGTAACTATTTTGCTTCAGGCTTGAATTTTTACAAACGTGTTAACACATTGACAGCTCCTTCTGTGTGTTCTAAGGAAACACATTATTAGCTATCAGAATCTGGTTTGCTCTGGACCACAGTTGTTATCCAAAGGCCTTTGAAACACCTCCATGTCTGAAAATACTCCACACCTTAGTCCTAAAACTCTACTTTTAAGAACATCTAAATTACCCCAGATAAGTAACAGAAGATGGGTTGATACAGACAGGTGATACAGTGTGTAATCAAGTTTTTATATTCGATGACATGTTGACTAAATCTGTATCTGACAGCCTCAAAAACATCTGCAGCAACTGAACCACAAGTGAAGTGCAGCCCTTGGTATTGATCGAACGGGAGGAGAAGTGTATTTCCATGCACCAGACGGATGGACTCTCCTCAAAAATGTGATGAAAACCAGGCTCCGGTGTTTCAAAACCATGACAGCGGTAGATTAAACACAGCGGCAGCAGGGTCAGGTCAGACTCACCCTCATGCCGAGGACCAGGAAGCCAATCTCCTCCATCAGCGGGTACTTCCTGATCTGCTGCTCTCGTTTCTCCTGCGAGGCGTACGGGTCGTAGCTGCGCTGGCCCAGCTTCACGTCCATGATGCACGGCTTGACGAAGCGACGGGTCACGTCCTCCAGCTTCAGGTAGAGGTCTGAGGCAGAGGCAAAGACACAAGACTGATGAATTAAATGTTTCACTGCTGCCTACAGCATGTTTCCTATATGAAAGATGTTTTTATTAGCTTGTTGACTGCATGTTAGTATCTCCATTATTTCCATAAGTTGTTAAAGGGATAGTTCAACATTTTGGCAACTTGGCCCATTGCCATAATCACTATAGTTTTAGGAGTAGGTTTGTTACCTTTAATTGTTGGTGCAAGCTATTTTTAGAACGGCGGAGCAGAGCCGCGAGCTGCTTAGAGCTACGCTATGGAGGCTAATGGAATTTCTTGGTTTCCCTCAACAAACTCATCAAATACACAATCCAACAACTCCAGAACGCTCTGGTGGACAAGTTGTGACCTGCACATTCACCACGCTATGAGATAATAACGGAACGTTACGAGACAGATTGATGAGTTTGATGAGGGAAACCAAGAAATTCCATGAGCCTCCGTAGCGTAGCTCTGAGCAGCTTGCGGCTCTGCTCCACCGTTCTAAAAATAGCTTGCACCGACAATTAAAGTAGTAGCAAACCTACTCCTAAGATTATAGGGATTATGGCAATGGGCCAATTAGCCAAAATGTTGAACTATCCCTTTAAGGGAGAAAGTTTCCAGACATGTGTGAGGACTTTACTCAACTGTGTGCAGTACAAACCTCCCAGGAATCATAAATATCATATCATATTTAGAGGAATGACAAGAAACTTATTGTAGAAATAACATTGGTGACTAATCTTTGGTATTTATGGTTCATCAGCACCATCTCTCACTGAAACTGTTGGACCTATCCCAGCATGCACTAGTTCAGAGAGATAACCAGCAGACCTAGACCAATATATCCTTCACTGTGAATATGACATCATATTAGCTGATGTGTTTGCTGATTGCAGATAATAGAAAAAGAACTGTCAGTGCAGAGAGGCTGAACTCAGGTCATTTAGAAACACCGCCTCAGTTCCAGAGTTTGTCCACCAGAGAGCACTGACACGCTTCACTGCACTCTGGAAAATGACCCACTTCACTTCACAACTTGCTCATAAATGGGGTAAAAAAATATCAGGGATATGAGGATCATCCGTGTTTTGGTAGATTCATCTAACCTGCATGTATATGTATGAGGGAGAGCCAGCGGCTGCAGCACACACTCTCACTCCCTCTCAGTGCACACATGTTTATTTGCATGTAAAGGCAGAGGTGAGAGGCATCTTATTGGCTGGTGTGACCTGAATCTGTGCTCATGTGAAGGGACGAGTGAGGACATGTGTCAATGCAGGAGTGAACAGGGTCAATCAGTCTCTCACCATTGGGGCTGTCGGGGGACGACCAGGCGCCGTAGTACTTAGGGAGGTGGTTCTGAAGCTCCAGGAGACACGGGTCACTGCAGTCCTCTGCATACACCTGGAGACACATCATCATCATCATCATCATCATCATCGCATTTCACTGTACATAGAAGTATGTTTGGTGTCAGAGTGAATGTTGATCTGAATATCAGAGCGGTGGCTTGTTGGTTTTTCTGTTAACCAATAATCTCTGTCATCACTGTCACACAGAATGATTCTCGGCATTGTTTCTTTTTTCTTTTTTTTCAGATCAAAACTGTTCAGCAGTATTTATAAGCATCAAAATGATAGAGACAACAGACAGTAGTTTAATAGCTGATTTTGTATAATATGATTTGTTGAATTGTTCTAAAAACAAATAAAGCATAAAATGAAATCCTAAAGATATGTAATATACTGGTTACTGTTAAACAGTCCAGTAATGTTTTTTTTTTTTACATTACTGTAACTAGACATCCAGGTCAGTGCAGGGATGCTGGGTCAGTGCGTGATGTGGTGTGTGTGTGTGTAGCCGGGGCTGAGTTTGATTGGCCGGGTGGAGAGTCGGGTGGACGTGATGCCATGACTCACTCCTGTTTGTATGAGAGTTGCTGAGACTGACAGCTCTGCTAAGCTCTAAAGCAAACACTGAGCCTCTGGAGCTGAGGATGGTCCTCTCCTCTGTGTGTGATGAGACAGGAGCATACGGAGCGGCTCATGTCTACGCTCATTATTAAGAATTAACTCTTGTCTTCTCTTACACCTGCACAGACACACAGATTATCTTTATCGCCGCAAGTGGAGATTTATTTTAACTGCTGCGCTTTACTGCCGAGGTCCCAGCAGCCTCCCATCAAAGTGCAGTGCACCCCTGGTAGGATCACTACTATGTAATGGTAGGGATGCACCATAACTATTGGTAACGATAATTATCGGCCTGATATCGGTAAAAAACACAGATAAATCAGACAAATAATTTTTTGCAGATTAGTAGCAGCCAACATTGCTAAGAAGGGTAGGCAAAATAAGATGATGCTTCAGCCTACATCTTTTCAGTCAAACTAAAGTGCATTGAACTACTTTGTTGTGTTTTTGTTTTTGTTTTGTATCTATACTTTTATATTTGTCCATTGTACTTGTTTTTACAAGACCAAAATAAACACAATAAATTAAAACTAAACTAAACTTTGATTTTGCTCATTTTTGATATGAACCAAGAATAAATGGGTAACATTTTATAATAAGTACACACTACTAAGCATCAGTTAAGCATTAAATACTGAATTCATCATTTATAACACATGTATTTATTAATGCTTAACTAATGCCTAATAGTGTGTAATTATTTTAAAGTGTTAGCAATAAATATTGATTTTTTGAAGAGTCACAACTGTTCTTGTTTTTGTTGTGATTACAGTAATGATGTCGGTTATATTATTTTGTTAAGTCATATGTTAATGTTAATTTCATCTTTAATCACTACACCTGACCTTAGCCTTTCTTAACCTCAGGTGTGTAAACTATTAAAAAAACAGTTATCATGCATACAAATCCTGCCCATTTATTATAATAATCAATTTATATTATTTGGTTTCATCTGACCAAAGACTGTGCTACCAACATACATCATCTTCTTTGTTCAATCTGCAGTTTTGTGCCGTCTCATGAGTTACAGTTTCCATGGTCGACTGGAGTCAACACTGATAATCCTTGTGTCAGGTCAGAAGCACTGGGTTCATCACCACTTTCTGTTATTGACAGCGTATCTGCTAGTATAACCTCTGCTGCAGCTCTGTCCACTTCATGTCCAGTGGAGTCAGTGCTCTGGTTCCTTCTCCGTCTGCATTCTCAAAGTCTGTTCTTTTATTGTTCTGGCAGCGACTTCACGTGGAGCCACGCTGCATTAGAAACAGCTCAGCGCCGAGGAGGCTGTGCTGTGGTGTTCACAGGTTCTTTTATAACCTTGTTTTTCTATTGAAACTTAACTGGAAACCACAGTTGCTCTCACTTTTATAATCCTGAGGCTGCGCTTTGGGGGCCTGTGTTCTTAATGTCGCCTGTACAACCTGTACAATAAACACTCTCCGCTTCAAACATTACATACATTATTGTAAGCTGACAGTTTATAATAATGTGTGTTTCTATTTTGTGTCTGCATGTCCTGGATCATTTCCATGTGTTCACACCGGGCCACTGTACAGATCCATAGAATGGGTCAGATATCAGCAGCAGACAAACATTAGTAAACTGATAATCAGTCTATGTGCGGTATGCAGTGTGAGGTGTCCTGTGCGAACTGGAAAACCAAAGCGAGTGCGTTGGAATGCGAGTTTAACAAGTCAGTATTTGACTCACGGCGGAGGCTAAAGCTTATGTATTGTTGCATATTTACAGCTTGACAGGGTGAGGACCTTACACAACTCTGATCCATTCCTGTACAATGAGTAAAAGGTGTGTGAATGCGTCAAAACCATATTGCACAATTTAACGATTTGACAATGTGCGAATGTGATGCTGAATAATGATTTACACACCGAAACCATTACTGAAGTCAGTCATCAAACAAATATCACATTGCCTGTGGGTATTTTCAATGCTTTATGTGACTGTAATATTAATATCTGTGCATTTTTAAGTGTGGGTCAATAAAAAACAGACATTTTCAGTTATTTCTTGATATCGAACAATCCATAATGAAAATAAGGTCACTGAGGTCATGTAAACTGCATCTTATCACTTTGTTGGATATTAGATGATATCTACGAGTCATTGTTTTGTTGATGTGATTTTCTCACGAGATATTTGAGCTCAGTTGAAATATCTTGTTTAAAATCAGATTATACAAACCAAAGAATTAATCTAGATAATAAGCATTCGTTCATCTCGCAGACAGACTGTTGTGTCCCCATTCTGCCTATGTAAGTCTAAGTGTGTGTGTGTGTGTGTGTGTGTGTGTGTGTGTGTGTGTGTGTGTGTGTGTGTGTGTGTGTGTGTGTGTTGTGAAGGCTCAGGTGTTACCATGCCGTAAAACTGCATCTCTCGTGGACCTCTTGGTGGAGGCTGAAGCTGCTTCAGGACCGTTCCGTCTGGATGCTGCAGGATCCCTGCAACAGACACAGCAGAAGAGAAGAGTGTGAGAGTGAAAACCAAAAGCGAAGCAGCACAAGTGTCAGTGAGAGGAGAGGAGAGGAGAGGAGAGGAGGCGACCCCGGCCTGGGGGGTATCTGCCTGTGACCCCCCCCGCCGCCGCAGCACGTCAGGGTTAAATGACGTTTTTTCAAACGGCTCGGTTTAATGTTGGTAGACGACCACATTGCCTGTTCAACCGTACACTGTTGAGTTCACTGCCTTCCACGCTGAGGTTAATGTTAGTGTTAGATACTGAACAACAAACTCTGACATTTATCAAACATACAGAGCTTAGTCAGCAGCAGTAAACCACAAGTATAGACAGGTACAGATAAGAGGGAGAAAACCATCCATCAGGCACAGGAGAAAGAATGTGTTGATAACATTTAGATATTGATATATTAACCACTGAGAGATAAATAATCAGAGAGAATGAGTAACTTTGTCATACAGACACTGGGCCTACAATAAAACTGTAATTCTCTACAAGCCTGCTGATGAGAAACTCCACTCATTCATGCTACATTTACACCACACAAATGAAATTCAATCTCATCTATGAAGATATAAACAGGAACAAAAAAATGCAATCTGATATTGCCAGAGAAAAAGAATGCAGGAACCAGGTCCTGTGTTTTTCTCTCTGAGTATCTGAGCTGGAACTGGAGGACCGGTTTGAGGAACAGATCCACATCTCTGGAGCTTTATCATCTCACCACATCACCCCACAGTGGATCAGAACGCCGATACTGAGTTACACCCCTCCTCTGGAAAGTTACCACCGTGGAGCAACAGCTGTCAGACAACTTAGTGTTTTGCTCAATCACTTCGCATCAACAATAACAACACTGTATTACAGCGGGATGAATGGGTGCTATTGTCTGTCTGACTGACCGCTTACTGGATTAGTCAATCAACGGATAAATAAATCGGCTTCTCCTTGTTTTACATGATTACAGACGGAATCTCTTTGGGGTTTTAATCCGTCGTTAAACAAACTGAGACGTCGCCTTCAACTCATTAATCAATAATCAAAGTGATCATGAGTTTCAGCCCAAGTCTGGACAGAATGAATGAATGACTATTATTATTAATGTGTCATACATACTTCTGTATGCCCAGCCCGCCTGGGCTTATAAGACACCAAAGCGGGACCAGAGCACATCATCAACACATCAAAGAAACAAGAAAACAAACAGGGGTTCAAAACCATTATCCGAAAAAAGAAAAGGAAAACAATGCCAGTGTTTAAGGGAAATCATCAGAAATTAATTAATTAGAATTTTCCTGTCTTCTTTTCCAGGCTTTAGAAATAAAACTAGCAGTCTCTCAAACACACTGAAATTAAACAACCACTCCAGCTTCTGCTCATCAGAGCAGCAAAATACTTCAGGGTTTTGTCCACAGATTTCATGAAATAATACCTCTATCAAATCATCATACTTTAAGGAAATGAGACTCACTTTCTACTTCATCTAACTCACACATTTCACATATTCTATTCTCCTCTGGAATATTTTTAAAACGACCAACCTCAATGGCTAGAGGAAGAATACCAGATCTCAGCTGTGCAACTAAAGATCTTTGACTTCTCTGTAAATGTGATGTATGTCAAATATAATTCAGGGCCAAAGTTAGATTTAATCTGCATATATGTCCTTAATTTTGGTTTACCATTTCTCTTCAAATTTCAATAGAAGCTTATTTTTAATGGAGTTAACATTACTACACAAATTATTCCTGTAAATATACACCATATCCGCCTACTCAAAAATGGAGTAAATCTCTTTTGACCAGGGGGAACTATATAATTTGCTCCATATAAATACTTTTATTTATTCTATCCTCTGCCATTTTGTTTGATTCCACAGTCGAATCATTTCATTTTCTTTGTATACATCCTGGAATCCAGCCCAGTCTCCCTCTATTGCTGGAATTGGCGCCAATCTATGAACACCCAAAAAACATTGTATAGCTCTATTCTTAATAGCTTTGGACTATCTAAATCCCCACACTCCTGCAGCGTAATTCAGTATTGGAGAGACGCATGCATCGTACAGTTGAGTATATGTAGAGTAACCCAAATCATTACAAACTTTCACTTTATTAATAACTGATCCTAAAGCTCTCCCAGCTGAATCAGCAAGGCACCCGAAACCAGTTTCAAACGTCATAAATTCATCAAAACAGAGCTGCACAAGTTCCTTTCTTCAGGGTTTCACCATTACAGCTCACTTCATCTGCTCCCACTGTCCTATATGAAACTATGGAAAAGCTGCTCTCCATGTCTCTTTTATGGTCCTTGTTTAACAGAACATTAGCACAGAGCAGGTGATACGCTCGCTCAATGTTGACACAGCAGGAAGAGCAAGAAAAACACGTTCATGCATAGTAGTATCATCAGTGTGGTTAGTGAGCCCTGTGTATGTGCAGCAGTGAAACCAAATACAAACAAACAGTAAACCTCCATAAAATCAAATGGATCATTAGTATTATTGCCTGATTAACACACATCACATAATCGCTGTTGGGATTTATCATGATGACTCTGGTTTCAGCAGGTGATGCCACATGCTATTATCTGACCGTTCAAATTCATTTGGTCATTACAATACGCTAAACTAATTTATTATATATTGGAGCACTCGGTTAGCTACAAGTTTAATTCCTCCTGGCCAGTAGGTGTCACACTCGCCCGCTCTCGCTCCAACCTTAAATTGTGCCGTCTCACGTGACACCAACAAACTAATGCTGTTGGCGCAGAGATTCATGTTGACGTTGCCAACGTAACCAGGTGTAAATATTTATATATTTTGGACCCGTCAAAATGTATAAAACAATTATTTCCATACTATATTTTTTTTCAGTAAAATGTATACTTTTATTCTGCACCCCTTTAAACGTTCTGTGGATGTATTATTCTTGAAAGATTAATCGTTTGACGATTAATTTAAAGGTTATAGCTACATTTTTTTTCGTCAACTATAAACGAATAATCGGTTTGAGTATTTTTTTTTTTTTTTTAAAGGCCAAATTCTGATTTCAGCTTCTTAAATGTGAATATTTCTGGTTTCTTTGTTCCTTTACGACAATAAACTGAGTAGGCTATCTCTTTGGTTTTGTTGGAGGACGTCATCTTGTGGTTTGGGAAACACTGATTGATATTTTTCAAAAAGAAATGTACATTCTATTGACCAAACAACTGTCGTTTAAATAGTGAACAGATGAATCGATAATGAAAATAATCGTTAGTTGCAGCCCTAACTCTGAGTGAGTGGATTATTTTAAGTTACCAGTCAACACGGCTCCTCTGTTAACCTACTTCTTGTTTAGTAAGAAAGATGATGAGTGTCCTGTTACATCATCACAAGCTGACCACCGCTGATTACAGTCTGAATGAAGGAACCTGCAGTGGAGAGGATTAGTCCGCTCTCTGGCTGATCTCTAGATTTTTCTAAGAACACAAAGATGTGCATGTGCGAACACACACACACACACACACACACACACACACACACACACACACACACACACACACACACACACACAAACACACAGAAATACGAAACAATATGCAAAACCTCCTGACTCATGTGAAAACAACCAGCACACAAGGGATGGAGGTGAAGGGGTGAGGGTGGGTGGGTGTTTGGGGGGGGAGGGGAGCAATACGAGCCTGAGGGGAGACATCTGTCCTGTGTCTGTGATGTCATCACTGTCAGCCCTGAGATGAAGAGGAGGCAGAGTCATCGCCTCAGTGCACTGCTGCCCTCGCACCGCCCCTGAGTGGGACTGTGTATCTGCACTGCTCCACCCCTCTTCATCATCATCATCATCATCATCACAAATTAATGGTACATGCACGGGCGGTGTGGGAAAAGCAGCACAGCAGCTTTTAGTGTGTGTCCACACATGCTGCGTTCAGGCACGGTGCTGAGTGCAGGTCGACACAATCACAGCACTTTACACGTGTCAAATGGACGACGTGAGGCGTGAACACGGGCTCGTAGTCACGGCTACGTGTAAACAACAGCGCGACGGAGTGTGTGTGTCTCGCGGCGTGCGTGTAGACAGCTGGATTGATTAAAATAGAAGTGCATATGTTCCGTCCAGTGTGTGTGGGAGACACACAACTGCACACAGCTGAGCAGAGCTGAGCCTGTGCAGACAACCACTGATCCTACATTATGTTTTATACATACAGAGCTGAAATAAGTATTCAAACATTCATTCTGCTTATATAATAACAGCTCCATTACAGTTTATTAGAATTTAAAGTTTAAAACTTCAGTTATTAGAAATGTATATTTCGTTCTTTCAGATATCATTATAGAAAATTACCCCTTTCCTTCAGGGTTGTATAATTATATAGACTCAGCCAGCAGTATATTATTATTATTAGGAATACCTAGATAAAACTAAACCAGGCTAACACATCAGCCCTGTAATTATTTTTCCATATTGAAAGTAAAAATGTTCAGATTTTATTAAAATCCTTAGAGAGGCATTAGACTGACTTGAGAGTTAGCTCGGTGTTCCTAATAAACCAACAACTGACTTTATACCACTAGGCTATTGTGACTAATGCATGAAATACTCCATAAGCAGCATTTTAATCTCCGGAAGCTCAAAGCATAAATAGCTTCAGTTGTAATAACATAATAACAGTGTAGTGCATGAGCACACTGTGTCATTATGGGTGTTGCTGCTGGGACAAAGTAGATTTGTGTGAACAGTGGGCTGATGTTTGACTGGGTGTTCACAAGAAAAATGGATTGATTCATTAACAACAAAAGGGGGATTACATCACACACAGGCATCATATACAAGTTTGTATGAGCTGAACTTCCTGGTCAGTGCATCAGTCTGCTGACCACACACACACACACTGGGTCTGTCAGTCAGTGAACACATCTCATCACCAGCCTGTCACTTAATCAGGCGGTTCTGTAGAAGTGTGTCATTTTTGTAAGACACCAAATGACTTACTGAGACACACGCACACGCACACACAGAGTCAGCTGACATGAGACACTGAGCTGGACTGGTGAATGATGGTGTGACAGAGGCAGGAGGGAAAAAGCAGAGGTCAAAATAAAAAGAGGAAGCAACTAATTCTACTGTCCAGCATGAGGTGGAGGTTTTCACATGTTTGTCCAAAACAACTAGTTATAACACCTAAAGACTGTAAGTGAATCAACTAATAAGACAATAAACCATAATGTGATGATTACAACTGCTGCTGGTTTTTGTTTTATCACATCTCTCTAAAACCACACTGAGTGACTCTGCTTGGAGATAAATTAGTCTATCTTTATTCTATTGTATATAAATCCTAAAAGGTAGAATATGCATGTTTTTTGTACTATTTTATTTTGTTTTATTTTATCGCTACTTTTTAATATTTTTTTGTTCCTTTAGTGCAGTGGTTCCCAACCGTTTTTGGCTCATGACCCCATTTTGACATATCAGATTTAGTGCGTGTATAGAATACAGTTGTTTAAGATTGTGTGTGGTGTTTTTAATCATAAATTTAAAACAAATAATAATTAATTGAAAAAATATTTTTTATCCGTAATTTTCTTTTATTAATTATTAGACATTTCAGGTGACCCCATTTGAATTCCAGACGACCCCACATGGGGTCCCGACCCCAAGGTTGAAAAACACTGCTTTAGCGTTTGCACCTGACACTATGTCAAGTTCCTTGTGCTGTGAAGTGACCTTTACTGATCTTGGCAATAAAACCTTTTCTGATTCTGATTTCTGAACCTGTTATAATAGCAATGCAATATAATAAAACAGAAAAGAGTCAGTGATCCCAGTGGACAATGCAGCCGTCAGGATGGAGGGTGAGTCCTGTCCTGACTTCAGCATGAAGACTCCTCCACCGGCAGCAGCTGACTTACAGGTGAGGTCTGCTCAGTCACACAGCCGGACTTTCACCTTTGCTTTCTGTCTTGCATCAGACGCTCTAACAACATTATGACCTAACCACCAGCGTACCACACACACACACACACACACACACACACACCAACAGAGGAGCGTGTTTCATAACCCAATTGTACTTTTATATAAAATCAGCACAAATTTCTCGTCTAAAGCAGTTGAAAAAAAAATCTGCAAGTGGGTTTTCAGGTTGAGCAAAAAAAAAAAAAGAACTATTCTAAATTTGAACGGGTGCCACGTTCATAAGCAGAGAACAGGAAATATGCTTTTGATTCTGCAAACACTTTTCAGTGTGGGACATTTTGGACCCACTCTGTTTCCATCATCTGCACAAATTACACACATTAATGCACACAGACTGTTTATAATAAGACAAAGGGGCCTTATCGCAAAGAAAGATTATTGATCAGTTGTTATCAGTGGGGTTCAACTCATCACACAACTGGCTTATCACCAACTCATGCTGCAGGTCTAACCTGCTCCACCACTGTTCCATAGAAAGTCAGCACAACCACTGTCACCTTTAATTGGAGATAAAAATTCCCCTGAACTGAGAAACTACATCCAACACGTCAGTCACCTTTACCTCTCCAGGAAATAACTCTAGGTGTTGGTGCTTATTCACACTTTTACTCTCTGATTTGGCATCTCTATCAGCAAACATGTTGAAAAGACATTTAAATAAAGCCTATGTTGCCTTGTTGTATGTATTTTACCTCATCTTGTAATAATATCCCAAACAATGGAGTTAAAGTAACCCTATGTAATAGAGTCATCATCTCATGGCAAAGCAGCATCACACTGTCCACTCACTGTCCAGTCAAACATGACAAGAGATGAACCAGAGAGTGTCTTGACATGCAGGACAGTCAGTGTCCAATAGGGACACTCACTACACACAGCCGTTTATGAGCGGGACAGGCTGATGCTGGGATACCAAGCATTACTCGGCATCATGCATTACAGATGCTGCACATCACATTAGTCTCACACACTTTACAGTTCCTCATTGCCAACATGTTGTTTTGTTTTGGTGGTTTGTCACACACACACACCACAGTGATTCTGCACCGACATCAGCCGCAGACACAGGAGTATTAACCACAGGGGATCCGTTTTAAGGTGATCAGTCAGGACATCCCTTCTTTCCACATCAAGATTCACTTTTTTTTTTTTTTTTAATTAGTCACTCAAGATGATGTAACTACTGCTACCTTTGCACATGTTTAACCTTTTCATCTGTTTGTTGCTCAACCATATTGATATATGATATCTGACCCCATTTTTAATTTTGTTAGAATTGTGTTTGTGTTTTTGTGTGTGAATTCTTTCTCTTCTCTTTATGGTGCTGCAACTGGAACCAAAATGTCCTTAAAGGGGATACAGATATTATGTAAGTATCACTTTTTGAAGGCTCTTTACAGTGGGTACGGAAAGTATTCAGACCCCTTTAAATTTTTCACTCTTTATTTCATTGCAGCCATTTGCTAAAATCAAAAAAGTTCATTTTATTTCTCATTAATGTACACTCAGAACCTCATCTTGACAGAAAAAGAGTGATAGCAGTGATAGTTGACTTTGTGGAACTTTCTCCCATCTCCCCACTGCATCTCTGGAGCTCAGCCACAGTGATCTTTGGGTTCTTCTTTACCTCTCTCACCAAGGCTCTTCTCCCACGATTGCTCAGTTTGGCTGGACGGCCAGGTCTAGGAAGAGTTCTGGTCGTCCCAAACTTCTTCCATTTAAGGATTATGGAGGCCACTGTGCTCTTAGTAACCTTGAGTGAGCTGCAGAAATTATTTTGTAACCTCCAATGAAGGAGTAGAACCATCTCAAGGAGGATCAGAAGAAATGGACAGCATGCGAGTTAAATATGAGTGTCACAGCAAAGGGTTACTTATGACCATGTGATATTTCAGTTTTTCTTTTTTAATAAATTTGCAAAAATTTCTACATTTCTGTTTTTTTCTGTCAAGATGGGGTGCTGAGTGTACATTAATGAGAAATAAAATGAACTTTTTTGATTTTAGCAAATGGCTGCAATGAAATAAAGTGAAAAATTTAAAGGGGTCTGAATACTTTCCGTACCCACTGTATTTGGGTGTAGGTTCCGTAGGTTAAAATCCACGTTGTTTTAAGAGCTGTTCCCTCAGTTGTCTTCAGTGATTCAAATTTGCATAATATCACCCCTACCTGGGATCGGTAGAAAGGGTGGGGCGGGGCGAGCAGTGGTTTATTTGCATTTAAAGGGACAGGCACTGAAACCAGTCGTTCTGTTTTGAGAGTATCAAAATCCTTGGGGTATTTTGACCAAAGCATGTCACAGACATGTCTTTAAGACACCTGGGAACTATTTTAATTTGTGGAAAGGGGGCATAATATGTCTCCCTTAAGGCATTTTCAGTAATGTTTTTATCTGTCAACTCCATGAAGGAGGTTTGGAATGAAGTGGACTGAAGGTGAAAGCAAAGCATGAGGAAAGTGCAACACATCAGCGTGAAGTTCTGCCACGGTCACGACCGACTTTCTGAACCAAGTTTGATTTAGATCCGAGTCAGTCAGGCTTGTTTTTCAACTCTCTGTTTATTTGCTCTCTGACTTAATTGCAGAAACGCTGAGACGTTGAATTATGTAAATCAAACAGCTGGTAATAAGCCACGGGCTGATATCAGCCTGGCTGATTAATCAGTCTGGCTCTATTAACAACACAGTGACATGTAATTACTGCACCAACACAGTCTGATGCATGGGAAATCAAGGTTGCTCGCTTGTGAACAAACTTCCTGATTAAGAACCAGCCAGTCAAACACTTCTCATCCTCATCCAGATGCAGAAAAGAGATGATGTGTATGTGCCACAGAGGATCTTCATCACAACCAAAGAGTTATGAGACAATAAATCCACCTGTTCGGGGCTAGTGAGTGGACAGTTAGAAACTTCCACACTCCCACTCCACTGTGGCACATAGCTGCCCGCTAACAACTCACATTCAAACAAAAGAGCTATGGAGGAGAAGGAGACCGGAGGCCGAGGGAAACGGTGGGAGGAGTGAGCGGGATCATTTTCAGTCAGCAGCAGTACAAGCCGAACAGGATTCCAGCGCTTGTTATACAACCGCTGTGGAGACCAAAGGAGAGACTGTGCCGGTGCTTCAGCCTCAGCACTGTGTCAATACCTGTCTGTTAGTTTCAACCCACGAAGCCGGCGTTAATGATTATTCACAACCAAGCCCAAGGAGGGACTAAGATAAGATGGTTCCACATTGCTGTCAGATGTAATTTATCACTGAATCCTTCCCTTTGCTTCCATTTAAGAGAGGAGCAGACTCTCAAATCATCATCCCACAATTCCACACACACTTAGATTTGATTATTCACATGTAACAAGTCATTTCTTAATTGCTTTAACATGAAATCCAAGCAGCTTTTATTTTATGACTTAAAGTTAGTTTTACAGCTTAATTTCTGTCAAAGCAGTCCACTATATTTGAAACCGTCATGTGTAATTTTCCATGATGTGATGAGCTCCCATGTGACTCGTCGGACCATAAATCAACACTGTGAATATAGAAGATCACACCAAAGAATGTGTGTATGCCACTGCCCTCATCTGAAAAACCGTGAACTGGAGCCAGAGCTGGTTTCTGTGGACGGACAGGTCTGTGTTGGCTGCATCATCCTGACCCACTGCTCACTGCAGCAGACACAACTCCTGGAAAATGTCCCTGTCCCTCTGTACCAAACAAAATAAAGACGGATTTTCCAGGAAGTTGCATTTCATCAATGTACCTGACTAAACAGTAATGACTCATCCATCTGACACTGTACCGTGACACCAGCTGCTGACTGTATCATGCACAATCAATTCAGCTCAACACTTAGCCTAATTATGCAGAGGGGAGGCTTTTGGTAACGTCAGGTGCGCCTGCTTGCTTGCTTGCGTGCGTGCACGAGTGTGTGACAGTGGAGACGAGACACAGACCACGGAGCAGGGGGATTCTCAATGGGCACAAATGGAGACGGATGAGGGAGACAGATCTGTGCCTGATCAGGTTAAAGGAGAGGCCTCGTGTGTGTGTATGTGTGTGAGAGAGAGAGGAGTTGGTGCAGATCAGGATGGAAGATATTCTACATTATTTCCACAGCATGAATCTTATACCTCGTGTGCATGCTGCTCTCTCATGTATGAAAATACACGAGGGATGTTCTCACAGTGTCCTGTTCTTGCTGACAGTGAAGATATCTGGTAGTTTCACAGCTCTGTCACCCTCGCTGTGGTACAGGATGCATCATACAGCTAAGTGATTGGACTAAAAACCTCATTTTATCTTTCACTTTTGATCTGCCTATGGTCTTTCTTCTTACTGGTAGCAAGCACAAAGCAGTGTGAACAAAGTTACATGATTATAATGATGAGAAACTGCTTAGTGGACCTTTTTTTTCTCAATGAATAAAAACAATTCATGATGCCTTGAGTCACAGGAGCCAGACCTCATTCATTCATTTACACATGGCATGTCCTGATAACAGAGGTGGCAGAAGTTCTAAGTGCAGGACATAAACAGAGGATATCTTGTTCAGCTCACTTACCCACTTTGTCCACTCCGTACTTGTGACCGGCCACCTGATGTGACAGCGGGACACAGCCGTTCAGGTGAGCCTGGCCTTGTGGCCCCAGAGGCCGCTGGCCGCTCTTCTCTTTCGCGGGGGGACCGCCGGACAGCCGCGGGGTCAGGTTGACCCCGACGGCGGCGGAGCTGGGGGTCAGCTCCAATCTACCGAGAGCTAGAGAGGACTCCATCATCACTTGATGCTGAGTTGTTGACATTTGTAAAAAATAAAAAAAATAAAAAATAAAAGAACAAAGCCTTCTGTCCAAAATGAATGAATTAAGGAATAATAAAAAACAATATGACTGTGTCGATTCACATACTGTTATTACATAAGCCCAGAATATAGCCCCGCACACTAAATCAACAAATTGTTTGGGCGTGAGGTTGAGAAGCCTGCATGGAAATGGTCCAGTCCGGACGAAACCAGCACAGACGCCTCGGTCGTGTTGGCTGTTCTCGACCCCCGACAACCACCACGCTGACGGACGGCAGCACCGTGGTTCCCCCGCTGTGCCCGGTGGTGAAGCAGGGCTCCCGAAGCAGCGCCGATTCAATGATTTTCATATCTTGAACAGCAGCATAAATACATCCTGGCCACATCCCCCTTCCTACTAGACTCGCAAACAGCAGGACGAAATGCTACTTCCGCTCGCAGCTTCCAGAATAAAACGACTGCTGTCGCGTTGAAGATGCAGTACACCGAGGTAAACTACGAAGTTATTTGTTTAAAAAATGAGGAAGTTGTCGGTTTGATAGTCGGGTTTGCTGCTCAGTTAAACTCCAACAGTTTTTATTTAAAAAACAAAAAACAAATATATGAGGCGCCTTTATTGTGAAGGGAAAATCACTCCGTTTCCGGTCTTATCTCATCAACCTCAGCTTCACTTCCTCGACACTGTTGTGTCTCAGTAACGCTGATGTTACGACAAAGTCGGGACGATATCCAGCTCCAGTTAACCAGTACAGAGGCAGGCAGGCAGGCGGGCCGAGCCGAGCCGAGCTAAAGCACACAAACAGGCGACCCGGTCCAGATTTTGATTGACAGCTTATCGATAGTGTCCATTTGGCTGCTGCACGAGCCCGTCCTCGCGTCACAGCTCGGCAGACCACAGAGACATCACACCGGCCGCATAACCGCCTCCGAGAGGAAGGCCTGTCCGCCGAGGATTAGCCCAAAAACGACGGTTCGTCGTCCTAAAATCCATGTTATTAAAGAGGTCGGCAGAGTCCTCCTCAGCCGCAGATATCCAGGTCAGTGTAGGCGGCTACCTCTCTACGTAACCAACGCCCAGAGCTTCCCACGTTTGCGACATTTGCCATTACTGTCGCAAAACACACCACCTTTTCACACCTTTGCGGCAGCAGCTTGATTAGCATTTCATATCAGGGCGTTTATGTGCAAAACATAAAGGTTCATTCTGTCCTTTGTTTCCTTTCACTGATGTGCATGTGACTAAATAAAGACAGAATACCAGTGTGACTTATCAGACTTTGCAGTATTTCCATGGAGCAGAATTCAGATGTTGTGTGAGATTACACAGCCTGTAGGCTACTGTAGTGATCCCCACACTAAGTGCAAATAGAAATACAAAGCTTGAAATTATCTGTATGTGAAATGCAGATAATTTAGACTGTGCAGGACAGTAAAGACAAGAGCAGAGGTTCTGGATGATCTACATCTGCCTGTGCATCCTCAGTACTTTTGTGTTTCTATCCTCTAGCTCTACTAATGGCTGGAGGGTATTCTGCACTGGGATTGGTCCTGTCATGGGGTGATATCTGACTATCACGATCACTATCTGGGTGTATAGCTACTGGGCCATAATGAAACAAGCATTGGGCCAGAGCATGGGCTGGATTCATATTGTTGTGTGAAGCTTTTACATTTGCAATAATATAAAACTAAACCAGCCTTTTCAAACTCTTACCAGTGGTAGGCTACAATGTACCCCATGTCTCCAAGTAATAAGTGATCCTACCACTTAATTACAATTAACGGTGGCATTAACTGTAACAGAGAGAAATATGAACATATTCATCACTTGAAGATCAAGTGGAAAGAAAAGGTTCTCTGGTAAATGAGAGCTCTGTCATGCGAAAAGCCAGAGCAGCACCAGTTATTATAATAACTTCATTTGTTTGAGTGAGAATTAAAGAATGTAAATCTAAAGAGACCCTCTTAGAGAGCCACCAATAGTAAATTGCATTTGCAGATAGAAAATGTAATACTGATATTATCACTTTATCAAGCACATGTTGCCTGCGGTCACTGAGTTTACAACAGGTGGTTTCGGACGCTAAGTTTGTATGAAACATAACAATGGGTTGTCCACAGCACTGTCCTCTGTTTATGATAAACTCTTCACACTTTATAACCTGCAGATTGAAATAGTTAATGTGATTGTCTGTATGTTCTTACTTGCAGAGTATAACACATCTGCAGTGCTTCACTCTGTGGCTTGGTTCAACACTGATGTCATGTGTCATTCAATATAGGCCAGTACCAGTTTTTTTGACTGATAGTCAAAGTATTTAAAGATGCATTTGCATTAGTGTTGTTGTGTGTGTGTCCTGTTTCAGAAGGTGATTCTTCCTATTCTGTGGAGGTGTTAACTGCACAATTTGTTACAGAGTATTTTAGGAGTTCAGAAGCTTCAAACATCAGACATATTGTAAATGTAAGAAGCTGCTCTCTGTGAAGGTCTTGCGGCCATTTTGTGTTCCAATCAGATTACATTATAGAGTAATATTCATAATCCAAAACACAAATTGCTCCTGATTCTTGGAACCAATTTAAACTGTGGACATTTTGTCTGTTGAAAAACAGTGTTGTGTCTGTGAGGCAGAATTCAATTGAAGTCAAACATCTCTGTGTACACAGTTATGTTTAAGTAGGCTACATTACCATCAGTTATATAGAAACAAGTCTAACTACTCTGGTCTTGTTTGTTATGTGATGTGGGCTAGGTGACACTGAAAATGAAATCATCATCATGTTGTATTGCTCACCATATGATATAGGGCTCTACCTTTTAGTGTATTTCTGAGGAGGCTTCCTGGTTATGTTATAACCAGCTAACTGTGAAGCACAGGTGTAGCTCATAGCATTAATGATGAGTCATATCCAAAGTGTCTCATTAAGGTGTTCCAGTGAGCCGGAACCATTATGCATGCAGTACACAGTAATTAACATTATGAGCTAATACCATTAATTAGAGAGGATGGGGGTGTCTGGTGGGTGATGGCAGCATCTCTCCAGCCTGAGAGTAGAGATGTAGTAGCTATAGCAGTGGTACGCAGGCAGAAGTGTGATGCATACGTTTGAGGGTTGCACAGAATGGTTGGACATGTGGACATTTGACCTGGAGCGCTGAAAGGCATTTTGTGCAGCAGAGGGGACAAATAGTGAACAAGTAGTTGCTAAGGAACAATAGTGTCCAGTAAAGACAGCCATGCAAGCATGCAAAGAATAGAGCCTGTGGACACAATATCCTCCCACCCTGATCTGTAAGTTCTGCTGAAAGACCACAGCCTGTAGTTTCAGAATTATATGTATTGTGCAGGCAGAAAACATCAAATTTGTTATAAATAATATGCTCTGTGGGTTAATCCCCTATCAGTCATCAACATTGTCACAGTTTAACAGAAGTTTATCTGTCATCAACTGAATGACTAAATGTTTCCAGTAGAGCAAAACCTTAGTGTCTCATTTCAAAAAGTTAATATTAAACTCTATTTATAGGCACACAGGAATAATATTATAGATATGAGCTATGCTATTAGTATAATTATGAAATACATTTCAGAGATAGGCTTATATTACAACTGATGACTTTTACATCTATCCATATGTTAAGACACAATCACACACAATAAAGACCAGCTGTCAGGCCTTTGATAGAATATCACATTACTTTCTGAATTTGAACTATTTTCTAAATGAACATATATTGTATATGAACATAATTTGTAGTACAGGTTTGGATCTTCTCAGATATCTGCCTCTGTTTGGTCTTTGCTGTAAACATTTTTGCTGTGCTCTATATTGACATTTTTCCATTCTAGTTTTCCATGCGATACAAGTAATCTAAGGGTGAGACATCCAATTATCACTCCCATCATACTGGGACTTTGCAATTTGCAGCTCCAGATGAGTCTGTATCCCTAATTGCACTGACAATTACACTTATCTGTCGGAAAATTCATGCTATCACTCTAATTGGCCTAAAGTTCCATAAACACAAATATTGGGATCAGTAAACAGATTGCAGCTCTGTTTACACTGAAGTGAGGAGCTGTTCAGTCCACTCTCTTGCTCATAACAACGTAATGAGAGTGTTTATTCTGTAGGCCCACATCCGTAATGTCATGTTCTGATTAAGTTCATGATTCCTGTCTGTATTATATAAGTAGAGGCTCATACCTCCATGGGATATAATTTTCATATCAATAAACATTGTTTTATCAACCTATCTGGAGACAGTCATTTCATGTAGTCGTCACTAAAACACACAGTGATGTTATCACAGGTTTGAGGGTTGTAGGCTAGGCCTGCAGATGCTGTGGTGCATGTAGCTTTTTTGGACAACAACTTTTATTTGCAGAATATATATATTTTTAAGGAAAAACAGTACAAAACATATTATTTTAGTATTGGATTGATATGTATTGAATATTTTACAAATTAGATTAAATATCCACATACTTAGTTGCAAACCCACTGTTACTCATAATAAATAAAACAACTGAGTGAGAAACGACACAGAATTAACTTTTTTTGACCTGTCTGTTTTATGAACATGTTGGATTTATTTGACAACTGCAATGGTTTTCCTTTAGAGACACTAAATGTCAAGTCAACCAATTAAATACCAACTCTCATTCAGAATATACAATATACACTATCTGGGTGCTGAAAAGTATTTACTTGCAGCTAATCAGCAGACTAGTTGTCTCTCTTTGATGCGTGGACTTAAGGTCATAGCTATAGCCTAATAATTATAGCCTATAATAATATTTGTGGGCTTTGGTCAAGAATGAGTCTGTGTTTTTCATTATATTTTTTTGTTTCTTTTTGCTCATGCTCAGTGTAGAGGCCTGTGGAAACTCATTGCTTCATCACATATCATGTAGAAGGGAAAGAGAGATGCAGTAGGCTATCTACAGGTTTATGTTTCTCTTAAATGCAAAATAGCAGTTGAAGAGCAGTTGTAAATGTAAATCAAAACAAATAAGAACATATAGGCTTACATATCTTCTCTTATTTCTTATTTATCTCTTAATAAGAAAATATATAGGCGATATATTCTCTTATTTGTTGTATACATATTCATATTCATATTAGGTGTGTGTGTGTGTGCGTGCGTGTGGTGTGTGTGTCTCTCTGTGTGAGTGTGTCTGAAGTGCGTTTAACTACGTTTCCCATGATCCACTTCGGAGGAGCGACCGTAAACAGAAACAAGCGGAAACAAAGGAGGTTTTATTAAAACACAAACACATCCCTGGCCGTGGCAGTACTCAGGGAATAAACTACAGCCATTGACCTCTGCAGCAATATTAATAAAACTAAAAAACAGAGAGCGAGTGGAAGTGAGCCGAGGAGCGAGCAGCATCAGTCACCATGGCGCTGAAAAGAATACAGAAGGTAAGTTTGACTAGCTAGCTCTGGTTCCCCGGCTAATGGCAGCTAACTGACCGAGCAGAGGCTAACGTTAGGAGTTAATATGGTTCACTAACGAAGATTTCAACGCTTTTCCCGCACATAAACAACTTCTGGTGAACTTTGTAACGTTTCTGGGAATGAGCTGTGTGCTGACACCTCCCGTAACACACACAATAACAACTTCAAAGTTTCGTACTGTCTCGCTAACATGTAGCCAAGTTAGCTTCAGTGAGTGTCCTGTTTGGCTGCCTCCGTGTCAGTCTGTCACTGTTTTTTTTTGTTTTGTTTTTAAAGCTGTCACTCGACAAGCTCTTTATCTGGTCTGAGTGACCCAACCACAACCCTGTTGTTCTTATACATGTTCTCCTGGTTGTGGCCAGGCACTACAACGATAAGGAAAGTCCCTTATTCCCAACGTCGTTCATTTCCAACGGTTTCATTTTGTTGTTTTTTGTTATCAAACGTCTGCTCTGCTGTTAGTGCTGGCAGGATCAAGTGCTTTAATAGAGTATTAAAAATGGATGGACACCAGGAAAGAGTCAGATATCTGCCCTCTATACAAGTACAAGTATCCTGTAGGTGAATTATTTACTTAGTTGGGATAATATGAAATATAAAAAACATGTAGGCCTATACACTTTATTCTAGTTGTACACCTCCTAGGGAAGATCTTTAAAACCCTTCCTCTCTGGTGCCACACCTTTCCAACCAGGAAGTACCCTGGTACAGGCAGTGGAGGGGGGGAGCACTCATAGTAAATGCAGGCCTCTTGGGACAAGTTGTTATTGAAACATCAAGAAGAGCAATTGGTAACTGATGTATCCCAGTGAGTGTAGCCAGACAATATACACCCACCCCACTGAAATCATTGTCCCTCGACTACCCTCATGCGGCTGCTTTTGTCACTGAGGTTAAGCTCATCAAATTTAACCAGGGGAAAACATGATGCATTAAAAGCAGTATAACTAAGTGTAGTATTTTTTGCTGTCGAGCAGGAGCTGCAGGACCTGCAGAGAGATCCTCCAGCACAGTGCTCCGCTGGACCAGTGGGGGATGATTGTGAGTACACACACACACACACACAAATTTCAGGCCACAGCATTTCACCTGAGTACATCTGAAAGTGGCAGCTTCCTGCTGGGGGCTGTTTGATAGTTGATGTGTGGTAATAATACTCAATCGTTACATTGTTTCAATTGGGTTGCATAATACTAACAAATACAGAACTGTAATTGTAGGCTGACAGTTTGTCCTTGTAATGGACTCACCATCAACAGAATGAGTGTTTAAAATAAGAAGAACAAGGTTAGTTAGAGGAAGAGGTGTTAGAAGAGTCAGTCCAGATTTAAAGCTTTGCCTACAGGGTTGATTGCGAGCATCCCAACTTATTTAGGAAGTGACAGGATGGGAAACATGTAATAGTCGGGGAACTTGACTTTGAAATTTGTCCCCTGTTCTTCCAACAGAGCAGTGCTGACAGAGACATTCAGCAAAGCAAAACCTGCATTAGATTTGATAGGTTACCTTCTAAATAGTCTAAACCTGTACTGGTCAAAGTGGTAAAACCAGCTTCACCTATAGATAAACAAAGAGAGAGGTGTGAACTTCTGTGGGCAGTGGGTGATGGATGATGACAGGTGAACACTCTGTCTGTGTTATTCACTTTACATTCTTCTGTGTTTCTCTTTTTCTCCTTGATTGCCTCTAGTGTTTCATTGGCAGGCAACCATAATGGGTCCAGTGAGTATCACACCATCTGTTTAAACTTCCACTCCTTTAAATATAATTCATGTTAGAAACACTAGTAGAGAAGAACACCTCAGTTATTCCAGCTCTTATTCAAATTTGCATAATTCAGTGTCTAATTTTTGCCTAAATAAAAGCACAGAGCAAAGAAACAACCAGGGATTTTACAACCAAAGACAGTTCTTATTGAACTAAATGTAAAATTGTTTTTTTTTTTTTTGGGGGGGGGGGGGGGGGGGGGGGGGGGGACTAATTTTCCCCTTAATATGGCTCATTATCCTAATGGAGGATGAACCTGAACCAGTCTATCTACTTGTCTTTTTTTTATCTCCATTCTGTCGTCAGTAGTCCCACTCCCTGCAGTACATTGTTGTCGTAGGGTGTAGAAAAGCAGAGAGGTACAGACAGAGACTTTGTGACTTCCTTTAATTCTATTGTTGCAGGTAAGCTGGAAGTTAAACAACTCCTTCATGTCAGGGATGGTAAACCTTGGGACAGTTTACTGCTGACGTGTACCAGTTGTTCACTGGAGTTGACCTGCTTAAAATGGGTTGATCTAAAACTTTTCACCGGTAGTGTACCTTTAAGACCGTGGCTACCTACTTTTGCATTTCCTTTTAATAGTTTTGCATCATTGGCTCATTGCATCGTGCTCATCATTGCATCATCCCCAAGTGAACATAAATCTATAGGATAGGCGTCCCCACCTAAATGACGCATAAAGAACTGATATTGCTCATAATTCATTATTATGAAATTGCTGCATATTCTCATAGGAGCTGTAGTACAGTCATGTTAGCTAATTAGCTAACCTTGTGGCGTCACATTGGCTTTAACTGGAAGTGATGAGCATGGTAACCTATGAAGCACAGCTATCCTGTCCTGGAGTGCAGGCATGTCAGAAATTCAATTCATTCAATTCATTCATATGTGGCTCAAGCCACATATTGATGAGTCGCCTCGCCTCAGAGGAAAAACTGAGTCGTTGTCTTTATAGAAGAAAAAGCCCAAAACGAATGTACCAGTTACATCATATTTTCCCATTATAAAGCTGAATGGCATGTTTCTAGTAGAAAGATCTGACCATTTAGTTTTTATTAGTATTTATTTTATCAATTGGTAAATATATTATTACCAATAACACATGACATTTAGTTGAACCCTTTGATAAAGGGCCCTGTTCTCTCTGAAGGTGTAGTCTGCTGATTGTTAGTCATTTGAATGTTGGGAAATGTTTTTCTGACAGATGTCTCACTTGTCATTATGTCAGGGCGACAGTCCTTATCAAGGAGGAGTTTTCTTTCTCACAATCCACTTCCCCACCGACTACCCATTCAAGCCACCAAAGGTAAGAGCTGCTGTGGTTACTAAAGCCTTGTCCTGCCGTATCATGGAATTTATCACAGCTGGTTTTCAGTCACAAAACCATCAGGTGCTCAAAACCTATCCTCTTTCATACACATTTTGTAAAGGATGGCAGCACTGGCAAGATGTATGCTCCATGATTGCTTTCAATAAACGGCGACAGCAGACGATATTTGGGCCAAGATGTGTGATAGAGGGTGGATAATTAGCAACTGCCTGTGGTGTCGTTCCTCTGGAATCTGTAACAGTCTTCAAAAATACGAACTTATACAACTTTTTGGCTGGACTGCAACAGTGGGGCCAGCCCTCATTAATCATGAATTTCCCCAAGACGCACTCTACTGAGCCGCTCTGGTTTCCCAGCTGCCCAGAAACTGCAGGGAAGTGGAGGAGCACTCCCAGTACACTGAGTACAATGATACATGTAATGAAACTACTTTCATTACATGTATCATTGATGCTGGAAGAGACAGACAACGAACTAGACATAAGTCACACTGTGCAGAAAAAGCAGGAAAGATAGAGAGTTACTGGTACTCTACATAGCAAACAGAGGGAGGAATAAAGACCAAGGTCTACTAAAAGTCTGTCCCATTCTAGAGGGCGATGTAAATAGAGGCTACACTATTGTTAACCCCAGACAAAGAGACAAGTTCTTATCTTCTCTCTCATGTTTCCAAATTATCCGGTCTCTCTAAAATTTAGAGGGCCAAAGGCAGTCTAACCACATACTTTGCAAATTTGGAAGTGTGTCTTTAAAAGGCTACATCTCTTTATCTATTGATGAAAATGCTTGAATTAAAGCTGAGACTTCTTCTTTCTTTAAAATTGAATGTGCTGAAACACGGAGCATGAGGAACACTTCAGTATATTTTATCAGCTCATACAGACCTGTGTGAATAAATGTGCCTGTGTGTGTCTTTTTGATATTTTCACAGGTAGCGTTTACAACAAAGATTTATCACCCAAATATTAACAGCAATGGCAGTATCTGTTTGGACATTCTACGGTCACAGTGGTCTCCAGCACTAACAGTGTCTAAAGGTAATCACGCTCTCCTGTTGCTATGACTACTGTCAGATGTGACTACAACACAACAACTGTCAAATCAAAATGGAATAGTGCTTGATACTGTTTTGGCTGTTTCCATCAGTGCAAGTGTGAATTCATCCACATGTTTTAGATTTCATTCTGAAATGTGAAAACATTAATAACAGATTTACACTATATACAGTCATGGTCAGAAGTATTGGCACCCCTGCACTTTTTCAGATGGTAGGTCAAAAAGGTCCAGGTCAAACTCTTCAAATCGTAAAAAATCGAAAGACCACTGCTGCACCATGGGTATGGTTGGTGGTTTACTTGGGCAAAAAAAACGTAACGTCCATTATATGTTCAGTTCCAACAAAAAAGGAGACGAGCAAGCAACATAGAACAAAAGAATTTCCTCCGTGCCTCTCCCGCTCTGATAAGAAGAAAAAACAAAAAACATCGGCCCACCCAGGTGCATTCTGGTCCCTTACCAGCGACCTACCTCTTTTTGGTGCCCACAATGTGCCCAAATGAAATAAACACACAAATAATAAACAACAACACAACTGAACTAAACGAATAATAAACTGACAGAATACTACTGTATCAATCAGTAAATCAAAATCTAAATACTAACTGAACTAAATACTTCACTAAACAATAATACTAACAATAATTGAATAGCTCCACAACAGATAATTCCACATTTCTCCCTCAAGTGTATTTCTTTGGTTTGCTAAACACTGAGGAAAAAGGTAAAATCTTAAAACCTTATACACACATAACTCCAGAAAATAGACACGAGAAAACAATTGGCACTTTTCAAAAGTGAAAGAAAACATTGGATTTTTAAGCATGTGATGTCCCTTTAATTTGTATTTTAAGTCATCCTTTGCCAATTAACAGGTGCTGTTGGTAAGGGATTACACTTCATTTTTTGAGTTTTGTGTGTAAAATGTGAGATTTCTAACCAAAGTAATACACTTCTGAATACCAAAACATTTGTAGTTGCAACAATTTCCAGAGAGAACTTGGGGCATTATCTGAAAAAAGTGCAGGGTTGCCAATACTTTGGCCATGACTGTATGGTAATGTGATTTTTGACCGTTTTTACAGTCAAAATATTCTTTACAGCTGAGATGCTGTTGTGCACGTTAACCGAGAGGAAACAACATCAGACTCGTAGTTGGGGTTTTTCGTGTTCATGTGTGTTAATCTACCAAGAGCTTCAGTCTCTTTGAGAGCTGTGGCTGCCCATTAAACTATAATAAGTGACAGTGAACTGAAAATAGTTTGCACTATTTCCATTCAACATATAAATAGAGAATATAAAGTTTATGAGTTGCAACAGTATAGTGTGAGATTCCTCAGCAGCAACCTAAACTGCAGCCTCCAAAACAATCATTCATTTAAATTTATCAACACAAGCTGAACGTTACATTTTATGATGACATAATGGAGAATTTATTGCAGGACTGTTGGATTAGACTTCTTTTAGTGAGGTGTTTTTATGTATGTATACATCTTGTTTCTTTTCTTAATACCTTTTAATACTTTAGAGCACTGTTTATTGTTAAAGGTGGTATAAAGATAAACAAACTTTGCCTGAACGTCCTTTACTAATGTGATGTTTTGAATTTGTCTTCGTTCCAGTTTTATTGTCCATATGTTCATTGCTTTGTGATCCAAACCCAGACGATCCCTTAGTTCCAGACATAGCACACATCTACAAGAACGACAAAGACAAGTAAGTGTGAGCACAGGTTCAGGTGATGCTTCACTGTCCACTTATATCAGTGTCAACATTCAGTAACTCTTCTCTTCTCTTCTCTCCTCAGATACAACAAACTAGCAAAAGAATGGACCCAAAAGTATGCCATGTAAATGAAAAAATATCAAAGTAAAAAAAAAAAAAGCTGATTTTTTTTTCTTCTTTTTCCGTCCTTTTTTAAAGTCACAACACACTGTAAATTATAGTATGGAGTCATTCAGTAATCTTTGTTAACATTCATCAAACTGTAATGTCATTGTTATTAATCTGAGACCATACATTATTTGTTTTACTTTGAGAGAGATGGCCTGTGGTCATTTAATGGCCGTCTTGACATTTTAAAGTTTGGCAAGTTGATTTTGCATCAATGACATTATATTTTTAAAACACCAATTTGTTTCAAACTGCTTGACAGAATTCTTCATTTTTAAGCAAAAGTAGTGAACTGTATGACACAAATCCCACAATATGCTGCACAGCAACAAGGGAGGAGCTGTGCATTAGAGCGGCAGGATCACATACTTAACAACACGCACTGCTCCAAAACTGGAAAATCACAGCTTCAGTCTCTGCTCGCGTCCATCAGCAGCCAGCAAGATACACGCTCAACCAAGGGAATGTCGATGCGTGAATACCAAATATGTAAGAGCCTCATTTTGACACATGTCTGTAAAACAAAGGAATATTGACAGCATTACGGTAACCCCTGTAACATTTACAACGTCACCTCAGCTTCATGTAGGGGGTGATGGAGACTCTTGTTTAGCTCTTTTGCATCTTGTTGCAGACTAAGTTGAATGAAAGAATGTACTGTTGCAGATCCCCTTAAAATGGGAGCAATTACAAGTCACGTATTACTGTGTTCTTCATCTCCTATTATTGTTATTATTGTTATTATTATTATTTGTATAGTATTAAAAGCCTCCTCTTGAACTGTATAGCTGTTTCATTTGTTCTCATTTGAAGTAGAGTCATAACAATGTAAATCTATCATTAAAATTATGTACTCTTTTCCCCTGGGAATAGCTGTAATGTTGGATTTTTGGTTGGATTTACACAGGTACAAAGATCAGATTTTTGACCCAGCAAAAGCTCTACCCAAGGGTTGAACTTGTTCCTCTCTTCAACCTCTAATCTGTCTTAATACAGTATCTATCTATGCTATACAAAGGGTAAATAAAATAAAGAAATCTAATTTTCAGTACCTGTGTAAACACGCCTTCACTTGTGTCTTTGAGGCCTGTGTGGCACCTTTTGTACTGAATTAAAGAATGGTACAGTGTTTTCTATTATTATTATTATTTTTTTTAATCATGACTTCATGGTCTAGCTCAGTTTTTAGCGGTGTGTGTATAGCTGTGGGGAGTACAGTCTTTGTAATGTTGTCTTGGTTCATTTATTGATCAGCATCGTTGGGTATTAATCTAATTCTAATTTGTGGTAGCTATATTAATTGGTACAAAAACATACACCTAAATGCTATAGACGAACAAAAGTAGTAAACGAAAATAGCGAATGTTTACAAACATCAATATGGAGACCTATGAATATGCAACGTACAAGTACAAAATTGCACTAAATAAAGGGCAAAGTCTTGGTTCAAAATTGAGAAAAAAGCATGGCAAAAGGGCAAAACATACAGGTTGTCTACACTAGTAAAGACAACAGACTCTATTCAGTAATACACAAAACCGTATTTGGATACGTAGTATTTGTATAATTAATCATTCATAAAGTTACAGAGAGGTTCAATGTGCACAGGCTGGACAACAGGTGGTTATTTTCTTCTTCATTTTTTTTATATGACCATATAATCATAATGATGAAGTCATGCCAAAATACACCAACACATCCATATATATAGAAACATTTCTATATCTATGCTATGAACACATCCATGTAGAATAATAAAACTGAGGCGGAAGCGGAAGTAAACAGCGTTGACCCTTTCCCACAATGCACCGGGTGAGACTGAGGGCGCCTTTTGCTGTTCCCTGCATGTCAACAAGGAGGAGGGAGGAGACACCGCTTCAATTCAAACATCTAATGCATGAAATTAATAACACGCTGGCTTTGTGGGACAATACGTTACTGTCTTTCATTACTTTAGTTGACAGCCTTTTACGGTAATTAACACCGACATGGCTCCGTTCAGCGTCTTAACAGCCAGCGTTAGCCTGCTGGCTAAGTCCTTCGGCGTCTTCTCCTGCACCAGCTCCCTGGCCAGGTAGCTAACCTCAAGTTTACTCTCTGCAGGGCCAGGCAGCAGCGAGCTGAAGCTGGGGCACGGCTAAGTTAGCCAGCTAGCTTCAGCTCACTGCCTCGGCATTCTGCTTACTAAGAGACAGCATGCAATTTATTTTTTTTAGAGACAAGAGAGAACATAAAGGGAGAGGAAATAGTATATGACCTTAAGTCAACTACGACCATAACCAGACACAGCCACGTTTACGTTAATTCAAACAACATCCTGTTTGTAGGACGCTTTGAACGGCTGTGAGGATATTTGTGTTAATATTCAATAAGAAATAAAAGGTGTTAAATAAACAAGTTGACTTTTGACATTGTAAGAAATGCACGATTGTGGGGCTTACATGTCCATAACCACGTGCAGCATTTCTAGCCTCTTGCAGTTAATACTATTATGCTCAATGTTGTCTTTTTAGGGGGAGAAGTACATGCATGAATTAGTTCAGGCCCTAACACAGGCGATCCAGCAGACAGTGACCAAGATAGCTTATATATATTTCCACAGTGGATTTTCGTGTAAAAGGATTGTATGAGTTAAAGGAGTTCAGATCATTTAGTTAGTTAAGTTAATCATTTATTCAAAGAAGTGTTGCTGTGCTGTGTGGGATATACTATATTGGATAATTGACTTTAGAAAGAGATGTTTGAAATGTTAAGATGCACTTGAGAAGGCACCATCAAAATACACGTGCAGCCGTGCTTTGTGAAACATAATGTTAACGTGTGTGTGTGCACATGCCTCCCTCTAGGTGTACCGGTGTCCTGCCTGCTCTTTACATCAACCAAGTGAAATGTCTGACTTCCCAGGCCGGCCCTCCAAAGAGGCCCCTGAATGGATACATGAGATATGTCATGGAGCAGAAGCCATTCGTTATCAGACAAAACCCAGGTAAACTGTTGATTCTCGTAGGGATTTCATTAACCCATTGCACTGGTATGACAATAAGTATGAAGACTGTGTAATGAAATCACAGTTTTTAGTACAGGACTTTAATCATATTTTGTTATTAATTTTCATCTTGTAATATCTACCTTTAGAAATCAAACCAGTGGATATCATCAGAAAGATCGCCCAGCAGTGGAGAACTTTGAGTCCACAACAGAAACAGGTATTTACTTGCGTGCTTTAATATTAATATAAGTGCATAGCTTGTAGGCTAAGGCACATGGCCGATCATCTCTGATACAGAATAAATGTAACGCAACACAAACACAGTATCTGTTTCCATATAGGTCTTGTCACAATATTGTTGTGACCAAAGTTTTTGTTTTCTCTCCTGTGTAGCCCTTCCAGGAGGCCTCTATACGGGCCAGGGAGCAGTTTAAGGTGGATCTCCAGCGCTACCAGGCCCAGCTGACCCCAGCAGAGGTCCAGCAGCAAGCCCAGGAGAAAAAGCAGAAGTTGGCCAAGAGGAGGACCATCCGCAAGAAGAGAGTAAGATAAAGACTGTGTAGTAGTCAGACCGTCAAGATATATTTTCATTTCTGTGATATCTCAAGTATCTAGAATACTTAAACTGTGGCTTCTCCCTGTGTGTGTGTGATCCAGGAGTTAAACAGCCTGGGGAAACCTAAACGTCCTCGTTCTCCGTTTAACATCTTCATGTCAGAGCACTTTGAAGAGGCCAGAGGAACCACCACACAGGTACATCCACTACACCATGGCATGATTTTTTGACATAAGGTGGTATTAGATCTGTGGCGTGGTGTGCAGGTGACTGGGTCAGACGTGGTGCAGTTGTCCTGTCCTAGTAAACTTCATTGAAATTGGAAAAATGATTTTTTTTTTAATGAAAATGTTTTCCCCCTTAAGCTTCAATACAAAAAAGAGACAAAAAATAGACCCATAACCATAGTGTGTGCTGATGAGATGAAAGTGAAGAAGATGAAGTAGTTCAGCTGTTTAGCAGCAGGTGGTGGAGGCACTGTGATGTTCTCTGTGATGTTTAGCAGTTTGTGCAGCATCCTCCTCCCTATAACCAAGTTCAAGAGCTCCAGAGACACAGAGCCAGCCTTCCTGAACATGATTTGTTTGTTGGTGTTGCTGGATCTGGTGCTGCTGCCTCAACACACTGCAGCAAAAAACTTTGCAACGGCCACAACAGAGGTCTGCATTTAATTCCCCCAAAGGCAGCTCTGTCCTTCCCTGTAGAAGCCCTGATGTTTCATTTCTTGCTCAGTTCTCAGAGCGGACTCCACTTTATTTGTATCCCTCTATCATCTCCAGACTTGAAGTAGTGTTTAAAGAGGAACTATCCAGGATTTCTCGTTGGCCACATGGACAGGAGGAGGGTTAGCAAGACAGTGGAAAAGCGCCCCGAATTGCATAGTTCCTCTTTAACATACATGACGTGTTCAGGCTACATGTGGTTATGTGTTGCAAAAGAGAATTTTTGATCAGTTGATGATTCAACATTGTTGCTGATGTTTGTCATCCAGGCAAAGATGAAGTCCCTAATAGAGGACTGGAGGAATCTGTTCAACCATCAGAAACAGGTTGGTGCACACACTCACACACACATACAGTCATGACATATGCCTTGTTGTTACAGTTAACAAGGTTTTCATACAGATGTTCTGTGTGTCTTTGTGCCACTTCTCAGGTCTACACACAGCTGGCTGAAGACGACAAAATCCGCTACAAGAATGAGATGAAGTCGTGGGAGGAGCACATGGTGGACATTGGTCGAGACGACCTGATCCGAGAGCAGACCGTGTCTGCCAAGAAAAAACTTGCTACCAAAAAGAAACCCACAAAGAAAGCAAAAGCGAAAGTGAAGAAGGCCGCTGCCACAGGAAAGACACAAGCAACCAGGAAGACAACGAAAAGTAGCCCCGCAAAAACTGTCAGGACTACCAAGACCACCAAGACCACCAAGAGCAAATAGAATGTGTCCATCTACTGAGTCTAGAGGAGAAAGAGTGATGACAACTGAAGACAGGAGTTCTGACGGCACAGGGCTGGGCTCTGTTTCTGACTTTCAAGTTCAAAGAAAAAACAAAAAAACACATAGTGAGCTGTTGTTAATCATGCTTCTTAGCTCCAACTGGCCAGGCTTTTTACAGCATTCAGACTATTACAATAATTTCACGGCAGTTACTCCCATATTCAGTTCAAATAACTCCCAAGTGAATCCTGAAAGCAGGATTGTTGCCAGCTACATTATGAGCTTTTTTTTCTCATCCACTCTAAAAACACACATCTGGCTTAGAGAGGTTGAAAGTTGTGCAGTGCAGCTTGATAAGTGATGAGATGTAATGATTGTAAAAGCGTAGATATTTGAGTGAGGTGTGGAAGTGAATACAGGAGTGTTCAGGTTTCCTGAGTGGAACCATGGTAAACTTTGAGGGAAATGTTAAAAAAAAAAAAAAAAAGTACTATTGCCGTCCCAAGAACAACTACAGTTTCTATTTTTGTTATACCACAGAGTGTTGAGATAAAGAGTGAGACTCTATTTTGTTGTCAGCAAATCCATGAAAAGTCTATAACAGTGTGATTGCCTGTTTGTCAGTACTTCCTGACTTCTCTACTGTAAGTCTCAGCTCCAAACCCCTTTAGTTCCTACTGAAGAGCATAGTACCTCTCAAATACAGTTTCAATTTAAAAAGAAAAAGGTTCAGAAATTTCACAAACCAGCTGCTCACTGTGATCTGAGACAGTCAGGAGGCGGTGATGGCACAGTGGAGCTCATTAGTCTACTTCTTACTGGCTATGGATTGACAGCACTTAAAGATCCGACGGTACCACAGCTCCCCTGAATGCAACCTGACTGGACGGTCACTGTCATTACATAAGCTTTTACATCCTAAAACTGTGAAATCGTTGCGTAAGTAACATAATCAACGGACATTTTGGGCTTTAAACACAAAACATCATGACTATGCATTGTTACAAAGGAGCTTATATGAGATGCTCTTTTTTTTTCACAGCATTTATGTTTAAAGAAACTCAGATAATGTCGGTTAATGACCCTGAAATCCAGATTCTCTGTGGTCTTCATGTCAAGTCACACTCTTGTTAACTATGAAGAACGTACTTTCAGTATTGACGGTTTTGTGTTTAGAGCTGCCATATTCAGACAGTAACAGTTTCTTTTCTTTGTATTGTGTGTTAACTGAATAAACATTTACATAAACTTTTCTACAAAATGAGTTTTTGTGTTCTGTAGCACGCCACCCCCACTCATATCAATAAACAGTAGATTTTATGATGCAGAGAGTGGGAGTGAGATGTTATAAAATACACCATCAGACAAGAAATGCATCATTTGCTCAATTGAAACAATACAGCTTCTGAATGAGTTATTTGAACTACATAAATGTGTTGAATATTCATGAACAATATTATTGAGTTATTGTCCAGCATACCTTAAGATCGACACCTACAGATGTATATGAGAGAAACATGACAACTTCTGCTGACTTTGAGCATGGTCAAGCCGAGGTATGTTGTGTTTGAGTAAATAAGTAATAAAACATTGAGTTGAAATGCTACACTCATCTCCTCTGGGTGAAAATGAAAAGCAGTTGCAGCAGTATTTACAGTCAACAGTAATGACAGGCTGAACTGCAGCTGACAACACTTACCAGATGACAATCAATCTCAAACCCTTCAACCCTCCACACTGGTTCTGTTGGATGTTTCTTCCTATTAAAGGGAATTGTGGTCTAACACTGAAAGACCGTAACCCTGACATTCTATTGTGAATTAATTGAATAATAAAGTTTATTTTAGCATTTTTCAAAACCAATGCAAAACAGTTCAAAGATTCTGAATTAATTGAAGGCATGAAACCAAGAAAGCATCAATCTCATCACGATTTACAATGTCCAGAGTATAAAACAGATGATATCAGTATAAAGGACATCAAAATAAATGATGGACAGTTAATAAAAATGAGCTTTAGCCTGAGCTCCTCAGTCTAGTTTTAAACCCATGGACAGGAGCAGCAGGTTTGCGTCCACCACTCAGGATGAAATATGATGTTGAGCGATCAACAACCTTCAGTACAAACCTTCACAGCCACTGCTGAGGGCTGCTCATAGGACGGTCTGCTAAACTGGATGAGAAGATACACTACACTGAAGTCCAGCAAAAATAAAAACAGAGCTGTGTCTCCTCCTGCATCAGACTGACACATTTTCTGCACTGAGATACAGTATATTTCAAGATTAAACTGAGCAGAAAGTGCAATGGAAAGGTTTTCCAGTCCGGTTCTGGTCTGCAACATCTGGATTCACAGATGCTCAGGCTGATGTGGAGAGACATGTAATAGTAACTGATGCGGAGGCAGCAGAAGACCAAGCAGACAAAACAAACACAATAGTGGTGGAAATATGGCAGTGAAACATCAGTCAATGCTACAAATGTAACAGAACATCATGTACGGTATCAGTGCTCCAACAGCAGCGTTCAGTCTTTAGATTCCACTCTTACTCCTGTTTTTAAAGTTTGCATTACAATGTTGACCTTTGACCTCTTCCAAGTGGATGCTGGTGACTGGTGTTCAGTCAGCTCACAATCATGTTTGCTGCTGTGCTGGTGAGAGTAGAGCTGAGTTAGTAATTATCAGTTATCAGTGCACAGGAAACAGAAAGACCGAGTTTAAACCCAGTATTCATCTTTCCAGAAATCAACTCAGACAGAGATTCATTCAAATTCTGATGGTTTGTTTGTACCATCGCAGGATTTAAAAAACTTCTAACCAGATAAAAGTTTTCACAGATTAAAAATAGTCAAATCAGGTTCATGAAGTAGCTGCCTTAAAGACCTCAGAGCCGAGGTATAGAGAACTGTGCCAGAACTGCAGAACGAGCGCCGGCAGACCAAGAGTCCAACATTATTTCCACTTTTGTTGAATAGTTTTTAACTTTTCAGATCTGCTGAGATGATCAGAGTCCTTTCTGCTGCTGTGCTGAGGCTTGCTTCAGTAAAGCATGGAAGTCGGGAGACAAGACCAGTTTGTGGTGGACATTTCCCAGCACCATCATGTCTCCAGGCCGTCCGTCGGACAGACGCACAGACACCAGTTGCTGCAGAAGGAAGAAGAGATGGATTCTGTGACAAAGTACGTTTATTTTTAAATCACAAACTGACTCAAGACCACTGGCACAATATTGCTCTGGTTTGGTAGCGTTTCTGAAGACATGTTTAATAATAAATTAATATAATCAAGTAATAAGAAATTATTAATGGTATACGTTTTTCTGTGACAAATCAAAAAAATAAAATACAATTTAATTTGTCACATTTAGCTGTGTTTATTAATGTAATAATTTTTTAAGACAAACAACTAAAATGACTACCATTCTTATTTTATAATGCACGCATGCGGTACCTGCAGGAAGGAGAACGCAGCTCCTTCAGAGACGTCCATGACGATGTCGCCCAGCTTCAGCTCCACCTTTCCTGACCTTCTGATCTGCAGTTTACCCAGAAATCCCTCTGGGAATTGTGACAGCACGGGACAATCTTCCTTCATCACAGCCTGCTGGAGAGACACACAGACACACAGCATCAGAAAAACTAGCTGGTATGAAGTAACATCAGAATTATCTGCAAGCAGAGACCACTATAGGAAAGAGGAGAGAAGATGGGAGTCATACAGAAACGTAAGAACTTATAAGATCAGTTTTAGTTTTCTTTGTGTTGACTCACCTTTGCCTCTAGATGTGCAGGCCTCTTCTCTTCAGCCTTGCCTCCCTTCTTGGCAGCTCTGGCGGCGGTAGAAGCTACAGTTTGGTCTGGCTTCTGTCCAGACGCTCTGCCCGGCATACAGTCAGGGAGCTGCATGAAGAAGAGCTCCTCTCTACCAGACAGGCTGAGGTCCTGCAGCAGGTCCACCAGAGATGACTGCTCTTTTTTGGGGAAGTCCGTCCTGCTGGGGCCTCTCCTCGCCTGGGCTCCACAGACCGGAGGAGGGTTCTCTGGACCTGACAACACAACCACAAACTCATCAACACAAGGATGGACTCAAGGAAGTCCCATTATAGTCACATGGACTGTAATGAGCTCCTTGTTAAAGGGATAGTTAAACATTTTCACAAATTCACCTATTGCCATAATCCCTATAGTTTTAGGAGTAGGTTCATTACCTTTTTATCGGCGCATGTTGCTTTGAGATCAGCGGGGCAGAGACGCAAGCTGCTCAGCGAACACAATGGAGGTGAATGATACAGGTGCCCTGTCCCTCATCAAATACACAATCCAACAACTCCAAAACGCTCTCATAGAGAAGTTGTGACCTGCACATTCACCACGCTATGAAATGATCATGTGTAATTATGTAACACTGCGAGACATGAAGCAAATACTCTGAACTATTTGTGCTTTTGAAGTCACTCCGCCAGCAGCCATGTCTGGAATGTAGTTACAGCTATGCATTTGCCTAGAAAACAACTCAGTCTCGTAATGTCACAATATTATTTCATAGCGTGATGAATGTGCAGGTCACAACTTCTCCACGAGAGCGTTTTGGAGTTGTTGGATTGTGTATTTGATGAGTTTTGAGGGACAGGGGACCTGTACCGTTCACCTCCGTTGTGTTCACTGAACAGCTTGCGTCTCTGCCCCGCTGATCTCAAAACAACATGCACTGATAATTAAAGATTATGAACCTACCTCTCTGACTATAGGGATTATGGCAATAGTCGAATTTGCCAAAATGTTGAACTATCCCTTTAACCAACATGTAATGTGGCACTATTGAGCAAAAAGCTGTAGCAGAAGCAGAGGAAGGTGGTTTTCTCACATGTTCTGCTGGACTGACACAGAGGCAGCTGGATGGGCTTCAGCCTGTCATCGTTGCACAGATCTGGATCATCTATGAACTGAAAGTGAAACAAATAATATGTGTTATGAGCTATTTATTATCAGTTATTGTTAACTTAAGAAATCATTTTACATGGATGACATCCTTAACGGAAGCGCCTAACAACCAAACCCGAAGAACTTTATTTTCAGTTTAATTGGAGAGAAATAATTCCTGGAGAACAGCTTTCTGTTCACATTTGAGATGGAGAACAGTCACCTGAACATAACTCTGCTCACTTTTCATGAAAGCTCTAGGTGAAACTTAGTTATAAGTCCAGAAACAAATGTTCTGGTGTCAGCAAAATGTGAGATAAAATGTCAAATGGGAAATAGCATAATGTAGTTCAAGTGAGAATTGGAGAAGCTGAAACTGCATCTACAACCACATCCAGGAACCCTCCATTCTCTCTTTACACCAAAGTTAATCTGCTCATTTTGGCGCCAGACAATCGCGTTACGATTGACTCATACATTTGTGAACCTGGGTGGGTGTTGATGGTTGGAAGTACTCACATCATCCCTCTGTAGTTTACTGAGGATCTCATCCTCATCGTCCTCTGAATGTTTCCTCTCTTTCTTCACAAGTTTACACACAGGAGCGGTGGTGGAGTCGCGCAGGTCTGCAGAACCTCGCCAGCCTGAACACATATAACCCATCTGTAATTAAACTCTAGTGTATAAACTCGCTGAAAAAGGAGGGATATGAAAGAAACAAGGTGGACACCTGTTCTACAAACGGTGTCAGCGGGGCCCTGTTCGAAGATGGAGTGAGACTGGATAGTCTGAGGCCTCTCTCTCCTCTTCCCTCTGTTCTCCCTCGCTCCTCTCCTCTCATCCCTCTCTCTTCTCTCCTTCCTCGGCGCCACGCGCGTCTTTTCCTTTAACCTGGGCGAGAGTCGGACACAAAGCTCACCATCATTTACCTCGACGCCCTGACAAGGCGGTGCTCGTTATGAGACATCGATGGTCACTCACTCGTCTTTGCTCTTCCTCACAGCGTGGATGTTCGGCTCAAAGGTTTTCTATGGAGATGAAAAAGAGAAGAAGTGAAATAGAAAATATTGTCAATACCATAATACTATTTGGAACAATCTGCTACAAATATTGTATAATGTATTTGCTAAATACTTAAATGCTATAAATTGTATTTTCTTGTTGGTGATGATGATTTTTTTTTCTCACCAGCAGATTATGTTTGCTCTTTATAACTAGCTTCACTTTAATTGTGACTCTCTTGCTTTGTAGATTTACATAACGTTTTTGACCATTTCAACTTTAAACTACTACTACTACTACTTTTCAGACTCTGCTTTAGGCTCTTGCTCTTCTTGGTTTGTATACATGGACCCAAAACTGTCCCAGCACATTAACAAGCAAATCCTGCCATCTGCTGGTTCTCATCCAGAACAGTATGAGTCTGGGGTGCTTTATTTAACAGAAATGTTAGTTTCCAGCAGCAGCATAACACAAACCTTTTCTCCTTCTATATTCTCTTAGGGAAAATTAGGTGTGCTATCTGTCCCACAGGTCTGATAATATAAGAAAATATAAGACATTTGACATGGTTCAATTATGTGATTTGCCTGTCATCAACATGACAGTGTTATAAATTGGATTTATTCAGTTTCAGTATAATATCATCTCATATGTTTAGACACATATAGATCTGTGTCCTGCTTTTTTCTTTGTTTTTTCTTCACTTTGAAAGTGAGGATCTGGGTGTAATCTCATGTGGGTTGGGCCAAATCAGGCACCTGATATTTATCCAATCACCTGCATCCATGTGATTCTCTACTTGTAGTTATTATATTCTAATACAGTTTTATGGTTCAGTCCCTTCGTGCTGTAATAGATATCTTATGATCCTATGGTGTATGGATCATTACCTTTGGTTTTTTGTAGGCTCCCCCCAGTGTGAAGTCCCTGGTCCTGAGGGACGACAGTCTACCTGGTGCGGTTGGGGAGGACAGAGCCCTGACCGCTCCTGGGAGTCCTCTCCCCGCTATGAGACTCACCCCAGCCCCGCTGCCGAGGCCGGAGGGACCGGGTGCACTGGCCGAGTCCCCCGGGTCGGTCATGATGGGATGGGGAGGAGGTGTGGTGTTTCACTTTAGCGGTAACCGGAGCTTCATAGGCCGATGAACAGCGTCACAGTTTGGGACTGTCTTGGCGCTTTTATTCTTAAAGTAATGGCGTCGCGCAAGTCAGGTTTCACTCAGCTGCTTGTGCTCTAATGGAGACACCACAGTCTAAACCGAGCACTGCTCCACACACAGCAGACAACTTATCAGCTTATTATCCTCCATTTTGTTCCTACAGGCGCTATAAGACTGCGCCAGTCCGCTGCCCTGTGCTCCCACGCAGACACAATTATTTCCGTTTTTGCTGAACGCGGCACCATGGACGGTGATTACACTGTGTCCCGCTCATGGTCCCGCTGCAGGGCAGTAGCTGTCCTCTTGGAGGCTGTGCACAGACAACTCCTCATCTCTGACACTTCGTCGTCTCGTCAAAACACGGCGGGGTCTCCGGGCGGGGTTTGTAGAAAATGCAGCCCCAGGTAAAGTCGTCCAGTATGCCCAGGCAGCTTCGTTACTCCGGCAGTTCCGTTTTACCGCCTGTTGGTACCAGGTCAGTTTAAAAGGCTCTAACGTCCTTCCGTGCTGCGCTGCTATTGTTATTGATTTGAAAACGGTACTTCACACGTGCGACCACAAGATGGCGGTGTTTGTCCGGTGTGTGTGTGAGAGCATTTCCTGTCTTTTCTCAGTTACAAAGAATCCCAACCATGGATGTATTTTATTAGGATCCCAACCATCCCAACCAAACCAGAGAAAAAAGAGGGCGAGGAAGCGCTGCGTGGATCTTGGAGTGAAAAAGAAAAAACAGGTGCTCTTTGGCTGCCACAAAACTGATAGATTCGAAAAATAGAATATCTCTCCATTTCTTTACGTTGTCTTGTATGCTGTGGTCCATCTGGTTGGCTTGGGTCTGCTAGTTCTCTTGGTAGAATTGGCATACCGGTATCTAAACTTTCTGATTGATATCTGTGCTCCTCCTGTATTGTCCCCTATGTTGATCTACCTCTTGTTAACCCTCTTTTTTAATGGTCAGTTCAAGCTTCATAAAGCAGCAGCCTGTTAGACACAGGTGTGCCTCATAATTGATGCCCCAGTGTGAGCCTGGGCCTGTAGCAACCCTGATGAAGGCTCATTTGAGCTGAAACCCGTTGGTCTTAGCTTTAAAGCTGGGGTCTGTAATCCTGTTCAGAAGCACTTTTCGTTATACTGGGGGAAATGGCCCGTCTAATTTCAGAGGAATCAGTGCATTATGTCATCAGGAAAAGGAACGGAGAAAAACAGAGCTCTGTGACAGCCGCAGGACTGAGAAAACTCCGCCCAATCTGTATCCTTCAGACCGAAGGGCACGGATTGGTCGAAGTTTGCTCGGAGAGTAAAGAACCAATCAGATGCCTCCGTGTCTCGTTCTGCACCCGCCCCCCTCCTACGCGCGCGTGCACTGTCTTCACGTCTCGCTGTTGTTGCCCGGCTGGATAAAGTCAGCACTGCTCTGCAGAAGAACGGATTTCATGCTCATTTCTGAGCAACGGCTGAGAAAATGCAGCCCAAATCACCACTTCCACGGTTACTTGTAACGACTCGCCCCGAGAAAAAGGCAAGGAAGAGAAAGCCGGAGGAAGAAAAGGCTGGCTGCTGACAAAACGGCTCGGGATCAGTCTATGCTCTGGATACAGCAAGAGGCTAAACCAGAGGAAACATCGGTGTAGCTTCAGGTCGGTGGAAACAACTGAGGGATCTGGGCCTGAAAAGTGATGCCGAGGTTGCTCTCTTCTGCTGGACAGGTAATTATTTGTTTTGCTTCGGGGAGGATTTCTTATTTTCATGAAATATGTAGGCTAACTTTTGCTAACGTAGCTATTGTAGCTTGTATTAGCCAAATGCTAATATTAGCTTCTCTGTGGGTTTAAAACTGGTCGGTGACGCTAGTATTGAATAGATTCTACCATAGTCGTCAGTGTCTGCATTATTATTGTGATAAAAGACGCACATATGTTGGCTTTTACGTTTTACAACTGTTACGTATTTATGTTTTCATAGTCATGACATGAGAAGGATCGATCAACCTCGACGCAGTCTGAACGGATTGATTAGCCCCCTGCGAGCTTCAACTACTGTTTCCAAGTCTCTGTCCACGGTGAGTTCAACTTGCTGCTGCTGCTGCTATTGCTATGAATATGAATTTGACCAACGTTGTCTTTGGTGTGGTGTAAAAATCTGTCTTTCATATCTAGCCCTTTCTGTTTTATGTGGCTCAAAGTGCTATTTGAGGTACTTCAGAAAAGTATTATTGCACATATAGTATATATACATTATATGAAGTGATATCTGCCGTATCATTATACAGACATTGTGTAAATGTTAGTGATTATCTTTTGAGAAATATGATGGCCTGAGGATAAAACCTGTCCTTCACCTTAGGAGGCCAGCACTCCACACAGAGTTGTTAACATCAAACAACAACCACCAACACTAAAATAAAACACAGCTACCTTAGGTTGTACCTCTAACTTTGTGTGGTGTTGGTGGAGTAATTGATAATGTTAGCCTACAAGCTTGTCTATGGACTATACTCTGTTAGCTGCTATGCAGAGAGGATAGGGGAAAACTGAGGATCTTCTCAACAGTTTATATAAATCTTTATGCCTTTTTGTTCTGTCAAAACATCTTCCTTTCAACTGCCAAACCCAAGATTTCTATTTCTACATATAAACAGTTCTGTGTTTTGTGCTCTATGAATGAAGGGTAAATGTATGTTGATGCTGCACTGACAGTATTCTCTAATTCTGCAATCTTCACAGAGATGATGAATTCTCAGTAGCTGGGGTTCAGGAATCAGACATTAGCTGCCCAGAGGAGACAGCTCTTCAGCAATTGCAAGGTATGTTACTGTGACAACCATCCCTGCTGCCTTGCTCTCTCTCTCCTCACAGTAGCAGGGTGGTCAGTGGCCGAAGCTGCACCTGGGCTCTGGGGAGGCTGTGGCCTACAACTCCCTCCTGGAGTCAGCTGCTCTCCCTCTCTCCTGCCTGCAACACCTCCTGCTCTTTGGTTGATGTTTTGGTTCTGTTTTTACACTCTATAACACCCCACACACACATACTCTTCCATCCATACACCCACTTACATTACTGATCTTACAGACCACACATGCCATGCTTAGTTTGTTCTTTTTCAATCCTTTTTAATCAGGAAAAAAAGGGGCAAAAAATATTATTGGCATTTTTGAAGAGGACACTTTTGTCCCTAAATGATAAGAACGTATGTTTTTCATAAGGGTGTAGGTTATAGGTTGTATCACAGCCACCACACTAGACAGGAGTTACCTCCTGCTCCTTATGATGTTGCTCCTTTCAGACGTTGTTCAACTGGGGCAGAGCTTTATGCTTTAGACCTTGACGCATAAAACTCCACCCCGAGTAAACTGTAAGCTAATATGAATGTATCACACAAAGCTTATTATCTTTTCTCTTATTACAGATACGGCAAGGTGTACAATAAAAAGTCGAAGAAGTGGAGCCTTACCACAGAAAAGGTGGAGATGGACTACAGTTACATTGCAGATCAACAGAGCTGACAAAACACTCCTCATACACAGCCTGACCTGTCTGCCTTCCCTGGAAACACCTTTTCCATGTAAACACCTTCTCCAATGTGTAGATATACTCATGTTGAAAATGTACAGATACTTATGTAACAATAAAGGGTTATACCAACTTTGTTGTAATTTTTCTGTAATCACTTATTTTTGTTGTGGTGGTGAGAAAATGTATAGCTTCTTTTGCAGAAATACTAAAATGAAAGGCATTCATCACTTTCAAATTTTTATTAAAAACAATATAAATAACAAAAGACAAAATTTAAATATAAGTCAAAAATATAAATAAGAATAATAAAATAACTTTGGAATGTACAGACTGTAAACCTCAGTGTAAATTTGACAGGAATCTAATGTAGAACACAGTATAAACGGCAGGGCTCTAGTAAATCTTACAGTGTGTTTACACTCTACAAGGGACAAAACCTTTATACTGTCCATGAGGATCTGGGTAGCGGTCTCTTTATTTTCCAGACACAGGAACTAGGTAGACATGAAGCTGGAGGGCCTGGCGGAGGAGCATCTCCTGATGCTGACATCTGCAGGTATCAAACAGGAGGTTTGGGTTGATGAGATTCTTCCAAGCTCAAGTCGTTCATTTCTAGCCTGTAAAGAGAATAGTTCATCAAGGAGATTAGACTTTCTCATCATGTTGTCCTTTATTATTACTAATATTACTGGAATTTCATTTATTATTTTTTGTATGTTTATATTTTCCTTTTCTATTTGTACCTGGCCATGTAATATAGGCTATATTACTATATGGCGGAGTGGCCCAACGAAAGCTTCTCCTCAGTTCTAGACACATGAAAGGTTGCATATAGAGTTTGCAAACAACCACCTAAAGCCTGTTAGTAACTCTTTGCAGCATTTCCTGTGTCTAACACTGAGGAGAGGCTTTCGTCGGGCCACACACACAAGCTGCTGGAAGCTGCAGCAATGGTTGAATGGTTGACCTTCTACTTTCTCCCATCTCCACACAGGATCTGTTGAGCTCAGAGTGATCTTTGGGTTCTTGGTTACTTCTCTGACCAAGGCTCTCCCCAAACTGTTCAGTTTGGCTGAACGGCCAGCAGAATATTTTTGTAGCCTCGCCCAGATCTGTGTCTTGCTACAATTCTGTCTCTGAGCTCTTGGGATAGTTCCTTTGACCTTATGGTTCTCATGGATATCATTTTTGCAACAATTCTGGGTTTGTGCTGTCATTATGGGGGGTGGGGGGGGTTAGTGTAGATTGAAGACATAAACATAACATAAAGCTGCAAAATAACATTGAAAATGTGAAAGGGGTCTGAATAGTTTCTATATGCACTGTTTGAATTATTTTACAATAAAAAAAATCCACAATGGTTTATTTATATCAAAATGTTTATTAATTTATTAATCAAAGAACAGTTGTTATTATTTTAAGCAAACAAACTTGCAATACAGTCATGAGTGACTAACAAACACATCCAATTGTTTGTACTATTTTATGTCTTAAAATGAGCAATTATTACCTCTGTTGCGCTTTGAAAAAAATGTTGAAAAATACAGTTGGAATAGTTACTTCAACAACATTACAGCAACATCACAGCCTATATTTGTTAAGTTTATATTGGAAAATCTGAATTTTCATTTTGTGCATGTGTGTTGATCCCTGATTTCTTAGGGGAACATTGATATCAGTCTCTGCAAACACGTGTGAACTGTATAGTTGTCTTTAGTTTTGATTAGGGGAGGCTTTGATGCTGTCTTATCTTTTGTAACCACATTGTGAAAGGGCAATATGATTGGAGTGATTCCACTGAAGCACAGACTGCGTGTGTGCAGGGACAGAGGAAGAAAGACAAAATAGCATCAGAACGTCTTAACAGTCGAGGCTCAGAAGTCCAGAGTGCATCTTGCTATGAAACAAACTGACATGAAGATACCAATATCACTGTTTTTAGTTGCAGAATCAATACCAGAATCAATATGGCTAAGTAATATTTGTGCAGGAAACCTAAACGGAACGGGATAACTTTTTTTTTACTTTATTTTACCCGGTGACTCTACGTTTTGAGATTGCTTTCCGAATTCATTATGCTCTAGTCCCTTTACACATTTTGTAAGTAACTGCAATGACAAACACAAGCACAAGAATCCCAATTACTGCTGACAAGCCAATCACTATGTCCATCATGTTCTCTGGATCTGCAGACAAGACAGAAAAAGTGTATAAGTAACCAAATACAAAAAACAATCCCCATCATTAAAAATTCTGATGATGATTCAAAGATCTCAGACTACAATAACTTTTTTTAAACTGATAAGATATGACCTCACAGCAGTTAGATAATGTAAAAGAGCCCATGGCAATGTCAGGGTTGAAGTCTGCTGATGGCTATCACTAGGCTAGATAGTGGTCTCTTATCTTCCCACTGTGATATACTGAAGGGTAACAGTGGCTGCCAAATCCACTTTATATATATTCACCACTGCAGAAAGATATCATCTGTATGGAAAAGTCCAACAGAGGTTGGACACCTGATATATCAAATAAATAGAAGAGATAAATGCAATACATGTTTCAAATTTAAGGCTGTAAATGTTTGTGTTTCAGTGGTCAAGGTGAACTAAACATTACTGCCAGTGGAAACAAGCAAGACAATAAGTCTATATACATGATAATGTAAAATGGTACTTTCACCTTAAAGGGATAGTTCAACATTTTGGCAAATTGGCCCATTGCCATAATCGCTATAGTCATAGCAGTAGGTTCGTTACCTTTAATTGTCGGTGTAAGCTATTTTTAGAACGGAGGAGCGGAGCGTCAGGCTGCTCAGGGCTACGCTATGGAGGCTAATGGAATTTCTTGGTTTTCCTCATCAAACTCATCAAATACAAAATCCCAAAACTCCAAAAGGCTGTGGTGGACAAGTTGTGACCTGCACAATCACCACGCTATGAGATAATAATGGAACGTTACGAAACGGAGCCGTTTTCGAGGTAAATACAGGGTAAATACAGAGTCTGCTTGCTGAAAAACTGTCCCTGAACGCAACGCGCATCAGCGGTTTTGCATGAATTTACCTCTAAAACAGCTCCGTCTCGTAACGTTCCATTATTATCTCATAGCGTGGTGATTGTGCAGCTCACAACTTGTCCACCACAGCCTTTTGGAGTTGTTGGGTTGTGTATTTGATGAGTTTGATGAGGAAAACCAAGAAATTCCATTAGCCTCCATAGCGTAGCCCTGAGCAGCCTGACGCTCCGCTCCTCCGTTCTAAAAATAGCTTACACCGACAATTAAAGGTAACGAACCTACTGCTATGACTATAGCGATTATGGCAATGGGCCAATTTGCCAAAATGTTGAACTATCCCTTTAACAAAAAATATTGTGTTGTCTTACCCTCACTACGTTCCAGCAGCATGGTTTTGGTCTTGTTCAAGTTTCCATCGTGGATTTCTGGTTTTATTCCCAGTAGGTGACACATCAGTGGGTACAAATCAACCATATCCAAGGGATCCACCTTCGCGTTCTTCTGGAAGTCAGGCCCCACTGCCCTGAAGAAGGCTTTCATGTCCATGACTTCATTATCATAGCCGTGGTCTCCTTTGTTGGGGTTCAGAGGTAAAAACTATATGGACACAGAAACAAGACAGTTCATAAGAGTCAAGGTCCCCTGACAGATTCAAACTCAGACTTTCAGTAAAATAGCAGGATATGAGAACTATTGACACTGCATGATCATGTGATAACCTTTAAATTAAAGGTCCATAAAGGGAAAACCAATACATCATCAGCCTCAAAGATACATCTGTAGGTCTGGTGTTGAGTACGGAGTACCCCACTAAATACGATTCATATTTAACTTTCCTAACATACAGAACTCTTCAAAGCTTAAAGCAGAAGTGAGTGATCCGGTCGTTTTCGCTAATGCTGCGTTCCAGGCAGGCTTTTGAAATCGTAAATTACAGCTTCAAGTCACAACTTACGACTTTGTAGCGTTCCAGGCAACCCACTCGTGTTTTTCCGACCTGTTTTACCGGTGAAAGTCACTATAACGGCCACTCTTAACTTCCGACCGGTGAACTCGTACCAGATCGAACTGGTATGACTTCACGGTCGGAAAAATACGAGTTTCCTTGAACGCACCATAACAGTCGTCGTCCCTACGTCACCACATTCACGGCGTTCCTTGGCTGCACACACAGCCCTGCATGCCGTTCTCTCTCCTCATTGGATAAAAACTGTAGGATACGATAAATGTTTTCTCTTCGGCTCAGAGCAGAGCAGAGGGACTGAGAGACCCGTGTTTCAGTCCAAACACTCTATGTAAGTGATTGCTGTCGGAAGACATAACTATTTAAGACTTATATTAACACAAATATATCACTCACTTCTGCTTTAAAAACACTCTCTAACTCTCACCCCATTGATAAGATATCCAGGGTCAGCAAAGAGGATGATGGGCAGGAGTCGAGGATGTTTACTGTAGTGCAGCCTGGCTGGCATCTCCTCCTTTTTATACACATGAAGGTTAGGGTGGGCTCCCTTCAAAGCCTGGTACACCTTCTCCAGCTTCCCTTCTTTAGGAAGCAGCATCCCAGCAGGACCGTAATCCAACAGCTGGAACTGAATGTCTCTGAACAAGCTGAAGCCAGGGATTTTAGAGAGGACGATCTCCTCGACCAGTCCACCCCGCAGAACTGTACTCATACCGTGGTCAGCAGTTATGATAATGTTGAGGCGGTCTGTGAGGCCATGGTCATGGATCTTCTCCCGGATGTAGCCTATAGTGCGATCCACTTGTTGAACCATCTCCCGCCGCTCTGGTGAATCTGGTCCATGCTCGTGCCCAGCCAAATCTGGTTCTCCAAAGTACAAGGAGACAAAGTCCAGGTCCTGCTGGTGGAACCACTCTCCAATCACCTTGTCAACGTTCAGCCTCCAATCTGTCTCGTTGGAATGGTCATAGAAACCACCTTCCACTTGTCCCACCCCCACTTTCTCTCCCTTGTAGGTAGCTGCTGTGCCGGGGAAATGCAGAGACCCTGCTTTCAGCCCCTGGGGAAAGAAAAGACACTTTAAATGTAAGAAAATGAACCTTCAAAACTTCTTTAATAAGACATTAATGAGTATTTAATTGGTAGAACAAACACAAATACAAGTGTGGTAAGCCTGAACCTGACTCTTCTGCAACCCTGCATGGATAAGTGGTACAGCTAATGGCTGGATGGACAAACCTGTCTCTGTGCTGTTATCCAGATGGGTAAGCTGCCGTTGTCCCAGTAGCTATCGACAAACTGAGTCGCGTGGTACTGTTTCTTCTCCTGAGTGGTGGTGTTGAACCACATGTTGTGGATCACGCCATGATTCTCAATATGCCGCCCTGATAAAAGACAAAGACAAACAGATAAAGAAACCTAGATGTATGCAAATCTGACGTTCATTTGCAGATGATCAATGGACTGCTCATACTCACAGAGGATAATATTTGATAGATTAGAGTTGGGTCATTTTAAAAAGGAGGGTCCTGTTGGTCAAGATTCATACAACTATAAAATTATATTAATTAATATTCCAAAGGGATTCGGTAATGAATTTGGCCACACTTCTCTGCTGTGGAGATCGAGGGTTGGTTGTCTGGCTCCCACATTAAGACCCATTTTTTGGCTTTTAATTAGCACTTAATCTGTTTTTAATATACATTCGATAACCCTGGGATTTAATAATTTGTATCTCTTCTTTTGATTAATTGAAGTGTATGATGTTGCATTGTATTGATGTTGGTTTATGCCTATGTGACTTGTTGACTGTGAAGCATTTTGGTGCAAATGCTCTTTGCTTTTAAGGTGCTATAAATTAAACTTAAAGGGACAACGAGGAGTTTTGGAAAAACGAAGCGTTTTCACACTACATTTATGAGCCTCCGCGCACACCATAAAATTCTTTTGACCGGCGCAAGACGGACTCATGTTTTCATTCATCAAGAATTAAAGTCAGAGGTTCAAAGAGGTTCACATACCGTCGTAGTTCCGACCATAAACGGCGATTCAGCTGCGTTATTCTCATGACTCGTTGCGAAACCGAAAGTAAAAAACGCTGGTCGGCTCGACCAGCATCTCCGCCACCACTAATAATAACAAAATAACGATAGAGACAGAACGATATATTTATCGAAAATGGGCCCATTAACAAGTGTGGGTAGCGGAGATTCATCCACATTAACGTGAGACTTTTTTATAACCGAATAGAAACTCCTCGTTGTCCCTTTAAACTTAAACATGTTCTTGGGAAAAAATGAACTTAGAATTGCCATTTTCCATATCTGAAATCCTGTATGTGTTGTCTACTACACGTAAAATGAGTAAGAGCTGAAGATTTGAAAGACATGACAGAAATTGCATACATGGTTATTCTGCTGTTCAATGTGATAGCACTGGTGACAGACAAATGGCACATCTCCCCAATTATCTGGAACTCAACTCTGCTCAGTGAAACGAGAGACCGTGGTGTCCCCGAGGATGGAACGTAGGAGGACCAATTAGTGCCAAAAGCAATAATTAATACACGTTTACAAACAAACTGATCATTCTGCATTGAAGTCCTTGTGAGCACCAAACCCAGACCTGGAAACTTGGCCCTGTTCCTTCCCTCTCTTTTTTTTGACTATTTTTTGGGGGGCTTTGATGCCTTTAGTTAAAGGGATAGTTCAACATTTTGGCAAATTGGCCCATTGCCATAATTGCTATAGTCATAGCAGTAGGTTCGTTACCTTTAATTGTAGGTGTAAGCTATTTTTAGTACAGCGGAGCGCAGCAGCAGGCTGCTCAGAGCTACGCTATGGAGGCTAAGGGAATTTCTTGGTTTCCCTCATCAAACTCATCAAATACAAAATCCCAAAACTCCACAGCGCTTTTGTAGACAAGTTGTGAGCTGCACAACCACCACGCTATGAGATAATGACGGAACGATACGAAACGGAGCCGTTTTCGAGGTAAATTCATACAAAACCGCTGATGCGCGTTGCGTTCAGGGACAGTATTTCAGCAAGCAGTCTCCGTATTTACCCTGTATTTACCTCGAAAACGGCTCCGTTTCGTATCGTTCCGTCATTATCTCATAGCGTGGTGGTTGTGCAGGTCACAACTTGTCTACGAAAGCGCTGTGGAGTTTTGGGATGTTGAATTTGATGAGTTTAATGAGGGAAACCAAGAAATTCCATTAGCCTCCATAGCGTAGCTCTGAGCAGCCAGCTGCTGCGCTCCGCCGTACTGAAAATAGCTTACACCTACAATTAAAGGTAATGAACCTACTGCTATGACTATAGTGATTATGGCAATGGGCCAATTTGCCAAAATGTTGAACTATCCCTTTAATATGATAGTCAGAGAGAGACAGGAAATGGGGAATATGAACTGGGTTTGGCTGCAGCAAGGACTAATAGCCTCTGTATATGGGGTGTCTGCTCAACCCAATGAGCTGTACCATGCCCCAGCCCTGTTCCTTCTTAACATATTGTGATATAAACCATCTTTTACATATAGAAAAGGAAACCCAAATGTCATATACTAATACATATATACCAACTCTGAGCCTTCTCAAGAAGATAATGTTTTGCACAGCTTTAAAAGTTACGTACATACTGTAGATGCTAAGCTGTGGTTTTACCTGTCAGCATTGTGAAGTGTGAAGGGCTGGTAATGGTGAGGAAGGCTGGAGTGACGTAGGCCGCCTTCACCCCATCCTGAGCCATCTCGTCCAGGTTTGGGGTGTCAACATCTCGGTCGTAGTCCCAGCGGAATCCGTCGAAGGAGATCAGCAGAAGCTTGTTTCTGGTGGACCTTGTCACAACTGACTTCAGATCAGAAACATGGGCCCTCGGCGGGGCAGCGACACAGGGAGAGCTGGCAGTTAGGCCGAGGATAGTGAGACAGACCAGCAGCATGACTGAGGGTTAGACCTTGTATCCCGAAATCCACTGAATTACAATTTATCAAGACCTCTCTATTCTACCTGCCTTAATTTAGTCTAAATTAAATCATTTATATCTGTCTGCAATGTTACGCCACGCTAAACGCTAAATATTTTACACGAAAAATCTAATTGTTCCTCTGCTCCAACTGCAAAAGTACAACATTACCCCGAGGCTAATATGAGACTGTGCTGTGCAATTCACTGTGCAGTCTTAACTCGTGTTTTGATATGGGATATTATTTAACCCTTATCTATCCTTTCAAAGAGGGCAAGTTTTATGTCTTTATTAGTGATATACAGTGTTGATAGCGAGAGAGAGAACATTGTGCATGTGTGCATGTGTGAGATTGCTGAGAATAACTGTCAACCCCTTGGACCTGCATGTCCAACAGGAGTGAAGAGGTGAATTCACTTAGGAAAATATACAATAATCTTAAAAGGAGTGCAGCTATTTGTAAGTGCTGGTATCGCTTCAGAGCATTAGCAGTAACAGCTGTTTACTTGCCAGTCTGGAAGAAATGTGAGCTCAGCATTAAACTTCATGTCTTTACTCACCAAAAGTTTTCTCCAGAGCTGGAAATGAACTCGCCTCTTGTCTATATCGCGTTTTCTTCTGCTTAAGTTAAAGTTAAAAATATCAGCCCATCTAACCTTTCTGATAGCAACTCATTGTAGCCTTCACACTGCCATATCAATACTCAACCTTTTATCTTATAGGCTACTCAGATCACCTTACCACGTTCCTGTCATTTACTAAATCTATTTTGTCTGAGTCAGTTTGTATTAGTCTACATAT